>NC_092419.1:94816608-95416608 GCF_040894005.1 Engystomops pustulosus
CACTGTCTACCATCCCTCTTCTTTCTTCTCTCTTCCCATACCCCACTGTTACCATCCCTCTTCTTTCTTCTCTTTCCCATACCCCACTGTTACCATTCCTCTTCTTTCTTCTCTTTCCCATACCCCACTGTTACCATCCTCTTCTTTCTTCTCTTTCCCATTCCCCACTGTTACCATCCTCTCTCTTCTCTTTCCCATACCCCACTGTTACCATCCTCTTCTTTCTTCTCTTTCCCCACTCCCCACTGTTACCATCCTCTTCTTTCTTCTCTTTCCCAACCCACTGTTACCATTCCTCTTCTTTCTTCTCTTTCCCATTCCCCACTGTTACCATCCTCTTCTTTCTTCTCTTTCCCATACCCCACTGTTACCATCCCTCTTCTTTCTTCTCTTTCCCATACCCCACTGTTACCATCCCTCTTCTTTCTTCTCTTTCCCATTCCCCACTGTTACCATTCCCTCTTCTTTCTTCTCTTTCCCATACCCCACTGTTACCATTCCTCTTCTTTCTTCTCTTTCCCATACCCCACTGTTACCATCCTCTTCTTTCTTCTCTTTCCCATACCCCACTGTTACCATCCCTCTTCTTTCTTCTCTTTCCCATACCCCACTGTTACCATTCCCTCTTCTTTCTTCTCTTTCCCATTCCCCACTGTTACCATCCTCTTTCTTCTCTTTCCCATTCCCCACTGTTACCATCCCTCTTCTTTCTTCTCTTTCCCATACCCCACTGTTACCATCCCTCTTCTTTCTTCTCTTTCCCATTCCCCACTGTTACCATCCCTCTTCTTTCTTCTCTTTCCCATTCCCCACTGTTACCATCCTCTTCTTTCTTCTCTTTCCCATACCCCACTGTTACCATCCCTCTTCTCTTCTTCTCTTTCCCATTCCCCACTGTTACCATTCCCTCTTCTTTCTTCTCTTTCCCATACCCCACTGTTACCATCCCTCTTCTTTCTTCTCTTTCCCATTCCCCACTGTACATCCTCTTCTTCTTCTCTTTCCCATTCCCCACTGTTACCATCCCTCTTCTTTCTTCTCTTTCCCATTCCCCACTGTTACCATCCTCTTCTTTCTTCTCTTTCCCATACCCCACTGTTACCATTCCCTCTTCTTTCTTCTCTTTCCCATACCCCACTGTTACTATTCCTCTTCTTTCTTCTCTTTCCCATTCCCCACTGTTACCATCCCTCTTCTTTCTTCTCTTTCCATACCCCACTGTTACCATCCCTCTTCTTTCTTCTCTTTCCCATTCCCCACTGTTACCATCCCTCTTCTTTCTTCTCTTTCCCATACCCCACTGTTACCATCCCTCTTCTTTCTTCTCTTTCCCATTCCCCACTGTTACCATCCCTCTTCTTTCTTCTCTTTCCCATTCCCACTGTTACCATCCCTCTTCTTTCTTCTCTTTCCCATACCCCACTGTTACCATTCCTCTTCTTTCTTCTCTTTCCCATTCCCCACTGTTACCATCCCTCTTCTTTCTTCTCTTTCCCATTCCCCACTGTTACCATCCCTCTTCTTTCTTCTCTTTCCCATTCCCACTGTTACCATCCCTCTTCTTTTTCTCTTTCCCATTCCCCACTGTTACCATCCCTCTTCTTTCATCTTTCCCATTCCCCACTGTTACCATCCCTCTTCTTTCTTCTCTTTCCCATTCCCACTGTTACCATCCTCTTCTTTCTTCTCTTTCCCATACCCCACTGTTACCATCCCTCTTCTTTCTTCTCTTTCCCATACCCCACTGTTACCATTCCTCTTCTTTCTTCTCTTTCCCATACCCCACTGTTACCATCCCTCTTCTTTCTTCTCTTTCCCATACCCCACTGTTACCATCCCTCTTCTTTCTTCTCTTTCCCATACCCCACTGTTACCATCCCTCTTCTTTCTTCTCTTTCCCATACCCCACTGTTACCATTCCCTCTTCTTTCTTCTCTTTCCCATACCCCACTGTTACCATCCCTCTTCTTTCTTCTCTTTCCCATACCCCACTGTTACCATTCCTCTTCTTTCTTCTCTTTCCCATTCCCCACTGTTACCATCCCTCTTCTTTCTTCTCTTTCCCATACCCCACTGTTACCATCCCTCTTCTTTCTTCTCTTTCCCATACCCCACTGTTACCATCCCTCTTCTTTCTTCTCTTTCCCATACCCCACTGTTACCATCCCTCTTCTTTCTTCTCTTTCCCATTCCCCACTGTTACCATCCCTCTTCTTTCTTTTTTCCCATTCCCCACTGTTACCATCCCTCTTCTTTCTTCTCTTTCCCATTCCCCACTGTTACCATTCCTCTTCTTTCTTCTCTTTCCCATTCCCCACTGTTACCATTCCTCTTCTTTCTTCTCTTTCCCATACCCCACTGTTACCATTCCTCTTCTTTCTTCTCTTTCCCATACCCCACTGTTACTATTCCTCTTCTTTTTCTCTTTCCCATTCCCCACTGTTACCATCCCTCTTCTTTCTTCTCTTTCCCATGCCCCACTGTTACCATCCCTCTTCTTTCTTCTCTTTCCCATTCCCCACTGTTACCATCCCTCTTCTTTCTTCTCTTTCCCATACTCCACTGTTACCATCCCTCTTCTTTCTTCTCTTTCCCATTCCCCACTGTTACCATCCCTCTTCTTTCTTTTCTTTCCCATTCCCCACTGTTACCATCCCTCTTCTTTCTTCTCTTTCCCATACCCCACTGTTACCATCCCTCTTCTTTTTTCTCTTTCCCATTCCCCACTGTTACCATCCCTCTTCTTTCTTCTTTCCCATTCCCCACTGTTACCATCCCTCTTTTTTCTTTTCTTTCCCATACCCCACTGTTACCATCCCTCTTCTTTCTTCTCTTTCCCATACCCCACTGTTACCATTCCTCTTCTTTCTTCTCTTTCCCATTCCCCACTGTTACCATTCCTCTTCATTCTTCTCTTTCCCATACCCCACTGTTACCATTCCTCTTCTTTCTTCTCTTTCCCATACCCCACTGTTACCATCCCTCTTCTTTTTTCTCTTTCCCATTCCCCACTGTTACCATCCCTCTTCTTTCTTCTTTCCCATTCCCCACTGTTACCATCCCTCTTCTTTCTTCTCTTTCCCATTCCCCACTGTTACCATTCCTATTCTTTCTTCTCTTTCCCATACCCCACTGTTACCATCCCTCTTCTTTCTTCTCTTTCCCATTCCCCACTGTTACCATCCCTCTTCTTTCTTCTCTTTCCCATACCCCACTGTTACCATCCCTCTTCTTTCTTCTCTTTCCCATACCCACTGTTACCATTCCTCTTCTTTCTTCTCTTTCCCATACCCCACTGTTACCATTCCTCTTCTTTCTTCTCTTTCCCATTCCCCACTGTTACCATCCCTCTTCTTTCTTCTCTTTCCCATTCCCCACTGTTACCATCCCTCTTCTTTCTTCTCTTTCCCATTCCCCACTGTTACCATCCCTCTTCTTTCTTCTCTTTCCCATTCCCCACTGTTACCATCCCTCTTCTTTCTTCTCTTTCCCATTCCCCACTGTTATCATTCCTCTTCTTTCTTCTCTTTCCCATTCCCCACTGTTACCATCCCTCTTCTTTCTTCTCTTTCCCATTCCCCACTGTTACCATTCCTCTTCTTTCTTCTCTTTCCCATACCCCACTGTTACCATTCCTCTTCTTTCTTCTCTTTCCCATACCCCACTGTTACTATTCCTCTTCTTTCTTCTCTTTCCCATTCCCCACTGTTACCATCCCTCTTCTTTCTTCTCTTTCCCATACCCCACTGTTACCATCCCTCTTCTTTCTTCTCTTTCCCATTCCCCACTGTTACCATCCCTCTTCTTTCTTCTCTTTCCCATACCCCACTGTTACCATCCCTCTTCTTTCTTCTCTTTCCCATTCCCCACTGTTACCATCCCTCTTCTTTCTTCTCTTTCCCATTCCCCACTGTTACCATCCCTCTTCTTTCTTCTCTTTCCCATACCCCACTGTTACCATCCCTCTTCTTTCTTCTCTTTCCCATTCCCCACTGTTACCATCCCTCTTCTTTCTTCTTTCCCATTCCCCACTGTTACCATCCCTCTTCTTTCTTCTCTTTCCCATACCCCACTGTTACCATTCCTCTTCTTTCTTCTCTTTCCCATTCCCCACTGTTACCATTCCTCTTCTTTCTTCTCTTTCCCATACCCCACTGTTACCATCCCTCTTCTTTCTTCTCTTTCCCATACCCCACTGTTACCATTCCTCTTCTTTCTTCTCTTTCCCATACCCCACTGTTACCATCCCTCTTCTTTCTTCTCTTTCCCATACCCCACTGTTACCATCCTCTTCTTTCTTCTCTTTCCCATACCCCACTGTTACCATCCCTCTTCTTTCTTCTCTTTCCCATACCCCACTGTTACCATCCCTCTTCTTTCTTCTCTTTCCCATACCCCACTGTTACCATCCCTCTTCTTTCTTCTCTTTCCCATACCCCACTGTTACCATTCCTCTTCTTTCTTCTCTTTCCCATACCCCACTGTTACCATCCCTCTTCTTTCTTCTCTTTCCCATACCCCACTGTTACCATTCCTCTTCTTTCTTCTCTTTCCCATTCCCCACTGTTACCATCCCTCTTCTTTCTTCTCTTTCCCATACCCCACTGTTACCATTCCTCTTCTTTCTTCTCTTTCCCATACCCCACTGTTACCATCCCTCTTCTTTCTTCTCTTTCCCATACCCCACTGTTACCATCCCTCTTCTTTCTTCTCTTTCCCATACCCCACTGTTACCATCCTTCTTTTCTTTCCCATACCCCACTGTTACCATCCCTCTTCTTTCTTCTCTTTCCCATACCCCACTGTTACCATCCCTCTTCTTTCTTCTCTTTCCCATACCCCACTGTTACCATTCCTCTTCTTTCTTCTCTTTCCCATACCCCACTGTTACCATCCCTCTTCTTTCTTCTCTTTCCCATACCCCACTGTTACCATTCCTCTTCTTTCTTCTCTTTCCCATTCCCCACTGTTACCATCCCTCTTCTTTCTTCTCTTTCCCATACCCCACTGTTACCATCCCTCTTCTTTCTTCTCTTTCCCATACCCCACTGTTACCATCCCTCTTCTTTCTTCTCTTTCCCATACCCCACTGTTACCATCCCTCTTCTTTCTTCTCTTTCCCATACCCCACTGTTACCATCCGTCTTCTTTCTTCTCTTTCCCATTCCCCACTGTTACCATCCGTCTTCTTTCTTCTCTTTCCCATACCCCACTGTTACCATCCCTCTTCTTTCTTCTCTTTCCCATACCCCACTGTTACCATTCCTCTTCTTTCTTCTCTTTCCCATACCCCACTGTTACCATCCCTCTTCTTTCTTCTCTTTCCCATACCCCACTGTTACCATCCCTCTTCTTTCTTCTCTTTCCCATTCCCCACTGTTACCATCCCTCTTCTTTCTTCTCTTTCCCATTCCCCACTGTTACCATCCCTCTTCTTTCTTCTCTTTCCCATTCCCCACTGTTACCATCCCTCTTCTTTCTTCTCTTTCCCATTCCCCACTGTTACCATCCCTCTTCTTTCTTCTGCTTGTTTATGGTTCTTAGTCTTGCCTGAATTATTGTGAGAGGTACCTGCCCAAATCTTGATCCTTGTTATAAAATTTTGAAAAAAAATGTATTAAAAAAATTTGTTTGCATAAAAATTTGGTACACAGCATTTATCAAATATTTTGTCCGTTTACTTAATAAGTTGGTTTTCGGGCCGGGGTTGCCTATCTTCCTTTAAATAGCTGAGCTGCAGGTCCCCAGCATATACTCTTTGCCCCCCCCCCATCTTGAATCAGAAGAGCAGCGCATTCCCCTGTATGATCACTGATACAGTGCACAGAACCATCTGTTTCCAGCTGTGTCCAGTCTATAGATGTCTGGAACAGCTGATTGGTGTAGGGTCAGGTTGGCGGTTCTCTAATGAGCTACATCTATGTCATTACCATCAGAAGTAAAAGAAGTGATGCCCACAGTTCTACTCTCTGCCATGTTACTGTATGTTAGATTCGGACCACAAAATCCTGCAAGTGTAAAGATCACGTATGCCGGACAGAACTCTTTGACTTGTTTGGGCTTTTTTTATTATTATAGGACAGGATGTATTTTAATGCTACATTTTGTCTTGTTGCAGTAGATGACAAGATGATGGAGGGGTTCACATCGTGTCTGAGTGACATGCTGGACAGTGTGAAGGCGGCACAAGCCAAACTGGATAACAGCCCCTTTTCCATGGGGGAATTATTGAAAAAAGTTGATGTCTCCAGTAATCAACCAATCTTAGTGATGGGACGCAAGCAATACAAGTGTGATATGTGCGATCGCTGCTTTACTGATGCTTCCAACCTGAGGCGCCACAAAATCATCCACACGGGTCTGAGGCCTTATGTTTGTGATATATGTGGCAGCAGCTTCCGACAAAAATCCCAGCTTGGCCGCCACCGCTTGGTGCACACGGGCGAGCGACCCTATCGTTGTGCCTTTTGTACCAAAGGATTTAGGGACTCTACTGAGCTGAGGGTTCACTTCCGGGTGCACACAGGCGAGAGGCCTTACAGCTGTCCCATATGCCAGAAGAGCTTTTCCCGCATCTGTTATATGAGGAGGCATAAGGAAAAGCATGTGATGGTGCAAAGCCCTGACACTCGTCATACGCTTACATCCGCTTCTGAGAATGAGGAGATTCCTCAAGAATTTCAGTGCTCCTTCTGTTGTCAATCTTTTAGAACAAAGAAAGAACTTGACTTTCATCGTCCCATTCACCTAAAGATTGGACCCACGGGGCAGAAACTTTACGAGTGTGTCGAGTGTAAGAAACATTTCAACAATTCCTCTAATTTGAGGAAGCACGCGGTCATACATACGGGAAAGAAACCTTTTACCTGTAACATCTGCAATCAATCCTTCCGACAATCCACCCATCTCCAGCGCCACTACTTGGTCCATACAGGGGAGAGACCATTCAAGTGTTCTCTATGCCAGAAAGGTTTTCGAGACACCAGTGACTTGTTAAAGCATCAACGTGTTCATACGGGTGATCAGCGCCCCACCTGGCATGACACAAAAGCACATGAAGATGAAGACCATAGTCCTGAGGTTACCCCTTTGCCTTCTCCTCAGTCTACTGTGAATAAAGACTCTAATGAAGTGAAGAGGGAAGAAGACTTTTCACATTGGAAAGATGACAAAAGTGATGACCCGGTACATGACAAGCAAAGCAGAGACAAGTTACAATGCAGCCTATGCAGCAAGTTCTTCACCCGGGTTTCCAGCTTGCATCGTCATTACTTGATGCACACAGGTTATCGTCCTTTCACTTGTCCCATCTGTGGGAAGACATTTCAGCATCTCACACACCTTTACCGGCACAAGCAGATGCACTCCGGAGAGCGGCGGTATACCTGTACATCGTGCTGCAGCGCTTTCCGAGACTCCAGTGATCTTAAGCGTCACCAGCAGGTCCATATGAAGGACCAGTCAGAGAGTTGTCACCAGACGGACAAAACTTGCTCTCAGATGTCTTACTCTAAGCCCCAACAGAAAAGACATGGACAGAAGGCCTGTGAGGAAAGCCAAAATTTATTGGACGTAGATGATGGGAACTCGATAGAAGTTGTGTTGGTCTAACTGGTATAATAACCTAAAACATACACTGGAAAATGTAAGAATTGACAAGTCGAGCACATACATAAAGACTTTGTCACCACCAAGTTGTTCTTCACATTATTTCATGTCATTAGTCCAGGGACCGGTTTTTGGTTTACACTAATAATAGTGATTTGGACGCTATGTGTAACGTAGAGTACAAGAGTCCTAATAATATGGTCCACAAAGTCCCCGCCAATGGGTGCGGACTGGTTGTGTGAATGTGTGATCCCTGCTCTAGTCACTTCTATTGGCAGTGGGTCTTGGCCATGAAGTCCCATAGAAGTAAATGTTAAGGGGAACCTGTCATCAGAAATTGATCTAATAAACCACTATCTGTATGTAGTGAAACAGCTTTACACCTTCTAGATCCTGTTTTTTTGAGGCCCACTGTGATGACATCATCCAGAAAATCAACTTGAGATGAACTAGTGACAACTAGTGAGATGTAAATTGGTTGTATAAAGTCATGGAGGCAGAGAGCTCAACACTCAACGCTGAACTCAAGCTCTCCCTGCCTCTGAACGCCTCCTCCCCTGTGATTGACACCATAAACCAGACTTCAGGAGATCTGGTTAGTGATGTGGCTGGATGCAGGACCATCAATTAGAGTGAAGAGGTCATTCTGAGGTGAGGAGAGCTTGACTTCAGTGTTAAACTCTCCGCCTCCTTGACTTTCTAGAACCAAATACATCTCACTTCAAAGTTGATTATCTGGATGATGCCACAGCACTGGGTCATGAAATAGACATGATGGTGTTCAGCTGCTTGATGACATTCTGGTAGTGGTTTATTAGGCCAATTTCTGATGACAGCTTCTTTGTAGACAGGTCCTTGTAATCCACTTCAGAGGACTTGTAGGTCCCCATTCTTTTGATCGCTGGAGTCCCTTCCTAGTAATAAGAAACATATCACCTTTTCTGTGGATAAGAGATGGGCCTTTAGTTGAAAACTTTGGTGGATATCTCACCTCCAAGACTGCCAACAACATGACCTTTAAAAAGATATACAGTACTGTGACTCTATACACATATGGACCTGGCATAACCATAGCTACACTTAAAGGGGTCTTTCATACTTAAAATATTAATGCATTACCCTTAAATCAGATGGGTGGGAATACAACAGGCAAAGCCTACTGATCAGCTGTTCTCAGCAGCGTTTATACAGAGAATGGAACAGGAAGCAGACAGCTCCGTTCTCAGTGTAGTGGCTATATCGGGTCACTGCAGCTTTTCTCTTATTCAAATGAACAGGAGCTGGAATGCAGTAACCTGGTCTGACCACTACACAGAGAACAGCGCTGTCTGCTCCCTGTCCTATTCTCTGTCCCGGCTGATTTATGGGGGCGCTGGGTGTTGGACCACACTAATCTAATATTAAGGACCTCTTCTATAGCCCAAAAAATCTTTTTAAATGACCTCATCTCCTTTGCATTAACACAGGGGATTACCCCATGGTGGTAACTATCCTATGATCATCCTGATGAGCTTTGCACATCAGATATTATAATAACCTTCTTAATAGTCCCAACGGAATACAGAATGTGAATATAGACACTGCTCCTTCTGGTTCATAACTGGAAAGTTTTTCACCATGTTGCTCACCTTTCTGTATGTATAATAACTGATGTGAGCGGGATCTACACTGGAGAACGCAACCTCTTCTTACGTCTGAAATAGATGGAGATTCAGGTTATTGGCGCAAAAATAAAAATTTAATTCTGAAATGATAATAAAAATTTCTGCGGAAAAAAATATTTCACGTGCGGTATTCGTATGATGGAGTCTCGCCACTGACCTTCAATCCCCTGCCGTAGCAAAATCGCAAAATCGGTTTGGGTCATTTCACAGACGGTCTGTTGCATGTGAAGAACCTAAGGCCCCTTACACACTGGCCAAGAGAGCGGATTACGGCAGCTCCCTGCACTATCCCTGTGCCCCTGATGTATGTAGCAGAGCAGCCGGCGCTAGGTGATGATGTCATCCCTGCATGCCGGCTTCACTGCTACACACAGCAGAACCAGAGGAGAACTCCTGTGGAGGAACGTGGAAAAGTGAATATATGTGCTTATTATTTTACTTTGGGGGTACAACAATGGGGGAACTGTTGGGTTGACACTAAAAGAGGGGAAGCCGCAGGGGGTAAATAAGAGGAAGCTTCTCCTCAGGAAGGCGGGGGGGGGGGGAGGGGCTTGGAGGGCACAGTAAGAGAGGGTTACAATAAGTAAGTGAGCGCCTGGGGGGGCTTTAATACCATATGATGGGAAACTGGGGAACAATATTAGAGGGGCTACAATGTGAGGGGGAGATTATACTGTGTGGGGTTGGAACAGAAGGCATGGCTAAGGAAAAAATATTCTGTGATGTGCGCCGCAACTTTTGTCTCTTTCTTTGGGCTCATTCACACGGCTGCATGCTCGCCCAGATGGGATCCGGGGCAGGTACAGTGTCGGGAGGAGTGAGTGCTCATCAGCTATCCTCCATCCATAGGCAGAAGAGCCCCCATCAATGGGGACCTTGAGGTGATTGCATGATTTGGACCAGATCACGGCCTCCATAGATTTCAATGGCTCCCGGTCAGGGCATGGTGAACACCGTGACCGTGTCAGGCGGCCATGCCGCAAAGCAGAGGTCATATCCTAAACTTTTCCAGATAAGCGACACGGCCGCCTGACATGGTCACGGTGCGGTGTGCTCATTGCACCTTGACCTGGAGCCACTGACCAGATCACAGCCCCCATTGAGGCTGAGTGAATGTACCCTATCTCTCCTACAAAGGTTGGGCGGTATTTGCTCTTTTGTAACTGGTGTAAATGTTGCTGCACACGTTATGGATTGTGAAATGGAAAAACTGCAAATAAATCAGTGTGTGATTTATATTGTGTGTTTTATGCAGATTTTTTACCTTTTTACACTTGTTACCCTGCATCATTTACAGAAAAAAAATCTGCTCGAAATCCATATGAATACAGAGTTTGTCGTTGGATTTTGAAATTCCACAAGAGCCCTAAGACTTTCATGTAAAAACAAAAATCTGTAAAGACGTGGCAGAAAAGTGACAGGATCATTAAAATATGTTTCTGCTGTATCAGATGCAATTTCTGCGTGGGAAGAAAATCTGACAGTATTTCCACACAATTTGCAGGTTAAAAATGTAATAAAATGAGGCCAATTTTTCATGCGAGGGGCCCAAGTGACTGGTCATAACTGGGAGATCATGCCTATTTTCTGAACTATGTGGCTTGATCTTCCGGGCCTCTGTTGTTTTAGGATGTCTTTCAGGAGTTGTCCTAAATTTAAAGTTGCTTAACTTTGTTGCCATTTAAAGGGAAAGTCTGTAACTTGTACAAACGTTGAGAGTTATATTAATCGCAAATAATTATTCTGCACAGTCAGAAAAAATCCATCAGATCTTAGCAGATTCATTTACTTTCATTACTTGCTTGGTAGTCAGCACAAGCGGATAGATGTGACTAAATGAGAACACTACAGAAAGCTGCAGCTGTTAGGAAACTACAATTCCCAGCATGCCCACATTACAGGAAACTGCCAGGGAATTCTGGGTATTGTAGTTTTATAGCAGTTAAGGCTTAGGTAGCAAGTATTTATGAGAGAACAGAGCCCCTTCACGCTATGGAGATATTACATGTTCTCCTATGAGTAATTGTCACTTCATACATTTTAAATTTTGTACTAAAAGGATCGCAGGAAGCTCCGCCAATCAGCTGATTTCCTTTTCCCGCCCGGACCGATCGTCACGTGGTGGGTGTACGTCACGGGGAAGGGGCGGTGCTTGCTTGTTATGGTGGCGGGAGGTTGTGTGGCAGGACCAGTGTGTGTAGCATACCGGGAGAGGTAACGGCTTGGCGTTTGCTGCGGCTTTAGGTATGTGCGGTTCCTGTTCAGACGTGTATATCTTCAGCGATATACAATAGGAATGAAATGTGTACGTGCAGTGCACTTATTGGGGGAACTACAACTCCCAGCATGCCTGTATATCCTCAGGCTGGCTGGGCATTCTGGGAGTTGTAGTTTTGTACCGGTTTCTGTTGGTAGACTACCAAAGCTTTACTTTTCCAGTGTGTTGTGGTAGCAGATAAGTGATTATGGTTTATGTGTAATGTGTTTTATTACTAATGAGCTGTTTATCAGATAAGTGTCACTATGTTTGTTTTGCCACCAGTTATCTTTCATGGTGAAGGAATAGAGGATTTAATAAAAATTAAAAAAAAATGTGTTATTAAACAATGTTCATTATCTGCTAGGTCGAGCAGCCATGACACAGAGACGCAGAGGACGGCCCAGTCTCTCCCAGAACACCTCTCGCCTCCAGGTACTGTGAAGGGGTTTTCTCATGAACCGTATTTTGGCGTCTCCACATTACAAGGCTAAACTGCACAAATGGATGGATTTCATGCACCGAACTCTGTTTACACAACTGTCAGACCGCAGCCTCACGTAGTATGATGATTAAAGCTCTGCATCCATTCAGTGGTGAAGCAGGGACTCCATAAATAAAATTACTAGGACGCTTGTAGTCTCATCCCCCAAACAGTGTTCAGTCCATGAGATCCAGACAGAACATTATCTGGGGCTCATGGAGGGAGCACATTTGTGTGTTTTTAGCCTATGTCATTAAAGGGGTTGTACCAAGTTATCCCCTTTCCACGGGATAGAGGATAATGAGGTGATTAGTGTATCTGATGCTGAGACCCCCACCGATTCTGAGAACAGGTAGAGGAGGCTTCCCTCTGTCGCCTGCCCGGTGCGCGTCTGTGTGTGCGGCTACAGCTTCCTGCTGTCGCCTACCCTATGTGTGTCTGTATGTAGCTGCCGCTTCCCACTGCGCGTCTGTGTGTGTGGGTGTGGCCTGCCCGGTGCGTGTCCGTGTGTGTAACTGTGGCTTCCCGCTGTGGCCTGCCCGGTGCGCTCAGAGCAGCCTTTGGTGAGACCCTTCCTTGGCTGTTTATACCGCACCGCACATCAATCTGCTGCAGCTCCCGCCATGAGACATGAAGCCGTGTCCTCTGTGGTGCAGTGTGCCGTACATGTTCTCCTCTTTGTCAGTATCGGGGCCTGTGCTTTCTACTTTCCTTCATCGCTTTGTGTCTGATGTAGGGGGGAGACATGGATATGGAGGAAGATGTTTCATTCACTCAGACGCTGACACAGGCGCAGAGGAACCTGGAGAAGCATTCCCCGGAGCAGATCAGCCTGAAGGTACGTGCCGCCTGCACTCATTACATCATGTGGCTGATGCAGAACACTAAATCTCCAGTCTGTGTCTTGTAGGTCGGGGAGCTGGTGCAGTACCTGCTGATCAGGGACCAGAAGAAATTGCCTATTAAGCGAGCAGGTACCTCACCGCGCCTGTAATAGGAGACTAATATTGTAGAAGCTTCTGCAACTTTACAACTTACTGTGATCTTTTTTATTTTTCTCACAATCTTCATTACCTTTTTGTTTTGAATGCTCCTGTTTGCATTTTGGAGGCAGCGTGCCTCCTTTATACTGCTACAGGACTGGATTGCTGGGGGTCTCTTCTAGTGATCATTAGGGGGTCCCAGCAGTCACCAATCAGCTTGGGCTCGGTTGCTGGATCCACTCTTCTCTTGGCTTCTTATGCCCTGAGTTTTTTATTATTTTTTAAGTCTTGTGCAAATAAGTTTCAGGGGCTTTGGGTTCCAAAGGTGTTAAAGAAAATCTGCTAGCCAGATAGACTGTATGCAAATGAGCCTGAGGGGCTCCAGGTTCCGTTAACACTTATGGTGCCTGGAACCCCTCAGATTAATATGCATAATTTTTTTTCCCTTAAAAAGCAGAGCAAAGGAAGCTTTAAGAAGAGCAGATCCTGCCAGAGAAGGGAACACACCAGTATGTCAATGTGCTTGGTTTACAATCATTCATCCTGGTGCCAGAAGGTGACAGACTCAGTGTTGAATAACATTCACACTGTGATCTTGTCGGGTTCTGCAAAATGGGTTGGGAATCGCTTGTATGCCCAAATCTTCATGATGGGTTCCTTTTTTAATTTGTCTCCAAACATCCCATTAGGTTGTGCACTAGACACATTGAGGTTGCATTCACACATTCAGTTTTTGAAGGATAAAACAGGTGTGGATTATAATGGGTGAGAACATATAATTGAGAGAAGCTGTTCCTTGTCTCTCTTCACTTTGCTCCTAGTTTTGACATTAAGAACTGCATCTGAAAAACCTCAGTGTGAACGTGCCCTAAAGGTGTTGTCCCAAACTAAAATAAATGAGGTGGGTGGTGTGCATTAAAAAAAAAAAAAAACTAGTACTTTCCTCGTCTGGTGCTCTCGGTGACCCACACTCGCCATGCCCTTGTTTGTTTACAGGGGCATGGAAGCTCTGGCTGGGCACACCCACCTGTCACAATGCAGCCCACCCCTGGCCACCTCTTTAATTTAGTTGATCTCGGGCAACCCCTTTACAAAGACAGATCTTCTCATCTTTGGCTTAGAAATGCAAAACTTGCAAAGACCACACTAAGCCGTTACATAAAACTTTAAATCTCTGTGTAAGATTGTTGCATTTGTAAGTTTGTATTTTCTTCTCTTTATTTGCAGACATTGTAAAGAACGTAGTGAAGGAATACAAAGACATTTATGCTGAGCTCCTCCTCCGTGCTAAGAAGGCCTT
The DNA here is from genome assembly GCF_040894005.1 of Engystomops pustulosus. Lineage (NCBI taxonomy): Eukaryota > Metazoa > Chordata > Amphibia > Anura > Leptodactylidae > Engystomops > Engystomops pustulosus. The sequence goes on from NC_092419.1 coordinate 94,830,905, forward strand.
GTTAGAAGTAGGTACATCTGTAACTGATTGGTGCAGGATCATTAAAAACCTGTTTATTCCACATGAATGTGAATATTCTGTTCTTGCAGGTTTTTGGTTTTCAGCTGGAGGAAATTGACACCAAGGCTCATATTTACATCCTTATCAATACACTGGAGCGTGGGGAGGGAGATGACCTGAAAGTGTAAGCACTTTGTGATGACTCCTCTATGCTTTGGTTGGAGGTGGCAATGCTGTGCTGTTATTGCAGGCCAAGCGGTATAAAGAGTTGTGATAGCACCCAGTACCGATGGTCAGGGGTGCTGTTTAAGGTGTCTTATTTTGAGCCAAGTAACTGACATTTATTCTCATGTTTCAGAAATGACAATACAGCGAAGTTGGGTTTGCTTACAGTAATTTTGAGCCTCATCTTCATGAAGGGGAACACTGCCAAAGAGGGTAAGTGGTTGTCTACAGTTTACATAGGTCTTGGATGCTGAAATCCTGGGGATAAGTCATGAATATCAACTTTTTGGGATTCTGGTGCCACCACAGAATAGCACTGTCCTATTACACTGAACCTACAGCACGAAATAGCCAGAAAGTAGCTGATCTGCAGTAAACTGGTCTGACCACTAAACTAAGAATGGAGCTGTCTATTTCAGAGACTGTGACTTGTGGTGGCGGTCAGATTCCAGGAATGTCAGTGCTGTAGTTGTAAACCTTTTGCATACACGCCTTATCACAATAGTTGATCTCTTGCTGTTGGTTTCCATCCTGGCCTAGTCCTGATACTGTATGTGTATAGAGCGCTCGGGGGAGGGAAGGGAAGCTGCAGACAGTGCTGTGAATCTCATGCACTTATTTCTTTTCAGTTGCCATCTGGGAGACCCTACGTCGCCTGCGCGTTGATCCCGGGTATGTGCAGACACAAAGTATAAGAATTCATAATGTTTATTTTACTTCTCCTTAATATCAAATATTTGTATATCTTATAAGGGAGCGACATGAAGACTTTGGAGATGTGAAGAAACTTGTGACGGATGAGTTTGTGAAGCAGAAGTAAGTTGCCATTGTGCTGTGTGGCGGTGTGTACAGAGCAGCCGGGGCAGAGCTCCTCCCGCTGTTTACATCACACCGCAGAGCATCCGCAGCGCCTCTCTGTGTTTACCACAACCATGGTTAACGCCAAAGAGGAAAACTGCAGACATGCATATTAAGATCATGGTTTTTTATGATTAAGGAAAGTGACTAATTGTTCTACTTGACCGTGGGTATTGTGTGGTATTGTAACTAGGCGGCTCCATTCATCTCTATGCGGCTGTTCTCCCGCATCCTAGCAATATACTAAGGGGATAACCTTCTCAAAATAACCCCCCCCCCCCCCCCAATAGCTATAAGTTTGTTACTGTGGCTTTCACCCCACTGCTTAGGTTTATTCCCATCTTTTTTTTTAAGTTGGGACACAGATTGTCACTCTGGACGTTGAATGATGCTGAATAACGTGTGTGTTTCAGTTGAGCCAGAAAATGATTCTGAATGTGTCTGTTTTACATTAAGATACCTTGAGTATAACAAAGTCCCCCATACTGATCCTCCAGAGTATGAATTCCGCTGGGGTCCAAGAGCAATTAAAGAAACCTCCAAACTGAAAATCCTGGAGTTTGTCTCGAAGGTAAGTGGAATTGTTTGGCCTGTACATTGTACTGAGGGTTTATCTATGTCAAATCAGATGGATTTTCCAGTGCCATTAAAGGTAATATACCATCAAAATGATGAAATAAGGATATTTGTTATTCCTCCTTCCTTTTAAATTCAACTTTTAAAATTGTACTAACTAGCCAGAAGGTCTTTGGGAGGAACGTCACCAGAGCCCCTCTATGCTGTAGCTTCATAGGCTGCTCCCTTCCTCTGCCTTCTGTAATTGCCCTGCAGCAGATCAAGTTTTTCCATACAGTGGCAGGGGAAGTGCTCCTTTAACAGCCTGTGAAGCTACAGCACAGAGGGGCTCTGGTACATTTTTATTCTGTGCTTTCGAATGTAATTTTACATAGTTTTCATTTTTCACTCACCACCTTCAAAAATCCATAATGACTGTATTTAATATTCCATGTCATGAACTGTGAAGTTGGGGGGGGGGGGAGAAAAAATTCCAAATGCAATAAAATTAATAGAAAACGCATTTGCAACATTTTCTCATGGGTTTGGATTTGACAGCTTTCACTGTGCGCCCCAAAAAACATGTCTACTTTATTCTTTGGGTCAGTGCAATCACGGGGAGACCAAATTTATAGTCTTTGTAATATTTTCATAAATTTACAAAAATTTAAAACCCTTGTACAAAAAAAATTTTTTTGCCATCTTGTAGCACCAATAACTATGCACACTGCTGCATGGGGGACGTATATACGTCCCCCATAGACGGCAATGGGCGCACGGCGCCCTACAGGAGTGGTACGGTGCTTGTAAATGTCCTATCTTTTCACGGCACCGTGCGCAGTATGCTCCTATGGAGAGGGGTGGGGGTGAGCAGCGCTCTCCCCCTCTCCCTGCGTACCCGCTTTGCTACGGTACAGTGGGCAATGGTAGTGTGAATCCAGCCTTAATTGTGCACAGCTTGTAGGTGGTGTCAATATTTTGTGAAATGAGATGACTTTCAATGGTACCACTTTAAACACTTTTTATTATATATTTATTTTGCAAAATGGTGAAAAAATGGCATTGTGCTTTGGGCGCTACGGATTAAATACCGAAAATAAGTTTATTTTTACTGTTTACATCTGTTCTAGGGAAAGGGGCTTGGAATTTACATTTTAAGACTCCTTACGGTACTTTAACCCTAGGTTGTCTAATCCTACTATACTACAATATGGCACTATATGGGGGTTTTATGTGCATTGTAATAGACCTGAGGCTCTCGTTTAAGCCTTTGTATGACCCGAGGCTTTCATGGTACCAGATCGCCGCTCCCTGATGACATCGCAGGGAACAACTATCGAGACGCAGAAGGCAGCGCCCACGCGTTTTAAATTAAGGCGGGTGTTAGCTGCAATATGCACAAACTCCATGTCTGTATGATGAGGCCTCTTACATGTACATCATGGAGCTGTTAAGGATGTATGTCATGAAGCGTTACGCATTTAAATCCTAATGAAACCTCTAAATGGCCCTGATGAAAAGTTCACATACCCCAGTTTTAATACAGTGTCTAACATTAATGGCAGCTTCCTAGTTTGGTGCACATTTGTGCAAAAATTTACATACCCGTAGCATCTCCCGTGTTGGTCAACAAATTGGTAACACTTCCCCTTTTTTTTTTTTTTTTTTTTAATGTTCTAGATTCAGCAGAAGGATCCAAAGTCATGGGTAACACAATACAGAGATGCCCAAGAGATCCCCAGGTCACAGGCGCCCAGAGCCTCGACGTCGGCGAGATCATGAGTCCTCACAAAGTGCCCACACAGAGGATAACTTATGGGGCATTTATTATAACAGTTGTAGTTGTGCCTCTCTGCCACCAGGGGGCACTTTGTCCCATAGACAGTGCATTTACATCGTTTAGGTGTAAATTTTATATTTTTTTTTTTTTTTTTTTTCTCAAGTTAAATCTGTTTTAAGATGTTCTATAATAAAAAAAAAAAGTTGTAATTACAGCACCTTGTATTCCTCTGTCCTGTACATTGCTGGCTGGTCAGTATGGCTGCTGTGTGCAATGGCCTCTACAAAGGAGGTGACTAGATGTGTCCCACAGACACTAATATCAGTGATTATACTCCAGATACCAGAGGTTAAATTTAAAGTTAATAAAAACATAAGACCAAAGAGGAAGCTGGTGACACATACACACATGAAGGAGTAGAAAAGATCTAGTAGAGGCACAGTACAGTATTGGCTTACATTGTATAGATGTGGCCTGGATAAGAAATGCTCCTTACTTGTTCCTGCACTAATGCTAGAATTCAGCATTTGGGTATTATATCTCTATTCACATCAATGAAAGAGCTGCAGTACCCAGCACTACCAATGGCGGCCATGTTTTAGTAATTCTGAACCCCCTTTGATCTAGAGCTATGGGGGTCCAGGTATATTGCAGACCCTTAATTCTACTATATCAGTGTGAGACTAGACCTAAAACTATAAAAATGACTAGTGTCGCCATACAATGTATAAGTCACTAATAAAATGTAACTAGCTAAAAAGGGTTTACAACAACAACAAATCTCATATAACAAGCCTAGAAGATGCGGTTTTGTTTTTTAGCAGACCTAATTCCATTTTTCAGCTTCCTACCTGACAAATTATAAAAATATACTTAAAAAAATAAAAATTGCAGCTTGCTTCCATTATTGCACGTTAGAAGTGATCAGGGACGGTGTCCAGGGCTTCCTCAGGATCACGAGACACAGCGACATTCTGTAAGAGAACATTACATCAGTGATGGGGCTGAGAGGGGGAGGTAGGAAGCGGGTGGACTATGTACAATCACACTCACCATTGGCTTCTCCCTGTGTGTATTTACAGCTTCAATGTTTAGGTAAATGGATTCTACTTTACAACCTGTAGGAGGAGAAGTCACATTAGTCTTTGCTGTATAGTAGGTTTCCTATATGGAAGAAGAGCAATCACAAAGACCTAGATGAGACGTCCTTCTGAATGCAACGTAACCATTTTTTGATGATAAAGGATCATTAAGATGCATGTAACTTTAGTTGTGGAGAGGAGAATTTTAACTAAATTTATAATTGCCAGCCTTTTTAATCACTTTGTCCAATCTATCCACATCCAAAGCAAAACAACATCTAAATAAATAGCAACAACTGTGTCATCTTGCTACACACATTGAAAGAATGAAGTTCCTACTTATCGTAATTGTATTGCCAAATTTAAATGATGGTCGAAATACTGGTAACGGTCCACAATATGAAGGCTGAGGTACGACGAGTATCTGTGTACATTGCCTGTATCTGACAAGCAGAAAGCAGACGGACCGGTCAAGTAATCCTGTATCCATTCAGCCATCATTGCCTCGCTATTTATCACAGTAGTTTTGGGCTGTGTTGGGAGTGCATGAAAAAAGAAAAAACATTCCCTCCCCCTTCTGGCTCCTCTAAGTGGCCGTACACACAATCTAGCAAGTATAATACTGCATCTTTATCTCCCAGTTGTTAATTTTAGATAAATAAAGATACATTTTTCAAGGAGCTTTATAATATGGGATGTGAGTGCTATTAGGTGATAATCCCCCAATTTTCTTGCCATTGTAACCTGTGGCAATGGAAGTATATATGAACACTTTAGAGGTCTTTAAACTATAGTTAAACATATGAGGTTACCACATTATTTGCCATATGTTGTAAAGGCACGTCAGGGGGATTCCCATGTGTCCTTACAAGGTGTGGCACAGCTGTATCCCTCTCTATGCTTATACAGTGGGATACGTCATCATCCAGGGAGAGGAGTGGACATTCCTGCTGCCAATGTGCAGGGTGTTTCCCCAGTGATGTCACTGCCCAAATATGGATAGTAACATCACCAGGTCCCCCCTCCTGCTCAGCGGCGTATCCGTAATACGCTGCATCCGCTCCTATAGGCTTCTATTGTCTCCGCTGAGCATATACGTCGCTCAGCAGGATGGAAAAGCATAGCTGCTACGTCTTTCTATCCTGCCTTTTTCAGTGGATACGATGTATCATTGTCAAACAGTGGCAACAACTATGCCTCCGTCTGCCGCTATATGTCAATGTATATGCTCAGCGTATCTGTCTGAAGCTTTCTCGCCGTATATGCTGAGCGTACACATAAAACATGATTTGAACCCAGCCTTGGTTAAAACTTTACTTCAGCTCAGCAAAAACTGGTTAGCTGCCATCACCAATAATGGCATATAATACAGATGATACCTGCCCTTTATACAGAGAGCTCATCCTGTGACCACCTTCAATACTGATAACCCACCACAACTTAGTATTCCTGCCTGGTGCCAATAAAGGTGTAAACAAACACAATACCAATGACCCCTCTATTGCCTTTCTATGCAATTGACTTACATGAGCCCTTATAAGGCAAGATGGGACAGAGTGAGAAGCCACAATATTCAGACAAGATAATGTGAAGACCAATATGGCTGCTGGTGATGGGGCGGCACTCACCATAAGCTACGGGGGTCAGTTTCAGCACCGTGTGAAGAGGACATTTCAGGTATGGCAGTTCTTCTGGAAAAACAAGTACAGGATTGGATAAGACCCAAATTATTTCCAAACCAGCGCTGCCTTGTTAGCAGGTCCAATGCGCACTGACACGATGGATAACAGGATACCTGCGCTTTTATCCAGGAAATACGCCAGCAAACAGCGCATGACAGCCTGGTGACAGATCACCAACACGTTCTCCTGCCGCTCCAGCTCCATGATAACCGGCTCCAGCCTCTGCACCAGGTCCTCATAGGACTACAGCAAAATATAGACAGCATGTCAGAGCCCAGGGGCACCCTACACCCTACAGATAGAAGAAGGGCACTGACCATAGTCCGCTTTGTTTAGTCCCCCTCCCCCATTGGTCATTGAGGCCCTTCTAATACCAGCAGTACAAGGAGCACAAAAGGTAGGTGGGTGTGGAAACTTCTCCATCCCTCCAACACTTAAAGGGGTTGTCCAATGTTAGCAGAACAAAACTGCTTTCTTCCATAAACAGCACTACAGCTTTCTGTATCCATCCATCTTGCCTCCAATAACCTCTATAGAGTAGAGATGTAATACCGCACACAACATTTGGACAGATGTGGCGCCATTAGTCATGTTTATACATTTCCAAATCAAGCAATGGTTCTAATAACAGGGAATCCAGCCAAGGGAAGTTCTGCCAGAGTAGGATATAGCACCCTCACCTCTCCTTTGGGATATCGGTACCGATATTTGTCCTGATCTCTTAGTGCAAACTCTTCTGGAAAATGTTCCTGTATTTCTTCATACGTCATCTCTTCGCACACTCCCTGCAAAGAAAAGGTTTTATTGAGCGAGACTAGAATGGTCGAACATTGACATCATTGAAATAAATGGAAAGCCTATGCAGAGCTATTTGTAACAGTGTACATGGGGCTTACAGAACGTATAGCAGCTCTGGAGCACATAGGGCAGCTGCAAAAGTGAAATATTTAGCATTCATGGACAATACAACTCATGTCCCCCACCACAGGGCAACTATGCGGGCTCTACATAGACGAGCTGTAGGAGGATGGAGGGGTCCACTTACTGCATCAATCTCATTCAAGGCCTTCCACTGCTCATAGGGGACACCCAGCGCTTCGGCCGTCTGGATGGTGCGCTTCATGTGACTGGTCCATACTTTCAGGTCTGTAATATTCTGCGATTTAACAAAGTTGCCCAGCGCATGAGCGAACTGTAGGAAAACAGGAAGTGACCAAGGAAACAGCAAGTTACATAGAGAAACAGCTGGCAGACACCTGGTGCTCAGGACCTTTTTTTCAAAACATCCTTTTAAGGACCTTAAGGTTCTAATGAGAACATTAAATTCTAAGTTACATTGAGCCAACAAACCCCACGCCAAAACTACAGACCCAAAATCATGTGTTTATACAGAGCTGGACATCTTGTGGGCATGCGGAGCCAAAAATAAAGTAAGGAAAGTGCACATTTGTGTCATCCAGACCCTCTGTAATCCCTACAGGCAAAGATGTGAGTCTTGTGGTTCCATTAGGAAGTGCTGGTGTGTATTCAGCCCAATACTCAGGAGGATTCCTCAGAGTAGGGGACATTTCTTACCTGCTTTCCCCGATTTGAAAGCCCTGAGTCCCCTCCAATCCTGCCCGTGAGGTTAAGCTCGCTTTCTCCATGCCGGGACAGGTATATGGAGCGGGGGGTGACGTGGATGTTCATCAGGTAGTAAACCGTGCGGCTCTGTATGTGATCCTGGACTCTGTTCACCAGATATCGGCTCCCAACATTAAAAATCTTAATATAAGACAGATCACTGAAACAGAAACACGGAGCGAGAAGTCAGGAGTCACCAACCACAATAACAACTTATCACCACAAGAGACTCCATATATCTACATCTATCATCCACTGCCAATATCCTAGAGATTAATTAAGAAACTCAATTTTATTTCCACTCACAGATCCCTACAGATCACGTTAGATCCTAACGAGCAGGGGTAACCTAATACAGCTGGCATGCCCCCGCGCCTGTGCATCAAGTAATATAAGAGATTACACATCATCTATCATCATGTACAAATCTATGAAGAGGATAAAGTGGGTCAGGTAAATTATTTTACATTACAAGTAGGGGGGATGTTACTGACCATCTATACTAGGCAGATGGTGTGAGAGCAGTGGTAACACAACCCCACATGAGCCCCATTCATTTACCTACAATGGAGGCAACTAGTTTGTATTCACTATCTAGCCCAGACTATGAGGGTGAATATATTACTGATGCTAATCCTTGCATGGCCAGGCTCTTCAGGACACAAAGGCGCCACTAGTGGGTATACAGGCAGTCCCCAGGTTATGTACAAAATAGGTTCTTTAGCTTCCCGAACATGTCAACTGCTTTGTAAGTCTCCTGGTCCTTGTACTGTTGTTTATATGCTCTTATTGATAAAATTTTATTGAACCACAAAAATAGGTTCTTTAGATTTGTTCTTAAGTGGAATATGTATGTATGTTGGAACTGTATATTTTATAATTGTAGCTCCAGACAAAAATGTAGTCCGTGTGTAACTAGGGGTCGTCTATAAGTCAGGTGACCTTAAGTTGGGGACCGATTATATATTCAGATTTATTATCTAGGGAAACGCTCCCACGGCCATGCATTTCACAGCGACGCTGGTTATTGTGACTCAGTTGTGTTTATTTTAAACAGATCTATGGCTGAATGTGGTGACAATGGATAAGTTCTGGAAAGTCCTGGTTACACTTTTATAGCTATTGAAGAAATGCAAATAATGCACAGTATAGGTTTAGCATTGTAGCAATTTGTCTAGTATTCTACTGTATACATCAGCAGCAAAGTACGTTATACCTCTGACTTATACCATTAATCCATGTACACAGGATCCGTAATACATAATTATAGGGATACAAGTATAGCCAGGTAATACCTTAGTGATGGCACATTCACTGTAAGGCTAGACATTGGCAGCCATAACCTCAGACACCCTTGGTTCCTATTAGTCTGGCAGTACTGCGAGGGTGCACACAATAACCTAATGCAGTATAATAAGCTTTTGCCTATATCACCACGTGCACAATACAGAGGAGATGGTACAATGTGGTGATATATACGGGCATCATTCCCTTTAAGAGCAGTGAGACTATGGAACTAATCACCAGTGGATGTTATGATGGTTTACACATGGTACACGTTCTAAGTTGGCCTTGAAAGCCAAAATATCAGATATATTTTTAAGCAATGTTGATCCAAGGATTGAATGCCAGTGTCGTATTTAGCATCAGGATGAATTTTTTTTTAGCGCTTTGGGATTTTTTTTTTTCTGGATCAAGACTATCAGATTATTTGGACTTAAGACTAATGCAAACTGCAAAATGATGAGCAATTTCTTTATCTCTTTACAACAGTGCGGATTTCATCCTAGCAATGGATGGGAATCAACTTTACTAGAAGGATCCATCCCAGCTCCGTCAGGCGGTGTAAAAGGGATCCTATTAGTACAGTTGTGCGTATAGCGGACACCGTGCAGAGAATACGCTCACATCAGTCCCTGTTCTCACTTGGATAAAAATTGTTCGGCCCTAGTACTGATCTAAATCCTTGCTGCAACAGGATCTGCTTTTTACTTACCTCTTTGGATGGCCAGTGCTCGGGATGCCTCTCAATTCCCAAAATTACTGGCTTCCTTATGGTGCAAGTGACACGGTTTATGTTTTGGAATGCAGAAAAACAGGATTTTTTTTTTTTTTGGGAAAAGACCCACACAGACAATGGAGAAACAGACACTCCTGACTCCTAGGTTTGCTAAATACCAAAACTAGTATACAAGTAACTCCATACACCAGTATATAAGAACAAACATTCCCCTGATCATGTTGTAAGGTTACACTAGTAGCGGAGAGGGGTGGGGGGGATATTACAAAGTTTGAGCACATTCATGAACCACTTGCGCAAACATATAACCAAGCAAAGAGATGGAAATCAACTTACTGTATTGTGGAAGCTAATATTCCATGTGACGGCACCCACATGAGAGGCAGGGAGCATGGTGTGAAGACGACAAGCTATTAGGCAAGGGGGTGGTCATCCCCTCCCCTCTGTTGTCAGACAATCCAGCTGTAGCTGGCTCCAAACCAGCCTGGACTTTGAGAGTCCCTGCTGAGGGATTAGGAGTAACATGTCCCCTGGTCAACACGTGCTCAGACTATTGTTCTATCAGCGTCTGGACGCACCGCCACTTCATACAAGACGTCCCGAATTATTACTAACCTGCTAAAGCTACAAAATGCCGACCCAGTAGATGCTTACCTATCCATGTCATCGTGCAGCGGCTCATACGTCATCTGATAACATTCAATCCGTTTAAGGAAATCTTCCACAACCTTTTCCCGATCGCAGTCCTTGTAGTCCGGACTCGATAACTTCACTTGCTGGGGAGAATTTTTTATTTTTTTTTAATTAAAAATGGGATATAAGGTAACGGATCAGAAAGATCGGTCCGGCAGAAGCGGGATCTTACTGTGATATTTTCGGCAATGATGTCCGGGTCATCGCAAATGGATTCAATGAAGAAGACCTGGTTAACGGAAATGGAGAGAGCGAAAGGGTTAATGATGACAAGTACTAATAAACCATCCACAGTAGCAGGTAAATCAATGGCTTATAGCCAAGTCAATATTTCCTAACCAAATAAAATAGCTGATCCCAAGGACTAGCTCTCTAGCGCCTCCTATAGGAAGAAAGCTTTGTCTGACCCTTTAAAAGTAACACTAAACACAGGAATCTCATCTTAATAATAAATAATAATAATAATTCTTTATGTATATAGCGCACACAGATTACGCAGCACTGCACAGAACTTGCCAAATCAGTCCCTGTCCCTATGGGGCTCACAATCTAAATAACCTAACCGTATGTTTTGGAGTGTGGGAGGAAACCAGAGGACCCGGAGGAAACCCACGCAAACACAGAGAGAACATATAACCTTTTTGCAATCTGTTCTCCAGGTCCACTAGGCTCAGCTTTGTGTTTGACTGCATCAGGGGCCTCCCCCTTCTGTCATCTGTGTACACAAAGTTTATAGGGTTTCACAGGCTAAAAATATTGATGACCCTTCCTAAAGTTAGGTCCAACACCCAGCAGCCCCAAAGATGAGCTCTTGTCTGTAGCTGATCAACAGAGAATGAAACAGTAAGCAGACAGTGATCTTCTCTTTGTAGTGGCTGGATTTAGACACTGCAGCTTTGCTCCTATCCCAATAACCCAGTCTGACCACTACACAGAGAACATCTCATATATATAGGGGTGCCAGGCATTGCACCCCGACTAATTTTTTATAAATGGGGGACCTATTCTATGAAAACCCCCTTTAATTAGGCCCAGCCCCTTCAGCAAGTCTCCTGCTGTAAAGCCAGGTTAACCATACATCAAAGTGCAGCTTCCATTATAAGACTCCACTCCTGGCACAGTGTAACAACCCCCCTCCTGGGAGAAGTCGCTTTGAAGAGCATTGCCAGCGCTGTACATCAGTCAAGATATAACAAAACTGCCAACCAGATCAATACAGTAATTATCCTGGAGCTGCAGGAAACAGATTACTAAATGGGTCCAATTTATTTATAGCCAGACATATGTCACCACAGCGTCTAGGAACACAGAGTAATAAAGAGCATGGACTGAGCTAATGTTACATCACTACTGAGGCGAGCGTGCCACGAGTCGCTCATCTGGATGTAGGACACAAGACCAGGACTAAACCTTATTAAAAAGCTCTTCGTTATTAAAGCTCTTCCCTTCCTTGGACCTATAGTTCTGTACCTGTGTCAGTCTTCAGCTAGCATTGTATTCATGAATCAGGAGGATCTGCCTGGACATTGGCATTGGCCCTACTAGTGATGAGACCTACACTCGGCTTGTGGAAGGGCAAACACAGCTTATGCCAACATCTATTAATTTGGGGCAATATGAAGCTTTTGCTGGTGCTATAGGCAGTGAATGGTTTGGTCGGTCACTGAAGTCGTTGTGATGGATATTAATCTTGGACATCGGAGTGAAACATTAAGAGTGAAATGTTCCACAGAATAATTGATCCCTATCATTGCTCAATCTCTAATCAATTCACATCATCACCGTTTGGGATTCATGAGGGTCCTGCTGACTCCTCCGTGAAGCCTAGAAGGTTCAGTCTAAACCAGAAGTTTATACTATATATAAAAAGACACATATACAGGCGGTCCCCTACTTAAGGACACCCGACTTACAGACAACCCATAGTTACAGACGGACCCCTCTGCCCACTGTGACCTCTGGTGAAGCTCTCTGGATGCTTTACTATAGTCCCAGACTGCAATGATCAGCTGTAAGGTGTCTGTAATGAAGCTTTATTGATAATTCTTGGTCCAATTACACCAAAAATTTTGAAACTCCAATTGTCACTGGGGCAAAAGAAAAAAAATTGTCTAGAACTTCCATTATAAAATATACAGTTTCGACTTACATACAAATTCAACTTAAGAACAAACCTCCAGACCCTATCTTGTATGTAACCCGGGGACTGCCTGGTACAGGTTTTTGCAGAACGTAATATAAAAAGGCCTTTAAAAAATTCTCCTATCATTATTCTATCATTTGCTAATACCATGTATTGTTGGTAAATCTAAATGGTCTAAAACAGGAAAGGTTTATTCTGGTTTGACGTAAGAGAAAAACTTTTTATATAGTGTATGGAAAATTCTGGTTGTATATACCGGTATTACATGAATTTATTATATGCACATGACATAGTTGCCAGACCGGACTACATTGCTGCCCTGTAGAGACTGTACCTTGAAACCACGGTTCTTAGCAAACTGCAGGATCATGGACCTTCTCTCTCTAGTTGTGTTAGTTGCATCAAAGACCTAAAATGTAGAAATAAACCTATTAGAGATTCATGGAACCGAGAACATAATATATGGGTATATGTCAGTCATGTTTAGGTACAAAGTTGTGACTCACTGTGCACATGTTGGGGATTATTTTATCTTTAGGCAGCTCCTTGGGACAGTTCTTTGTCTATTTTTGGAGCTCCGCTCCCCATTACATTCATGGAAGTGGCTTTGGCCCTTTAATACATGTACTTATGTACTTTCTGCCTGGTATTTTTTTTTTTTTTCAAAAAGTCCCATAAAAGTCTCAAAATGCAAAAGTTTTGAGCCATAGCCGTGTCACTAGCAGTAGTTCTATGTTTCCACCAGATTAATTAAGAGGCGTAGATAGTAGTGTAAGAGTTTTTATCACCGAAGTCTCCAAAAAAATGTGACTTTTTTTTGACACATTTTGCCCAGCAAAACCAATGATAAATAACCTCCGTTATGTGTATTTCCTGAACCAACCAATTTAGATAGGCGCGGCCCAATGCCTAGCGCGTATGTGAGAGGCGGCCGACACTCCCCCAAAATGCAAACGCATTTGTCCCACTGACACATTGATTTCCCTGCACATATGGAGCCGTGTGGAGGTTGTAGAAAACTCAGAGCCGGTCCCATTCCTGCTAATGTTTACACCTCTGACCTCCCCATAGAAGTCTATGGGAAAATGAAAAATACAGATGCCATGAAAGGTGTCATCCGCATACAGTTTGTATTGGTGGGTCCGATGATGGGTAACACAGTCATGTCACCCTACAAGGGGTTGGGACAAGCTAGTGACATAATTTGCCAGCCTTTCCGTTTTTTTACGTATCTGCAAAAAAAAGATGACTGGGATGATGACACTGAGGACATATTGACCGCAAAAAAAAAAAACGGACGGCAGATCCTTTGTAACATCCCAAAAACAGCACAGTAGAAGAGTTGGATAACAATGCTGCCTGTGAAACGAGTTGTCATATGATATATAGGAGTTACATGACAAGCACGGCTCTGCTATATCACATTTCATTTTCTTTTTTTTATATTACTTACAGCCACTTGTCCCTCTTCCCGTGTCAGGTAAGTATTGACGTCCTTCAGGGCATTGAGTGCACACTGCCTGAAAAATATCATGGACAATGGTTAGGTCAGCAAGACGCTCAATGACTGTTCTGGAAGGGATTAAAGATGTAAGATGGACGACTGCTGTATTGCTGGGAATGTTCTGATGCATTATATACCCCAGGGACCCCCAACATCTATCAGGGGTGCAGGTTATTGAGTGATGAATACAAACCATCTCATTCCAAAATGTGATAGCATGTGAATAGAAAATGTTGGAATGGGGAAACTTTTAAATGTAAGGACTATATGTCTCATGAGAAATATAGTGACAGGGCTGGAATTAGGGGGCAGCAAACTGGGCATTTGCACAGGACCCCCTGTCCTAAAAAAGGGCCCCCTGCTGTGGACTTTTGTGGACAGAGGATGTATTGCTCCTTTAATACCCAATGGTTGAATGCCCGGGTGAAGAGGCTTCTCATCTATCTCCTGTGTATATATCTATCATCTATCCGTCTAGTTATCTATCTCCTATAATTTGTGTATTTTATACACATTTATCTAACATTTAGTCTATCTTTCTCCTCTCTTTTATCTATCCATCTATCGGTCTCTCTCTCTTCTACTGTATCTCCCTCTCATAGATATCTACTTTATATTTATGCATCAATACAATCTATGAATCCATCATCTTTCATATTTATCTTCTATTAACAATCATCTCATCTGTCTCTATTCTATACAATTCTCCTACAGTCCCACATTACACATTGCCTTACCCTACTACTGTGTGTAACTACAAAGTGTTATTATTGTGCAGGCATAAAGAGAGTCTCTTACTGACTGTGACTAAATAGTTTTATTGTTGGGTCCCACTTCTAGTGTTGCCTTCCAGTAAGTGAGCGTTCAGACTCGGAGCTCTGTGAAACCCTGTGACCACCTTTACAACTCACTTTCGTATTTTCATGGCTTCTTGGTTGTCAGAGCGGAAGAATTCATAGTTCTTATAGGTCTGCACGGCTTCCCGGCGGTACTGCCCCACGTTAAACACTGAACAGGGAGAGAAAACAAGTCAGTGTGGAGAGTATGAGCAGCACATGTTTACCCTGCACATAACACATCAGCAGATCCCTCCAGGAGCAAAGTCCATGGAAGTCAAGGAGAGAGAAAACACACATCAGCCATTAGTCATCTGTACGGGAGTGCACCAGGCAGATCCGCCTATAAGGCTCTGCAGCACCTCACATGCTATAGGACACAGAACCGAAATACGGAACATTCAGAAATGTAGTTTTCCGGGCCGCCCCATAGTCATCTGCTGAATCTATGTAAAGTAAACCTCTCCTGACATGTCCTAATATAACAATTCTGGATCATTGTTTCTTATAACTCAGAATTGTTTCTCTGTTATTCCTCCAAGAAATTTTGGAATAAATTGGGTGCAACATTCTAGGGAGAGGGCCGAGTGCCAGTCTATAAAGGGGCACAACCCCCTGACACAGGGGAGAGCAACACCTACCTGTCAAACTAAGATCACATTTCCAGGAGGCATAACAGAGGGACTGCACAATTATTATATATTATATTACCATCATTACAATTGTAGATTGTGGAAGTGTCCAATGTTTTATTATCTATTTACTATTAGTTTCAATTATTATTTATTTATTATTAGCACAACTTTTTATTATTTATTTTATATTTTCTTAGTCACCTTTGTTAGGATCTCTGATGCCTGTGCAAATATTCACATGCAGAGGCTGTAAACGGAAAGTGCACAGGTGGGAGTTTGCTGCATGGGGTTGTCACTTCAGACGCCCCCATCTCCTAGCTCTTTAGTACTTAGAAACATACTGCTGGTATCACATATAAAAGATAAGAATTCATCTAGTCAATAGCCATGTCCCCCGTTTCCAAATCCGATATGAAAGATGAGAATCTCAACATTCAGATGACACCAGGCTTGTGGTCCAGTGGGCTACAGAACCCAAGAGAGGCAGCGACACGCCTCATGTGAATTGAAAAGATGAGATTCTACTCTTTCATATAACCCCTATATTTCTAGGCAATTTAGAAGTGAAGATAGAGGTGTCTGAAGTGATACTCCACCTGCAGCCTCTAAACTTGACTCATCTCAGGCAAAATATGACTCTTCTCTGTTTATTTTTTCACATTTTTATAGAGATTTGACATAACAGGGGAAATTTTAAAAAGGATATTTCATAGCCTACCTGATGGTGCTAGTAGTTTAAAGGGGTAATATCTGGTGACAGTCAATTCAATTTGTAATTTTAGAAGGTGCACGTCATGACCTTCTTATATTATCTACTGAATGTCTAAAGACTAGAACAAGGAGCAGCAGCAAACTGCACCCTACAAATTGGGTGAATAGATTCTATTTGAATAGAAAACAGTCTCATAATCAGAGAGATTATATAATTCGGGGGGCGTCATCTTACCTTTGGTTGGAGTTCCTATCCAGTTTAGGTAGCGGGTGAGTTTTTTGGAGATGTAGGTTTTTCCTCGGGCCGGAAGCCCAACCATAATGATCATGGTGGGGGAGTTGGTGAACTGAGGGACCGACGCTGCAAAACAACAACAGCAATCATTTAGTGCAATTCTTTCCACATTACGGAATCACAGCATCATTTCTACCCCCACCCTTCTCCGGAATCCGAAAAACTTTCCTAAGAACCCAATGAATTTTTCATAAGAAAAAAAGTCCTGCCCCCTGTGTTTTTACAGTAGTGGACATGGACATCTGATCTATTGGCATTGTCTATTTATTCCTGCAGCAACCGGCCGCAGTACCAGGCACAGCCTGTTTACAAGAGTGGCGCTGTTTTTGACTCTTTCATCACCAGGCTAAACCCCAAGAAATAGAGGGCTTCCTGGATTACCCAAATATTTGCTTAGTTGGCAAACATTTCATTAATCTGTTTCACAAAACTACCGGTAAGAAGTGACACTTCTTCCCCGCACACATTGGCCGTGGGCTCTGTGCCATCTGCCGCTCCAGTGATTCTTGTGAATGCTGCCACCTCCAACTGGGCGGCCCTCCCAACATCACTATGCCAGGATATTACAGCTTTTTAGTATAAATACAGCAGGGGGGGTGAGAAGAGGACGTCATCCATATTATGAAGGCATCAAGGCCAGGGGCCATTCCTGTATTACCCTGGCCCTGCCCCGGGGGCCATTCCTGTATTACCCTGGACCTGCCCCGGGGGCCATTACACTATTACCCTGGCCCTGCCCCATGGGCCATTCCACTATTACCCTGGCCCTGCCCCATGGGCCATTCCTGTATTACCCTGGCCCTGCCCCATGGGCCATTCCTGTATTACCCTGGCCCTGCCCCATGGGCCATTCCTGTATTACCCTGGCCCTGCCCCGGGGGGCCATTCCTGTATTACCCTGGCCCTGCCCCATGGGCCATTCCTGTATTACCCTGGCCCTGCCCCATGGGCCATTCCTGTATTACCCTGGCCCTGCCCCATGGGCCATTCCTGTATTACCCTGGCCCTGCCCCGGGGGGCCATTCCTGTATTACCCTGGCCCTGCCCCGGGGGGCCATTCCTGTATTACCCTGGCCTTGCCCCGGGGGGTCATTCCTGTATTACCCTGGCCTTGCCCCGGGGGGTCATTCCTGTATTACCCTGGCCTTGCCCCAGGGGTCATTCCTGTATTACCCTGGCCCTGCCCCAGGGGTCATTCCTGTATTACCCTGGCCCTGCCCCGGGGGGCCATTCCTGTATTACCCTGGCCTTGCCCCGGGGGGTCATTCCTGTATTACCCTGGCCTTGCCCCAGGGGCCATTCCTGTATTACCCTGGCCCTGCCCCATGGGCCATTCCTGTATTACCCTGGCCCTGCCCCGGGGGGCCATTCCTGTATTACCCTGGCCTTGCCCCGGGGGGTCATTCCTGTATTACCCTGGCCTTGCCCCAGGGGTCATTCCTGTATTACCCTGGCCCTGCCCCGGGGGGCCATTCCTGTATTACCCTGGCCTTGCCCCGGGGGGTCATTCCTGTATTACCCTGGCCTTGCCCCAGGGGTCATTCCTGTATTACCCTGGCCCTGCCCCAGGGGTCATTCCTGTATTACCCTGGCCCTGCCCCAGGGGCCATTACACTATTACCATGGCCCTGCCCCAGGGGCCATTCCTGTATTACCCTGGCCTTGCCCCAGGGGTCATTCCTGTATTACCCTGGCCCTGCCCCATGGGCCATTCCTGTATTACCCTGGCCTTGCCCCAGGGGCCATTCCTGTATTACCCTGGCCTTGCCCCAGGGGTCATTCCTGTATTACCCTGGCCCTGCCACAGGGGCCATTCCTGTATTACCCTGGCCCTGCCACAGGGGCCATTCCTGTATTACACTGGCCCTGCCACAGGGGCCATTTCTGTATTACCCTGGCCTTGCCCCATGGGCCATTCCTGTATTACCCTGGCCTTGCCCCAGGGGTCATTCCTGTATTACCCTGGCCCTGCCACAGGGGCCATTCCTGTATTACCCTGGCCCTGCCACAGGGGCCATTCCTGTTTTACACTGGCCCTGCCACAGGGGTCATTCCTGTATTACCCTGGCCCTGCCACAGGGGCCATTCCTGTATTACCCTGGCCCTGCCACAGGGGCCATTCCTGTATTACCCTGGCCCTGCCACAGGGGCCATTCCTGTATTACCCTGGCCCTGCCACAGGGGCCATTCCTGTATTACCCTGGCCCTGCCACAGGGGCCATTCCTGTATTACCCTGGCCCTGCCACAGGGGCCATTCCTGTATTACCCTGGCCCTGCCACAGGGGTCATTCCTGTATTACCCTGGCCCTGCCACAGGGGCCATTCCTGTATTACCCTGGCCCTGCCACAGGGGCCATTCCTGTATTACCCTGGCCCTGCCAAAGGGGTCATTCCTGTATTACCCTGGCCCTGCCAAAGGGGTCATTCCTGTATTACCCTGGCCCTGCCACAGGGGTCATTCCTGTATTACCCTGGCCCTGCCACAGGGGTCATTCCTGTATTACCCTGGCCCTGCCACAGGGGTCATTCCTGCATTGCCCTGGCCCTGCCACAGGGGTCATTCCTGCATTGCCCTGGCACCGCCCCGGGGGTCATTCCTGTATTGCCCTGGGCCAGGGGTCATTCCTGTATTGCCCTGGGCCAGGGGTCATTCCTGTATTGCCCTGGGCA
This sequence comes from Engystomops pustulosus, assembly GCF_040894005.1. Lineage (NCBI taxonomy): Eukaryota > Metazoa > Chordata > Amphibia > Anura > Leptodactylidae > Engystomops > Engystomops pustulosus. The sequence goes on from NC_092419.1 coordinate 94,850,218, forward strand.
AGGGGTCATTCCTGTATTACCCTGGCCTTGCCACGGGAGCTTTCCAGTATTACCTTGGCCCTGCCCCAGGGGTCATTCCTGAATTACCCTGCTGACAGTGGGGTACTTATATTTACCAGCAGCTCCTGGAACCTATACAAAATCAGCAACAGCCCCCCCACCTGGGATACATTGATATTATCAAGAGGCTTTCTGACCCCTCTCAAGCATTAGGTCCCTGGGTGACTGCTACCACAGCACCCACCTATATCTACATCCCTGATTGAGAATTTATATTATAGGGCAGTGGTGGCGAACCTTTTAGCGACTGACTGCAACCTAAAGCCCCCCTTATTTGCCCCAAGGTGCCAACCAAAAATTAAAGAAGTAGCTTACTGTTCCCTGTTCTTCAACAACTTCATATTGGTCTCCTGAGGACACCAACATAGTAGAAAGAAGGAGTGAAAACTTGCACTATCACTGTAGCTTCTTTCCAGAGTCGCACTGTACCTGGAGAGTCGTGGGGCCCGCAGGAGGACCTCTTAAGATAATTTGGCCTTGTCCATACATTCTCCCTCTTCCTAAAGTCCCAAGCAGCCAAGTAAGTATCACTTTAAAATATAGCTAAAAACAGCATATTTCAAGTTGCTTGGAACTGCAGGAAGATTCTGACAGTACTGCAGGAAGTACTGTCTGATGTGCTGGGGTGGTGGCCCGGGTGCCCACAGAAAGGGCTCTGAGTCCCTCTCTGGGACCTGTGCCATAGGTTCGCCACCACTGTTATAGGGGGACGGTGTGCCAGGACCATGGACAGAGGGCAGGAGGGAATCCTGTGTGAGGTGCAGAAATAATCTGGATGTATACATTATGAATACAACACTACACATAGAGGAGATTGGAGGAAAACCACGACCCCTCTCAAGTCCCAACAATCTATTTGATGAAGAGGGAAGTAAACGTTCCTGTGTGTTTACACGACCTTGTGAAATGTACCATAGAGATCCTCATCTGGGACTAGAACGTGCCCGCGCCCCACTTCAGCCCGATGGTATGTGATCAGTCATGTGTGGGGGAAGGAGCAGCACTACACGTCACATAACCCGAAACCTCACCTTACAGAGAAAATTATACGGCCCAACTCTCCCCACCCAGCTATCCGGATTACTACACAGAAATCCCTCCAACCCATCTCTGCGTATAAGCGGCTATGCCCCGTCTCGCCGTATAAGCGGCTATGCCCCGTCTCGCCGTATAAGCGGCTATGCCCCGTCTCGCCGTATAAGCGGCTATGCCCCGTCTCGCCGTATAAGCGGCTATGCCCCGTCTCGCCGTATAAGCGGCTATGCCCCGTCTCGCCGTATAAGCGGCTATGCCCCGTCTCGCTGTATAACTAGCTATATGCGCTGTCAGAACATCAGTGCAGAGGACACAGCAGACATATTTGCTTGTACCCAACTTTCCCTTTTATAAATGCAACTAGGTAAGAGATAAGGTATCGTATTTACCATCATTCTGCCAGATCCATTACATGACAGAGCGGTGACCTAGAAAAGGGACATCAGGTTCTATCACCGTGTTCCTCGCTTTGTCGGGAAGCTGCACCATTTCCCTCAAAAATATGATGACATTGTTGACTGTGATACTAATAATAGCTGAGATGTAGAGATCACCAAATACTGCAAGATCGAACCCAAATAGACACATACAGGGAAGTTTCTTCCAATTCCAAGAACACACTAACATTCATTTTACCCGGAGTCTACGGGATTTGATTATTGAACATACAAATGATCGGAACATAATAGAATAGTATATAAAAACTAAAGACAAATTTTCACATTGTGATCCATATATACATTTATGTGCAGGCATAAATGGAAGTAGCCAGATTAAAAAGGGACATTATAGTTAATTTTTAAGTTGAAGGGTCTGACTTCTGGGACCCCTACTAATCACGAGAAGAGGACCACCAGCAATACAGAGCATAGGGATCCCATTCTCATTAATGGGTTGAGCGGCAGGTCAAGTATGTGTCCTGCCACTCAATTCAGTACTATGGGAGTGTCTGTGCTGAGCACAGCGCTCAGCTATCTCCTGCACCCCCATTTACTGTCTATGCACACAATAATATTGAATGGCACGGGAGACCACATGCTCAACTTGCTGGTCCATCCACGTGATTCCTGCTCTACGGATTGCTGGGGGTCCTCTTCATGTGAACACTGGAGGTCCCAGCAGTACAACCATCACTTATCCTATGAATAGGTGTTACTAGCAGACTTGGTACAAAGCCTTTAAAACGATTTTACCATAATTCGAAGGTTTAATCTATACCTGGGATAAAGGAAAACGATCTTATCAGTGGGGGTCCGACTGCTGGGACCCTCATCCAACATGAAAACAGGACCTCCGGAGCAGCAAGCTTGTGCTTGGTGCTTCATTCAAGTCTATGGATCTGACACAGATTTCCAGGTGCTGTACTTGGCCATTGTCATCCATACAGGGCTCATGGGACCCTCGTTCTTGTGGCCAGTTCCCACACTAATATTGAAATGACATTATAAGTCTTATATAATAACAATAAAGATTGTTAGCATAGGCGACCCGGACAGAGGTGACAATGACCAAGATGCAACTCTTTATAAAATTATGAAAAAATCTGCAATCCATAAACCGCGTATAGTCCTCAACCCGGCTCATAATTGTGGTGTAACCATGCAATGATATTTTGGACAAAGACGCCCTGTGTGTCTAATTAGGAGGAGGCACGCTCACTACAGCCCATCTCCAGGAATAGCTTTTATTGGCTGGGGCGGCCATAGACGAGGGGAAGGGTCATCCGCAGTGACCCATAATTGTAGACTGTACATCGCCAACATTTATAAAACATCAAATATAGAAAATACGCTGACATTTTATTCAATATGAAGGATGTGCAAAGAGAGCAAGATAAAAGGAGATTCATGTTAGTAACGTGGGGTCCTAGGGGCTCATAATATGGATCTACACACAAAAACACAATTCCTATCCAAGAGACAGAGAAGTATTGTATAGTTGGGTCAAATCACCTGAACCTTGTTATGAGGCGATGCCTCCACTCCATTATGGAACTAAGGATAACCCCAAATGTATGTGCACTAGTCGCCCTGTATGAAGAGGGGTAATCCCCAACATTGGCCAAAAAAAAAAAAAGTATTTTTTTTAGTCTGGTTTTACATTACCAATTGTGTGACGATTATGTCCACTTATTGGCCAGATCTAGCGGCCTGGTTCTGGCTCGGCTGCACAGGACGGACACGTGGCGTTTTGAACCCGTTTTTTAGCCTGTTTTTAAGCAGTCCGTCAGAAAACGCATCCGTTTTTTAATCGGTTTTAATTAAGATTATTGGGAAAATCGGTCAAAAACGGATGCGTTTTTAAAAACAGCATGCGTTTAACAGACTGCTTAAAAACAAGCCAAAAACGGGTTAAAAACGCCAATGGCAAGGAACGCCCTCTGTGCGCTAGCGTTTCATTATGAACGGGCTGGTAGCGGAATGTGTGACCGCGGCCTAAGGGTGATGCCACACACAGCGTTTTTGGTATGTTTTTAAGCATGTGTTTTCAGTCCGTTTTAAAACATATCCGTTTTTGACCGTTTTCCCCAGTTATCTTAATACATAAACAGGTTGTAAGCAGCCAAACGCATGGTAAACGGCCAAAAACAGATTAGTTTTGAAAACGCATGCTAAAAAACGGACCAAAAATGCCAAGTGTGGCATCACCCCAACTCTAAATACAAGTCATCCATTCCTGCTAATTAGCAGATCACTCCATTTTTCACTGACTTTCACCACCACCACCCTCCCCTCCATGCAGAGAACTTTGCTATCCTCTAAAAGTTGAAAAACTAATTTATCAACTTTTTACCCCATGGGGTATTAACATAATCCATCCGCTACTACTACAGACAAGAATTTCTGACAACACATGTGGGGTCTACCAGCTAATACCCCTACCGGTCATGCACAGAGAGATGCTACAACTTCTAGAACATCAATATTCCATTGTGTGACAGTTTAGAAGATACAGAGAACATGAAGGTCGTCTCACTACATGCAGCTACTGATCAGTTCCCATCTTATGGATGTCACCCAATTAATTTGGCGACGGCAGCGGCCAGCTCTGTACAGAGGTCATTTGCCCCCACCCCCTATGAGATCTTCTCTATATGATGCAGACAACTAACCAATCAGCAATGCCGATGATCCGAAAGGGACCAAATCCCAGTTTCATGCATCTATACAGGACATGCTGAAATTTGATGACCCAAAAAAATGCAAAAAGATATAAAATAATATATCAATCGGGGTCTAAATTATGTTTGGACCAGTATCATATTTATCGGACAAAGCTTGCATATTTCCAAAGTCTAAAAGTAAAGGGGTATCGGGTCAAGTGTTGGGGCTCTCCCTCTAGTAGCGGAGCCCTAGTCCACCCTCCTTACTATTGGCATGGCTGCAACCCTGTCCTCCTGCTACACAGATAAGAGAGGTGTTTACTACTTGAGCAGTAGGACCTCAGTGCCCCCTCCCCCTGTAGCAGTTTGGGGTTAGTGCACTCACATCCTCTCCTCTGCTGCAGCCTTGTGCTCGGGTGAGGGATCCATATTTTCTGGAGTCGGGTCTGCTTCAGTTCCCTCAGCATGTCAGCCATCTGCTGCTTCTGTGTCCTCAGTGCCTGTGCACAATCTGCCTCTGTGTCCTGGGTATTCATGGTCAGGGATGACCTAGGGGCTGGCACCTGATCCAGCCGTGCCCTGTGTGTGGGTCACCTCGTGTACCTTATCTGTAGGAAGAGGCAGCCAGCTGTGTAGACAGAGCAGTCACTCCTACCCTCCCCTCCTCCTGAACTAGAAACCCAGCCAGAATGGGAGGGACTCCTACCCGGAGGAGGCCAGCAAGCATCAAGATCCACCTACTATTCACTAGTCAATGATTGTAAGCTCTTTAGAACAGCGACACCTCAATGAACCAAGGATCGACGCAGAAGTGGTTAATAATCTTACATTAACATGGCACAGAACTCGTTTACATTTATATATATATATATATATATATATATATATATATATACACACATAAATTCATAAATGTATTTTTATATATTGTCCATCGAGTATCCAAATTTATGCAGCAATTTATATATATTTTTATGTTTAAATGTGTTTGTTTTTTTATACATATGGGAAATTTGTAGTAGATATTGTATAATAAAACTGCAACGTATATATGAGTTCTGTGCAATGTTAATTTAAGATTATTGTACCTTTTTTGGCTCAAATGATAACCGGGTTAACATTGTGCACATACTCTTATATATAAGCATAATGCGCCTCCTACAGTATTAATAACAGAAGGGGTTAATCACGCCATGTCCACATTGTAGACGTCTAATTTCTTGCTTCGCAGCCTTAATCTGGGTCACTTGAAGAGGTTTACATCAAAATGCAGCAAGGCGATTAATATTGGGATAAAAGAGCTAAAAACGCACATACTAATCTCTTTTACATTGACGTCATGACCTAAAACGACCAAAAAAATTGTAAAAAAAGGTTTTACATTAACCCCCCCCCCGAAAGTCCCTTTGTACTGGGAAACTTTACACAATAGGCTGTAAGTTTTGACAAATGGTTAGGGATACGGTGTGACTATAGGGGGTGAGGAGGTCACACTTGGGGTTGATTAGGGTCTATAATACGAGGGGACACATATGTCAGGCCAGATTAGGTAGTTCTGGTGCAAAGTTATGTGTGGGGGACCCCTTAATACACAACCTACCTCCAGATCTCAGGGCAGAGAGTCTATTGCATCCAACAATAGAAAATCATCTAGGATCCAGTAACTATATTAGGTGAATGCACCCTTATGTACAGGTAAATGATTATTGGGGGGCTCTGCTGAGGATTTTGCATTCAGCCCTGGAAGCTTCCATCTAAAGACTGAATGGAGGGATACCATTATTGTCTCTGTCAGATGCCAAGCGATTATCCCAGATTCATCTCCTGAATAGGGTGTATAAGACACCAAGTTTACTCCATAAAATAGGCGTGCGCCCTGACTCTTGTTGTCCCGGGTGTTCGGTTCCAGATGCTAAGTTACTACATATGATGGTGTATGGTTAGAGGAAGTGGATCCTCTGGACCACTGCGGACGATGACACAAGCCACTACCTGGGACCGGAATCTAAGTGGCACCCGGTTTTCACCAGAGCCCACCGCAAAGCGGGTTGGACTTGCTGCGGCGTGGTACCACCAGGTCGTTCCACAGGCGTGACTTGTCTGCAGTGGCGGCCAAGGTAGAGGTACAGAAACGGCAGGCAATCTCGTAGTCGGGGACAGGCAGGAGGTCGGAGATGTAGCAACAGGTCAAGGCAGGCGGCAAAGGAGCGAAGTCAGAAACTGAATCGGGGTCACAACGGAATTTCACAGAAACAGTGCAAGGCATAAACACAGCTTTCTCTAGGGCTCTAGGTACAAAGATCCGGCAGGGTGTGATGGGAGAGGCAGCTTTAAATAGCCTTATGGCCTAGGCCGGCGCGCTGGCCCTAGGACACGGGGACGTGTGCGCATGAAGCAAGGCCGGGATTCGGGAGTGGGGACAGGTATGTGGCGCTGCGGGGAGCGAGAGGGCATGGGTGACCCTTGATATGAGTTGCGAGATCACCCGTGACAGAATGAAGGGAGTTAAGAGTATTTAGGAGTATCTACTACTGTCAGTAGATCTGGAGCCTGAGGGTTATGTCTGATTGACACAGACACCGTAGAAGGAGTGACCTCGTTATATATTACTATATCCAGCGCGCAAATCTATAGCGGCTCGTTGGATTCAGGCCTCGGCACCTACTGTGCTGGAATTTATAAATAAAGTTAACAACATAATCAGGTTGGGATGGGGGGGGGGGGGGGGATTGGGGGGTATACTTAAAAAGAAAATGTCCAAAAAAATTTGAAAAGCTATGGGGAAGGTGGTTAGATACGACAGGACTCCAGAGTAGATCGCTGGTGGATCCACAAGGTAGTTCTCATTACCAACTGATGATGCCAGCATAAAGACAGGCATGATAACATTTCAGGGTTTTTTTTTCCATGGGAGACTACCCAGATAATCATGATAAGACCGTGTGATAACATGCCCCTTACTTTCTAGACATGCTCCATACAGATTTGGCAACTTGTCTGGCAACTGTAGAATTACGAAAATTGGTTCTGTCTGCTATAGGGAAGAGTGTGTTTGTAAAAATGTAAAAAAAACAAAAAAACAAAACAAAACACAAAAATGTTCTGATAATAGAAAAAAAAAAAAAAAAAAAAAAAGACTGAATGGAGACTGTGGTATGGGTGAGGCAATACAGGCACCTGCCTTGGGCACTGCGACTGATAAGGGGCGTAATTTAAGCAACCATTTGCCCCCTTCCCCACTTATTTCCAATCCCACTGCCCTTCAATACCTGCACAAATTTATTTGGTTGAATGACGTTGGATATTGTCCTGACACAGGGTACATTAAAGGGGTTTTCCCACAAAAGAAAACTCTCACATTTCTATCCCCTAGTGATGTTAACACAATAAAGATCATTTTAACCCTTTACTTAGCAATTTTACTCTCTGAGCAGACACATTACTGTATTATCCATCTAGTCCCGTGGGGTGACAATGTGGTTACATTATCAGGGTACAGGCAGGCCCGGCGCCAGCACCCGGCCAACCCGGGCAAGTGCCTGTGCCCCGGGGTACTGGAGGGGCCCACTCGGGCCCCCGGATCAATTGTACCAGTGTCGCTATAAGACACTGGTGCAATTGATCACCATCCGGTTTGATCACTTTTCTGCCTCTATGCTGCGCTGGTCGGGAGGCTCTGAAGCCGGCGCACATGATGACGTCATCGGATCACGCGTGCCGGCTTCAGAGCCGGCGCGTACGGGAGGCCCAGGCCGAAGACAGCTGCAGGCGCTGCTCCGGGGGAACCAGGAAAGGTGAATTCTTTTTTCTTTTCCGGAGGGGAGTCAGTGTGTCCACGGGGGGCGGGGGGGTCAGTGTGTATACAGGGGGAGAGGGGGGGGGTCATTGTGTCCACAGGGGGAGGGGGGGTCATTGTGTCAGCAGGGGGGTTCAGTGTGTCTGCAGGGGAGGGTGGCGGTTCAGTGTGTCCGCAGGGGAGGGTGGGGGTTCAGTGTGTCCGCAGGGGAGGGGGTGGGGGTTCAGTGTGTCCGCAGGGGAGGGGGGGGGGGTTAAGTGTGTCCGCAGGGGAGGGGGTGGGGTTAAGTGTGTCCGCGGGGGGGGGGGGGGGGTCAGTGTGTCCGCAGGGGGGGGGATCAGTGTGTCCCCGGGGGTGGAGGGGGATCAGTGTGTCCCGGGGTCAGTCAGGGAGGGGGCGCAGTGTGGCCACTGGAGGGCGGCCCACTAAGGCTCTGTCGCCCAGGGGCCCACAAAAACCTGGAGCCGGTATATACACCTTCATCTGACTTCTGTACTAACACACTGACACGTAGAGAGATGAGACAGATCAGAGATGCATGAGATTACACAGACTGATAGACCATTACACTGTTACACTGAGCTCCATGCAGGGGGCGGGGCTACAGCCACACAGCATAGATAGACAGAAATCTCATCTGCACAATCTCATCCAAGATGACCGCCACCTAACCCTAAGAGAAGTTACTGGGTCGTGTCTAGGGGAAACTGAAATTGTGCACAGCAGGACTGGTAGACAGGTTGGAATTATATCTGTGAAATGCTGCATTTTTGTTAATAACAGTGAATTAGAGAATGTGTTATTTTGTACATTTAAGAAAGTTTGTGGGAATATTCATTTAAGAAGGTAAGTGGCTCTTTACCAAATACAGGATGTAACCATACCAAATGACTGACTTGGTTCTGCCATATCTGTACATTCTTGTCACTTAGCATGGCACGTGATCACTGATCGGTGGTGTTTCTATGGGACTACATGGGAATAAACAGAAGAAATGACACTCAGTACTGCTACATCTGTACAATGTGTTCCAGCAACTAAAAAACAACTACAAAAAAAATGCTGTGTACAGCAGTAATGTTCTAGTACAGGAAGCAGATTTATACATCAGCCCGAATTATTATATAACACCACACCCTGCAGGGAACCATCTCGGATGTCACAATATTTCCAGTAAATTACAAGGAATAAAAATTTAACCAGAAAGCAAATTAGAAATTAACTTTTTGGACTGAGGAAATATTTTGTATTGGTTGAACACACAAGATATTTAAAGTGTTTTTTGAAAAATATGAATAGGATCCAGGAGAATCAAGATAGGAGTCTGATGGGAGGAGCCTAAAGAAACGTAGCAACTTTTGGGACTGCCGGTGACAGTGGCTGGAAAATCATGCGGATGTCCTTGTAATGAGTGTAGTTTACGCAGGACACCGGAAGACCCATGGATCATAGAGGAAGAAGGGGGAAGTACAATATGGGAGACCCTATCAGAAGATTGTACTTATCCTAGAAAACATTAGTAATTGTGGTCAAATCTTAGACATCTCCCCCATAGTACTGACAACAAGAAGGTCAGTGGCAGGCACAATGGTATGACCTGTGACCTGCAGGAATTTACTTTTGGCCCTGTCAGCATGTCCTCTGTAGTCATATCCTGTACCCAGAGCCTCCAGCAGAATTGCAATTACATTCCTGCACCAACCGGTCGTGTGAGGTTGTGTACTGGCACTGCTCCCGTACACATCTTTACATGATGTATGATCACTACCAAGATCCTAGCAAATAAACAATGTAAAATCTCCAGCTCCGTCCTGATGAACTATAACCCATTTGGAAACCTGCAGCGCCACCACAGGGAAAACTAAAGGGAACCTGTCAGACGAGGTTAAGCTAATAAACCACTACCAGTATGTAAAGCAGATTAATACCTTTCAGATCCTGTTTCTTTCATGACTCATTGCGGTGGCATCATCCAGAAAATCTACTTTGAAGTGAAATGTAATCTAGTTATAAGGTATGGAAGAAAAAAAAGTCTGGCACTAAAGTCAAGCTCTCCTCATCTCCTTCACTGTAACTGGTGGTCCTGCATCCAGGGACATCACTAACCAACTCCCCTGAAGTCTGGTGCAAGATGCCAATGACAGTAGAGAAGGCATCTATGGCGGGAGAGCTTGACTTCAGTGCTAAACTCTCCACCCTGTGACTGAATACAACCAATGTACATGTCCCTTCTTCAATGCTGATGACCTGGATGGTGCCACAACATCGGGTCAAGAAATAGGTAATCTGGTAGGGGTTTATTGGGTCATTTTCTGCGGTGCATTCACAGTGTGCATTCATATCACTGGGTTTTCACTGTACGGCAGGACGGGAAGTCTAGGAAGTTTTCTAGACAAGGGCAACCAATGGTCATTATTATATAGATAATACACACTGAATCATTACTTTTACTACACATAGCCTTTTGCTATTGGACTTGCCCTGTATGGCAATTTAGCTTGGAACATGGGGGTGTGATGGGTAATTTCCTTCAATGACAGGACGGCACCAAAGACCGGAAGTACCAGAGTGACGTGAGAACCACTAGCAGGGCATGTAGGCTATTTTTTTGCCACATCTGTCCTGGCCCACTTTAATAATATATGTATAAAGTTAATCACAAGGCTCCTTAGTATTTAGGTCTAGCTTTTTGTTACCCCTCTCTGCACCCTCAGCAGATTACAGGCAAGTGCTGAATATATACTTTGTCTGTGAACTAACATGATACACGTCACCTGGCAGCAGCATCTGTAGGCTTGGGTCCTGTCTATGTAACACTTTCCTGTATAATAATACTTTGTTTCAATAAGAAACAATAATCATAAGACGGCAGAGCAGTCATTGTGTACGGCTGATGCTACACCAGGAGGAGGGCGGGTATTTCTCCTCTTGTGACACACAAACATTTGTTTTCCTCATCTACAGCTCCACCCCCCTGGTGTCCATCCAGTTATAGGGGGTTTTCGGGTTATATATTATTGACCTATTATCCGCAGGGGTTGTTAAAGGGATTGTCCACTTTCAGTAAATCAACGTTATTGTTTTTCTAATGGCTGGTTACTGATAACGGCTATGACCCGTCCTGGACCACTGTGTACATGACATGACCATGGACTGCTGCTTTTTATCCTTTGTAAGAAAACAATGAAGCATTCTAATGCATGACAGCAAGCAGAGATCTTGAAAAACCAGGAGGAATTGAGAGAAAAATTCAGAAAGTTTATCAGAACATTGTAGAACGTTTGTTCCTTTAAGATCAGATCAGTGGAGTAACATAGGAGTTCCGTTCAGCAGTTCTAGGTTTGGTCCAAGAGATTCATCATACGCAGGCGCTGAACCGCCAATGTATGATATGGATACATCAGGAGGCTTAGGTTTAGTTTATTTCTACATTAGGTCCTATCTGGCAGAGAAATATCCGCCAAATGCGAACTTTCCCTTCCCCACCACCATAATAATCGCAATCGCTGGTAATTTGCTAGTAATAGTGATTACTTCAGGGCTTCTGACATAGGAAACCTGATAAATGTCCCCCAAGGAGGGAGTTTGATGGACTGTGGCCCAGTACACATGTAGGATCACATTACACTTATAAAGTCACAGGACATAAATTAGTAGTAGAACATTCTCTCCCCGTATGATAACCAGGAATATAACAACACAGATCAGCCCATGCTAAAGTGCTGCACATCCCAAATCTCTCAGCTCCGGCCCCACATTCCTGGAGGGAACAACCCGATACACAGATCATTATTCCCCCATGTGTTTCTGATGCACAAGTTTATAAGGCGGAGAGCGGCATAGGTCAAATGTCACAAGTTTCCTTGAGAACTTAAAAACATGGAGGATAGTATGGAAAAATGAAGGGTCTTCCATGTAGGTCAGGCACAAAACAGTGTGATGGAGGCTGATAACGCAAATCTGTCACAGTCTATAGGACCCACAACCACAATGTCTCATGTGTAGTGCTGAGCTCTACTTATGGGGTCCTCTAAAGCTACTGGCCCCGGGGGCAACTGCACCCCCATCATTTAATGTCCGTAATGAAACCGACCAATTATAGATCTCAGATCACAGCAGAGATTCATCACGTGGATGACAACCATCAAGAATCAACCATTAATTACTAATAATTGCTTCCAATAACAAGAGCCTATCCAGGCCATGGCACATGGATAAATACATGCAGTACATGCAGCGACCTCTGTACAGCAATGTCATCCTGACCCTTTATGTGGCCACTATTACTACCTGCCTTCTCTATGGAGGTTGGTGCTGTGAGCAGAAAGCGCCCTCTAGCTGAACGTCAGCGCTTTTCAGGGCACATTGCACTCATTTGAGCAACTGGATAATAATAATCTTCATATAGCGCCATCATATTCTGTAGCGATGTACAACTCATAGGGAACATATACAAATATAATATTACATTACAGAGCACAAACAGTCATATGGAACAATATGAGGAGCTTACAGTCTATGAGGATGAGGGGGTGACACAAGAGCTTACAGTCTATGAGGATGAGGGGGTGACACAAGAGCTTACAGTCTATGAGGATGAGAGGGTGACACAAGAGCTTACAGTCTATAAAGGATGAGGGGGTTACACAAGAGCTTACAGTCTATGAGGATGAGGGGGTGACACAAGAGCTTACCGTCTATGAGGATGAGGGGGTGACACAAGAGCTTACAGTCTATGAGGATGAGGGGGTGACACAAGAGCTTACAGTCTATGAGGATGAGGGATGACACAAGGGCTTACAGTCTATAAAGGATGAGGGGGTTACACAAGAGCTTACAGTCTATGAGGATGAGGGGGTGACACAAGAGCTTACAGTCTATTAGGATGAGGAGGTGACACAAGAGCTTACAGTCTATGAGGATGAGGGGGTGACACAAGAGCTTACAGTCTATGAGGAGGAGGTGGTGACACAAGAGCTTACAGTCTATGAGGATGAGGAGGTGACACAAGAGCTTACAGTCTATGAGGAAGAGGGGGATGACACAAGAGCTTACAGTCTATGAGGATGAGGGGGTGACACAAGCGCTTACAGTCTATGAGGATGAGAGGGTGACACAAGAGCTTACAGTCTATGAGGATGAGGGGTGACACAAGAGCTTACCGTCTATGAGGATGAGGGGGTGACACAAGAGCTTACAGTCTATGAGGATGAGGGGGTGACACAAGAGCTTACAGTCTATGAGGATGAGGGGTGACACAAGGGCTTACAGTCTATAAAGGATGAGGGGGTTACACAAGAGCTTACAGTCTATGAGGATGAGGAGGTGACACAAGAGCTTACAGTCTATGAGGATGAGGGGGTGACACAAGAGCTTACAGTCTATGAGGATGAGGGGTGACACAAGAGCTTACAGTCTATGAGGATGAGGGGGTGACACAAGAGCTTACAGTCTATGAGGATGAGGAGGTGACACAAGAGCTTACAGTCTATGAGGATGAGGAGGTGACACAAGAGCTTACAGTCTATGAGGATGAGGGGGTGACACAAGAGCTTACAGTCTATGAGGATGAGGGGGTGACACAAGAGCTTACAGTCTATGAGGATGAGAGGTGACACAAGAGCTTACAGTCTATGAGGATGAGGGGGTGACACAAGAGCTTACAGTCTATGAGGATGAGGGGGTGACACAAGAGCTTACAGTCTATGACTATGAGCCCTCATACAGCTATGTACAAGGAGAAATTAAAAAATTATAGATTTTTGAAGGAGGGGAAAGAAGAATTTACGAAAAAAGGTTGCATTTTAAGGGGTTAATTAATAAAAAATTCTGCAGATTGAACCATTCATCAGTCGCCATCTTATATACAAAGTCAATGGGCCGCAGGGAAGCCTGGAGCTTGGTACCTGTTTTGTCTGGATAACAGACAGGAGGAGAACACAGGAAGAGAGAGTTGAAGACTCATGCAGTTAGCAAGTGTGATAGGCTTCCTAAAGAGATGGGTTTTAAGGGCATGTTTGAAACATTGGAGGTTGGGTATTAGTCTGATTGTATGGGGAAGGGCATTCTAGAGAATTGGTGCAGCTCCTGGAGATGTGAGTAAAAGGTTTGAATTAAGGTAGAGAAAAATCTAAGATCACTGGCAGATCAAAGAACACAGGTTGGTTGATAGACTGAGATAAGAGAGGAGAGATACGGATGTCCAGCATTGGGCAGAGCTTTGTGGATGAGGGTTATTTTAAACTGTATGCGGAAGGAGACTGGCAACCTGTACAGAGATTGGCACAAACTGGATACCAGACTACAGCACCATCTAGGTGTAAATTGGATGGATTTGGTATTTCTGTGGTCCTAAACAAAGTTATGTGTATTGCTTCCTTCCCTGCTATAGCTTTGGACTGTGTTGGTAAATCTACATATCCGGATAGAGTACACTCTGCATTATGGACAGAGTGCTGCGCTTCTTACTCTGTCCATCCTTGACATGATACCAATAAAAAGTACAGCTTGTTCCACAAAAAACAAGTCCTAAAACAGCTCTGTGAGCAATAAAATGTAATAAATGTAGCCTTACAAAAACAGCCAAACCTGGTGCAGCAGAGTGAGCTATGTATTTATGAGTTACAGAAACAGAACAGCTTGTGCTACACAGTCTCTGTATCGCCTCTTCACTCACATACAGGATTCACCCGTTTCCAGAACTCTGACTACCCAAGCGAGGCAGAGACAGGTCTAATATAAGTCTGAGTGATGTCACCATGTCTGGGAGCTGAAGAATATTACTACAATAATGGATGCACCTCTAGAGCGGACCAGGGCGAGGTACAACCTCTACAAGGCGCTATTATCACAAAGGTGCCACATATGTAAAAAATAATAAATTTTTCCCCCTTCTGGTTGGGTTTACATGGTGCATTTCCATTGCTACTTGAATTGCATAGTGTAAGCCCCAGACTCTTTCCTCCTGCCACAGGTGAAACCCGGGTTCCTGGGGGCAAATATATCACATAGAATACAGAAAGTGTATACACACCCAAGAAGTAGATTTCTAAATAAAGATGCCATTTTCTGCTCACTTTCATCACACAAGAGTCACCCACAGGACTACTACATGACTTGTGGCAATATTAAGATGTCAAAAGTAGCAATGGTTGCTGTCACTACTAGCCCCCCCCCCCCTCCAAATCCCAGCCAGGACACAAAAATCCAGGTGACGATAGAGATTGAGTCGCTGTGATTGGTTGAAAGCCAATAGCACATCAATATTATTCCAC
The DNA here is from genome assembly GCF_040894005.1 of Engystomops pustulosus. NCBI lineage: Eukaryota > Metazoa > Chordata > Amphibia > Anura > Leptodactylidae > Engystomops > Engystomops pustulosus. The sequence goes on from NC_092419.1 coordinate 94,865,486, forward strand.
GTGATCCCTGCTTGTTGTAGTAATCTCATTACGGCAACAAAGAAATTCTCACTCACGCCCTATTTGTTTTTTGCCATTTTTTTGGTTTAATTTAGTCTGAATTATGGGTTTAAAAAAAAAAAAAAAAATTACCCAAAAAAGACCCAAAGTTTTTATTTGACTATAAACCGATTCGAGTCAAAACTCGGTGTTTTGATTCAAGAAACCCACAAAAAGTAGCATTTTCCATTAAAATGTGCTGTATGAACGAGCACCAACTACTGACATAAAAGCACAACAACACGTTGCAGCCGCACAGCTCACCTGGGATCCGGGAGGCCTTCTCCTCCGGTGTCCTGTTTTTCCCGTCCATTGTAGCGTGTGCATATGACCCCGGGCCACTGCTAGCCTTCAGCTCCCCGCACGTATTAAAGGTCAGCTTTACCAAACAGGAATAAAAATAAAACCTACCCCTGCCCTTTATGCCTTACTGACTGCAGCTTAATATATTCCTCAAACACCTGCTGTTCTTGCAACACTCAATAATCCTCTGGCTGCTCACAAGTGCTGACACCCTGGGCCAATCCCAGGACGACCTGACTTAAGACATATTACAAGGAAGTGATAGGTGCTACACGCTGCCGGAGAACTACAACCCCTGGGCCACCTACAGTGGCCGGCAGTCCATAGCTGACCCGTCACCCCTGTCCTTGGAGAGGAGGAATCTTGAGTGTCAAGTCTGTGTCTCTCGCAGTGCACTCCCCTTTCTGCCCTTGAGCAAGTCCCACTTAGTAGAGTGTCAGTCACTGCCCTGATTTATTATTGTGAGCTGTACAGGAGGAAAGCACATACAGGATTAACCCCTTAGTGCCATGTGAAGGCATGGGGGATCACATATCTGTCCGTAAGAGATAACCCTAAAGCAAAGGACCACCGGGATAAGTCTGCTGCAGGGTTCATATCAGACATGACCGAGTTCCCTCTGGGGCAGCTCCCAATTTTGCCCATAATTGACATTCTGATGACCCTGGTCTGAACATGAACCCTGGATTTCACTGACCGACCACAATGCTGAGGACGGGACTCGTAGCATCATTGCAATATGTGACACAAGGAGTCTCGGCTTCTTCAATATTGTTGTGATTATGGTTCTGCACTGTGTTTTGACTACTTACATCATATATCACCAGGATTCACAGAGTTTTTCTTATCCTGGGAACCCCTTTTAGTCATTGTTCACCTGAGCACACGTCTATTAAGGAGTGTTGATACAGTTTTGTAATTAAATATAACATGCCAAGCCCTTTACTCCAGGGGAACCACCAGCAGACCCGCTGTCTTGGGGTTGTGCAGGACGACCTCTCGTTTGTATCTAAAATACAATCTCTTATACACTCCAGCCGATTGCACCTCAAAATGATTTCCTGACCATCGAAACCTCAAAAACCCTAAATGTTGTTCTGATTGACTCTCATCTCAACTACTGTAATCCTCCTTCCTACTACCCACTAATCCTACTTCCTACTAATTGGTTTTCCACTTCCTAAACTATACAATCTATTCTTAAAGGACATCTACCACCAGGATGTAGGATTGTAAACCAAGCACACCATCATACTGGTGTTTGCCCCCTTTGTCAAGATCTCCTCTTCTTTTATCTTTTTATTCCCTGGTTTTTACAAAAAAGGCTTTTAAAATTATGCAAATGAGTCGAAGGAGCTCCAGGCTCCATAGGTCTTAATGGAGCCCGGAGTCCCAAAGGCTCATTTGTACAATTTTTAAATTGTAAGAAGATAACAAAAGAGCAGATCCTGACAGAAGGGGCACACACCAGTATGTCAGTGAGCTTGGTTTACAATCCTACATCCTGGTGGTAGATGTCCTTTAAAGCAAGAGCCAGAATGGTGCATCAGTTCCGACTTTACCCTCCACTATGTGCCAGTCACTGCACTGGTTGCCCATCACCTTCCATATTCAATTCAGGTTAATGACCCTCACCCACAAACCCGCACCTCCATAGCTCTTCTCTCTCATCCCAGTCAATCACCCAACCCGTGTTCTTCGATCTTCCAGTGATCTTAGATCTTCTTTTATTCAAACCTCCCTCCCATGTCTCCAGGACTTCTCCAGAGCTGTACTTATTGTCTGGAATGGTTCATTCAGTATTATCAATTTATTTAATTACTTAATCCTTTAAAAATGGCTGGTTCAACGTACAAGGACGCCATCTTGCGTACTGTCAGCCATTCTAAATACAGCGGAAATGTTCGCTGACCATTGTCAAGTTAATGTCATGATTCAGCCATTTTTGTGTAACCTGCCTGTAAAAGTTTTCCCTTGGCACATATCATAAATGTTTGGGTTCTGGAGACATTCTCTGTACATTCTGTAGATTAACATAGAAATAGTTTATGGTTCATTAACCGTTTGAGAGAATGTCTCGGAGAATGCTGTGGTAAATTCATTATGGCCAATAGCATTACAGTATTCTATCTCCTTGTCACGCCCCTTTGATGATGAGGTGTCTGTCTTTTATATATGCAATTGCAGACAAATAAAGGGAGAGAAGATTTCCACATACACTAGAGACTGACGTGTCTAGGTTTGTTCTCATTCTGGTACCAGATAAAAGCCCTAGATAAAAAATCTCTAACATATGACCATGTTATTACTATGTCAGGTCTTTTTTATTAGTACATGTACCCCATGATCTGTACAGTCCTGCAGAATAGTATGGTACAGGCAGTCCCCGGGTTACATACAAGGTTCTGCAGGTTTGTTCTTAAGTTGACTCTGTATGTAAGTCGGAACCGTACACTTTATTATTGTAACCCCAAGCAAAAATTTTTTGGTCTCTGTGACAATTGGATTTTAAAAATATTGGACTGTCATAAGAACCAGGATTAACACTAAAGTTTAATTGCAGACGCCTTTGATAACTGTTACAGCTGATTATTGTACAGGAAATTACCAACATCCAGAGGTCCGTAAATAGGGGTCGTCTGTAAGTCAGGTGTTCTTAAGTAGGGGACCGCCTGTACTATAAAAGATTTATTATTAGAAATGTAAACCTGGGTGAGAATGGCGAGCTCTCTTAAGTCTCGTTCATGCTGAAGTTTTAAGAGAAGCAAAAATCCTATTCTGGATTTCAAAATTAAAGTTTTGATGTAGACTTTAAAGGGCTTGTCCACTTTCAGTAAACAATTGACATTGTATAATTAAGAGTTGTACAATTTTCCAATATACTTTCTGAATAACTTCGCTTCCTGTTTTTTTTTAGATTTCTGCTTGCTGACATTCCATAGGAAGCTTCATTGCTTATATCCCAGGTCATTCGATGTCATAATGGCACACGGCTCATTATATCCCTGTCATGTGATGTCACACAGGTGCACGGCTCATTATATCCCTAGTCATGTGATGTCACACAGGTGCACAGCTCATCATATCCCTAGTCATGTGATGTCACACAGGGGCACGGCTCATCATATCCCTAGTCATGTGATGTCACACAGGGGCACGGCTCATTATATCCCTAGTCATGTGATGTCACACAGGTGCACGGCTCATTATATCCCTAGTCATGTGATGTCACACAGGGGCACGGCTCATCATATCCCTAGTCATGTGATGTCACACAGGGGCACGGCTCATTATATCCCTAGTCATGTGATGTCACACAGGTGCACGGCTCATTATATCCCTAGTCATGTGATGTCACACAGGAGCACAGCTCATCATATCCCTAGTCATGTGATGTCACACAGGGGCACGGCTCATTATATCCCTGTCATGTGATGTCACACAGGTGCACGGCTCATTATATCCCTAGTCATGTGATGTCACACAGGAGCACAGCTCATCATATCCCTAGTCATGTGATGTCACACAGGGGCACGGCTCATTATATCCCTAGTCATGTGATGTCACACAGGTGCACAGCTCATCATATCCCTAGTCATGTGATGTCACACAGGGGCACGGCTCATTATATCCCTAGTCATGTGATGTCACACAGGAGCACAGCTCATCATATCCCTAGTCATGTGATGTCACACAGGGGCACAGCTCATTATATCCCTGTCATGTGATGTCACACAGGTGCACGGCTCATTATATCCCTAGTCATGTGATGTCACACAGGAGCACAGCTCATCATATCCCTAGTCATGTGATGTCACACAGGGGCACGGCTCATTATATCCCTAGTCATGTGATGTCACACAGGTGCACAGCTCATCATATCCCTAGTCATGTGATGTCACACAGGGGCACGGCTCATTATATCCCTAGTCATGTGATGTCACACAGGAGCACAGCTCATCATATCCCTAGTCATGTGATGTCACACAGGGGCACGGCTCATTATATCCCTGTCATGTGATGTCACACAGGTGCACGGCTCATTATATCCCTAGTCATGTGATGTCACACAGGAGCACAGCTCATCATATCCCTAGTCATGTGATGTCACACAGGGGCACGGCTCATTATATCCCTAGTCATGTGATGTCACACAGGTGCACAGCTCATCATATCCCTAGTCATGTGATGTCACACAGGTGCACAGCTCATCATATCCCTAGTCATGTGATGTCACACAGGGGCACGGCTCATTATATCCCTGTCATGTGATGTCACACAGGGGCACGGCTCATTATATCCCTGTCATGTGATGTCACACAGGTGCACGGCTCATTATATCCCTAGTCATGTGATGTCACACAGGGGCACGGCTCATTATATCCCTGGTCATGTGATGTCACACAGGTGCACAGCTCATCATATCCCTAGTCATGTGATGTCACACAGGGGCACGGCTCATTATATCCCTAGTCATGTGATGTCACACAGGAGCACAGCTCATCATATCCCTAGTCATGTGATGTCACACAGGGGCACAGCTCATTATATCCCTGTCATGTGATGTCACACAGGTGCACGGCTCATTATATCCCTAGTCATGTGATGTCACACAGGAGCACAGCTCATCATATCCCTAGTCATGTGATGTCACACAGGGGCACGGCTCATTATATCCCTAGTCATGTGATGTCACACAGGTGCACAGCTCATCATATCCCTAGTCATGTGATGTCACACAGGGGCACGGCTCATTATATCCCTAGTCATGTGATGTCACACAGGAGCACAGCTCATCATATCCCTAGTCATGTGATGTCACACAGGGGCACGGCTCATTATATCCCTGTCATGTGATGTCACACAGGTGCACGGCTCATTATATCCCTAGTCATGTGATGTCACACAGGAGCACAGCTCATCATATCCCTAGTCATGTGATGTCACACAGGGGCACGGCTCATTATATCCCTAGTCATGTGATGTCACACAGGTGCACAGCTCATCATATCCCTAGTCATGTGATGTCACACAGGTGCACAGCTCATCATATCCCTAGTCATGTGATGTCACACAGGGGCACGGCTCATTATATCCCTGTCATGTGATGTCACACAGGGGCACGGCTCATTATATCCCTGTCATGTGATGTCACACAGGTGCACGGCTCATTATATCCCTAGTCATGTGATGTCACACAGGGGCACGGCTCATTATATCCCTGGTCATGTGATGTCACACAGGGGCACGGCTCATTATATCCCTGGTCATGTGATGTCACACAGGTGCACGGCTCATTATATCCCTGGTCATGTGATGTCACACAGGGGCACGGCTCATCATATCCCTAGTCATGTGATGTCACACAGGGGCACGGCTCATTATATCCCTGTTATGTGATGTCGCACAGGGGCACGGCTCATTATATCCCTAGTCATGTGATGTCACACAAGGGCACGGCTCATTATATCCCTAGTCATGTGATGTCACACAGGTGCACAGCTCATCATATCCCTAGTCATGTGATGTCACACAGGGGCACGGCTCATTATATCCCTGTCATGTGATGTCACACAGGGGCACGGCTCATTATATCCCTGTCATGTGATGTCACACAGGAGAATGGCTCGTTATATCCCTGTCATGTGATGTCACACAGGTGCACGGCTCATTATATCCCTGTCATGGGATATCACACAGGGGCACGGCTTGTTATATCCCTGTCATGTGATGTCACACAGGTGCACAGCTCATCATATCCCTATTCATGCGATGTCACACAGGGGCACGGCTCATTATATCCCTGTCATGTGATGTCACACAGGTGCACGACTCATTATATCCCTGGTCATGTGATATCACACAGGAGAATGGCTCATTATATCCCTGTCATGGGATATCACACAGGTGCACGGCTCATTATATCCCTGTCATAAGATATCCCACAGGGGCACGGCTTGTTATACCCCTGGTCATGTGATGTCACACAGGAGAATGGCTCGTTATATCCCTGTCATGTGATGTCACACAGGGGCACAGCTTGTTAAAACAGAGTCATAAAAGCTGTGTGATCTAACAAGCCATGCACCTGTGTGACATCACATGACATGGGATTGGTTTTTATCTGCAGGAGGGGAAAAAAAAAAAGTTTCCTATATAATGCCAGCAAGCAGAGATCTGGAAAAAAATTGAGGAATTGATACAGAAAGTGTAAATTTAAATACTATAACTTTTTATTACGCAAACAATATCAATTATTTCCCGAGTGTGGACAACCCCTTTAAAGAGGTTATCTAACCAAGCACAAGACAGGGACTAACTTGCTGATCAGTGAGGGTCTCTGAGAACCATCGGACCCCTTTTCGTTCTCTCTCCCCGAGAGTAATGGAGCAAATGGCCGTGGCATGATTGTTCTGCTCCATTCATCTCTATGGAGCTCATGGAGAGTGCGGCACTTGGCAATCTCTGTCAGCTTCATAGAGATGAATGGAGCAGAACGGTCATGTGCAGCCATCTCCTCCACTCATCTCCGGGAGGAACCAGGGGTCCGACCGAGGTACTCGGGACCCCATCAGACCCCTCTTTCTTGTGATCTCACTGATCAGCAAGTTAGGCCCTATCCACAGGATAGGACCTAACTTGCCTAGTGGGAAAACCTGTTAAACCGGTTAAGGACCGGGCCCTTTCCCGTTTTTTCATTTCCATTTTTCACTCCCCACCTTCAAAAATCTATATCTTTTTTATTTTTACACGTAAAAAGCTATGTGACGGCTTGTTTTTCGCGTAACAAATTGCACTTCATAGTGATCGCATTGAATATTCCATGCCATGTACTGGGAAGCGGGAAAAAAAAATTCCAAATGGTGAAAAACCGCATTTGCGCCATTTTCTTGTGGGCTTAGATTTTACGGCTTTCACTTCACGCCACAAATGACTTGTCTACTTTATTGTTTGGGTCAATACGATTACAGGGATACCAAATTTGTAGTTTTTATAATGTTTTCATACATTTGCAAAAATTAAAACCTCATGTACAAATTTTTTTATTTTGCCGTCTTCTTGCACTAATAACTTTTTCATACTTCATTGTACGGAGTTGTGGGTGGTGTCATCTTTTGCAACTTTGGTGATGTTTTCAATTATATTATTTTTAGGACTGTACAGCCTTTTGATCACTTTTTATAGAATTTAAAATGCCAGTTTTGACTTTGGACGCGATTTTCCGTTACGGGGTTAAACGCAGTGAAAAACCGTTATTATATTTTGATAGATCGGGCATTTTCAGACACGGTGAACCTAATGTGTTTATGATTTTTACTGTTTATTTATATCAGTTCTAGGGAAAGGGGGGTGATTTGAATTTTTAGGTTTTTTTATTATAATTTTTTTTATTTTTACTATTTTTAAGAATCCCTAGGGCAGTGATGGCAAACCTTTTAGAGGCCGAGTGCCCAAACGTGACGCTAGCGCAGTGGGCAGGGCTCGGGTCGATCGCATATGCATTTCCCGGGAAACGCATGTGATTAATAACCCGATCGCATGCGTTTCTCTGGAAACGCATATGCGATCGCCCCAAACTCCGCCCCCTGTACGCTAGCGTCGCGTTATGAACGCGGCGCTAGCGGAACGTGTGAACGCGCCCTCACAGTTTCCATTGATACCAGCCCCCTGAGGACAAAAATAAAGCAGAAAATAGTCCCAGGTAGAGCTGTCACTTTAAAATACCTGGGCTGTCTGGGACTGCAGGAAGATACCTGGAGTCCTCTCTGGTGATGGCCTGAGTGCCCACAGAAAGGGCTCTGAGTGCCACCTCTGGCACCAGTGCCATAGGTTAGCCATCACTGCCCTAGGGTACTTTAACCCTAGGTTGTCTGATCGATCCTACCATATACTGCCATACTATAGTATGGCAGTATATGGGGATTTTACTACTCATACATTACCATGTGCTGATAGCACATTGTAATGAATGGGTTAACCCGAAGTAGCTTCGGGTATTCGTGAGACCCGTGGCTACCATGGCGACGGATTGCCGCTCCCCGATGAAGTCACGGGAAGCGACGATCCTCGGAAAGATGGCGGCGCCAATCAGCAAGAAAACACCCGCGATCGGTGCCGGCACCGATCACGGGTGTTACTGGTAAGCCTTTGCTGCAATATACAGCAGAGACTTACCAGCTATGTAGAGGGCTCGGTCGCGAACTGGTTAAGCATTCACTCATCAATGGGATTTCCTGAAGGATAAATTCACATACCAGAATTTGATAGATTAAAAAAAGAAGAAAAAAAAAAAAACATGGGATACAAAACATTTAAATCTATGCAGAATTGAGACCCAACAATGACCTCCTTAATCTGTGTATAAAATCAAACGAATTGTTCTACTTTAAGCAGAAAAATACTAAAAACGTTAAGTGAAAAATTCTTATTTATAGGGAAGCAGATTTTTTTTCCCCCACACTAAAATCCTGTGTGAACAAGGCTGCGTTTAAAAAAAAAAAAAAAAAAAAAAAAATCAGGAAAATTCCTATATGGCCAGGATGAGAGAGAAATAATTTCTCCACTGCCACATGCCAATGGTCCGAAAATCACAGAACCCGCTTCATCCGGGTCACCACCATGGGCCATCACTCCTTTTAAAGGAGGACACGACACCCCAAATCTGAGTACACACATTGCCCTGGAAACCAGAAGTACTGCAGCAATGCAAGAACCAGAGCGGGATTGTTGTTACACCCCACCCAGGCCCAATTCAGGTTTTTACAGAGTCCTGGAAAACCCCTTTAAGAGTTTTTCGCCATTTTTGGGCGCTACTGGTTTATAACAACTGAAAAAATACCAGGAGACCAATGTGAATGGGGCCTTAAACATACAGAAGTAAAGACTGGGAAAAATTACAGCTGCCATTTCGTCTTGTCAGAATTTTTCCCTCAGCTTTGGGGGATTATGTAGTGGACGTCATATTTGTAGTCAGATCTGACATAAAAAAAAACAAAAAACACTTGATAGCCGTGAAACCTGCTCGTTACCATCAGTTTTTACCTCAGCGACGTGAAGTTACAAATGTTGTACTACAGGCGGAGACAGCTTATATACTGGGTCAGATCGTGACGTCATTCATCCCCGCCTCTCCCGCGCTCTACAATCTCCGCCCATTGTGATGACGTCGTATCTCTGCGCCGGGATCCCCGGACAGCATGGTTTCCCCCCCTCCTTGAACTCGGGAGGCGGGAAATAGAGGAGGTCACCGCTGTCATCAGCTTGTGATACAGGGAGCTGCGGACATGTCGGGGGACAGGCAGGAGAGCTGTAGGTGTGTGTACTGCGCTGTATCAGGGGTAGTGGTGGGCTCCTCCCAGTCAGGGCATGCTGGGAGTTGTAGTTTCATAGCAGATAGTGCAGATCCTCAATACAGTGTGAACAAAATGTAGCAAGAGAGGTTTGATCTAAGGTGATATTCGTATTATGCACCGATCTGGATGTGCACTTAGTGATCACTTGTGTTCTCACTGCTGAATTTCCATTATAAGACAAAATTATTAATGGGAGGAGGAAGTGGCCGCCTAATTTATTAGTGGTCTTTAAAAAATAAAAAAAGGAAAGTGACATCTTCATGTGTAACTTCAGCATGCAGGGGCTTTAATAATTCTGGGCCATTAAGGGCGGGTTCACAAGATGCGTCACGTTTTTTTGCTGCGTTTTAGACACATTCCAAATGCTTCAGCCTTGATCACACGCTGAGGTTACATTGCATTTCCAACACCTTTCCTAAAACGCAATGTAACCTTAGCATGGGATAACGACTCAAGCCTTTGGAGTGTGTCAAAAACGCAACGCATCGTGTAGACGTAAATATAGACGACTCCAGGAACTAATGGCGATAGAGAACACTTGTGGCTTTGCAGCATGGAGTTCTCAACCCCTTTTCCTCTTGATAGGATGAAGATTGTGAGCTGGAATATCAACGGTATACGGGCAACTCGTGTGGGATTGAAAAACATCTTGGACTCCTTAGATGCTGATATCATCTGTCTTCAGGAGACAAAAGTTACTAGTATGTGTTACAGTCACCAAATATGGTGCTTCTTCAAGGAACAAGCTTTGATAAAATGCCAGTCTTGGGCCACGTTCATGTGATGCGTTTATTTGCTGGGTTTTTGACGCATTCCAAAGGCTTCAGCCCCGATTACATGCTAAGGTTACATTGCTTTTCCACTGCATTTGCTAAAACGCAATGTAACCTCAGCATGTGTTCACGATTCAAGTCTTTGGAATGCGTCAAAAACTCAGCAGAACAATGCATCGTGTGAACGCGGCCTCAAAGTCTATGCCACTAGGTAATACTGATATGAGGACTTTCTTTTTATCATCTCTGTACAGGAGACTTGCTGGAGGAGCCCGTTGCCATAGTTGAGGGTTATAATTCCTACTTCAGTTTCAGTCGTGTGAGAAGCGGATATTCTGGTAAGTAGCTACCAGCCACCAGGATTCTGGTAATTTAGTTTTAAGGGTATTTTTTGCTATAGATGATCCCTCTACCTATGGGGTAGTCCTTAGTGTCAGCCTAGTGGGGACTGACTCCTTGCACTCCCACTTGTTGCGACGTCACGTTCACTGGTCACATATCTGTGATGAAGTTAGTCCAAATTAAATGAATGGTATTGAGCTGCAATATCAAGCACAGCCACTATATACAGTACAGCGCTGTGCTTGGCGTGAAGTAAAGAGTCTGGTCCACTCATCTCTAGTCAACACTGCTCCAAACTTTAGGTTCTGCCTCATCCATTCAGGGCTTTATGCCCCTAGGAATTGGACAACACTGTGATTTGTCCAGATGTGCCCACATGGCCAATCAAAGCCAAGCCTGCTTAGGGTGATGCCACACACTTTTTGATTCAGTATAGTAACGGAATCAAAGCGCACTGGGGAGGCCCGCATGCGATCGGCAATTAGCGTGCGGTGTCTTGTGTAAATGCGCATGTGTTTGCATAGAAACTCATATGCGATCGGCCACAGGTTGCCCCAGTGCGCTTTGATTCAGTATCAAGTACTGGGTATTTTTACCACGATTTGTGTTTTTAATTGTTTTTAATATTCTATTTTTTGTTGCTCAATAAAATTACTTGATTACTTGTACGCATCCTCTTTTTCTTTGTTCTTTATGTACCTACTTGATTCCGTATCAAAACGCTAACGTGTGGCATCACCCGTACTAGGGGCGTAAAGCTTCAGGAAAAGCCGCCTAACCAAAAGTTCTGGACAAATCTAGTGATGACCTTTCATTGTCTGGCAAGTCCCTCAGTAAAAAAAAAATCTTTGTTCTACAGGAGTGGCCACATTCTGTAAGAACCGCACAATCCCTCTGGCTGCGGAGGAAGGACTCTCTGGATTGCTGACCACTCAGAAAGGGACCATAGGCTGCTATGGTAATACTGAGGAATTCTGTGAAGAGGAGATCCTGTCCCTAGACCAGGAGGGGAGAGCGGTGATCACACAGCACAAGATTCTGTAAGTTATTGATTTCTTTTGCTTTAGTGTTAGAGTGAAATAGTTGCACTCCAGTGACTCACCACAAGGGGGCACACTAGTGTTTTTAAAGTTATAAACTAATAAATTGTTATTCAGCACAACGGACGGTAAAGAGGAGACATTGACTGTTATCAATGTCTACTGCCCAAGAGCAGACCCAGAGAAGCCTGAACGCAAGACCTACAAGCTGCGCTTTTACCGACTGCTGCAGATCCGGGCAGAAGCCATTTTAAAAGATGTAGGGTGAGTCTTGAGGGAATTGAATATATGATGTCAAGAATCTGTCAAGGAATCTGTCAAGACTAATGGGTTCTTCTGTCTTGTTTTAGCCACGTGATCATACTTGGTGATGTGAACACATCTCATAAACAAATAGACCACTGTGATCCAACAGATGTGGTAAGTTTTGGAGAATCGCTCATCTAACATTAGGAGTCTACAAAATTATGTGTAGCAATTACAGCTCTGATACAACACATTCTCTTACATTTCGGGTCTGATGTGTAAATGGCATTAAAGTGCAATATGGCGACGTTGCCTGAGTTGCCCCCATGATAACTCCCCTGACATTGGATGAATCCTTGTTTGCTCAAGTACTGAAAGTATAGTAGATGCCACATTCGGTGTGTGCAAAAAGATGCTGCTTCCAGGGACAACCTTAAACTGTGCAGTAGTATAATACCTCATGCTGGCCGAGGCATTGTTCATGTAGCAACTGAGGGCTTATATCGGCATCATGAAGGTAACATATGATGCACTTACTCGTGATGGGAAGTCTGGCTCTTCTTTTTCAGCTAGATCATTAGTCTCCTCTCACTAAGAAGAGCCGGCTCTTCTGGCTCCTTCACGGCTACCTATTAAATATATAATCAGTCAGTCGCCCCACACCACACCACTTTTATCCTGATATTATCTGGCTAAAGGGGGCGTAGTGAGCCATTTAAGTGAGACATCGGCTCACTGCAGGGAGCCGACTACTGTCGTTCATGCCAGGGAGCCGGCTCGTTCGCGAATGACCCATCACTAGCATAACGGCAAACAAGATAAAGAAATAGAGTATAATGCGGCTCACCCCGATTATCTGCAAGTCTTCACACTTGGGTAACAATCCATTAAGAAATCCTCGATCCTAAAGAGTGTTGTTGCTAAGACTGTAGGCAGGAATAATCCAAAGTGAAACGGGACCGCAGCACTTCTTAAAAAGCAATATGTTCTTTATTTCTTCATTTTAAAATAACAGGAAACATGGCAGAGACTTGGCCTACACGTTTCGAGCACTACGTGCTTGGCCTACGCGTTAATCATTGAAACGTGTAGGCTAAGTCTCTGCCATGTTTCCTGTTATTTTAAAATGACAGGAATGATAAAATAAAGAACATATTGCTTTTTAAGAAGTGTCGCGGTCCCGTTGTAATTTGGATGAACCATCACTAGCACTTGCATGCAACTCAGTTAAGTGGGCTTCAGTGATTTTCTTTTAATGGGGTTTTCTGGTCAATTGCTGCCCTGATGATCTATTCTCTGTATAAGATTTGTGCAGGTCCAATTCTTTGACCTTTCACAAATCAAGATATACACAGGATTTAGTGAGAAGCAGATGTACCAGACTACTTTGCAGATAGATCTTTCTCTCCAACACTCTCATACTCCCAAAGCTATAATATTACCAAATAGGACATTAGAGAGAAAGAATGAAGTGTACAGGTAAGAATAAAACACTTGGGGTAAGCTAGAAATATAGCTTTGTCTTATGGATTTGTAGCTACAATTTTAGAGACAAAAACTTTAGTTGTGTGGTTTGGAAGAGGTTGAGAAAAAGTATCTTATCTACTCTTTCTACAGCTTTTGTGACTAGAAGTCTTCTATTTCATAATTTTAGGAAGTCTTTGAGGAGAATCCGGGACGTCAATGGCTGAACCAGTTCCTTGCTGACCCAGTTGTCTCTAAAACAGAGGAGGTGTCCGACCAACCGGATGGCGCTCTATTTCTGGACAGTTTCCGATACTTCCATCCCACTCAGAAGAACGCATTTACATGTTGGTGCTCAGCTTCTGGTGCTCGGCAGACCAACTATGGCACCCGCATAGACTATATTCTGGCCAATAGAAAGCTGGTAGAAGCTGAGTTCTTAGATTCCATTATTTTGCCGGAGGTTGAAGGATCTGACCATTGCCCAGTTAAGGCTCTCATGAAATGTTGTCCTCTTCCAGCTGACAAATGCCCATCACTATGCACCAAATACCTTCCGGAGTTTGCTGGTCGGCAGCAGAAACTTTCTCAGTTTTTGGTCAAGAAGAACAAAGACCTTGAAGTTTCAGCTGTGGATAAGGAGCTGTCAAGTTCTCAATCCTCAAACGAAGGCTCTGAAACAAGTTCTAGCCGCAAGAGGACAGTCGAGAAAGTCTGCGGGAATAATGGGAAAAAAGGTAAACTGGGTCCCAAAAGTGGGCAGGGCAGTCTCCTTGGCTTCTTCAAACCTGTGGTGCCCAAGCCAACAACCTTAAATGATGGACATAATAAATCTGCTAACATTGAGGTTTCCGAGATTAAGAATGTGAAGGTATCAACACAGCAAGAGAGCACTCCAGCTCCGACCTCCGGAACCCAAAATGGCACCCAACAGTCAAGTGCCTTCTGGAAGACCGTTCTGAAGGGACCACCTCCTCCACCTAACTGTAAGGGACATGGAGAGCCCTGTGTCTTGCGAACCGTAAAGAAAGCCGGTCCCAACTGCGGCCGTCAGTTCTATGTCTGTGCACGTCCTGAGGGTCACTCTACCAACCCACAGGCGCGATGCAACTTTTTTCTGTGGGTTAACAAAAAATCTGGAGTGGTTGGATGATCTCCGGGTTTAGAAAAGGAGCTTTCTCACCGCGTGGTGACATCTACAGTGTTCCTTTTACAACCTCCTTATGAGTTGTTACGACCTGAGGCCGTGTGCGCATGAATGTGTTCATTCCGTAGAAACGCACCTGTATGTGGGTCTGATCCCATGGACTGAACATTGCTCTGGACGTGAGCTCTTATATAATACAGAAATGTGACGTTGCCACTCCCCGTCTCCTGGACAAACTTCAGTATTTTTGGTGATGTGGCCAGTCCACGCAAAGGTGCAGTGACACCCGACTGACACCCTCCTATGCACTTTCCTGGATTGTTACTGCTATCCCAAACTTGCTGGGAGTGGGGCAACCCCCAGACCATTGTGTCCACCATTGCGTTGATGGCTGGAGATGCCAAAGTTTGTAACCTCAGCCATCTGATAATTGTACTTGCATGGGCGTGCCCTTTAAGAAGTAGTTGAGAAACAT
This sequence comes from Engystomops pustulosus, assembly GCF_040894005.1. Taxonomy (NCBI): domain Eukaryota; kingdom Metazoa; phylum Chordata; class Amphibia; order Anura; family Leptodactylidae; genus Engystomops; species Engystomops pustulosus. The sequence continues at coordinate 94,880,668 of NC_092419.1, forward strand.
TCATCTTCTGACTTGAATGGAGATAATCCCACCACAGCTTTTCATACGGAATGAGATGCAGACCACAAGGACCATTACTAGAACCGGAAAAAGAACATATTCAGCCATTGATATTTACAAAGATGGAAACCACCATGGAAGGGGCATAGGGTGCACTGAAGTTTGTCTGAGCTTTCTCCACCCGTTTGAACTCCTTGCTGGTTCAAGGTTTACAATATAGAAACAACTTTTAATAGGACTTTTAATCTAAAGCACTTAGTTGAAATGTCTCATTATGATGACAATTTTTTAAAAAAATATTTGAGTAAATTTTAAAAATATTTTGCACTTGTTCCAATAATAAAATATTTATGGTTCAATTATTATTTTATTGAAAAACACAACAGACAGTGAAAGAGCAGGAAGCCCACAATATAGAAAAGGGAGCATATTCATGTAGGCCTCCGGCTCTAAAGAGACAGCATTAAACAACAACCGTACATTACAGATAAATTGGGGTAAAGGGACAGGGTGTGGGGGGAATAATAAAATATTAAGAATAACTTGTGGTTTAGTAATATTGTGACACTTCCTTGTGTTTGGTTGTAAAGGCGATAAGGCCATAAATATATGTGAAAAGGATTATAATAAAACCTTCTCAGGGAGAATTTTCTATTATAACCCACCTCGCATTCCTCACTCAGCTACTTTATACAAGGAGGTCTCCGTTTCTGTAATTCCCCCTCCCCAGTCACCTGACACTAATCTGTCAACCTTCTTTAAACTATTTTTAAACAATGTCTCAGCTACATACCATAGATAGTTATATTATTATAAAAGGCTGTCGGATGACAAACTGATGACGGGAAAAATAGGGAATTTTAGGCTGCATTCACAGGAACATATGGGGGACGTATATACGTCACCCACACATGGCAATGGGTGCACGGCGCCGTATGGGAGCAATACTGTGCAGTGCACGTGCGGTACTGTACCGTTCTGTAACCAGGGGAAAGATAGGACATTTCCTATCATTCCCTGGAATACGGCGCCATGTACCATATATTGCTATGGAGAGGGGCAGGAGTGAGCAGCGCTCATCCCCGGCGCCAATGTGTGCCCGCCATACTACGGTACGGTGGGCGTACATTGTGTGAATGTAGCCTTAAAGATAACCTGTCACCTTGAAGAAAGTAACATAGAAAAGTAGTGGATGCTGTACCATCTGTGGCAGGATGTTATACAGCAAAATGTTCATAGTGTCCTATCTGCAAGCAGCATGTTCTATAGCAGGAGGGACTGAGAAGATTGATCATGGTGTCCTATGTGCATATAACATGTTGTAGACCAGGAGGAGCTGAGCAGATTGTACATAGTGTTCTATCTGCAGGCAGCATGTTATAGAGCAGGAAGAGCTGAGCAGATTGTACACAGTGTCCTATCTGCTAGCAGTATTTTATAGGGCGGGGGAGGGCTGAGAAGATTGTACATAGGGGCACATGTACCTTTGTTTTGTCTTGGCGTTTTGTGTTTTATGTGCCTAAAACAACCCCCCTTCAAAGTTTGCCATGGGTGGAAAAAAGCTTGGAGCACTTTGTAACTTTTGGGAGACTTTGTTCAGAAAGTCACAAATACACTAAACACATTTATTAAAAAGGAAAAACTCCTTAGACACATCTGACCAATAAAACAGTAGGTGCACAATGAGCGTATTGTACACAGTGTCCTATCTGCAGGCAACATATTATAGAGGAGGAGGTGATTAACAGATTGTACACAGTGTCCTATCTACTCACAGCATGGAAATAAGTTTTCCAAGGTGTTAAATGGAAAACAATACCTCCTTTTGCTACCTTGAAAGGCAGCCCCCTTAACATCAAGTATGACCTACAAGAAGTCTAAAAACATGATGTGGGATTAAGCCAAACCAGTATATCTATTCCATAAGGAACAGTCTGTTCCTTATGGAATAGATATACTGGTTTGGCTTAATCCCACATCATGTTTTTAGACTTCTTGTAGGTCATACTTGATGTTAAGGGGGCTGCCTTTCAAGGTAGCAAAAGGAGGTATTGTTTTCCATTTAACACCTTGGAAAACTTATTTGCATTCTTCCCAGAATTCCCTAGTGGAGCATCTATGGCTTTAAGTCTCCACATGCCTTTAAGGTGCCCTTAATTGGCATTGTCTCCTTAAGGAGAACACCTACTGTCTGATCCTACTCACAGCATGTTATGGAGAAGGAGCTGAACAGATTGTACATAGTGTCTTATATGCAGGCAACATATTCTAGAGCAGGAGTGCTGCACAGATTGTACACAGTGTCCTATCTGCAGGCAGCATGTTATAGAGCAGGAGGAGCTGAGCTGATTGTACGTAGTGTCCTATCAGCAGGCAGAATGTTATAGAGCAGGAGGAGCTGCGCAGATTGTACATAGTGTTCTATCTGCAGGCAGCATGTTATAGAGCAGGAGGAGCTGAGCAGATTGTACGTAGTGTCCTATCTGCTGGCAGCATGTTATAGAGCAGGAGCTGTACATCTGCATCACTGCAGAATCCCAGTAATCACAAGGCCATCAACCGTGTAACTTTATGTTGTAAATCTGTATAAGATCACTATGTGAACAATTCCTTACAGATTCTATGAAGGGCCAAAAGCTTTCCCCTCTGCCTGTATCCCATGGTGATAATAATATGAGCAGTGGTCAGAGTCTACATCTGATATCAGTAATAGCTTTTTGCTGCATCGCTCTGCCTGCTATACAATGAATGTGTGCTACATGGAGCGCAATAAAGTTAATATGAAAAAAAAAAAACCGTTTGCGTTGCAAGCCTCGTTGTGATTCTGCTGCGCTGTACTCTATACCGGAAACAGGAAGTGCAGCTGCCTCTCTTGTCCGCTCAGTGGATTAGTAGAACTTGTAGTGACGGAGCGGAGGAGTGACGCCGGAGTCTGTAACTTTCTCACGGTGACAGGTACGTGATATCCCGAGACCGGCACAGATTAACCCTTCACTGGAGAGCAGCCATTGTCCTGCATGTGTGTGTCACGTGTCCACTACAGGATCCAGATCCCTTCATTCTTACATTTACTGGATCGTCTTGTCTAATGCTTCTTAAAGGGGGACTCCATGGTGGGTGTAGCATTATATACTGTCAGTGTAACAAGGTAGGGAACACGGCCATATGCAGATCAGCTTTCAAGTGCCCAGTGGGCGGGACCAATCACACCAATTACTTTGTATGCTGTGGTAGACCAGGAATATAAGGGTGAAAAAATGGATTTAGAGTACAGCCAAAGGGGCAGAGCTGCTTACAGATCTGGTGAACTTACCCGGTATGGCTCTGCCCTCCGTGACACGCACCTGCATTGGTGATTCTATGACAGCTCATGCTGGGAGTAGGGTCACCCCCAGAGCACTTGCTACGACTGGTGCCACCATTCAAGCATTTCCATTATAAAGATGATTTGTTACCTCTCCTGACATATCTATTCAGGACTTCCGCAAATTTCCTCTGTTATTCCTCATGGAAATATTTGAATGAATTAGAAGTGTGTGTGCCCCTGCATTGCTGGTATCATGTCTGGGCACATTTCAGCAACTTATGTGGATGTTAACTCTCAATTAAAAAGTAAAGTTTCCCCGGATTTGTTATTTTAGGAAGGGTAAAAGTATTTTCCTAAAATAGACTTGTCAGGAGTTGTGGCAGGTGACCGGACGTGCTGGGAGTGCCAGAGGGTGACAAGGGAAGGCGTGTGCATACTCCTGTGTTCTGGGAGAGTTGTTTGGAGTTCTAAGTGCTACCGAAATGTGCAATGACAGGGCACAGCTATCCAATAATAATAGTAATAATAATTCTTTATTTATATAGCGCACACAGATTACGCAGCGCTGCAGAGAACTTGCCAAATCACTCCATGTCCCTATGGGGCTCACAACCTAATCAGCCTACTAGTATGTTTTTGGAATTTGGGAGGAAACCGGAGGACCCAGAGAAAACCCACTCAAACACGGAGAGAGCATATCCACAGGGCAGCTTAGTGTGTGCACCCTTGCATATTGCAGCATGTATCCCATACTATATGCATGTAAGGCAGGGGTAGGGAACCTATGGCTCGGGAGCCAGATGTGGCTCTTTTGTTGGCTGCATCTGGCTCTCAGACAGATCTTTAATAAACAGTGATGGCTGCTGTGTGTCTCTTAGACTGATCACAGGCAGCTGTTACTGCTGCCTACGTCCTTTGTACGACCCATCGCAGCCATTGTCTAAACCTGGGTCAAAGAAAAGAGTGTGGGAGCGATGAGGAGCTGCCTGCAGGGAGCGCTAGTAAGTGAAATTTTTTTTTTTTGCTGTGACTACCTATCTACTAGGGGGCTTGTGCTGTGGCTACCTATCTACTAGGAGTATGTGCTGGGTGTCAGGATTTGACACCACCGTGGACGATGATGTAAGCAGACACATGGGACTGGGATCTAAGTGGCAGCCGGTCTTCACCAGAGCCTGCCGCAAAGCAGGATGGTCTTGCTGCAGCGTGGTACCACCAGGTCGTTCCACAGGCACGACTTGTCACGGTGGCAGTCTTGTGGTCAGGAACAGGATCACTAGGCAGGTCAGGAACAGGCAAATGGTCAAGAACGGTGGTAATGATGCGAGGTGGGGAACGGAGCAAGAGGTCAGGGCTGGCACGGACAGAGCAGAATCAGGAACAGGTCTGGGGTCACAACAGGAGGTCAACAATTGGAAAGAAACACTGCGCAAAGCTGCCTCATAGGCATGAAGCACTAAGATCCGACGGGGAATGCTGGGAGCCGCCAGTTTTTATAGGAACACGGGAAGTGGGTAGCGCCAATCAACGGCGTGCTGCCCTTAAAATCTGCCGTCGCGCGCGCTGGCCAGGTGGGATGGGAGCAGGAAAGTGGAGAGGTAAGTGAGCTCAGAAAGGGGCACCACCACGGACAGGGGCAAAGGTGTGCCTGCGATCCGAGGCGTAGATCGCAGAGGCACCCGTGACACAGGGACTACCTATCTACTTGAGTGCATGTGCATATTGTACGGCTCTTAAGGTATAAAATTTTAAAATATGTGGCGTTCACGGCTCTCTCAGCCAAAAAGGTTCCTGATCCATAGCACTTCATAACATTTCTTATGTTCAGGGGTTGCAGCCTTGACTTCTGATTGTTTCCTCCTTTAACACTTCCTGTCATGTGATGGGTAATATAACTGGTTCGGAAGGTCCTGACCGGGCTCTACTTCCTGGGAATCGAACCCAGGACCCCAACACTACTCACTCAGCCACCGTGCTGACCTATCACCCCAGGTCTGGCTCTAGAGCACACTGTGATCCGTGCCACTTCAGTGTCACTTACCTGGGACATCATGTGGTCTGAGTGCAGCTCATGGTACAGCCGCTCTATGTATGGCACTGTGTTTGGCGAGCAGTGCAGGGACCTCAGCATCCATTCCAATGCTTCAGTCTCTTGTAACAGCTGATAGGTGACCCCCACATGATCTGACATTGATCATTTGTCCTAAAACGTAAATACTAGAATCCCCCCAGGCGGCTGAGGCCTGGCTCATATAGCCTCTGGTGAGTGTAATTTGCACTGAGTACAAGGGGCAGAGCGGCCTCATCAGATCCGGCTTATCACTATACACTATGTTGTCTTCCTATCAGGACACAATCTCTCTATCAAGTTCTGGCTTGTTTTATAACCTGCCGGTGCTGCACCCATTTTTAAAGTGTTGTCCTGCTATTAAATATTAATTTAGATCCAGCAAAACAGCAAATGTTTCTAAAAACAACTTGTAACTACTGTAGACCGATTTGGCAAATTCTGTGCAGCGCTGCCGAATCTGTAGGCGCTATATAAATAAAGAATTATTATTATTAGATATTGTTATCTTATTGCTGGTGGGAAAAAAGTCTAGTATTTACCCTCCTTTTTTTTCCTTCTAGTATTGATACCCATCACCTCTATAGGATTGGGGTGTGCCCACCATGCTACAAAGCCTCTGTGACCACCAGCACTGGACATATGTGGTAGGCAGCAGGGGGCGCCCTGACCAGTATGTAGAATTGCATAGAGGCACGGTCAGATTGCTCTTTGGGTTAGATAACGGGGTGAAGGTCCTCCCCAGGTATTAGTAGGTAGAAGTCTCCCCCGTTTTAAGTGTTTAGCAGTTTGTTTGCTTCTCTTATCAATGATTTCTTACTGCTGACCATAGGACTGTAAGGGCTGATGTCTGCTTTCCCAGGTCTCGGCTCTGTGTGTAGGAGTGTGAGTGTAACACAGCTGTGTCATGGCCGACATTGCAAATGGCTGTATGAATGTGCCTAGCTGTACATGTGTCCGCACCAAGGTAATGCTGTGGTATGGGATCCAGTAGTCCCACTATCCCTAACGTCTGTGGATGCGGGGCACATATTAGATACCTGTACCAATATGGGGGTTGACCATACCCCTCCATCTGTACAACGACCGTCTCGTCATGTATGAAGGACATTTCCTTTCTGCAGGTTACACTCTGTACACCCTCCCGGCAGCCTGAATGGCGGCATGCCACACATGGGTGGGAGGCTGAGCTCATGCCACTGCAGCTGCCCTGGAATGTGACACATTGCAATCCATTGCAACACAACAGTGTGTACAAAGCTCAGACATTGCTGCAGTCTGTAGTCAGAGTCTCGCTGCCATCATGTGATATTACTGATGCTGTTACTCTCCAGGAATATCCGTGTTACCTGTCTAATGGTAGATGCTTGTAGTTACAGATTAACAAGACCTAAATAGGGGGTGAAACTAATGTTGCAAATGATCCCCTTTCTAAAGAATAGGGTAAAACAAGCTGTTTGGGGAGGGTCCCACTTATTGGACTACCACCAGTCACTGGAACCATTCTCAATAATGGGTGCAGCAGGTGTCATACGACTCCATTTATTACTATGGGAGTGTTGGGAATTGCTAATAGCACTCTGTTAGTAGAATGGGAGTACTGGAAATACCCCAGCGCTGTCCTCAGCAATTTCTGACACTCTCATATAATTGATTGGAGCAGCAGGACGCTCCACCTGCAACTCTACCTATTGCAGTTGGTGCTATTCTCGTTAGTGGTCCCAGCAGCCAGACCCTCACTGATCAGATTGTTATCCCTTTACCTGTGGATAAGGGTGATATGCCAAACATGGCGTTTTGATCCTGTTCTTGGTCCGTTTTTAAGCAGTATGTCCAAAAATGTATGCTTTAAAAAACGCATGCGAAACGCATCCAATTTTGATCCGTTTTTATTAAGATAATTGGTAAAACCTGTCAAAAATGCATGTGTTTTTTAACGGACCAAAAACGGGTTCAAAACTTCATGATACAACCCCTTTAGATTGTCAGTAACTTTTCATCAACATTAGCATAAATCAATAGTACAAGAGCATATAAAAACTGTATAAATGATCTTATCAGAGGGAAAAAAAACTTCTATCTTTACTGATCTCTCCAAAAGTGATATTTACTCAGACATCAGATGACGTACAAGTCTATAGAGAGGGCAGGGGGAGGAATGAGCAGCAGCTCAGTGAGAGGAGGGACACATTATTCACATCAGTGCAGGTCACTTCTCCTATATAATGTCCTATATGATCCGGCTGATGTCTCTGCAAGGAGTTATGGAGCGGATTGGCATCCTCTTTGTGCAGGTCATTGGCGCTCAGCTCTCTATACCACACCCCCCTGACCATAGAGGAGCATTTATAGGGTGTATTATAATGTGGACATGACATATCCTGATATCTCCTGTAACCTTTCCTCCCCTGCAGGTGAGCGGAGCAGGGGCCTCATTTGCAAAACAAATTAGAATCCGCACCCATGTTGTACCTGGCAGCTTTGTATGTCACTATAGAGAGGTGAAGCCTAATACACAATTGTATTCTATACTGACACTCTTCTTGTTCTCTCTGTAGGTGGTGAAGCATGAGTCTCCAGTGGACTGCGGTGGCCGGCTTCCTATATGCAGAGGTGTTTCTGGTCCTGCTCCTCTGTATTCCTTTTATCTCACCCACAAGGTATAGATGTCCTATATCTACTGTATGTCTCTGTCTTGTATCTTATCTTACCTTACCTTATCTTTGTATCCCTCACTTGCTCTCCTCTTTCTTGTTTGTACCCCTTTTCCTCATCTTTTCTCCTTCTAGCTTCTGTATTTCTATTTCATCATCCCTCTCGTTTTTCTCCCCTCTTCTCTGCACACCTTCTTTTCTTTCTCTCCCTCTTTCTTCTTCACTATATCGTATTTAGGGTGATGCCACGCGTCCCGTTTTTGGTCCATTTTAAAGCATACGGTTTCAGTCCGTTTAAAAAAAAAAAGCACGCGTTTTTGACAGTTTGTCATGCGTTCGGCTGCTTTAAACCTGTTTATCTATTCAAAGCAGCCAAACACATGATAAACGGTCAAAAACGCATGCTTTAAAATTGACCAAAAACGTGACGTGTGGCATCACCCTCTGGTCTACAGCTCACAAATTTATCAAACGTGTCTAAAAATAAGGCTTACACTGCACCAGATTTATCCTGGTGTAGTATAAATATGTACTTCACCCCTCCTATTAGTTAGTGCAGAAAATTCAGCATTTTTGTTGGGATATTTTGGTGCGCCTTAGACCATGCCCCCTTTTAGTAAGGACCAGACTCCTTTTGCAGGGGCGACACGCCTTTTTGGTGCAGCAGTCGAGAAAGTGTCTAAAAACTAAAACCTAAATGTGGTGCAAAGTGTTTTAGACAGTTTTATGGTGTAAATTACAACATATTTTTGCTGATTTGTAAATTTGCTGCATTGTGCGCTCTTAGGCTGCATTCACACGGACGTATGAAAACGTACCGTACCGTTTTTTTACGGATTACATACGGCCACATTCATTTCAATGGATAATACGTCAGACCATTTATATTGCCGTTGTTAACTCCATTCCGTACCGTACCATATACTGGGCGTATAAAAATATAGAGCATGTCCTATTTTCTCCCGTATTTCAGTTCCGTATGCCCTAAAAGTCTATGGGCATGTATAAAATACGGGTTACATACGTGCTGCATACGGATGAAAAACGTCGCGTATATACGGCCCGTAAATACAGGACTGGAGAAATCATACGGTCGTGTGAATGTAGCCTAGACTGCATGTGTCATCGGTGTATGGTCTACTGCCACCAAAATAGACCCCAAGAAATTACAGCTCTGTGTATGAACCCATAGAAATACATGGGGACACGTGCTAGCATCAACACGGCCCAAACACAACAGTCGTTTGCACGAGACCTCGGATTCCCTTTTCTTTCCTATCCCTCTATCTCCTTCACCCCCCCTATCCTCTGTCTCCTGTCCTTTTCTCTGTCCCCTCTCTGTCTTTCTCAATTTAATTCAATTCAAATAAGACCAAATACAAGTTGGCATTGCCAAATAATTTATAAAACATGGGATTGTGGGGGAAGGGGTGAGAGTGCAGAGTGATGGGGGAACAGAATAAAGGAGGACATGGTATATCACATGTCTCTCAGCCTACGGCAGGCAGTGACATATTGCCCGGCCATTGTGGTCTCCTCTTCCCCCAGCAGGATGGAGATCTTCTCTTCCTCCTTCATGGAGCTGAAGTCCCTGCTGAGTATTTGGTACAGTGTATCAGGAAGTGGGCCTCCTCCTCGGTGGCCTCCATATCCTGCTGGCACAATCTACTCTCCCTGGGCACGTACGTCTGTCTGTCTGTCTGTCAGGTTGTGGGCGCTCAATCTGTAGCAGCTCATGATCTGACGGTTGCTGGGATCCAGTAGTTTGTCCAGGTACGGGGTTCTCCTCTACAGCCGCTGTTTCGGGTGCCCTGATGGACTTTGAGAAGCTATTTGCAGAACTCCAGGTGAATTATTTTGGGCTGGAGTCCTACTTTGACCAGTCTGGTAATGCATGTAGACCCCAGACCTCACAGCCATACAGAAGGATAGGGGATATGATGCTGTGGAAAATGTTTATCCATACTGTCACCGGAGGGCAATCGTCTCCTGATTGTATGGTAGGTGTCAATGATGGTCAGGACCAGCAGAGAGGAGGCCGGTCACAGAAGAAGCTCCTGGGTGCGAAGCTGGATATAAAACCTGAATACTGAATGTTACTTCTTTGTCTTTGTAGGTGGCAGAAAATCTTCAAATCTCGCTTGGTGCAGCTAGCGGTGGCTTATGGGAACACTTTCTTTGTGGTCCTGATAGTGATCCTATTACTGCTGCTGTTAGGTAAGGAGGCCATTATGTCTGCATCTATCACAATGTAATATCTTGGCATGACAGGGGCGAGGTCAAGCCTAGGAAATTCAGTTTGGGAATCGCGATATTTAGGTTTAGGCTGCTGAATTCACGGTGGCTTCTTATGTCTCGGGTACCCCTGCTCGTCATGGACTCCCACATGCACGTGCATGCTCATCAGTTCTCATCAGCGCATGCACCCTGAATGGTAGAGGTGCCACTGGTGAGAAATAGATGTAATTGTCCAAATATGTAGAACTGAATATACTAAGCTAACAGGCCCCCTAAGGGTTGTAACTAGTGGGACCCTCACATTATGCAATATGGTAAAATAAAGAGCGTTATATACAAGACTGACTAACATAGTCACACACCCAGCGAGCTCCACTGCCTCGTCACCACAACTTCTCCTTTATTAGAGGTTAGGGGTCAGTAGGAGACTGTTGTGCTCCCTAGAGACTAACCTGACTTGTTCCTGTTCTCTACACTACAGCCCTAGTAATGATGATGTAGGATTAGTGAGAGCCCTTGTAGTAGATTGTATTTACTCTTCTTTTTTCCTATCAGATGCATTCCGTGAGATCCAGAAGTATGGGGTCGGGGAGCAGGTGGACCTAAAGAACAACCCCATAGCCGTGGAGCACATCCACATGAAGCTGTTCAGAGCGCAGCGTAACCTCTACATCGCCGGCTTCTCCCTCCTCTTGTCTATGTGAGTAATGGACATCTACGTTGTACTCCACTATGCAAATCACCAACCTCCATCATCTGACTGACGGCCTTGTTGTGGGGTCATTATAGTGTATGTCCTCTCATTGACATCTGGGACCAGAACAGTGAAGGGAGCATTACAAATTATAAGACTTGTTATCGGTATAGAACAGAGGAGCTTTGTATTCTACCAGATACTGGTTATACTGCATCTGGCCACAAGGTGGCGGCATCTGCTCTCCTTCTGTGTCATCCTGGTCACTTACAGCGGTCCTGGCATTATATCATGTTGTACTGCGGTGTATGGGGGGGGCGCTGAATGAAGCTTTTGTTATAGGTCACTTATCGTTGGTCCTTCTGCCATGTTTTACTCCCCTGTGACTGCAGCTGTGTCTATGTTCTGTACAGTCATAGGGACGGCACCAGGGTTGGTGAGCTTCAAAGGGAATCAGTCAGCAGGTTTTACCATACAAAGCTTCAGACCATGTTCGGGTGCAGCCCTGGGGACCCTGTGTGTTAAAGGAATATTCCCATTTCAGCAAATAAATGTTATTGTTTGTATAATGAAAAGTTATACAATTTTCCAATATACTTTTTGTATCAATTCTTTTTACAGTTTTATAGATCTCTGCTTGCTGTCACTCTACAGAAAGCTTCTCTGTTTACTTCCAGTGGACAGACATCTGACCATGGTCATACAGGTGCACGTTATATCTCACAGCTGTGATTACTCTCTGATACTAATGAGCCGCGCCCCTGTGTGACCATGGTCAGATGTCTGTCCACTGGAATTAAATGCAGAAGCTTTCTATAGAATGACAGCAAGCAGAGATCTAGAAAACCATGAGGAATTGAAAATTATAGTAGTTTGCCAAAATGAGAATAACCCTTTAATACACTCTGCAATGTAGATTTATACTCCCACATTCAATGTTTTTTGTCCTCTCTCTGCTGTGTTCTGTGCTGCGGTGAAGCTCTCCTCTTCTGTGAGAGTGGCTGGAGTAGGCTCCTGTTTAGATATAAAAGCATCAGAGGTTAGTATTATGGAGCGGTTTAATGCACAGAGCACAGAACATAGCAGTGTCGGGGGACGCAATCCAGAGCTCCAGCTACAATCCTAAACTATTAATTCATATTTCACAGTCCTGCAGCTACTAACACACACACAAGTCTAATGGCACAGATCTCCAGGGCCAACACTTTACACTGCAGTCAGCGTGGTCTTAGCTGCTGACAGACTCCTTGTCAGCTAATTTTAGAATAATTAACCAAATCCTATGAAGTTTACCCCGGCTCTTTATTAATATGCATAGTCCATGCTACGTTATGTGGCTGCAGTGACCTCATTACATACATTACCCCTCTCTTCATGACCTTTCACGTCTTTGCGGAAGTCCCTTAGATCTTTGTATGTGGCCCTGGGGTCCACAGTATTTGCATGTAGTCCGTTCTCCATTGCTGTGTACATTAATGAGCGTTAATTAGGCAGCGGGTGCAGTGAATAATTTAAAGGGGTCTTCCTCTGTGACACAATCATGTCACAGACACTTCATGTCTTATGTGACTCATATCTTCTAAATGTGAGCTTCGTCCATACATCAAAAGCAGCGTCTAACGTACTGATTATTCTTCTCCGTAAATCTACCAATATGTAATGAGTAATAAGAAAATATACTGCACCATAATCATGAAAAAGCATGATGGAGCTTATTGTGCCTTTGCGCTGATATTATATTGTGGAGATACAGAACAGCTCATCCTATTCAGAACTGAACCACCGATCGGATCGATACATAAATAGTACATACTTTATTAACGTTACGGAGATGGATTAAGTGGAGTTGACCAGTTAAAAGGGTTGTACGGAGTGTGGGTGTTATCCCCTATCCACAGGATAACAAGCTGATCAGTGAGGGTCCGACTGCTGGAACCCCCAGCTATCAGGAGAATGGGGATCCTGTTCTCACTAATAGGTGGAGCAGATCATGTATCAGTTGAATGGGAATGTTGGAAATTGCTAAGCATTCACATAGACCGTGAATCGAAGCGCTAGAGATAGAGAAGCGCTGTGCTCAGCAGTTTGCTACACTCTCATACTTTTAAATGGAGCAGTTTGACACATTCTTCTCCTCCTGCTCCACCCGTTAGGGGGGACCCTAACTGATCAGCTTGCTATCGATAGGTGTTCGCATGCAAACTTTGGTACAACCCCTTTAAATATATTTTTTTTCCTCACCTGGCAAAATTCACTGAAAACCATCAAAAAGTCAAGAAAAAGCTAATGGTAAATCTGTGGAGCCTCCTGCCATGTCCGTTTCACCCCATCATAATAACGATGGTGCAGCCATCAACCCTCCCCCCAACCTATAATCCTATAGTGTGGATCCAGAATATGGCATATTAACCCATAGGGTTTGCTGCCATATGGCCCATAGTAGGGCAATTCAGTTCCCACTACAGGTCCAGATCAGCTATCACATCATCCTGAGGCAGTGAGGTCCATTGTGTCACTGGTGAAAGTGGGGGTGGAGTGGATCATCTTTTCTCCTAACTCTGAATATCCCCTCCCCTCTGTTATTCCTCCTGGAAGTGTATGAGCACATTGAGACTTGGGTGTTAGTGGTTTGGGGTCCGGCTGTGTAGGACGTGTCAGGAACATGAATAATGTTTACTCCCATTTCTAAGAGGAATAACACGAACGACACAACACTGAGTTCTAAGAATGTTCTATTTGTGGAGAATACTACGAGTATTTTCACTAAGTTGTAGTGGTGGGGCCATGTTGGGGGTCCTGATCCGGGCACAGACGTAGTTTAGTGTTCTGTTTTTCCCCTCGCACAGAGGGCTTTTTGTTTGTGGCCTCGGGGGGGGAACAGATTTAGCTCCATGAGTACATCCAGTGAAGTCTATATTTTCCCCTGGTGTGGGTAACGGGGGTCACGCTGGAGCGTGTTATGTGCTGGAGTTTACTAATAACGTTCTTAGGAATGGCGCGGCTCGCTGTCCAGGAACGCTGTGCTCCCAGAACATGAATGTTTATCCCCATCTACAAGCCTCTGCCTAGTAAATAAACTCGCCCCCGCCGCCAAATCACTGCTGCTCATTCCTCGCCCACTTTTCTCTGACCCCCTCCCCCTGGTTCCCCTGTAGTTATTGGCTGCAATTTGGTATTTTCCCATTCCACAGAGAGAAACATTGCATTGAAATATATTCATAGCAATGGATGATGGGAGTCTTTGCTCCATCAGAATGTACTATGGGGACCCCAAAAGCTTTAGATGTTTCTGCAGACCCTAAATAATTGATGACTTATTTGAAGGATAGGATGTGGGTGACAGGCCAAATATGATCAAGGCAGTTAATAGGGCTGAAAAACATGGCTGATTTCTTCCAAAAACAGCGCCACACCTGGCCATGGTTTGTGCTGGTATTGCAGCTCAGCCGTATAGAGGTAAATGTAGCTTAATTGCAATACCACGCACTACCCGCGGTCCGGAGGGGAGCAGTTTTTGGAAGAAGGCAGCCGTCAGCACAACCCCTGCTGTTTTGATGCAGCTTTTTATTAAATAAAGCAGGAAGCGCATTCAGAAACCAGACATCATTCAGAATGTCTGACTATCTTGTATGCAGCTCCTATGCGGACCAGTGTGCCTCCTTGGTGACAGACTACAAACACACCCTGTGTAGTCAGATCCTACAATCATACAGCTGTTTACTAATCTTTTGCTTCTTACTTAGTGGTTGTATAGGTCTGCTGAGTACCTGTGTGCGTGTAGGCTTCGTAATTTGTATTTTTGGGACAGATAAAACAAAACCTGTTCCAAGGGGTTAATACACAGGATGTGTTCAACCCTATATGGTTCTGTCTGGTGTTAAGATGTATTTCAACCTGTTGTACCTATTGTGCTAACTCAATACCTTAGTAGTTGAAACCAGTTGGAATCTGTGGAGATTGCCTCACCCTGACTGAGGGTGCATGTATTTATACAGTGATGTGAATGCAGATAATGGGGGGAGATTTATCAGTGTCAGAGAGCAGAACCGTTGTCGGCGCCAATGGCAATCAATCAGAGCTCAGATTTCACATTCCCACAGCTGTTTATAAAATGAGAGCTGAGCTCCGATTGGTTTCCATGAGCAACTAGAACAGTTTTGCCTCAGACACTTCTGATAAATCTCCCCCAAAATGTTCCTATAACAATCTCAGTACACGGACACAGTGTCATCTGGGTGATAGTCAGCAGAGGGCGCTATTGGACTCTACTGTGTCAAGCGAGAGACTGGATTGGTTACATTGGTTGCTTCATAATAGGTGGGATCTGACCTCTGGGACCACCATTGATACTGGGAAGGGTCCTGTATTAGAGTCTGTACTGCCTCATCTCAGGAACGATGGGGGTCCCAGAGATCAGACTAATACTGCCCATAAAATACCACCATATCCTAGAGGTCAAATAGCAATTCTCACTGCAGCGCCACCACAGGAGAAAAGAAGCATTACACAGTTTTGTAGGATGATGAGAATGTACATATATATATAGAACGTATCTCCCTAAACCTCTAACTATTATATTATTTCTCCCCACAGTCTCCTGCGGCGTCTGGTCACACTCATCTCCAAGCAAGCCACGCTCCTGGCATCCAACGAGGCGTTCAAAAAGCAAGCCGAGAGTGCTAGTGATGCCGCCAAGAAGTACATGGAGGAGAACGACAAGCTGAAGAAGGTGGGAGACGCCGGGCTATACATGTAGCATCCCGTATATTAATCCTCAGTCTCTGCTTCCATTATGGCGCTTCCCCTAACGCAGTAGAGCATGCATGTGTCTTCACTGGGAAGAGGGGAGTTGTTTTCTGTCTGACATCACTGACATCAGCTTCTCTTCCCTGAGAGCAGAAGTATTTGGGGTGTAAAATACATCTGCAGTGTCTGTTTCCCTGACTTCCGCATCCAGATGCCCCCATTAAGCAGTTTGCCCGTCCTACTGATGTTGGTGGGTACGGCTGGCACAGTGTACCTGCATGATATCGGTGCCAGCAGATTTCTAGTGAAGTGTGACTAATATTTAGTCATTATATATAAAATGGACTGTGTACCAGGTGCTGGCTGTACAAAGTGTGGTGATGGCAGTGTTATCACTATCCGATATGAACTGAACCCTTCAAATAACAGCCATAGATTAGTATGTAAGATGGACGCTGGCTGATACATGGGTCATACAGGCTGAATACAGGCTTCTACTACTAATACTCAGTTGCACTGTGTTATTGGGAGAATATGGACTGCTGTGCACAATATAATAGAGAAAACTTGCGTTGCTGTGCACAGCGCCATGGTTAGGTGTGGTCCGCCGAGCCCGGCGCCATAGGGAGGACGTGGTCCGCCAAGGGAGGGGACTGTGAAGGACATTACAAATATACAGGCCGTTTCACGCTGATGGCACTTCTTCTGGTTGATGAGTATTGTGTTTTTGTTTTTTTTTTTGCTGTTCTGCTATTTTTCTACTTGCTAACAGTTTCCTTTCAGCACTAGAAATGAGTTTTCAAATTTTTTTTCTAAAAAAAATATATTCCACTTTCTTTTCCAGCAACTGAAAGCCTCTGGGGTGGAGGTTTCCGATTTACCAGAAAGTAACGCCGAGGAGGAGAACAAGAAGCTGAGTGCAGAAGTCAAGAAACTCCGGGAAGAGCTGGAGTCCACCAAGAAGAGTAAGTACCATCCCCTACGGGACGAGTCTCATCAATGTGTAACCTGTGACATTCCCTGCCATCAGGTTATCATCACTGATGTATCTGCTACACAAGGGCAATTGCAGCAATTCATTCCTCTTGCCCCCTTGGACCGGCTGTGGAAGGTTGTGTAGTCCTTGTTATTATCTTGAGGAATGTAGACGTGACAAGATCCTAATTGTCCCCGCAATTTGGTTTCTGTAACAAAATAAGAGTAATTTTCCGTGCCTGGGCCATATATCCAGCGATGGCTAATGGGGTTTTCTGCTTCTCACTTCCCCATGTCATAAATACTTGGCACTGACTCTTCTTGGCATCGGTGGAAAGTCCTGGTCATCATCTGCCTGAGGGTTTTCAGAGGAGACCTCTCCTTATGCAACATGTATGAATCAGAATTGACTTGATGCAAGAGCTTGCAAGCAATGGAGCAGATGTAATGTTGACTGTCCCATCAATCTCATACTAAGGACCTAGTCTATGGCAACATCGAGGATAGATTGCTGGGGGTGCTGACAGCTGTGACCCCTTGAATTGAGAGAGTAGTGGATCGAAAGTTGCACATTTGTGTGTAGTTGCAGCTGGATGCTGTGATCAACACCATAACTTTACATTGGGATTTGCAGTTCTCCCAGCAGTCAGAAACCAGTGATTTATCTCTTATGGGACAATCCCTTTAAGATTCAGACCAGTGACCCTGATGACTGGACCTTTTGGCTCCCAGGTATAAGGTCAGCAATATTCCTAATTTAGCAGTTGTTAATATCAGATCCATGTGCCCTTCCAAACTCTGTGACATGACCGTCATCCCCTTGTCACCTACAGCTTGACACTTGTATATTTCGGGCTTGCATCAGATTGCAAGACAAATGTCTCTGTGCAGAGATGTTACCCCCTGACCTGTCTGTAATTTCACATGACACAGTTGAATTATGGCTTCTCCTCCATTCCTGGAAAGGCCATTACCTGCAGGGGATTTATGCCCCTCGGTACACGATCCATACTGATGGGATACTCCTACCCTGTAAGGGCACATGGACATGATATGTGATTGGGTGCCCGCCCATGAGTACAGATCTAAAGCCACAAAGTATTATATTCTCTTCTATAAAACATAATTGTCCATCATGTCATTATAAATGGTCGCCATGTAGAGGCCGATGCAGAGGAGTTATATGGATCGCTGCTACTTACCTGGTGCCAGATCAGCTGATCACTAGGCCGTTTGGGGGGGGGGCTTACAGTGACTGTGTACATAACAAGCTATATTGACTTATTTCCTATTTTTTTTCTTGCTAAAGCCCTACAGAAATCTGAGAGCGAGGTGGTCGCCATCAAAAAGCAGAGCGAAGGCTTGACAAAGGAGTACGACCGGCTGCTGAATGAACACGCCAAGCTACAGGTGAGACCTCATTGGGTTATGGTCACATGGAGCAGGATTGTTGGTTGTCCTGCCCCCCACCCCCTTTATCAGTAATAAGGACGTGCGTTACTACCTAGCACAGTGCTGTACAAGGTATAGCGGCTATGCTGGATATTGTAGCGTCTCTCATACAGCTGATCGCTGAGGGTGCAGTAAAAAAAAAAAATCCTCAAATCCTAATGTTATGACCTATACCGCAGACATCCCTTGGCGTCCAGACAAATCAAAGAACAATGAGCCAAATTGTGTACAATCAATCTGGATGTTGTTTTACAACGTGTGTCAAAGTTTTCATAGAGCGCCCTCAATGCCCTCAACTTTATTCTGTCCTCCTGTGTTTTCTTACCTCGATAAACAATCCCCTTATTCATAGCATGGAGCAGAAGCGTCAGCCGCGCTCCCCTTGTCCTTCCCTACAAGACTAATGGCTATATTAATCTTCTGTCATTGACTGCAGACACATTACTTAGTCGGTATGTGGAAGCCGTACAGTAAGTATTGCCGCATGACAGGTGGAAAGGGAATGTCAGCGCTGCAGATCTGAGCTGATGTTCTGATCCCGGTGCAGTTAAATGGGTTGTGGATAACAAGATGGGACCCCCAATAACCTGTGTAATGGGGGTTTAGTTCTCACCTGGTTGAGATTGTGATCTGCCTTTCCAGTAGTGTAGATTTGGACTGTGTTAGCCATAGAGAGCAGAAGAAGAGTGGAGAAATTGGGAGATGCCTTTTCTGCCTTTCCATTCAGATGATTAGGGTGGCTGATCACAGCACTGGGTTATCTATGGCACTCACATACACTGTGAATGAGAGCTCCGGAGATAGTTCAGCGATTTGCTCAGCAATTGAATTAAGAGACTGGACACTTGCTTCTCCACCCATTTGTGAGAACAGGACCCCTGTTCTCTGGCTTGTGGGTGTCCCATTCTCATGATCGGGAAGGGTCCCAGCAGTCGGACTCTTACCAATCAGCCTATCCATACATGATAGGGAATAATTTGAAAATTTGGAACAACCCCTATAAAAGGAAACCATGTTTAGGTTTATTCTGCAATATCTAAGGGCAGCATGAATTAGTGACACATTAATAGGTCCCATACTAGAAAGTCATAAAAACATGTGCCAGCTTTGTAGTCCTCAATATTATGAGGATCTCTTCTCCTACCTGCTACTGAGTGACGGCTTCCTCCCAATATACAGTAATCGGGAGAAATCGATCAGTCGGCTTATACTGTATATCGGTTTTATTTAGAGTAGTAGCTGTGGACCACACAAGCGGATCTCCCTGGCGCTGCCCGGGCCACAGCCATTATCCGCTGGTCATTATTTACACTAAATATTAGTTGCTACAGTAATGGCTATAGATGATCTCCCATTCATGCAGATTAAAAGCATGATGATCTTCTTCTAAAAACCGTGCACGTCACATCTGTTTGCCTTGTGTGTTATTAAGGGGGTATTCCATATTTCAGGAGACAAATATTGATGCATTTAGAGGTGTGAGGCCTGAGAAACGAGGCTCTTCTAGTCTGTGTTATAGTAAATGGGAAGTGTTCCCAGCCAAAAACCTCCCAAAATGCATTCTGTGCCTATAGGCCAGCGTGACCCTGATGAGGTGAGTGAAGACTCCTTATCCCTACCGCGGGTACAGTACCATGTTTGTCATCCAGTAGCATCATTGTGGGTGCCAAGGAATATTGGGTGCTGTGCCCGGTACACAGCGCTATACACTATTTATATTATGGACCTGATCCATTAGAAGGACAGATTGTTCCGGTGTAAGGTTTCCGTCTTCCTCCGCCGGCTTGGGGGCACTGCTACACGTCACCCAGCTCTAGATTGTTTATATGTAATATCACAGGCGAGGAGAACTTTTACTTCTAATCTGGTGCAACATAAACATTTTATGTTTTAAAATTCCTAAGACTTGTTCACTTAAACCATAATAGTTTTCCCATTTCTGTTCCCCCTAAGCACCATTGATTATGATTGCTATTGTGCGCCAACTGCTGGGACCCCCACTGATCATTAGAATGGGAGTCGTTCCTTTCAGTACATCAGAAATTGCAGAGCACAGCGCTCTAGTTTCTCCTGCACTCTCATTAACGGTGAATGTGAGTGCTGGAGATACCTGAACGCTGTGCTCAGGCATTTCTGACGACCCAATACTATGTCATACCTGCCGTTATCTCAATTAGTGAGAACAGGACTCCCATTTTTGTGATCGGTGGGTGTCCCAGCAGATTGTTACCCCCTTAATTTGTGGATTGGAGAGAATAATCAAATTTAGGACAAGTTTTAAGTTCCTATTTATTCTACTCCGCACTCCATGACTCTTCTATTTGTTTTCCTATGGCTGGTTAGGAAATAATTTGTACCATGCACTTTGCTGTATACACCCATGTATGCTCCTTTCCTGACATGCAGGGCAAAGAGTTATTTCTATTGGCGGCTCTGTAGTGAATAGAGGATCCTATTGAGAGACCAGGGTATAGTGATATGTATAGGACATGTGTCCACCAGTGCTTTACATATTTGATAAAGGTGCTCATGGCCGTACACTATGAACACCAGGTGGCGCCATAATGAATGAGTGAAATCGTAACTCTGTATTGAATATTGTCCAGGTCACTAGTCTCTGACCAGTGGACGCCCCTCATGAAATGATTACGCATAGTTTCTGGGGGGTTTTGCACATTTTTGTTAGTTTTGGCGCACACAGGAGCTCACCTGCAGTGTACGTGCCGCTCGGCTTGTCTTGTTGGCATTTGTCTAGGTCACGAGTTACACGTCTAGTAATAAAGATAAAGCAGCGGGAGAAGGAGGGGCTCCGGAGACACTCGGCCTGATAGGGAGCGGCTATGCACTTGCTCGCCTGCAGGAGTGAGACTACCCTTCTTCAGGATCATATCAGCTCCCGGGGATCCCTGCATCACTCTAGAACACGTCCACATACAGTCACATACATGAACATGCAGATCCTTAAGCCATAATTGTTAACTTCTTAATTGTATCGAGTTTTTTCGAGGTATGGGGTGGGGTAGCAGATATTTTTTGGCTACGACGATGAATGGTGGAAGATTTAGTGTGGCCATATTAGTTGCAACCCCAGCTGTCCCAATGACGGACATGCAAATCTTCCATGTTTCAGGGACTACTAAAGTTGAGAAACAGCGCCACTCTCATGCATAGGTTAGGTATGGTATTGCAGCTCAGCTTTCCCGACAATCTTCTGATGTGCCATTTCATACTTATATTATAAGGGTTAGAGAGGAAATGGATAGATAATTGGTATGTGGAGACTAGTCAGAGCTCCGTTCTGCAGATGTGTAGGGTTTAGAGGTCATTCTGGTCATGCCCTATGCAATGCCTGGGACAGGGGTCAGGACAAGGATTCCTAACCCTAAAACGATTGCAAAGGCCAATAGTATAATGGTTATCTGGTATTGTGGGTCAGGATAACCTTCAGCTCATACAGTACATAATCAACTCCCTGATTGATGTTTTATGGCCCTTTCCAGGTAATCAGACGGAATATTAGGATTTGTCCGGGAGAATGTAACTTTTATGACATTCTAATTCTTACAAATATGATTGGAAGATTCTCTGTGCTGTGCCCAGTGTTTACCCGCTCCTCCGCTGCACATGGCAGGAGCTGCAGGGTGATTGCCAGGAAATTCTTCATTCTCAATAAGGATTAAAGGAGATTTCAAGGCCCCTCTTCTACTGACCGCCCCTTTAAAGGGATGCAGATCATTTTACACATTCAACCACAACACTAGGCAGTGACCTATACAAAAATCTCCTCCAACTTCCTGTGAAAATGACCACAGACGCGTCATATTTTGGCTGAGATGAGTGAAGTTTAGAGGGGTAGTGTCCTATAGTACCTTTTGGCGTCGTTATAAAGATAAGTATTTCATCTTTCATAGTGTAACAAGCTTGTGGTTCTGTGATCTGCAGAATTGGATAAAGACATGGTGGAATATGCGATCCATTTCCTGTCTATTGCTTTAGCTGCCTGTGTCTCCGGTTCTGTATTTCACAGATCTACAACTCAGATTTTTATCTAAAAGATGAAATTCTTATCTTTAAATATGACGTGTATAGGTACTATATAACAGAAGATGGGGGCGATTTGAAGTGACCCTCCCCCTTCAGCTACTAAACTTGACTCATCTCATGCAAAATACGACTCTTCTCAGATCATTTTCACATGACTTTGAAGAAGATTTTTTTTCTCATTGGTAAATGGGGGAGATTTCTCATAAGAGGGGATTTTAGAAAGGACGTTTGAGGGGGCTGGTAGTTTAATGGGGTCAAATTTAAAGGGACTGTGCCCCCTAAAGTATTCTTCCCGAGCAGCACTTATGTTCATTATGTCACATAGTGGTCTGAAGCACATCAGAAAACCTCATGGGAATGACTGAGAACAAGGACTTTATTCCAATATGCAATTGCAATTACAAGTGTCCATTGGGTGGTCCTGATGATGGTAAGTGCTCCGACTATCCCCGGAGCTGCACATGCTCAGTACTGTCCACCCTGAGTCTCGGAGCAGATATGACACATCAGCCTAAGCACAGGGGAAGTTATGGTGAATAGTTGGAGCACTTGCCTGGATCAGAACTATCCTATGGGGGGCATAACACATATCAGATTCAATCCTATTCTCGGTAAGTGCACATCATTTCCGAGGTAAGTTTGCACTTGTGCTACAGACCATCACAGCTACGTAACTGGTCAGTAAACATCTTTAGTTCTTAGTTGATTCATTGCATTTGATCCAAAAATAATCAATATCGTTCCATTAGCGATATGAAGGTGGGAGAGGGGGGGCAGTAGCCTCCAATATTGACCCCTCTCCACACCTCTTCTAAAATAGTGTAAGCACAGGCTGAATTCCTGCGGGATCACATGTATTGCATTACCAGCTGGTATAAATAGTTTGTCATGGTGGTTCCATGTAATCTCCCAAACGCCATATGTGGTAGTGGTAGCGCCTCTGAGGGAGGTCATTAACCTGTTAAGTGCTGCAGTGACTTGTAATATATTGCTACTAGCCCCCCCGGACACCACGTGATGCAAAACCAGCTGTTTACCCAATGTAAGCATCGTAAAGGGCAGGCAATGGAGCTGCAAACGACTACTGTGTCCCAATAGACTGTCCCAGTATTAATGAATTAGTAAATTACAAGAAATGTTGAGATGGTATAAACATTTGAATGCACGTGGGACATGAGATTACGTGCATGGTGTCAGTTACCAGAAACTGGTAAAAAAAAACAAAAAAAAAACAAAGTTTTAAGTTCGTTCCAGTGCATCTAGTTGTAAGACTACATGTTTCCTCCACCATGTTATGAATACAGAGCTGTGTGTAGCCGTGGTAACAGACAACAATAACTCTGCGTAGTCAGACCCTGCTTCCATCTTTTCTTTCATTCAATCATTCATTCTGCTCAATCTTCCTGCTAATTTATTAAAAAAAAGAACATTGGCTAATGGAAGGGGGTATCACTAAGGTCACATACACACTGATGTATGCACGCACAGCATACGCTGCGTCCGCCCCGAAGAAGAGGGGTGACCCTCTCCCCTCTCCATAGCAATGCACAGCGTACGGGTCAAAACATGGGAAAAGATGGGACACGTCCTATCTTTTTCCCATACATGGACCGGTACGGTGCCGAACGTGTGCAAGCTTGCGGCCCTACATGCGTCCCCCCCTACAGTCGTGTGAATGCGGCCTAAGATCTACAAAGGAGCTGGATTGGATGATGGGTTTACCCTCAGGCTGTTGACCCCTGATGTGTAAATTATCACCTAATGTATAAGAACCTGGGCAGCGACACTTTTATGGGAAGATCAAACCATAGAAACTGTCTAGAATTGGGATACAGACAGGTGACCTGATTGAACATAGTGAGACGATAAGGACAACCCCATCCTGGTTTATAGGTCTCTTGATGGAAGAGTGTATATGCCATACATATCCAGGAACCTCCTGCTAAGCACATCCCCTTCTTGTGAAGATCTGTCCCAGTTCGTCATCTTCCACCTTTCGCTCCCATGTAATCAGCTCTTTGAGGTTGTGTAGATGCATCCACCACAGTCTCCTGCAATAACCTCATACTCCGCAATCTCCTAGGCACAGGAGGACGGCTCTTGGGACCAGATCTCTGTGATGATTCGCAGTACACGTCGTAGTTTTTGCCACTTTAAGCAGAGTGTACAGAGAGCACCACGCTCTCCCCATAGACCCATGAGTCAAATCCTTTCATACGCTTCGCATCTCCCTAATTAAAATTTAATGGAATATTTAATATCCAACTCCTCAAAATTGTCCATTTCCTCCTCCTCCTCCTCCTTTGTTGTGTCCGAGTTATCCAACCATGCAGATATTATACGTATCATAATGGAGGGACTTTCCTATTGTGGAGAAGCGGCCAAGTTCTTTGGGCGGCGCGGTGGCTGAGTGGGTAGCACTTCTGCCTTACAGCGCTGGAGAACTGGGTTTGAATCCCACCCAGGTCAACATTTGCAAAGAGTTTGTATGTTCTGTCTGTGTTTGCATGGGTTTCCTCCGGGTCCTCCGATTTCCTCCCATACTCCAAACACATACTGTTAGGTTGTTTAGATTGTGCGCTCCATGGGGACAGGGACCAATTTGACATGCTTTGTGCAGCGCTGCGTAATCTGTGTGCGCTATATAAATAAAGAATTATTATTATAATATATATTCTTCAGATGTTCTTCTATAGCGTGCATTGGAGTCTGGTAATCTACGGTGTATACTGATAACTGGGTAATGGAGGACGGTGGAATATACTGGAAGAGTCATTTAAGGTACTTGTGGTTATGAAACAAGGTCCTCACAGGATTGGTACCAGGGACAGAATCGGAGACCTCTACATATAGGTTCTTCTAGTGGTCCTAGAGACAAGATCTTCCCCAGTTTAACCAAAACGACGACCTTCTACAAACAGCTCATTTGTCCTAACTTTTCTTTATTTCATCTCCCAATAGGCACTTAAAGAAGGACCAAAAGACAAAAAGGAGGAGTGAAGACCACGGCAGTTGTCGGACGCTCTCCCCATCCGGCTGTCCCGCTGTCACTACTTGCTGACATCTTGCACCTTTCAAAGGGGGTCTCCAAAATTGCTACCATATTGTCCTGCCTGCGGCCATGTCTGTCATTTATCTTCCAGTGTTTAGTCCTCTGAGCTGAGATACTAGCTATGGTCTATGGTGGTGCCACTTGCATTCAAGTCTTCATACATCGCTGTAGGACCCTTCCTCTACCCCATATAAGTGGAGATGTGAGACTAGAAGGAGCACTCTGTCATGGAGAACCCCTCGAAAGAACACTCCAGGCAAAACCGTTACATTATTATATCAAGTTCTGCACTTAAGGGGGCAGAATGTGACCCCAATAGTCTCATGCTCCGCCCCCTGGCTTTAGTTTTGCCTGGAGTGGGTCTTTTCTATACACTATTCTTTCACACGTCCCTCGTAGCTTTAGGGTTTTAGGCAGACGTCGCCAGGCGTATCCTGTATCTAGGCCACAGCTGGTATCGTGATCGTAACGTATCAGTCACGTCCTGATATCCCAAAGAAACGTCTGTTGTGTCGTCCGGATTTGGCTTATTTTGTGTTATGGGAGTGGGAAGGGTTAACCCACAGCGGACATTTTCTTTTCTAATTGACACCGCGCCTCATCTGTTTACAATGGAGCCTATAGGTTTTATGACATGTCTGTGCCCGGCTTTACTTTACTGATCTGCATCATCAGCGTTATCTGTGTTATATACGTTATTATATGTAATAAAGTGATATAATTTGATCTCCATAACTTATCCCCATACAAGGTCACCAGCCGCTTATCACCTGTAGTAGGAGGCTGTATTTTTCCACTCCATTCACTTCTCCTTGGAAGGCGTCTTAAGACTTTGCTGTGATTGCTTTGTAGTTTTTGTGACTTTCAGGAATGTTCCCGGGCAGGTGACAGATTTGCATTGGATATTATGCTATAAATACTCATCTGGTTACAATGATGGGAGCCATTGGGGGCGCTACCTGTCCTCCATCTGTTTACAAGGGCTGATCCTTTGGAAGTCCATGTCCCATCTCCCATCAGGCCTGAGCCCACTGACGTACCAGATTATTATTATTATTTTTTTTTTTAGATCTCTATCCCCCTTAAATATCAACACACAATCCTACTTAAAGGGGTTGGTCACTTTAACTTGTGTTTTTTGTAAAGTGTGGTAATTTATCAATATACATCTATTAATCGTTCTGCACCACTTTCCTGATTTTTAAAATGAAGCCCCCTGTATTTTACCTCCTCAGATATTCCTGTCCATAACGTGGCTGCAGATGAATGGTCTTGTGAACTTATCTGTCCATGAGCAATTGTCCTGCCAGGACCAAGAATGTCCTGGCAGGGCGATTGTTCGTGGACAGATTAGATCAATCCATCTGTGGCCATTTTATGCTTGGAGGCTTCACTTTACATCTCAAGAAAGCAGAACCGAACTTTTAATAGATGTAAATTAACTAATATCCTGCCCCCACCACGCTTGAAGGATAGTAAACCAAGTACACTGTCCTACTGTGTGTGTGTGTGTGCTTCCTCTGGCAGGATCTGCTCTTCACTTCACTTCACTTATAATAAGTTGGTTTTTACAAAATAATGCTTTTAAAATTATGCATGAGGCGCTCCATAGGTGTTAATGGAGCCTGGAGCCCCTCAGGCTCATTTGCATAAGCCTTTTTTTTCCCCTTAAAAACAAGGACATAAGAAGCTAAAAGAAGAGCAGATCCTGCCATCAGGATCACACAACTGTAAGTCTGTTCTTTCTTTGCAATCCTTGATCATGATGGTAGATGTCCTTTTAAACACATTACAAGAAAAAGAATCATGAGGTAAATTGGCCAACCCCTTTAATCTAATCTTATGGATTTGGATGAGATCTACCACACGACCTCTTATAGATAAATGTGAGCAAAACCAGAAATTTTTTTGGGGAAAAAAGCATTGATAATATGAAGTTTTTAAGATAATCAGTCCATGGCTGCTCAATGAGGGATCGAAAAAGTGATTTTGAGGGCCTTTTAAAACTCTGAGGGGAGAGACTCTGTGCGGAGAGCTAAGAGCACAGCAGTGTGAGCCCAGTGTCCTTGGAGAAGTTACCATCTTAGAAAATGGACAATGATTTGATGAAACGCCTCCGCAAGGCAGCTACCTCACACTTTACAGCTTCTTGGCGTGGACACCAGCGCTGACAGATTACCTTTAAGAAATTCCACAGCTAATGAGGTAATATTAGGAGAAGACCTCTAAGAAATGTATGTAGTATGAGCCTCGTGTCACCCTGTACATGTGTTGAGTCCATACAACGTGACTATCCATGGGTCAGGTAGTTCATAACATCATACAAGTATTTCCGTCATGGAGGGGAGGCGTTTGTACTGGAGGGTCTGGCCCCCACCATGGTACGGAGAGGCTTCAGAGTCATCATTTATCAGGGTGTGTCTGGTACATAGATAAGAGAGGTGTCTAACCAATGCCAGCATCCAGTATGATTTATTGGTAGGCCACAAATGCTGGCCGGTTATAGGGGTTGGCCTCTTTTTGTAATACGTGTGTTGGGTATTAGGTAATTTACCAATATACATATATTAATGGTTCTGCTCCTGTCTTTTACCTAATCAGCCAGACATTCCTGACCATAAAATGGACGCAGATGGATGGTCATGCGGTTTATCTGACCGTAAACAATCGCCCTGCCAGAGCCTTTATTTTATATTAGTGAATACTATCTAAAGGTCCTTGCAGGGCGATTGCTTATGGACAGATAGAGATCACATCTCCATCTGCGGCCATTTTATGGTCAGGAATGTCTACTGATGAGGTAAAAGAACGTGGTGAAGAGTTTTTAATAGATGTATATTGGTAAATTACCTCATATTCTGCCCCCAAATTTTTACACAAAAGGCATGAGGAAAAGTGTCCAAACCTATAAATAAGTTGTTTCTTATCGGATCACAAGTGAGGGCGTATATACATGTACATTTTTATTTTCTTTGGAAAACCATAATTTGGGTTACACCAAGTCCTTGAGCACCTCTAGATAAGGTAAACAAGTGTAATGGGTAGAGGGTTTTAAGGTAGTAAGCATGATATGACTTGTGGATTTCACTGAAGTAAGCTGTCATGACATCACAAGTTAAGTTTAGATACAAGTGCTATGACATCATAGAAAGTTAAAGTTAAGTGGTGAATTTACTAGTAGGATTTTGCTGGCATGGCTTTTATTGGCAGGTTGGCTCATGTGATGTCACTGGTGGCTTTCAGGGATGTAAGTAGTTATGACATCACAGTTGATTATAGGCAGTTTAGCTGTGACCTCACATGTGGGATTTAGTAAGGGAACTGCTGTGACATCACAGCTCGTATTAGGCAGTTGAGCTGTTGTGACATCGCAAGGGATTTAAGCAACCGTGATGTCATAAGTAGGTTCTAGTTACAAGAGCTTCTGTGATGTCACTGTGGAGTTAGTGCAGTAATTATGTAGTGTACTATTACATCACTATTCTTTATCAGTCAAAGTCATGAGGACCTATCATATCAACCACCTAGGGTGGGTGGGCCAGTCACTGATCTTGCACAGGGGTCCTCTGTTATTGGGGCTTCCCCACACTAATTTACCTCAGCTGAACTCCTTCATGATGTCTTTAGAGCGTACAATAAACCATTGTTTTGATAATTAAGCTTTGGGATTGGGCAGCGGGATATATATATGGTTTGTTTCTTCCGTCCATGAAGAACTTGCAGGTGCAAGATAGCAGCCATGACCAGGAAGCGGGGGTCTTCCGGGAATGAGGGTTTTATCAGGAATTTCCATGTCAGGACAGGTGTCTCCTGCTTCATTATGAATCTTATCTTGTGGCGTAGCCTACATGTCTAGTAAATCACCATCCCATGTGCTGGAGGAGGATCGAATCAAGGTCAGGTTGTTGTTCTGAACGTGGTTAATTTGGTCATAGTCCAGCTCTTTATCATAGAGCCACTCCCCAGGGTATGGAGCCAGGCATGGATATTGTTACTCAAACAGTCTCTATATACCAATGATGGCGAACCTTTTAGGAACGGAGTGCCGAAACTACAAGCAAAAGCCGTATATTTTTCCCAAAGTGCCAAATGCCAATTTAAAGTGACTCACAGTTTTCAAACGTATTGGCGCCCTCAGGACACCAATACAGAAGAAAAAGTGAGAAATCTGGATTATTATTGTAGTTTCCCTCTAAAGTCCCCTTAACAGGATGAATCATAGGTCCGGAGAGGGGGCTACAATGATAATCCATCTCTGTCCACACCTCCTTGATTCAGGTCTTGAGTCCTGAATGGTGACCTTTGTGCTGGGTGATGGCCTGGGTGCCCAGAGAGAGGGCTCCGAGTGCCACCTATGGCACTCATGCCGTAGGTTCGCCACCACTGCTATATACTGTATGTGTGAGGTCATAGAAGCAACGATTAGGTGAGATGGTAAATGGGACAATGTTTATTCTTCTTGTCCCATTTCAGGTTGTAATGGATCATTGCTAGAGATGAGAGGACCCGACATTTGCATTTGGGGTTCGACTGTATGTGAACAGAGCCCACAATACCTTGGGACTGCAGATGGAGATCTCTATGTTAGGCTCCATAGTGTAGTGAAAAACTGGAAGCAGGGATGGGTTATTATTGGGCCATCAAAAGCAAAAAGGGTGAGAAAGCCCCTTTAAGGTTTGTCTCTGCCCTCAACTTTTTTTGGCTTGTGACATGGTCCCATTCATGTCTACAGAGAATTGACTGAAGACGGTCGCTCTGTTGGTCTCATTAATTCCAATTGAGTGTATTTGTACACATAGACACGTAGCTTGGATGTCTCGTGCCCTCTTCCTACAGTCGCGGGCGCTCATGTTACTAATCACATCCCTTTTAATTAAGGGCGCAGCTTATACTGATGGGAATAAATCTTGGCACCACAGGCTGTCGACATAGGCAAAGCCGGCTCATCACCACCTTGTTCCTCATTGTGAACTTCACATGTAAATATGGCAAAACATGGGTCACACGACGCTGGAATGAGGTGATGAAGTCATCTTTATGGAGTGCTGCCACTTGACTAGTGAGAGAACAGGAGTAAGGCTGAGAATAGCAGTCCTGATCGCTGCCAACGAGAAGTCTATTCAGGATGCAACTAGAACTGACTGGATTCAGGGTTACAACCTTCTATCTACAAAGATTGTGATATTGTCCTTCTACCTAACAGACTGTTTACACTGCGCTCCAGCATGGAAATCTCCATAAAGATGAAAAAATTTGGTTGAGTCACGCATGTGAGACGTTTTAATGGTTTCTCCGGTACCAAAAACGTACCAAGGTGTCATACGTTACGTCAACCCTTGGAGAATATGATGAGTCCATCTTCATGACTGACATTTTTAAGGAAAAGAGATTCTCCCCAGTTTCCACAACACAGAAGTCAAACATCTCAAGTTCCTCAACTGGTTGGAAATGTTTGAGGACATGTCTACTTCACACCATGGAAGACATGAAGATTATACTTTCCATTCTGTAGGTTCCTCTCCTGATTTTGGCACCAGCTTCTGTGATATAAGTGGATATCCATTCTTTGGCTACATCAAAAAACTTTAATGTTGTGTGGGTCGTCACAGTTGACCCAAGGTTGTAACTGAACCCTCTCCTTGAGTTGGTGATCAGATGTCATGTTCTAGTTTAGAACTTTTTGAAACCATAGTGGTCAAGTCCTATTGTCCAAACACTACTCACTAAATATTGTGATGAGTCCTTTTACTACATCTATGGTCCTGGATATGTTGATGGGGCTGAGATGCAATACCAGATACCAGACAGTGGATAAGGGTGGCAATGTTCCTGGGAACGAAACCTTATTTCCAATCCTGAACCAGCACTTTACATTTTTGGGATCCGTAGTTGAATGCAGACATCTGATGACATAGTATTAGATTATGTACAGAATATTCTCTTGTTGTTTTTGTAAATTCTTCTTTATTAAACCATAGCACACTTTTTGTCACATGCACACATAAAAAATAGGCACAAAGTGATAAGGACAATGTGAAGATGTCAAGACCCGGAGTCAGGGATAGTCAGTGGAGCCACAGACACATCCAGCCTGCCCCAATTAATAGATTGGGGCAGAACGTTAAAGCAACAGTTTGTCTCCTTGGTTAGTCCATAGCATTGTATAGTTATTCTTGAAAACAAAATTTGGGGGAGATTTATCATCAAGTTTCTGAGGTAAAACTGTTCTAGTTGTCCATTGCAACCAATCAGAGCTTAGATTTCATTTTATAAACAGCTGTTTGAAAATGAAATCTGAGCTGTGATTGGTTCCCATGGGCAACTAGAACAGTTCTGCTCTAAGAGACTTGTGATTAATCACCCCCTATATATAGTCCGTAAACAACGTGTAGTTCTCATAAAGTATAAATGTCATAAATAAAAATTTATAAAACTAAAAATGATTACATAATGCTCCATATTTGTTCTCCAAATTTGTATCTCCAAGTGCATTGGAATATGAAAAACCATACTGGGTTCCATCAGCTTCTGTCAGTTCTATAGATGGTGAACTGAACCGCTGTTCCATTTATATGGGGGACTTATTGTCACTGGGGGATTCTCAATGATCATACATTTGGGGTCAATGTTGTTAAAGGACCACGTTACAGGACTAATCAAGGACCGCGTGGCGTGTGACATATCTGTAATAACACAAGACGTCTGGAGGAGGGGGTCTCACAGCTCTGGAGATGGTGCTGTAATTCCAGACCCTTTGTAGCTACACTTAACATCTATCAATAGAGATTCTTCTAGGAAATGTAGGCACTGGAAATAACACTGCGGTACTGGTATCTGTTCTGGTGCACCCAGAGGACCATCTGTCTCACCCTCCGAGCAGAATGGGGGGATCAAAGGGATTCTTCATTGTGTCCATCCATGGGCGGGTAAAGCTCCCTTGTGCCAACTCTTCTTATCCACACGGCTCCTGTTTTGCAGAAAGAAGCCCATTAGTTAATGCAAATATTCATCAATCTGGGTGTGCCCATAGCAGTCATAACTTTAGATTAGGGTGAGGCTTAAAGGGGTTGGCCACTTTACCTCATGTTTTTGAATGCGAGTGTAAGTAAGTGAGTGTGGGGGCAGGATATCAGGTAATTTACCAATATACAACTATGAAAAGTTCTGCTGTACTTTATTGATATGTAAAGTGAAGCCTCCTGTCTTTTACCTCATCAGCCAGACATTTCTGACCATAAAATGGCTGCAGATGTAGGGTCATGTCATCTCTATCTGTCCATAAGCAATTGGAGGGTGAACATATAGACATCACATGACCCTCCATCTGCGGCCATTTTATGGTCAGGAATATCTGGATGATGAGGTAAAAGACAGGAGGCTTCACTTTACATATCAAGAAAGGAGAGCAGAACTTTTCATAGATGTATATTGGTAAATTACCTAAAAATCTGGCTCCACCACTTACACACAAATTACAAAAAACACGAGGTAAAGTGGCCATCCCCTTTTAAAATTACAGAGACCATCGCCCCCTTACCCACCTAGCACCCCTCATCCCAGCTTGTGATCAATCACATTTCTATTTATTTACCATAAGCACAATCATAGTAGCTGCAGCACGTACCGTTTTGTGTATGCAGCCACAGTGCAGAAGTATGTGTCTATGGTTAAAGGACATCTACCCCAGGATCAAAGTTTGTAAACCAAGCACACCTACATACTGGTGTGTGCCCCCTCTTACAGGAACTGATCTTCTTGAAGCTTCTTATTTTCTTGTTTTTAAGAAAAAAAAAGGTTAAAAAATTATGCAAATGAGCCTGAGGGGCTCCAGGCTCCATTAACACCTATGGAGCCCTCATACTCATTTGCATAATTTTAAAGCGTTTTTTTAAAAATTCAGGAAACAAGAAGATAAAAGAAGAGCAGATACAGTAAGAGGAGGCACACACCAGTATATCAGTGTGCTTGGTTTACAATCCTAGGTCCTGGTGGTAGATGTCCTTTAAGGATTACAAGCAAACCTTGTGTGTAATCTGATCCCTTTTCTGCAGGGGGGACGATAGTGTCACATATGTAACTTTTACATAAAGCACGCTTTACGTACACAATAATTTTTCATTGATGAGAGCGCCAACAGGATCCAAAAACTTCTCGGATTATTCTTGTAAACACTTACATGTTATCATCATGATAGTCACAGAGAAAGTTTTATCCAGTTCTAACATTTCCCACTTGTTACGGTATTTTTCATAAGTTAGTAGTACATTACTATTTTGCAAATTTGATGTTCTAAGAAGCCTCCCGTGACGTGGGTCGCACCGTGCACAGATTCTGTGATTTCCCGTACATATAATCCCAAGGTTTTGCAGTTTGCAGGATGCTGGGATCCCCAGCGGATGACATTGCTGGAGTACAGGGACTAGATGACATGACCACAACAGCTGACTTGTCCCTTGCATAATCCATTCCTGCGACTCGTGACTCGGAGTGGTGAAGGGAAGGGGGGCTACCCACTGCGAAGGGTGAAACCTAACTAACTGGTCCCTATCACGTACACATCCTGCTCATATTCCCAGGGATCCCAGTTTAGGCACAGTGGAATGTATTCCCAGCAAAATAGATCATTCTATATCTACTATTCACGTATGACAGAATGAATACACTGCCCAAATAGTCTGCAAATTACAGATAACATTTTTGAAGATGTTTATGGGCTGCCCCATGCGTCTTTCTGTGCCTTGTCCCTCTCATGAGCGTTATATATTCTCTATCTCTTGTAGTAATGTCTCACTCTGGACTCAAAGACTTCTCCAGCGCTGCACCTATACACTAGAATGCGCTTTCTTTTAGACAAGTAAATTGACTTCAATGAAAAACTCAATATCCCTCTGTAAAACTATATTATGCTCCGCAATGCTTTAGCTATTTCTTCCTCTACTTCTTCTTCCGGATAAATGCAGGGAACCCATTTATATATGTGCATGTTTACATATAAGGACAAATATAATATTGAGTACATTTTTTGTATAATGATGAACTAGAATGTCTTATTATCTGACTTGCTGAATATCAGTGATTTACAGATTATCTTTACTGATATTTACAGATATATACATATATATAGTTGTTTGTATGAGCTTAAAGGGGCTTTCCAGGACCCAAAATGCAAATACCCTTAGAACCCTTATGAGTCTGGTGAGACTCAAACAATTAGCTGACCACCACTTTCCATTCCCATTCATTGGTTACATGGCTTGTTTTCAAGTGAATGAGTCTCAGCTGTAATACTGAGAACAGCCACTAAACAGTGTTAGGCGCTGTGTTTGGTAAGTGCTCGTCAAATATTTTGATGGGGATCTAACCCTCTCCAATCAGCTGTATTTATGACCCACTCTATAGAAAATAAACAATTTTAAGTGCAGATTTTTTTTAACTCCCACTGCTTCCACTAGGGGGAGCTCACTATATATAGATTCACACAGGGAGCTGTAGAAATATGTCTGCAGTCTGTGGTGTGTGGACTTTGCATGGACATAGAGGTTTCACAATCCATGTGCCCAGCAGAGCATAGACTACTGTATACAGCAACCTGCATTCTGCAAATGATCCCCTGTATACTGCACTCTAGTGGGAGCATTGAGAATTGCAATCTTCTGCCTGTCCAGGCAATTTACTCACATTATTACTGTATTAGGAATTCCTCGCTGTCACTTTCAAGATCAGAATTTGTACACGAGAGACTGTGTGACACAGGTCAGCACGGGCGCATCTAAAAATATGTATCTATTATTGATCACTATGTGGAAAGCTTTGTCTCCTCACTCACCGCCAAATATAGAGCAAGGGTATCCGAGTCCATGTCATGCGATTACACCAGGTTCACTGAAAGGGGTCCCTCTGCCCAAATTTCTGTGTCAGTACATACTTGTATTCATCCTGAATAGACTCATCCCAGATCACCTTTTCTCTATGTTTTCCATTTCCTCTGTTATTCCTCCTAGAAATGTATCCATAAATAGACAAAGGGGTGTCGCCAGTTAGGGCCGTGTCCATGCACACGCAAACCACCCAATTAGCTACCAGAAACAGACTATTGCTAAGGGGAATAGTATCACCAACAAGTTTATAGGAGGAATAACAGAGGGACAACTCAAAAAATGTCAAATTAATTTTATAATTTCCTTGTACATTTCATTAGTTACATTAGGGTTTTTTCTGACCCCTTGCAAAAAAATTTAGGGGAACAGAAATCCATAAAATAGAAAAAAATATAATCAGTACAATAGTATAGTAAGTGCGGAGGGTACTACATGTATCAGCAGGGAGTTGACCAGTGGCGTAAGTAGGAGTGGCAGGGCCCCAGAGCAGGCTTCGGCATGGGGCCCCCCTTCCCACTTAAAAATTATACTTATTTGTATACTCACACATGCGAGTTACAATCACATATTTATACACTCATGCACACTTATATAGAGCATATACACACATACAGTATATGCAGACACCATAAACACATATAGCATATACACATCACAGATGCAGCATATATCCATGACATATAAGTTATTTACATATTATGATATTTTGGATATAACAATGCACATCCTTCACTCTTTAGCGTGTCAGGTTGGATGGCGGGGCCCCCTGACACTATGGGCCCCATAGTAGCTACCACTGTAGTTACGCCCCTAGAGTTGACTGATATTAGGACATTGTGCAGAGCTACTTTGCCAGATCTGGAGTTCATACTGATCCTCCTGGTTCATGAATGCCAGTATTATCCTTACATATAGGCAAAGAATAATAAGGGTGGGGGAGTGGGTGATTATATCTGGTCTCCCCCCACATCTGTTACCTGTGTAAGAGACCTTGATATCTGGGGAACAGCTGAAGCCGCTGTCTGAAATCTATCCCTTAACATTTCAAGCCAAAAATTCCTCTATGGCTCCAAATATTTGTGAGTAATCGCTGAGTAACTCCCCATCCCCCGCCACAATAAACGCCCAGGCCATGTGTTGTGGCGATTATAGGGTTCGGATCCACAATGTCGGTGCACTGGGGGGTTCTGGTTAAGGTTTTGCCTATT
This sequence comes from Engystomops pustulosus, assembly GCF_040894005.1. Taxonomy (NCBI): domain Eukaryota; kingdom Metazoa; phylum Chordata; class Amphibia; order Anura; family Leptodactylidae; genus Engystomops; species Engystomops pustulosus. The sequence goes on from NC_092419.1 coordinate 94,916,984, forward strand.
CAGCAGATCTGACTGATCCCGGGGGTCATCTCTCTGGGGTCATGTCCTCTTCCAGTTTCCAGTAATAGATGTTTTGGAGAAATCATTTTCCAGGAATAAAACCCTGTGGTTTATGTTGTTATCACCACGTGTTGTACTGTATATATGTGTCATATGGCCAATGTCTAGGCGTCGCCATTGTGAGGAGCAGTCATGGGAAATTTCTTATTGTAAGGTCACGGGACTGATCTATTCAGGTATATGAAGCCGGAGAAGCCGGTGAGGGTGACAAATATGCTGCTTAAAGGAACATCCTGGAGTAAACTGATACACTGGGGCAGATTTACTTACCTGGCCCATTCGCGATCCAGCGGCGCGTTCTCTGTGGTGGATTCGGGTCCGGCCGGATTTATTAAGGTAGTTCCTCCGACGTCCACCAGGTGGCGCTGCTGCTGAAGAGCATCGGAACGCACTGGAATACACCGAGCCGGGCTGAGTGAAGGTAAGTGTAATTTTCGCGACACATTTTTTTAAAAAAATGCTGCGGTTTTTCCGAATCCATCGGGTTTTCGATCGGCCACGCCCCCCGATTTCCGTCGCGTGCATGCCGGCGCCGATGCGCCACAATCCGATCGCGTGCGCCAAAATCCCGGGGCAATTCAGGGAAAATCGGCGCAAATCGGAAATATTTGGGTAACACGTCGGGAAAACGCGAATCGGGCCCTTAGTAAATGACCCCCAGTATGTTATATCAGGTGCATGCCTATGTTTACCTGTGTTATACCTGGTGCACACATTTTTGAGATGTGTGTTACCAGAGACCTCTTGTGCTGTAGCTTCACAGGCTGTTACAGTCTCCCCCTCTCTCCTGCTCCCTCGGCATATCCCCCCCCCCCCTCTGTCTGGTGTAATCTCACACAGTGGGGGATGGATGTGCTCCTGCAGCCTTTGAAGCTGCAGCATGGAGGGGATCTGGTAAAGCCCCACTCCACTGTGACTTCCTGGTTAATTTGCCTAATTTTGAAAGTTGGTTTTATAAGTAAGGAAGCCATGGATAACAAATCTAAGAAGATTCCCACAGTCACGGTGCCTGGATCTAAGTGAGTGTCCCTGGTTTATCATGCTGGATTTTGATGGTAGATTTCCTTTAAATGTCTGGCAGTCTAAGTATCATAAATCGTTTCCACTGCTCTCTGTGCTGAGATTTATTTTACATTGGCTGCTAGATACATTCCCCTCATTTGTCAGGGGAACATTAACCTTCCAATGTCAGAAGTTGGAGTAGGTCAGTATAGACACAAGTAGAGGAAGGTAAGGAAGGAACTCTATTCTTAAGGCTTATAGCATTTTGCAATACAGGAGATTATACTCCATTCCCAGCACTACAATCAGGGAAGACATCCGTATGTTACTGGAGTGTAATAACTTATTACTGTGTACAACTAGTATCTACTATATATGGAACTGAGCTGCTGTATCTAAGATGCCATCACAGTGGCATCCACCATATGTAAAGCTAAGCTGCTGTATCTAAGCTGCCATTGTCATCCAGGTCAATATCTGCAAAGAGTTGGTATGTTCTCTCCCTGATTGCGTGGGTTTCCTCCGGGTCCTCCAGTTTCCTCCCACACTCCAAAACATACTGGTCGGTTGATTATATTGTGAGCCCCATTGGGAACGGGGACTGCATTTGGCAAAAACTCTGTGTAGCGCTGCATTATCTGTAGGCGCTATATAAATAAAGTAATTATTATAATTATCATTATTAATCAGAGCCATCTGCCACATGTACAGCTGAGCTGCTGTATCTAAGCTGCCATTATAGAGGCATCTACCATTTGCAGGGCCGGTGTTAGACAATGTGGGGTCCTGGGCAAAACTAAATGTGGAGCCCAAAATAAAACTATCTTAATAATAATTCTTTAGTTATATAGCGCCTACAGATTACGCAGCAATACACAAAGCTTGCCAAATCACTCCCTGTCCCCAATGGGGCTTACAATCTAAACTTACATCAACCTCTGTGTTTTGGAGTGTGGGAGGAAACCGGAGGAAACCCACGCAAACACGGAGAGAACATAGAAACTCTTTGCAGATGTTGACCTGGATGGCACTTTAACCCAGGACGCCAGCACTGCAAGGCTATAATGCTAACCACTAAGACACCGTGCTGCCTTTTATGAACAGTCACAGTCAGTAAGAGGCTCCTATAGTCCTGCACAGTAATAACACTTTGTAGTTACACACGGTAGTAGGGTTAGGCAATGTGTAATATGGGACTGTAGGAGAATTTCATAGGAGATAGACAGATGATAGATTTATAGATGCAGAAATATAAAGTAGATATGAGAGATACAAAGATATAGTAGAAGCGAGATAGAAGATCGATTGATTGATAGATAATAGATAGATGATATATAGATGTAAATAGACCAAACGCTAGATAGATAAATGGTTAGATAGACAGATATATAGATAGGAAATAGACAAATTATAGGAGATAGATAACTAGATGGATAGATGATAGATATATAGACAGGAGATAGATGATCAGCATCTTCATCAGGAGGTATTAAAGGAGCAATACATCCTCTGCCCACAAAGATCCAGATGCAGGGGGCCCATTTAGAATAGGGGCCCAGGGAAAATGCCCAGTTTGCCACAACCTAACGCCGCCTGACTATATGTACAGCTGATCTGCTGTATCTCAGCTGGTATTGTAGAGGCATCCACCATATGTACAGCTGAGCTGCTGTATCTAAACTGCCATTGTAGAGGCAATACAATATATATGGTGACATAGTTGAACTAGAGCCGATGTAGAGGAGAGCAACTAAGTTAATTTGTGGAAATTGGGAGATTAGAGTACAAGGACAGGTTATTCATAGAGAAAGCTGGTTTCATTATCTTTATAGACAGATAGACAGGGATTCTTCACTGTAAGAGCAGTAAGACGGTGAACCTCACTGCATCCGGATGTTGTGATGGCTGATACTTTGTGCCAGGGCCAGGCACAGGGGTAGGCAGCCACATATTCACAAGGGGCCAGGAGACCAAGACTAGCACATCTCATGGGTACTAGGATGTTGCTTCTAGAATTTACACTCATGGGGTCAACCAAATGCTGACATTTACAAATGTTATGACCCTGGAGGGAAGTAAATGGATTAATATAATGTCACTTGATGCTCGATGGATATGGTGACTTTTCCGGGTACAGTAAGTACACATGATACTCATATACAATTCCCCGGCTGTAAACTTTTCCTGGAAATGACAACCAATTTTAACACCTATGAACTCGTCGGCTTCAGTTACTGTTTGGTGTCTTTTACCAGGACAGTCTCGCCATGTGACTCACTTCACTATTTCTGTCCCGTGCTCTTTGGAAAGTCCTAGCCCTCTGACCAGATTAAGGGACATTTCTCAGCTGGTACATTGGGGTCATCCGAAATCATCCCAGTTCAGAGGGGAGAAATACTATGGGCTATTTCTAGGGTTGGGGACGGCAGTTCGGGCTGTAATGAGGTCTTGAGTTGACGTGTCCTCCACCAAGTTCTGAGGTATTTTTGGTTAAAGACCTCCTCCCCTATAAGGCATAATGGCTGGTCTCTGCACCTCACAGGGTTTTGGTATCAGTTAGTATGTCATCACCTAGGGGGTTCGTGCAACCCCAGCGATCAATAGGACAAAGAGGAGACAACACTCACTGGATTACAAAGGCAAATATGATCATGAGGTCCATCAAAAGAACCCAGTCAGACCACCCATAAAATGTTGTATCAGTGTATAAGAAAGACATAGGAGATCTTGATTGAAAATTAGGCAAAGTAATACATGCAATACCTTAAAGGGGTTGGCCACTTTACCTCATGTCTTTTGTAATGTGTGTGTGTAAGTGTGGGGGGTAATTTAACGATATACATGTGAAGCCTCCTGTCTTTTACCTCATTAGCCAAACATCCCGTCCATAAAATGGCAGATGCAGGGTCATGTGATCTCTGACCATGACAGGACCTTAAGGTAGTAATCATGAACATAAGATAAAGGTCCTGGCAGGGCAATTGTTTATGCACAGTTATAGATCACATGACCCTTCTTCAGCGGCCATTTTATGGTCAGGAATGTCTGGCTCATGAGGTAAAAGACAGGAGACTTCACTGTACATATCAAGAAAGTTTGATGATTTTCCATGTTGTAGATCTCTGGGTCAATCCTGATTTAGAGTCGTGTAGTTTTTTTGTGGCCTGTTTGTGACACTTTGCACCAACTAATGTCTAAAACAACTAGTAGGAGGTGTAACGTTAGACTAGAGAGTCTTTCCTATCCAGTGGTGGTGCCTGGGCCTCCACCGATGACTGGTATCTGGTATTTCTAAATGACATGTCACATTCTTCAGCTATGAACTATACTGAGAACTGGTTTCTTTGTACCCTTTAAGAAACTCATCTGTCCGTGTCTGGTATTGCAGCTCATCCCCACACATGTTAATGAAGCTGAGTTACTCACGGACAGGTGTGGTGCGTTGTGGAGCTGTTTCTAAAATGAAAATTAATAAAACTATTTGTGTGATAATAAAAAGAGACACAAAACATTTTTTTTCCCAAAAAAAAATCACATCTTTTAATATTATTATTGCCATATTCAGTGAATATACTTAGCAGACAATCACAGTGCAAAAGCATGGAGCTCCTTGCAATATATTACAGAGGTATGTTACAAAGCTCCTACAGGAAGACAGAGATAATGTCCCTTGGGACGTCCCATGGGACATTACAGTAAATGGCTCAGTGTGGGCGATGGGGTGCAGGGGCTTGGTTTGTCTGTCCATGACAAGTAAAGGGCAGCTAATGATACAGATAGGGTCATGTCTACTAAGTACTTAGGTCTAAGGCACCTTACAACCCACATATGGGCAATAATTGACTGTATGGCTTAGCAGAGCTTACTAAAACTAGGCCTCAACTCAGAGAAACAAGGTGACCATGGGAGAAACTGGGTGACAACTATCTTAATGGAAGCCTACTCTCTAAATGGAAATAGAGCACATTAAAAATTCACAGAAGACAAAAGTCTAATAAGAAGATTTAATCTACTTTACAGGCAACATCTTATCTCTGTAGGCTTTGGTTCTTCACTTTGAGGAGCACCACACATAATGCTAGGTACTTTTTATAAAGGGACTAAAGATAACATTAGCAAATGCAGTAAAATAATAGTTCTGAAGAAAATATTCCAGTATTACTCAGTCATGGCAATGGCTAAGAAGAGGTCCTCTCTACTCTTTAGTAGACCATTGAATATTCGTAAATGTTATCGATAAAGCCTTTATATGAAGTAGCTTTTAGTCCGGTTCCCTTGGTATTCATATATTAAAACAACTTACTCTACTGGCAAGTTGGAGGTACATTGACCATGAGTAGTCAATGGGGAGGACAAGAATCCCATTGTCATGTAAGTTCTAGGTAGATGACAATGCCAGTAAATCATCCAATAGGTGTCCACCAAGCCCAGTTAGTAATGGCATACTCAAAGAGGCCATGGCACCAGCAAGAACAAATAGAAGAAGCGTCAATTGAAAATTGGTTGGAATTATCAATCATACATAGACATCCTAATAGAAAACTAGAAGAGCTCTATCAAAATAAAGGTTAACCATAGCAAAATAGTTCTTAATAGGGATCTAGGGGCATTGCTCTTCCAACACAGTGTCACCAAACTTTTCGAACCGATCTTCTTACAATAATAAATAGTAAAAACAGAGGCCTAGCTGATGTTTCTTGAAGGCCTCAAGACCTAAAAATATTCACAATACTGATGTGGACGCAGTTCCCATTGATAGTGTCCCAGTCTTGTAGAGACTCTGAGGGCATGTAATAGCTTTATTTCTAAAATTCAGTCTTATCTGGCTCGTTCCATGTGTTGCTGGTGAATAAAACAATGTACAAGGACGGTAAAGTGTCCAATGCTTGGGCTTCAGATAGGTAAAGGGTAAAAAATAAGATATACAGAAAACAGATTTCAGCAAATTGAAGACGTCATATTTACAATAATTTTATACAAGGTGCATAAAGACTTAAGAACATGGTTATGTCATAAAATATAGCTTTTTTGGGTGCACAGTCATAGTTTCACAAACTGAAGAACATAAAAGGAAATTTTGATAATTTTTAAGAAAAAATTCTGCTATGCTTCTTTGTGTTTTGGACAAAATCTTTAGATAACTCTTTAAAAAGGGTTGATTCACCAAGAAAACACCCTGTAATACAAGCTAACCATAAAGGATGAAAGTTCTGCAGGAAACGGCTGATCGCTATGCTGGATTATTTTATTAGACCAAGTCCGAAATTCCTAAAGTAATACGAGAAAAATGTTCTTCCTTTCAAAAAACATCACCACTCCTATTGGTAGAGGGCCTAATAGCTAATTTTTGACAGTTGGGGTTGGATAATTGAGAGCTGTCAATCAACATGTATGGGAGGGGCTAAAAGGACTCACATGCTCTCTTTATGAGTCCTACAGCAGATTAACCCCACCCCTTTTTTAGGTCTGTCCCAGGAATATTGGGACTGTTAGGATGTATGTGATTGTATTTTGGCGTATTCCCTTGAAGAGTGGCGCGTTTTTAGAAAGTGATCAGGCATGTTTTCTAACACCATGAACTCCCTTACTATGGCTTTCTATATCTATAAATTGGATAGGACTTGATGAAATCCACCTCTAAGAGGTAGTTACCATAAAGTGTTAACGCTGAAATATTACACGATTTAGAGAATAATACAGGAGGGATTTTTCAAAAGTTATCCATAAACTAAAATACAATGGACCCTAGGTGATAAAAAAAATTAACCCACAAGCAAAATATTCACAGAAGAGATCAATAAAAAGATTAACCAATCACTAAGTCAACATGATCCAAAGCAATCATTACCCAAGGAGAGACGTTGTGAACTCCTTCCTAGACTGAAAACAGTCTGCACATTCCTTCTAACACTCATTATTCCATACAGTCTGGATATGAATAATCCAAAACGCGTCAGCACTACTAGAGTGAGCCTAAAACATCTGAGTTTGGGTTAGATAGAACCTGTTTATTCAACTAGACCAGTGTTTACAAAGAATTGGTAGGTTATTCACAGCAGCGGTGCAAAGTGAGTCCTCAATGGAGGTTTCTAGGAGTGAATCTACCGTATTTATCGGACTATAAGGCGCACAAAAAATCCTTTGATTTTCTCAGAAATCAAAGGTACGCCTTATAATCCAGTGCGCCTTATATATGAACCATACTTACAGACAACAGCTGCCTTGAACTGTGCACAGGTCTGCCACCTGCTGGTAATTCATCCTTACAATCTGGTGCGCCTTGTAATCCGGTGCGCTTTATATATGAACCTAGACGTTTTAGCAGGCATTTATTGATGGTGCGCCTTATAATCCGGTACGCCTTATTGTCTGAAAAATACGGTACTTGAGGTTGTGATCATTCTAGGCAGTAAAGGTGCAGTTAAAAGTGTTCTCCAGGATGAGTACAACATTGCTTATTTCCTTGAGAAACAGCACCACACCTTTTCACAGTTTGTCAGTGGTATTGCATCTCAGTCCCATTGAGCTCAGTGGAGTCGAGTTGCATTACCAGACACATAGATAGGGGTAGCGCTATTTCAGATGATCATAGAGCAGAGGAGGGGAACACATGCTGAGCCTATGGATACAGATTTGATTGTTATCTTTATGAATAACTGTTTCCACAAATCACAGAGAAAGTCTGGGCCCTGGAACCGTGGGCTACCCCCACCCACACACAGTGATTGACAAGTTTCCCTTTATCAGTTTGTATACAAGGAGAGTTGTCGATCATTTTTGGTGCATGGAGCTATCAGGACTCACAGGCTTGCTATATAAGCCCTTGCAGCAGTTCCATAACTTTATACGTGCAAATACTGAACCAAATCTTAGAAAACAGTATATCCCTGAGCCCAGCATCTCTACCTCTATCATAACCTGCTGTAATAACAAAAAGTCATTGTCAAGTAAGACTACCCCTTTAAGCACTTCATATATTATTTTGGTAAAATTGTATGCCTCTAATGAGGAATTTTTTATTATTTACATTCTTACTTATTGTATTTTATCTTGTGGTTTTGATATTTTTCTTCTTTGTCTCAAAACCTCTCTAATAAACTGTGATCTTGAACGCATTCTCCAATGTGACTTTGTTAGAATTGTGCTAATAAAGTTTGTTTGAGTTTTGCTCAGGTGCTGAGGTAAAAGAAAAAAAGAGTATTCCCTCCTGACAAAATAAAAGCTGGAATCTCATTGGTTGCATTGATCGCAATAATCAGAATCCAATTTTAATTAATCAGTGCTAGCTGTGATTTGATTGTTCGCTAGGGCCAATATAACTTTCACATAAAAAATCTAATCCATGAACATATAAAGGTCAAAAATATCCTTAAAAATTGACCAATCATGTTGGCACAACTGGGCACTTATTTGCCAAAACTGGCATGTTCATGTTATCCATACCAACCAATCATAGCACAGCTTTCACTTTTCCACTAACAGTCTGGGAATGTAAACTGAACGGTGACTGGTTGCTATGGACAACCATTAAGGCCTACTGCACCCAATGTTAAAATGAAGCCTTTTGCTGACAGTAAATCTCCAAATCTCCCTTTACATGTTCATGACTGAAAAATACTGTAAATCAGAATCAAAGCACTAAAAAAGTTACCATACTGCTACCTCCCTTTTCACAAAAAGTCACAAAATAGAGCACTTTTTCACACTTTCTTCATAAAAACCTCATCTTTGTTTTTTTTCACCAAAAAATAACAATTACAATTTGCATTGCAGCACAAAAATATTTATAACAAAATTAGAAATTTGCATTTAGTTTTTTCTTTTTTTTTTCTTTTTTTTTTTTTTATAATAAAAAAAAGCTCTTGAGCATACTAAAGCTGCTTCTAAGGATGTGATGGGGAGCACATATTATGCCAATACTCACTGATATTTAGGAGGATTTTGACATTGTATCTGTAAATTTTAGATTTAGTTATAAAATTCAAGTATTTTGTATGAATATTATAGATTGGAGAGATTCTCCATGATGTATTATACCGCATAATTCTGCTTCCCTTCTGCATATTTACCAACCCTTTTCATTCCAAAGTGCAAAACATTTTAAGGAATTCCCCTGTTTCCCATAAGGGGACCCCAAAATTCCACATGATAATCATAGTTTTCAGGCAAATTAGTGTAGCCCCTCCCACTTCCTGTCCCGATACCGTTGGCAATTATGCAGTCGGTGTGAATCAAACTTTTTGTTTCTGGTTATCTTCCCAATAGTTTCACCATGGGACATGTAAAGAAGAAATGCGGCCTTGTGTTTTTGGGATGTATTAAGTTTTCGGGCTATGCTCCCGTCCTGACCCGTCTGGTCTTTGATGCCGTTTTTGGCCCACATTACTTTAACACTCCCTACATAAAAAAAAAAATAATAAAAGCATATACACATCAAAGCTTGATGATAGTTGCATTGGTTGATGCATAGATTTCACTGTTTCTAGAGGCACAAAATGGACGTGGGCCACAGCCGTGCCTATAGCAGCAGAGGTCTCCCTCTTAAGCAGGGACGGATACTAAAACGAGCAGCCATTTAGGGTTTTTACATGTTAATACCGGTGGCATTTTTAGAGGGGGGGGGGGGGGGGAGCTGTACACACAACATGCATGTACAAATATACTGATAAAAAAAATAAAAATGTGCAAATACAGCATGTGCTGTTGTCTGCAGTGATACACGTATAATGACCTGACCACCACGACCTGCTCTTCATGGGATGCTAAGGGGTTAATCCTGTTAGCTCGCCATCTAACTTTACGTTGAATGCCGGCACCAAGTAGTCCCAGCAATCCCTCCAAACAACAGTATTATTTACATTGGCAAGCAACACACCCCAGTGCATTATGGGGGCCTGTCCTGCTATTTGCTTTGATGGATATTTCTGGATAAGTGTTCTGGTAGTAAAGGAAGACGGGGAAGTATTGTGATATCCCTGAAGCATTTGGCACAACCTCCTAAATTGTTTATCTGGATTTACTCATAGGTGTCTGTTCTGTGTATCCCTTTTTTGGCATAAATATTCAGATTAGATCCTTCAAAACCTTTAAATCTTCTCTAAAAAGTCAAATCAAGATCGAATCAGTATGGATCATATTGGTCTAGTTTGTTTCAATCCATGTACACTAATACCCTTACTTAGAGTCATTAGAAGGTTCCTTGTAGTCTCCTGGTTATTTGTGGTAGTCACTTGGATGATGTCCTACCAGCTTCTTCATTTGAGGAGAGTAATCATAATAATGTTGGTTAGGAAGATCTCAACAACCTATCACACACCACTTTTTAGCCAAAACTTTGCTGGTATCCCATAACACATTAGTTGGATTTCTTTAGTAGAAGTTCATTGGGTAAATTTCCAGATTATTCTTGATCTAGGAGGTAGAATACCAAGGTTTGCAACAGATTTTCCACTTTTCTTCCATCACCACCATTGTTCTGGGTGGGATTAAGCAATCATTTTACATCTCGATGATTCAGCATTTGGTGGAGATATTGGCATTGGACTTCAAGGTTTGTGTTTATCATTTATAGTAGATGGGGTGAGAACAGGAGTAAAACCTCAGAGGATCGCAGGTGATGGACACTCACTTCACATGACACTCTCGAAGATGATGACCTTATTATCCGACACGGGGCTCAAGCTAGTTAAGCTCTTGACATCTGGATCAGGTGCCATGTACTCTAAATGATGAGCTCCCCAGACAGGTTCAGTCAGATGATGCCACCGCTGTCAATGAATATTAACAAGGTCATTAGATACATTGTGGTGGTATATTGTAACTTTTACAACAAAGTATAAGTCAATCATTTCACAGGGTCTACTAGTCATAGCGATTGCAGAAGTTAAAGGTGTTGTCTACGTTTGACCGTTCCTTCTAATTAAAATAGACTATTGACAAGCTCCCATAATGGAAGCCCTTGAGATCAGAGGTGACAGAGGACTTCCTTCCAACTATATAAACCAGTTGTGTTGCGCTATAATCTGCTGGACCTATTGGCCTTGTTTTGTCAAGGGTCCATCATCATGCCCAAGCCTGGACTCTCTGGAACATCTCCTTTTCTAGAGTGACCACAGATTAACCACAAAGGAACTACAGCTAAACAGGTATATCCCACTAGATCTAGAAGGGAGTACTTACTTCCTTCAGTGTCCCCTTGGCACGTGTGATTTTGTAAATAAAGGTCACTGGAACACATAACATGGATAACATTGCGAAGCACCAGCCGATTGCTTCACCCCACCAAGGGTACGTGTAGGTCTTATTGTACGTCAGAGGCTTGTAGTTCACTAGGTTGAAGATAAATATGGCCTGTGTAATAGAAAGTATGTCAGCGATTAAGTTCTGGACTAAAGTTCTTCAAGATTGACCTAAAAAGTTTAGAAATCGTTTCACAACTTTGTTAGTAGTTATTGCTTTAGGAGCGTTCACAATATCTAGTTCTAGGAAGAAGAAGTCACATGAGTTCATGACTTATTACAGCATTCATATTCTCGATTCAGACAGCTGGGGGTTATGATAGGCTTCTTTGTTCAAGATCTACACATGTGGTGTGAAGCAGTTGTCTATAGCAGAACATGTCATAGATCAGTGGTCTCCAACCTGTGGCTTTTCAGCTCTTTAAAAAAACTAGTTTTGCAGTAGCCAAAGAGTTGTGGGTTGGAGATCACAGTTAACATAATGGGGCAGATTTACTTACCCGGTCCTGTCGCGATCCCGTGGTGCAAGTCCAACATGGATTCCGGTCTGCCGCGATTCACTAAGGTTGTGCGCCCAAGTTCATGCATCCGTCGATACCGCGCCGAGGTCCGCCAGAGTTCACCTTCTTCCTGGCGATTGTAAGTGAGTGTCTTGCAACACAATTCTAAATGTTAAATCCCGTGCGTTGTCCGAATCCGTCCAGGTTGTCCGACGGTCTGGCCCCCGATTTGTGTCGCTTGCAAGCCGGCGCCTATGCGGCAAAATCCAATCGCGCGCACCAAAATCCCAGGGCAATTCGGCGCAAAACGGAAATTGCTGGGAAACCCGACGAAAATGTGCTCCGCGGACCCTTAATAAATGAGCCCCAGTGTACTCAGCAGAAGAGGCACCTATGGTTGTAGAACTGGGTGGTGATCGTGTAGCAAAAGTTGTTGTGTTGAAGGAAAGCTAGAAAAGGGTAACTTCAGCACTGACTTTAGTAAGATCTTATGTTTCAAAGGATTGCCTGTACATGGACCTTCCTGAGGGAACAATCTTCAGTATCAGTGTAGGTATTAATGTATATTTATGAACATTATCTTACCATGCAGACAAAAGGGGTGAACACAGACCAGCACCATTTCATCCAAGGGAAAGGACGATATCCAATCATACGGGCTATGTCATCCATGAATCTATCAGCACCTGATGACAGAAGATTAGTAGAAAGGTCAACTCGGGCACACCATGTTTTATTCTTCTTTTTATCCTTTTCATTTTATCAGCATTTAAAGGTATGAAAAGATGGTGATTTGAATGTTGGTGTTTGTTATGTTGGTCTTGATGTGGATCATGATGTTTGTGTTCATGAAGGTGGTTGTTTGGGTAGTCACTGTGATTGTGAAGATAGTGTTTGTCATGATGGTCCTAAAGTAGGGAAATAAGATATGAGTGGTAATGGTGGTGTGGTGGTCATGCTGAAGTTGTGGTCATGATGGTGGTGGTCGTGTTCTCATTGTAATGGTACATTTTTTTCACATTTATCCTGACAAAGATGTGGCAATCATGGTGATCATGGAGAATGTGATGGTAGTCATGTCCACAACTTTGGCCAAGATGAGCTCTGTGTAACTTCTTGTCAATATGGTCAGTATACTAGGAACCGTCATCATGTTTTGTGCTCAGTCTTACGAACCTAGTTTTATATTGCTTGGGAATCCCCTTGGTCTATTCTTTTATATGTAATACAAGTGCAGCCAACACATTAAATAGAGGAGCGCTTTCTCTCTACGGCAATCTGGCATTATAAAAGCAGTCTAGGAGATGCTCTGCGGCATCTCTGTAGCTCAGCAAATCCCAAGGACAGAGCTATATTAAGAGAGAGTTTTGGTAGAGAGATGCATGCTCTGGATGGCAGCCAAGACCCTTCACGCTCCAGCTCCTGCATCTGCCTCGGAAGTGACTGGAGAATTCTGGGTAGAGCTCACTGTTATTAGAATTGATCCAAGACAAATACAGATCCAAGGCAAGAGAGTGGTGTACAAGCAGAGGCATAACATGATGCTCCATGACCCCAAAACATTAGCAGAGCATCTATAATACTGGGGTTAATAGTAGTATGAGGGTCTAACTAAACCTGTCTCTATGACAAAGTGCTCAGCGTGCCAGTGAAAGGTGGAAGTGACCATCAACACCAACAAGAGAGGCTGCATAAGTATTAGTAGGAGTCCCTGGGACACATGACAGGCATAATGTGAAGGTTTTGGTCCTTATGGACCAAGAGAGACCTTCAAGTTATGTCACTGCCTCATAACCGAGATTATGATGTGATATCACATGAGAGTTGTTGCCCCATGATCACATACATTAACCACAAACTTCAAGCTACGCCTGTGCCTAATAGCACTAATAGGTGGAAGTTTCTCTCAAGCCCTGGTGCTCCACAACTACGAACAGAAAACAAGGAGCTTCATGCAATTTCCCTATTAGGTTGAACTTTCACTCAAACCCTGATGCTCCTCAACCACAAATATCACCACACAACATATATCAATTAAGGAAAACCTTCTTGCTTTGACTCCCCCAAATAATGATACTTGGTTCAACTATCACTGTCAAACTCTGGTGCTCCATAACCAAAAACATAAACAAGGAGCTCCAAGCTATGTCTCCAAAAAGTTGCTGTACCTCTCAAGCCCTGATGTCCCTTAAACACAATGGTGGACCAGGAACTTTATCCTATGTCTTTGTCCAATGTAATCACCGGTTGGAGTATAACTAGAGCTCCCCGTAACCAAATACATCAACCAGGAGCTTCAAGTTTTGTCTCTGCCCAATGACCATAATAGGTTGTGGTTTTACTCAAACACTCATGTTCCACAAGCACGAAAAAGCATCACAAACTTTATCCTATAACTTTGTTACAGGATTATGCTCTTCAGGGTTTGCAAAAGAAAGCAAGATCGTAATCTGTTATGTAGATTAATTTACCGTAAACCCAGGCGATGACCACGCACTGCCAAAAAGTCTGCCACAGGAGGGTCATTCCACTAGCAGAGTAATAGTCAAACAGTTGGAAAACATACATCCCACCCTAGGAAGAAAAAAAGACATGTACAATGTTAGATCACTTATAACTATAAAGTCATCCTTTGTTTTCCAGAAACAGCGCCACCCCTGTGTATGGGCTGTGACAGGTATTGTAGCTTGTCCAAATTCGCAAGAGAACCTTAAAGTGTGTGAGTGCAGGTGTTACTACAGCCATATTATGGCCATCACAACGTGGCCTAAGGCTGAATGTCTACTCGTGTTGATATTTTCGTTATTCCATGGTACAATCTGTTTATATGTTGTAGTGAAAATAATAAAACAGGCTCAAGCCAAATCACATCGTAGAAACCAAAGGGACTTTTGTTCCAAGTACAACATTCTGTTTTCCGATCCTTAGCCAATACCTGATTATAGTCAAAACACGGATGAGGAAATCTGCTCGTGTCATCTACAGTCATACTCATTCAACAATGCAGAGTTTATACTCAATGACGTAGATACAATATATAATCTAGATATAATATGAGGATGTAATACATATATCATACCTCCGTCAGCATGGAGAGGTCAATGAGGAACATGACCGAGCAGCAAATGGCCACGGCTACTTCGCGTTGGTAACGGAAATAATAGCGTGCCGGAAGCAGGTCCAGGATGGCCGTAATAAATCCTTCTACACCTACAAACTGTAATAATATATAACAGGGTGTAAGTTATATAACATGCATTGGGGAAGAAGGTCACAGCTTAAGTGATTTGCACCAAAGCTCATGCATGACCTCAATTAGCCTTTTAATTTCGGTAAAAACTGTGCATGCATAATTTTCCTTGTGGTGGCGCTGCAAGGCAATTAAACACTTCCTATTAAACCACTGCTAATTGCTACAGGACTATTGTGATATCAATAATTTATGGAAAAAATATTTACCTGGCTGTCCAGTCCAAGAAGAAGCAGCATAAAGAAGAACAGAGCAGACCAGAGAGGCGCCACCGGCATCAGACTCACCGCCCGGGGATACGCAATAAATGCCAATCCTGGCCCTAAGGATGGAAAGAACAGTCAATGTATAGGCCATGCTCAGTAACAATCACATCTTACATCCATGTAGACCAGTGATGTGGAGAAGCATGGTAGATATAATTATTGGGCCTAATAGAAGTCTAATAGAAGTGTGAAGATGTGGTACTTGGGAACCCTTGGAAAGACATTTCTCTGGAAGGTACTTACCCGATTCAGCTACTTTGGAAATGTCCACTCCTTGCTCATTGGCCATAAACCCAAGAATGGAGAAGACAACAAAGCCAGCGAAGAAACTGGTCCCACTGTTGATTAGTGCGAGGATAAAGGCATCTCTGTGGAGAATGGTAGATGTTTAGAACATACGGACATTCTAGTCAAGTTCTAAGTGAGGACATTATGGAACTTCCCTGACCACCCTCTACCAACAAAATTGCCCATGAATTCATGACTAATGGTTGATGTATATGGTTTCTTGCAGGATTCTAGTTGGGTTGATAGATGAAACTGGTTTATAAATTTATAGTGAAACCTCTTCTACAGACAGACTTTTAGAGAACATTACCCAGTGTCCAGTTTAGATATTGTCCATCTTCTCATCGGTGGTTATCTCTAAGAAGTTTAACTGTGCTTAAAATGGAAAATTGATCTGCCATGGAGGCCTCATATTGAACAATTTAATTCTATGCATGGGGGAGCTAAACCTTCATGGGGTCTAACTTTACAGAGATACAACAAAATAAAGTTGAACAGACTTGAGGACCTTCTATCTTCTAAAAAGATTAGGGTACCAGTGATGATAACCCAAGGCTGAAGATGTGGTAGTCTGAACCAGCACCAATAGAAGGCTCTGTAGCTTTTATTACTATGTAACCCAAAGGAATATCTTTGGGTGGTACATTTCATGTCAGAATATCACTGTAAAATCTCGTCAAATATGATAGTTGTCTTCTCCTACATTTTGGAAAAAGGATCTGGTGCAAGGTGAGAAAGTTAAAGTGTCTTCTTTCACATCTATGTATAGCTGAAGATGGTGACATCAGCCCTCGAAATACATAGGGTATCAGTTGTTGCGCTAAGAATGACTTCCGTGAATTAAGGAGGGGATTGATCATTCCACAGGACCCATGCTCGGCCCGCGTGGACAAAGCTATAACACACTGCAGCTGCCATGTCATTCTAGTTCCAACTCCTAGGTTTCCCCTTTCAGCAGCTGTTATGTATGGCCATCAATCCTATTATATAACCCCTACTGTCAGGCACCCGCTCCTGTTTCATTACGGAAAAAAATCTTCGGATACAATGGGATCCCTGGGTTCTTGGACCTTGGTATGAAAAAAATTTATGTGTCCAACCAAAATCTTGTTTATCTTATATTCTTAGTCAAGGTGATTCTGCAAGCTTGGTATAAGATTGTTGGCCAGGACCTTGGAATAACTCTTTACCAAGCCGGTGGGGACTATAGAAGAAGCTGAAGCCGCTCTCGGCCCAGAACTTTCCTTATTACTTGGAATAGTGGAGAAGTGTTTGTCACATATGCCTCTGCCTTGGCTGGGGACAGGACAAACACTTTACCCGGTCAGCGTCTTTCAGCACTCCATGTGCTGATCCTCTACCCACACAGTATACAGGGAATGAATGCCGCCACTAAATACATGAACGACGGAGGTGGAAAAATATATTCCTGGCCACAAAAACAAGTTCTCCTCCCCCCCAGCGATCACACAGTACGTTCTCCTCAACTTTCCATTGCTTCTTCCCAGGCTGGCATTCCGAGAAATTCTTAACAAAAAACTATTATAATCCTTGTATGGTTTTATTTTCAAAATCTCTGCTTGCTGTCAGTGATCTGAAGGAGTCTGGTTTATCTCAAGGGAATCTGTTTCGGCTTTGGGGTTGTCATTGCGGTATGCCTATAGCAGAGTCTTTTTCTACAAAGTCCCTTGTAGGGATTGGGGTCCACATACCCCCGACCAAGAGATGGGGGCAATGCTATATAATATCACATAGAAATGATGCAATGTCACTATATCACAGGGTGCTCGTCAGAACCCCATGATCAACCAAGGTCTACATTAAAATTTAGGGATAGTCCCATTCTAAACATGTCTCAGGGGTGTCCAAAGGATAAAATCTGAACAGGATTTTGCCCAGTGGATGTAAATGAGAATGTTTCCATTCACTGACAGCAAGCAGAACTCTTAAAGAGTAGTAAAATACAAACACAAAGCAAACTGCGGAATGTAAAAGTAATATTTTGTTGCTATGGAATATAAAATATAAAATCAGCATCATCTATAGCGATCAACATTACACTGATCTTATTGGTTGCCAAAATTTGCATGCTTGGGGGTCTTAACGCTCTACTTCCTTACTTGTAGCAGTCATTGTTAAAACGATTATAGCTGCCCAGTGCTGTAAGGGCTCCCAGTCCTATGGCATAAGAGAAGAAGATCTGTGTCCCGGCATCAATCCAAACCTGCAGACAATGAGAAGAATGACACATTCCAGTGTCCCAGCAATATCTGTATGATATCATTGCCTTCCTCCTGACAAGTCCGAAGCATTTCTAATTAAATGCTTTATAGTGCTGGTCCTATATTATTCCTCCTGGAAATGCATATACGGGGAGATACCATCCCCTTTGTCTGTTGGCAGTGCCCAGAATGGACAGAGCCAAAGTATATAATGACACAACCTTATATTTGACACATCATTCATACATTTACAGGAAGAATACCAGAGGAACAGCAGAACACAGAGGAAAAATTCCCCAAATTTGTCTTTTCATAAGAAATGTAAGTATTTGTTAAATCAGAGATGTCAGGAGCCTCCAAAAATCAGTAATTCACATCCATCGCATTGCCAAACCAGAACCTGGCTGTAAGGGCATGATGGGAGTTGTAGTTTTGTGAAATTGTTGTTGTGACTGATTGAAATGATTTTTCGTCACGTAAAGGGTTATTAGAAAACCCCTGAGGTATTGGGATGAGGGACATAAAATAATCTATACCTACCAGTCCCCTCCTGGGTTGTAGTTTACACCTATGGCCAGGCCAGAAGTTATAGTGACATTCTCTCTGTCCAACCACAAGTCAGAACCAGGGGGGCGCACCACAAGAAGGTAAGTACAGACTTATTTTTACACCCCCCTGTCCCAGCTCCCCCGAGGCTTATCCAATTGTACTAGGACACCCTTTTTATAGAGCAGATGACCTGTCACCTCCTCTGAGATGTCTTTTTAGTGGATACTTTACTTCCTTGAACTGTGCTATCCCTCTGTTATTTCAACTACAAACATAGGAATAAATTGACAACTGGGTGATATCATTTCCCTTTTTAAAAGGGTTTTATACTGTCTGGCATAGTAGTGTGAGACCCCAGATATCAATTTATAAAAAAAAAAATGCAAGGAGGAATAACAGAGGAACGGTACAAGATAGATATGTTATATTATGGAAAATGTGACAAGTCAGGAGAGAGGACGGGTCCTTCTTTAAGTTGTTATCCTTGTAATGATTGATCTTTCCCAGGAGAAGGAATGGATCCACATATGTTCCTGCTCAATGAGCCAACTAATAGCCGCAGGGTGAAACTTTAATCCAGAGGCTGTTTGGTTTTAACTACAGATTCTTAATAAAGTTAGCAAAATGATTTCGAAGAATCCGTGGCCGGTGAGATTCTGCTCGGAAATAAAACTTCACTGCAGACTTTTACATTTACAATAATCTACTCGGAGATGCCAAGATGCAGACTCTTCCCAGGAGGCCGGGTGAAAGCACCATCCATCATCATCCTTCCATCAGGCGGTATGATGGCGGTATTATACATGACTGGAATAGAAAGTGCTTGACACAGAGCTCAGTTCTTTCTTCTTCTTACCTGAGCAGACCCAAGCTTGGACCAGTCAGGCTTAAGGTAGTATATGATTCCTTCAGAAGCACCTGGCAGCATGGCACCACGGACAAGGAGGATCAGCAAGACGACATAAGGGAACGTGGCTGTGAAGTAGACAATCTGTGGGAACAGAAAAAAGGAGTCTCTTGTATATACATTGTCTATTATCGGGTGGTGCCATACATAACACATTTAAAAAACCCATAAAAACTTGTTTGTAGTGTAAAACGGTATGTTAAGATTTCACCCCAACATCATACTTAAAGGACATCTACCAACAGATTACCTGATAGTAGATGACTATTACTTACCCCCCCCCCCCCCCCCGTCTTGCCCCCGTGTGTCCCAAGCAGAATTGTTATCCTCACGCATGTGCAACATTGCCCAGCGCGAGATTGGAAAAGAATAAATTATATTAGGGCGGAGCCTGATGGTGCTCTGCAGAGCACCGTAGGCTAATTTGCATATCTTATAATCTAATTTTTTTTTTACAGAAATGCAGCCATGCAAAGATATAAGAAGTTCAGCTTGGTACACACGGGGCCACGGGACTTGTAGGTAAGTAATAGTCATCTACCATCTAGCAAGTAATCTGATGTCCTTTAATATGTAAGACAACCCAATTGTACAGGATGCAACTTCATGTTTAATTGGGTACTATATCAGGGCCGGCGCCAGCACAGGGCATACCTGGGTAAGTGCCGGGGCCCAAGGCTGCTGTGGGGGAACACATAAGGCTGTACATAAAGAATCCATAGGGGGTGAGGAGGCTTAACCATGAGACGGCTTTTATGTTACACTAGTGAATATTTTAGGGAACATGAGCTTGTTTTAGTTTCTGAATTTTTAATGCCGCCACATGAACTAAGGGGCCCACTGAGGATCTGTCGCCCAGGGGCCTTCTGAAACCTGGAGCTGACCCTGCACTATATCATAGTATCATAGTTTATATGGTTGAAAAAAGACACTTGTAAGAGGAAGGGATTTAGTGGAAACAATTCTATATAACATAACCATCAATGTTATTTAGGTGTAAAAAGGCATCTAGACCCTTCTTGAAGCTCTCTGCTGTCCCTGCCGTGACCAGCGCCTGAGGCAGGCTACTCCACAGATTGACAGTTCTCATAGTAAAAAAGCCCTGTCACCTCCGGTGATTAAACCTTCATTTCTCCAGACCGAGACAGTGCCCCATTGTCTTTATATGACGGTATTATTTAGGTATAGTCTAGGTTATCAGCCAACTTCCTAACATAAATGTCACTTTTTTCAGCTTCTGGTTCAACATGGCCGACAAGTAACATTCCATAGATTTTAGGGTTAGTAGCTCTTTAAGGTTCCTCTGCCCATGCCTTACTCAAAGCAATGTTATTTAGCGCCTGGCTGTGACTCGTCGTTCCCAGTAGTCTTTCTTCAGACACTGATCACATGAGGCGGCTGCTGCCCTTTGCTCAGTGCCCACAACCCACACCAGACCTTGTCTATTCAGACTCGGGGGCAGCGGCGAATCAATAGTTAATAGTATGGATAGTTCTGTTTTCAATGGAAATTTGAGGGAAGGATAGATTTATGGAACTGGATTAATAGGGGTGGATGCCTTTAAGGAGGACATTTGTCATTTAATATTGAAGGCAGGCCACGTGGCGAGACGTCCTAAGCATTAAGTGATAATCTTCTGTCACAATGAATCAGGGGAGAGCGGTCACATTGACAGGAAGGTCATTCCTGGGAGTAAATGGTCAGTCTGTCAGGATGAGTGTTAGATGGTCAATCTCTTTGAGCTGACTACAGTCTGGTTACAGAATAATAATACCTCGGATGACATAAGGGGGCGGCCGCCACTCAGCTTAAGACGCAAATCTTACTGAGTTACGGACAGTCACTCGTTACTAATCCTGGTGACGTATTGAAGTGTAAGCTTGTCATAGGCATCGGTAATAAGTGTCAGGATCAATAATCAACTAAGGTTCCAAATTCTGTGAATATTTGGAGTATAAATCAGAAAATATATTGGACACGTTTCATCAATTTTCTGATTTAGGACCAAATTTATTCATTAGGTGGACTAATCATTAATTTTTTTCTGGAATATTGTGGTTCGCCTGTGATGGCGCTGCAGTAAAATTATACAACCTGGATCAATAGGGGCTCAAACTCCAGGAAAAACATGTTTGTTGTACATCTGTGATCTCTGCAGCCTTAACATTACCGTAAACGAGTGTATATAGTATGGCCAATTTACTACTAATGAGTTATATTATCTATTAATTATAAGTGCAAATGGCCGAGATGCTTTCGACTCCACACATAAGGCAGTGACTGTAGAGAATATAGACACTGGGGGATAATTACAATCTAATTACATGGCATTGAATGGAGAGGAAAGTAATCTAATCAGCCATCAATACACAATGAGGTAAACCCTGTCAAGATGGTCGCACATCACTCACAGTAAACAGTATGAAAGAAGGATCTTTCTCAAAGAGATGCAAATATCCATAAGGAGGAAAATGAGACTTGAATATCCGATCGCTTAGATGGCACCATAATCACTTTGGCTTATAAGAATTTAATTGGACTCAATGGAAAAATCGACACTCATTAGCAATTGAAATGTCCTTGTTAGGAGACATCCGGTGAATGGCCGAAGAATAATTCATTACGGGGATCTTCTCTCACATCACAGGATGCTCCTTGAGTGTCAGTGTCAACCATCTCGCTTATGGTTACTTATACTGCCTGTCTTAATTAAGAATCTTCTAGAAGAGAAGCGATGATCCCTCCAGAGGGTAAAGTTATAATTCTTGATGTCTATGGTCTAATCTGGACCTTGTGGTGCTAAAGAGTCCATAGATGAGTCTTCAACTGCAATTTATAGCATTGATCTCATGATTAGTCCTACAGGTAATAGTGGTCGTGAGATCTTAATCAACTGTCTTTTAATTATTCTATGTCTGACAATTGAACATAGGAGATATGGGCTTTCAAAGATCAAAAATAGCTTCTTTAAAACGTCAGGTAGGCCTACTAATTGTTTGCTCCTCCATAACCTTCCATGAACGTCCAGTCTACCTCATCTCCTCACTCAAAACAATTCCGTTTTTCTCTTTACGATTTATGTAGGAGATGCCACCCACTTTCTTAGTTGGTGTACATGACTGGTCCTACTGACAAGTCACCAATAGTCAGTGAGTAAGCACTACGTCCACACAAAGAGAGTCTAAGAAGACTGTGCTAAGCAATTGTTGAGGGATGACAACATTGAGTTCATTTCATAACTCATCCTTGTCCTGTGATGGCTACCATTCATAAAACCCACTGTTCCATGTCATAAGCCAAGGCCACATTCCCTCAGCTGATCCTACATATCTCAAAAATGTGTTGAAGGCTTCCTGGCAGGACACGTACCATACACCGAAACTAAATGTCATGAGTTGTCTAAAAATTCTTTGGGACTTTTGGGGGATTAATCATTTACTCTGCATTGCTATTACCATAAAATACAATGAGAAGCAACATTAAAGGGTTGTTTTATCTAAAAAAATTGATTCTTCTCATAATATAGGGAGAGAGGGTCCTCAACTCTTGGCAAAAGGACTGCATAGGTTTCCTTGTGGATTACTGCTGATTACTGGTGGTCAAAGATGGAACATGCTTTGTGTTCAGCTATGTGATCCAGGGGTTTATTCTGACTGCCATGTTTGGTGTTGTGGGAAGTATGCAAATATGTTTTCCAAGGTATTAAAGGGAAAACAATGCCTCCTTTTGCAGCCCCCTTAACACCAAGTATGACCAAGTCTAAAAATATGGTGTGGGATTAAGCCAAACCAGTATATCTATTCCAAAAGGAACAGACTCCCAACTGTAGACAGCGCTGTTTCGACCTGGATGGGTCTCCACAGTACATCGTAGGGAACTGGTTTGGCTGTGTGAGAGGCTATTGACTAGGGTCAGACAGTAGGTGTTGAGAAGGAATGTGTTACTTGCTATGGGCCTGTATCGTTATGTATTATCTACTAAAACTCTTAGGAATCTTTGAAGGAAACTAGTTCCAATTTAAGAAGTGCCCTTCACAAGATAGGTCCAGGTTGTGACTTAACCCTGTTTGGCTTTGATTATTACAAAGGTCTAAAAATTTGTGTTGTGCTGAAAATGGGTGCCCTAACACATATTTATCCTTTTGGGTGGGTGTAACTTGATGCCCAATGCAGAATTTGTAACTGAGCCCCTACAATCCATGGTCTATTTTAATACCAATTCCTTCTTTTAAAGCAAAGGGGCCGTCAGACTACTTCAAGTGCCTAAGTTATCATAGTCTACCAAGAAGTATCAACAACCAGAAATAAAATTAATATAACTAAGTGTAAACTTCACCTCACCTATGTTCTCAAGAGGTGACTTATACATTATCTTTGACCATTTGGCTTTTTGTAAAGATGGAATTTTCCACTACTGATCTGTACACACATGGCCCGGCTCTACTACAGAAATCTCAGTCAGTCTTAGCTATTCCTTAGCTCAATAGCAAAATCTTTGGATTAAGCAGGAGATTTATACTGGAATCCCTATTCTCACCACCTGCTGTGTATGTACTCGGTCCCAGTACATGATCTGTGCTGCCACCAACGTCTCCCTGGGAGAGAAGGGACGGATCACTGGATAAGCAGAGACCGGCAATGAGAATTCAAGGGCAAATGCATTCTTCTTCTTTACAGTCTCATTCATTCCTACTCATTGTTTGACCCGTTGCTGAGCAATTCTGGACTGTCTACCTCCTACACTGTCTTAAAGAGAAAGTAGCATCTTTTATATCCATATCGGGATGTTGTTTAGGTACTTTTGCCAATCTTGGAAGGGGGACAACAAGAGGGACACCCAGACCCTGTGTGTAAATCTGTGCACATGATAGAGCCCCCAAAACTTTTTTGTTATATAAATACCAACCTCCTAAATTAATACAGATATCAGAGTGTAATCAGAGGATCAAGACCTCCTAAAGAAATCTAGACCCCAGACCTCCTAAAGAAATCTAGAACGCGGACCATAATGTAGAAATACTCCTTTACACCACAGTCCTGTCCATGGTAACTCTTTGAGGTGTCCAAGATGTTGTTTCTTCTAATTGAAGGCTTTTGTAAATAACGATATGTCATCTTTTGCATCTTTTTATTTATAGGATAGTAATGGGATGTATTGACTCTATAAGTGACTGATGGTGTTGGTCAGAACTTGGGCTCACAGAATGGATCTATGATTCCGAGCAACTCCAAGCGTAAACAGGGTTCGTTTGCTTAGGACCCCACATACAGTAATATCTTTTTGTGATGGACACTCAGGGGTAACCTTGACCGGAAAAAATCCCCATTTTAGTTGGACTAGATAACTAGATCACATTTCAAAATTTTATGGGATTTAGCCATAGTCGTAGTAGATATAGCAGTCACACCCAGACCATAGATCCTCCAGGAGAACAAAGGTCTACCATCCCTATAATAAATGGGAGGTGGGGGGCCTAGTTATAGATTTTGCACTTTGACCCAGACCTTCAAGTTACACCTTGAACAAATACTAGATATCACTCTGAATTAAGTCGTATTGGAAATACCTGAATACAAAATACTATCGTGAAATTACTGTAATAAATCAATAACCAACTTTATAAATAGGGGATTACAATTTGGAATTTATCCAACAGATTCCACCCGCCTACATACCAGGGATGATAGTCGAATCGCCCAATGTTTTTTTAGTTAAACGCTGTAAATCAGGGAATGGAAATTTCCATTTATCGTCATCTATACAGCACAGTCCACACACAGACTGGTTGCCTCTTCATTGGGTTCGCTGCTAACTCTCGACATGCTGGAACGACCTCCGCCATGCTGCCTACAATGCAGCCCATTATGGAAAATAACCTCATGGCCAAATCCTAAGAAAAAGCTCTATTGCGACTCCTTTTATTTAACAGATTTATTGCTCCACTCCAGAGTGAGAGGATTTTGTTGATATGTGCCATGGGTTAATTCCTCAGCTCGGCACAGTATATGTTTGTGTGAACAACCTGGCACGGACAACTGGCAGCGTGGTACGGTGCCAGCAGTATTGACTGAAACAGGAACCGCAATGCCCGCACATCAGCCTGCTGTAAACTTGCTATTCAATACTGCAAATGAACGTCCTCCTGTACTAAACAAGACCGAAATAGCACAAACAGTGCAAGAAGCGAGGGCATACATCAGGGACGTGTGTGGTTTGGGTGCCTGCTTAGGCCTTAGAGAAGAACCGGGATGAACCGCATAATATACAAAGACTTGTCTCAATCACTGTCTTGTCCGATGCCCACCTAGCCCACCCCTGCTTGTCTGTGGCATGTGGAAAGTTACAGACACAGAATAACAGCATCTAAAAGAAATTAATAATCTGAAGGTTACTATATAACACACTATGGCATAACCCTTCCTGGCACCTATGGAGGGTATTGGTCTTTATAACTGGGCATGGGCACATGGATAATATCTCACCTCTGATATTTAGTGCTTTTTATAGTCACTCAGGATTTAGGTATGCTTACATTTTTCATAATAGAGTACATAAAGGTTTGCTTCCCTTGCAATTAGTAGTAGACTCTAATATTTGGGCGACAGCTTGGGGCCCAAGGCTTCTAGGGGACCCATGGACACCCAAACCACCCACCGAGTTTGATCATGCAGAGGTAGTAAAGAGACAGGACCCTCCAGCCCTGACATTCTTATACATGTGTGTCCACTCTGAAGCCCCTCAAAGACCTTTAAAAGTCCTTCAGGTTTCAGAACTGAAAGCCAACAGAAGCTTGGTTCTGGTAGTAGATGTAGGGAGTAAATGTCAAATTATTCACAAAATGTAAACTTCTAGCTGACCCACAATTTTCATACAGCCCAGGGCCCATGACAGTCAGTTAGTTGAACAAACATAATAAATTACCACTCTGGCTGGTAGACTAATAGTCAAGTGACAAACCCTAGGTCAGTGGTGGCGAACCTATGGCACAGGTGCCAGAGGCGGCACTCAGAGCTCTTTCTGTGGGCACCAGACAAGACTCAGAGAATCTTCCTGAAGTTCCAAGCAACTTAAAAGATGCTGCTTTCAGACATATTTTGATACTTACTTCGCCACTGGGGACTGTAGGAAGAGGGAGAATGAATAGACAGGGTCGAATTACCTTTGGAGGACCTACTGCTGGCCCCATGTTTCTCTGTGGACAGAGGGACACTGGAAAGAAGCTAAAATGATGTAAATTTTCCATCTTTCTACTGTGTTGCTGTCCTCAGGAGGCCAATATGATTGAAAGTTGTTGAAGAACAGGGAGCAATAAGTTACTGCTTTAATTTTTGGTTGGCACCTCGCGATAAATAAGGGGGATTTGGGGTTGCTTTTTGGGCACTCGGCTGCTAAAAGGTTTGCCATCACTGCCCTAGGTACATAGAATAAAGAGGGCACCAATGGTCAGAATGGGCACCATTATTGACACCACTTGAACTGATTCCTAGCCCCCTCATAACTCATTACATCTCTACATATGTTTTCTTGACGAAATGAGTCGGAGCACCATGTGCACACAATAAAAGGGTACCGTCCCCTCAACACCTCTTACCTTTCCAGTAGACTTCACTCCCTTCCAGACACAGAAGTAGACCAACATCCAGCAGGCGATCAGACACAGGAGCAGCTCCCAGTTTATAGAGCCCATGTCATCTAGACCACTGGAAAGTCTCAGTACTTTGTTCCTGGAAGAATGATTGCAATGAGCATCCATGTTTCTAAGACAGGGGCAGTATCTAGACATCTGAATGTTAGTCCTTAATGGACTCCTGGTGATGGCTCAAGTAAGATGTGAGAGGTGGAGGAGAAGGAGACGGGACAGACAGGAAACAGATGTAGACAGTTAGGTTGGAATTATTGGACCTAGTGGGCACTTTCGGGAGTCTATTAAAGCCTATATGTAAAACTAGGGGTGTCAGGTTCTGGACATGACATGGGGTTAAATTTAAGAAACCCAGTTAAATTGAGTCAAATAATCTTCTGATATGTAAGTGGTGGGATCTATGATCCTGGACCATAATAATTTCCAGAACCAAAGGGCTCCGTTGAGATCTCACACCCCTCCGGCACTACCCAGAGAGTTCTATGATTGAGTTTGAGCAAGTCGCCAATGATTACAAGTAGAGTCCAAGGAGTGGACCATCAAAGCAACTGAGTTACTCTATAGAACGTCCTCTCTGATCTTACCCAGCCCATTAATTCTACTTTTTCACATCACATTTCTGAACTTTTGCCTTTGGTGTCCTATAAATTCCAACATTTTCCAGTATATTTGATTTTTTTTTTTTCCCAAGAACAGCACCACTCTTGACCAATGGCTTTGTCTGGTATTGCAGCTCAGTCTCATTCAGTTACTTAGAACTGAGCTGCAATACCAGACACAGTCGGCAGTCATAAAAGACTTTTGATCAAAGTTTAAAACCCAGTTCCAATGTATTTAGGAACCATTTGCCAATTTGGAAATTGGTGTACAGATTTCTAAATAATAGCCTATGCCAACGTGTGTTGGGTCCATTGTGCCGAACAGTAGTTAAGGTGATAAATGGACCGATGACAAAAGCCTTTCATAGTTCAAAACTTTGTGTACCTAGGCGATTTCTTGTGTATGTATCGCCCGAAGTACATATAGGTGTGACTGCAGCTAACGAGGTTGCCAAGGAAAAGAGAATTAGGTCTTCTCCTTCTATAAACAGCGCCTCTCTTCTTATTAGGTCGTGTTTGGTAGTGCAGCTCTCTTATAGTGAAGTAAATGTGGCTGAGATGCAATACCACACACAGCCTAAGGACACTAGTGGCGCTGTTTCTGGAATAAAGAATTTTTTAAAGCAAATCTACCACCAGGATCAAGGATTGTAACCCAAGCACACTTACATGATGGTACGTGCCCCCTCTGTCAGAATATATTCTTCTTTTAGCTTCTTATTCCCTTGTCTTTAAGAAAAAAAGGCTTTAAAAAATATGCAAATGAGTCTGATGGGCTCTAGGCTGTCAATTGAGCTCGGAGCCCCTCAGGCTAATTTGCATAATTTTTAAAGCCATTATTTGTAAACACAAGGGCATAAGAAGCTAAAAGAAGAATATATCCTGTCAGAGGGGGCACACACTAGTATGTCAGTGTGCTTGGTTTATAGCCCTTCATCCTGGGGGTCGATTTCCTTTAATACTTCACATCCCCTTTAACCTTATTAGGATCAACCAAAACACTAATTTACAATAAGTCTGCCCCATTTTAACTAAATGGGTCATCCAGGCTTCCGTAAAGTGTTAATTTCTATGTGTGTAAACATAGTACAATATATGAAATAATATACCTAATATACAAAATTAGATTCTATATCAGTTTTATTGGATCGGGGCATTTTAGCATTGTATTTTTTGGAAATTTATAATTAGCCCAGAATACTTCATTTACCTACGGTAATTACCGAAAACAGTTCTTTTTTTACATACAAATCTAAATTCATAATTTAACACCTTAGGTGTGTGTGTTTTTTTTTTTTTAACTATAATATTTTATTATTATTACTATTTTACTTTTTTTTTAATAGGAATCAGGGTTTGATGACTGATTAGATGAGAAGTATTTGGTTGTATCTTATTATAGTGAGTACTAGGGTTAGTATTTAGGGGGGGGGGGGTCCTTCATCAGGTCAAGGAAGTAGCCTCAGAACATCACCAAGAAACCAAATGTCAAGAAAGGGGGGGGGGGTGTACAAAGAGCAAATAAATAACAATAATTGAAAATGGGATAGGCTGTTTTCAAGCTCACATGTTTCAGAATCATGCTAACAAGACCATCCCACCCTGCAGCTGCCAGCGAGAGGCCAATTGATCCGCTCCTGTCCCGGGTTTGCTGGGGCGCAGTGCATTGGGTACACTTCCCCTATCACCACTCGCTCGCAGCACTGCAAGAAAACATCATAGCAAGAAAACGTACAAAAGTACAGGAAGTGAAGCACTACATGACATTGGGAAACTACAATAGTAGCCAAAAAGACTAATATTAGAAAAAAGACATACAGTATTAACCCGGGCATAAGGACATAAATAGAATGAGCAATAAGAGGCTTCCCAGATGTTTGGATACTACCTGTACAAGCATGCCCGACCACCATGGAGGATTCCTCGCCTTGACATAACACAATGCCTCTTGATTCAGTACTAGGGTTTGGAACCAGCGCTCAAGACCTTACATGACCCTACGGAGCATTTCCATAAACTAGTATCATGGCCCCAGACTGGAGCCACACTATATATATATATCATCACACTATAAGAAGTGTTATCTGGGCACACTCACAGAGTCAACCTTATTCTTAAGGACTCTGGGGACTGTCAGTACCAGGAGTCTTCTCAACAACACGTATCATAGGGTACACCAAAATATAGGCCTCGAAATAGAGGATTCTATATATGTCTATAAACCGGTCTTCTGAGGAAGAAGAAGACGTGTGTAATCAATTCTACAACAAGACCTAGGAAGAACTGCAAACCTATCCTCAGTCTCCCAAATGATACTGATATAAGTTCCTTTTGGCATACATGGACATTAAAGAGAACCTTTCACCATGATTTTACCTATAAAGGTAGAACTGGTGGTAGGTGGATGTATGGGACGTGAGGATAGCCCTTTTTAGAGCTAATCCTCATGTCCCCGCTATCTTTTTGAAAACTTTAATACCCTAATATGTACATTTTGTAAAGCGGCTACTGGGGTGTGGAGTAGCCGGACATGAGGATACACGTCGCGGCTACTCCACGCCCCAGTAGCCTCTTTACTCCTCCTACCCTGAGATCTTCGGCATGCAGCTGCTCGTAGCTGCGCGCCCTCGTCCGAGAAGCCGGAGTTCTGCGCATGCACAGTAGCTCTGGCCTCAGAGCTGTGGCCGCACAGCCGCGGGCCTGCGTTCTGCGCAGAACGCTGGCTTCTCGGACTAGGGCGCGCAGCTACGAGCAGCTGCATGCCGAAGATCTCAGGGTAGGAGGAGTAAAGAGGCTACTGGGGCGTGGAGTAGCCGTGATGTGTGGCCACATGTCCGGCTACTCCACACCCCAGTAGCCGCTTTACAAAATTTACATATTTGGGCATTAATGTTTTCAAAAAGATAGCGGGGACGTGAGGATTAGCTCTAAAAAAGACTATCCTCATGTCCCATAAATGCACCTACCACCCGTTCTACCTTCATAGGTAGAATCGTTGTGGTAGGTTTCCTTTAAAGAGCAACATATACCATGAGGACAACCAAAATGTTGATTTAACTAGTGAATTAGCTTCCAGGATGTTTTTGACCAAGATGAAGGCATCTTTGGTCATACTTTACTTATCTACTGCCTGGTACAACCATGGACACCTCAGTCTTTGCTCTACTGGACAGATTTCAGTAGTTGCAAGTATGCAAGTAGATGTTCAAAATGGTGCCTCAAGTAACCATCAAACCTCACCCAGTTAAGGAGAGGTGTACTTCATATTTAATGTTGTTTATAACCAAACTTAACCAAATTGACAAGGCTTTGGAAGGTGGGTCTATGGCACAGAATACAGTGAATAAAGGATTCACCTATTTAGGGACAATCTCACCCTATGAGCTCCAAGCTACCTCTCCAGAACAGAATATGAGAAAGTCATTCAGTAGCTCCAAGTGGAGGTGGAACATCTGGAATATATAAACATCCACTTCTTATAAGGAGCATTATAACCTGAAGTTCTTGACAAGATGGCAGAGTGCTTCTACTAGCTCTCTACCCTCTATAGTTACTTCCCATTTATTTATTCCCATTACTGTAGAATGAAATGACTATAAAGCATGGATCTCATAGTTGTCCTTCACAACACAACAGGTGTCTTCTGGTTAACAATGCATGCTGGTACATGTAGCGTCGTGACAAATGGAAAACCACTATCTGCCCAAACCTGACCTGGGAAATGTATCTCTATGGCATCATCCTTCCTATACTCATAAACTGGTCATGGTTGCCTAGAGAATAAACATCAACGTGATCTCCCCAATGCAATGCTTCATTTTGTTCTACTCTCTACATGGTAATCTATGAGCTAAATTGAAAGATGTTGTCTCAAAAATGTGTCAAGATTTACCCTTTATCCCCCCAAATTCCTTGGAACTTCCTCATCTTACCCTAAACCACCAATCTACTCGCATCTTAACCACTTTCCTGCTGAGGTTTTTAAGCCCATACTTGCAGAAAAGTGGTTAAGTAACACTTGCAGGGTGGATGGTGCTTGGCCATTGGCATGATCTCATTATATCATGAAGAATTCATTAAACTTTACCAAGAATGGTTTCATGTCCCAATTTTAAGGTGGTCAACCTATGGACAATTTCTTTCTTAACAATAGTTGCACATACATGCGTGAGATTTATTAGAAGAAGGAGACCAGCTTAAGGTTGGGTCCTTTTAAGAAGTGGACAGCCTTGAAGACTACCACCATGCCACTAATAGTGTATGGGTGACATCAAATACATTAGGAAATGGATTCCAAAATCCAGTTCAGTTTCATAAGTAAGGCCATCAATACTATCTTAGATTAGGTTTAGAAAGCCATATTCCATGACAAGCCTAGGTCAAGATCTGAGGGGGGAGAGCATGACTTCTGTCTTAGGTTTTCTAGGATCAGAATACTGGTGGCCCCTTCTTAGGTTAGCCTATTAGCATCAGATTTGAGAGGATCCAATTCTCACCATTTTGTCAATCGTGTGACTGAAGGGTTAATAGTTGTGTGTTAGACTCTCAATCTGTTCAACGTTCTCCTTAGTAGTAGTTGTATTGTAGATTTTTTTCTATTTGCTTTGATTGTATGGGAGAAAGCTTAATTACCATGAACCACTGGTACTAAGCATATAACCAGCTGGTAGGTAGATAAAAAAAAACATTGAAGTATTGTGATCCCCTCATACTAGGGTTTCTTGGGCCCACCAGATATAATATTTCCTCTTCCACCCCTAGCAAATATATCCTAGTAGGCTCAAAATTGGGTTGTCTTCTGATGGACTACTTGGTTCCATTATTGAGCTAGAGCCTTGGCCGGCCAGAGAATCCTGTGGCATTTTTGTTGGCCAACCTGCCCAAGGCCATCAATATCCAAATCGCAGAACACCCCTTAAAGTCAGTGGTATCATGCTACAGCTCCTCAGCTTCAACACTAGGAAGACAGTTTGGTCTAGAGTGGTCTTTAAACAAAGGAGGCAACCATCACGTGAGTCAAATAAGATATAGAAGCTATACATTTACCATCGGTAGATAAATAATAGCCCCCTTCAATAAACCTACTGTTTATTTCCAAATTACTCTCAAAATGGCTGACTTCTTTGTCTGTTTATGAAGTCTTTGGCCTTTAATCTTTGGTAAAAGGAACATTTGTTTTCTACTAAGTTTAAATGAAATCAACATATTAGAAATAATATGATAAAAAGGTTAACTTACTCCCAAAATTCAGTAATTGGAGATACCCTGTCCGATAGCTCATCGCAGGTCACATTTCCAAAGGTTGCGTTGGCAGTTCCATTGCTACAGTCTTCATGTCTGAAGATCTCCACACATTCCGGGGAGTTCCATGTGTTGTTACAGTGCGACCAAGGCAGCACTGAAGTGAAGGACTTCACCAGGTAGTAAACCCCCCACGTCAATATCATGATGTAATATGTGTTGCAGAAGAAGACTATCACCACAGACGCAAATCCGATTCCTGTAGAGAACAAACATAGTAGTAAGATGGACGTCTAAAACCAGGCAGAACAGGAAGTAACAAGCAATGGCCCATACATCTTCATGGCATAGTGAGGTCCAACATGAAGAATGGTCACAAGGTCTTCTAAGAACCTCATTATCTGTCCTATCATCAATGGATGAAGCAGGTGTTTGGGAGGGTGGACTAAGGCAGATGTGACCTGCTCCTCAGCATATCCCTGTTTTATAGAGGATCTGGCACTAGGTTTGATCATGGGCAGACAGTGTTTGCCGAAAGTCACAAGTCTCGTATATATATTTCATAGGATACATGGCAGGTGAGGAGCCCTAGTGGATTGTGCTTTGGCCCCAATAACGTCCAATTACACCTGAGCATTAGCGGGTCAATCCATACCCAACCCCCACAGAATAATCTTTAGTCCTGAATAACAATAAGATCACATCTAGAGACATGTTAAGAAATTGTCATCCGAATAAACTGGATGGAATAGAACTTGAAAAGACAGTAACCCAATGCTTGAATGATAGGTCGTAAACTTGTGACCCGTGACTCAGAGCCTCCTATGACAGGCACAGTCAGATTTGTCAATCACCTAGATCATGAGA
Source organism: Engystomops pustulosus (assembly GCF_040894005.1). Taxonomy (NCBI): domain Eukaryota; kingdom Metazoa; phylum Chordata; class Amphibia; order Anura; family Leptodactylidae; genus Engystomops; species Engystomops pustulosus. The sequence goes on from NC_092419.1 coordinate 94,950,615, forward strand.
TTAAAAGGGTCTAATAGGTGACATCAGGTGGATTAGATCCCCCAAGAAGAAAATCAGGTTTCATGAATGAATAAAGGATGGAATAAACATTATTATAGACCTTTAACCTTTAGCGATGGCTTATATCGCACTGTATGGCACTATTATGGCAGATTGTGATCCAACCAGCATCCAATCATTGGAAAACCCAGAATGAACCCAAAAACAGAGTATGTTTAGATAATGTCTAATGTTTTCCTACACAGATATAATACATGGTTTCTTCAAAGTCAACCCAAGACCCTCATATCGTTGTTGATGAGGATAACTGTTTGTTGTGACCGTGGATGGAGGCTACTTATACTACGATAGTATCACTTCACTTATAATTGAGCTGAGTGTTGTTCTGTCTATTACTAATACACTGACCACTAGAAAGGAGTACCCAGAAATATTATCATGGTAGATGGAGATCATAATTCTCCTAATATGTGATGTGTCATGGTCACATGTGTATAGTAGGTGTCATACCCGGTCACGGGTCTGACACATCATGGGGTTGTCACATGTGAGGTTACAGAGTGTAGTACAGGTAATAAGAAAAAGTCATTAAATATATTCAATTATAGCCGGAACGCTGGGGGCTAGCACTGCGCAACCTTGTCCGACAAGACCTGGGAATGTAATTCCTGCTTGGATTGGAAATGCTGTGCAGAGTTCACGTCCATTAGTTTTGGGTCATGAGACACCTGAGGCAGTGCAGAGGAGGAGTATGAGGAATTATAAAGTGTATGATAGCAGCGCTCAACTCAAGTCATTGGCGGGAAAAAGAAGATGTTCTCAAGTGTTCCCATGTTGACTTGAGATTTAAAGGGAGTCTGTCATCTACAAGCCATACAAAGGGTGTGGAGCAAGTCCCTCTGATCATCAACAGAGCTCCATTATGTTACTACCCAGAAAAAGTTTTCTTAGTTATACGTTTATTAGTTACCTTTATTGGGATCTACAAAAACGAGTCTTGGGGGAGGTGAGAGACTCTCTTAAAGATAAATCTGGCTCGGTTTTAAGCTGGATCCACCCTTCTTTTGACTGGATGGATGCTGTATTTTTATTTGGAAGATCTTTTATAGATCCTGAAAACTAATAAGAACTCTGTATGCCCAAAATCTAGTCTTTTTTGATGTGAATGCCACTTTTTCTATGCTGGTTTAAAGAATGGAAGGTCCTTATTGGTTAGACTATGACTATGGGTTCTTACATGTTACAATGAGTCTCCCCCAGGAATTTAGATTTCAAGATCTCAAGTGAATTTGCTTCTAAGTGATTTTGTTTCTCAAATTCAACAGTACTGTACTTAATTAGTAAAATCTGGGTTAAAATTGGTTAATTAATAATATATATTAATAGAAAGTCGCTTTTTATAAGATGTTCTTAATGATTGAGGTCCATGTTGGGACTACCTCAAGAAATCTGGAGTTCTGGATGGTCTAAACAGAACATTTTTTACCTTCTTGATGGCCTTACCTTGGAAAATAGGAGCTATGTTCCACACCGCAATACTTCCAGCTTTCATAAACTGTCCCAAGGCGATTTCCAGGAAGAAGATTGGAATTCCACCAAAGATGGCGATCAGGATATAAGGAATGAGAAAGACACCTGGAAGAGGATAGAAAATTTTTGTCATAGAAGGTTCATGAAGATCAATTCAGTAGACACATGAAGTAGCTACATATGATGTGAAGATTGTGGGACCAGGGCCGGATTAAGGGTGGCGGGGGCCCCTGGGCTCAAACTGGTGGGGGCCCTGCCAGCCCCCTGTAGTATATAGCCTGCCAGACCCTGTAGTATATAGCCTGCAGCCCCCTGTAGTATACAGCCACCAGCCCCCTGTACAATACAGCCACCAGCCCCTTGTAGAATTTAGCCGCCAGTCCCCTGTAGAAAATGGCCACAAAATAATAAACTTCATACTTGCCTCACCCTTCCTTCCAGTGATCGTCACTGACACAGCTGACATCCTAGACCCCTATGTGTGATGCGGGCGGCCACGGGCCGCTGAACATCGCACACAGAGACCGTCATCAAACTGGTGGGGGCCCCTTAAAATGTGAAAGTGGTGGGGCCCTGGGGCTAGAGCCCCAGGAGCCCCTCCTTTAATCCGGCCCTGTGTGGGACCCTCTAAGTGCCTAATCTTTGTTCTACTCTTTTAACTTCTGGCCAGAGAGTAACAATATCAAAACTTACCACTATAATTAGGGGCAGTGTTTTGGGACTCCCATTACATCATCTACTAATTTGACCTCGTGACCATCTGCATGTATCCAGTGACATAACCCAAAGTATTAAAACTTTATCCTTTTTTAGGATCCTCCTTATATGAAACATTGAACTCGTAAATTTTTCCTCTCACAAGTCTGCCATGGCTCGGTTTTATCAGCCAGGAGCTGTACTGGTGTTATTCATAGCTTTGGTCAGGAAGACATATTAATTTGTTGATTATATCCAGTCAGCAGGGGAGACAGTTTGATTTATAAGAGGATTCAGGGGATTAGGACGTCAGGACAGGGTGACGTTGGTGAAGGAGGCGAGGGTAGAAGGTCAGGGTGCAATATTAGGGGTTGACCCCATGCCAAGGTTGGCATGAGGTCAAGTGTACTAAGTCGTAAGTTTTGGGAGTCAAAACTTGCCTAGTAACCTTAGGGTCACCATCTTTTCCCGATTAACAGAGAATAGAACTACATTACATATAGGGTCTCATCCATATTTTGCTATGGGGTTTAGTAGGGTTCCTAATATAGTTAAGTAGATAGATGATGTCTCTATAATGCATCCCAGAAGAGGCCTCTGGACATTTGAAAAAATAAATCCACGGTCCAGCCAGGCCTCTGGACATAAAATATAAATGCGTGGGTTTTCTCCGGGTCCTCCGGTTCCCTCCGACACACCAAAATAACCCCCACAGTGTTAGGTTGTTTAGATTGTGAGTCCCATGGGGACAGGGACTGATGTGATAAGCTTTGTGCAGCGCTGCATAATCTGTAGGCGCTATATAAAATAAATAATTATTATTATATAAGGGGTACACTACGCCCCCTCTGTCTTTTGAAGGCCGCTCATATACAAGTGCTAGCATATGGTGTTTAGTGCTGGCCCCATATGTTAAATTTAGCATACAGAGAACGTTACTCTACATTCGGATCAATAGAGCAGTTGGGCCAAAAGTGAATTTGAGGTCATTTATTAATTGACGTCCCATTGTAATGCACACAGGAATGTCAATAACCCCTCTAGTGAATGGAGCATTGGGAAGATTTATATGGCCACATTGCTGTAGGGTTTACAGCCATATATAAGCCATAGGAACCAACCAGACGAGGCTGCTGTTCATTTTCACATGGACGTATAATATAACATGAATAAGAATATATATAAACACTCTCTAGTAATGCAGAAACATCCCGCGGTGGCCCGGTCATTGAAAAACATGATAGAAAGATGGTTAAATAATGACACTGACAAGTGAGAACAGGACAATAGACAGAAAAGTGGAGAAGAATCTTCATTACAAGGTGAATCAAGGTGACCCCATCCTATCTACAAAAGAGGTTCCCTATTCCTTAGGTAAAACTGAATGCTTAAAGGGAACCTGTCATCAGAAATAGGCATAATAAACCACTACCATTAGGTTGTCAAGCAGCTGAACAGCTTCCGGATCATGTTTGTTTTATGGCCCAGCTTGGTGGCATCATCAGGAAAATCAACTTTGAAGTGAGATGTTAATTGGTTGTATAAAGTCAAGGAGGAGGAGAGTTTAATACTTAAGTCAAGCTCTCCCTGCCTCTGAACACCTCCAGCTATGTGATTGACATCATGTGCCAGACTTCAGGAGATCAGGTCAATGATGTCCTTGAATGCTGGACCATCAATTACAATGAAGGGAGCACTCTAAGTCAGGGAGAGCTTGACTTCAATATTAAACTCTCCACCTCCTTGACTTGTAGTTGGACCTGTATTAGGGTCAATGGCAACAAGTAGAACTGACTGAGTTACTATGAGCAGAAACAGGTCTGGAAAATCTGTACCAGCACCTACCGTACACCAAGCATTTATAGCACTGGAGTCTTATAATGTGGTAGGGAGTCACACCAGAAACCAGCCAAAGACTGTAACCATTAAGCAGTGTGCCGGTCTGAGGAATGCAACTGCTAAGTCGTGACCCTCTAAGAGTGTCTATAACTGCCAAGCCTAGTGCCTCCTACTGTATCCATACAGCATTGAAACCCCCTTTTTTTGGATATAATTATTAAAGGGCCCGGAAAATCAGCTCAAGGGCTCCTAACTTTATATAGTGGATTTTTATTATGTGGTCGAGGTTGCTTTGGACCTTCATGGGTATGAATGTCACACTAGGAAGGGCCGTAGCAGGTCTGCCTTGATGAAGGGGGGGATGACAGGGAGCGTTAGGGTTAATACTAGGGGGGCTGAGCAATGGGCCACCAAGTGGTGAAGCAACACTAATTAGGGAGTCTGTCTTTTGGTGGAATAATATATGATGGTCACACCCTGTGGGTGGACCTGGGAGTTTACCAGGTCACTTTTTGGGAGGGGGGGGGGGTGAAACTCTTAGCTTACCGGCCCTCATGACCTCTGCACCCACTACAGTAACACCCTCTGAGTGACCCCCAGTACTGAAAGAATCCAAACACATGAAAGAAAACATACGGATCTAATCTTATAGACCCATATGTCCTGTGTTTTCACCGGCGATGGAAAATGTCAGGAGCCTAATCCTATTGGGATTCTTGGGAATGTAGGATATATGGACGCTGTAAAATAGGAGCAACAGACCAAGGGATAGATCAGATTCAGGTTCATTAGGCAATGTCCCACATTTATCATAAGCAGTGCACCAGTATGTCAGTGTGCTTGGTTTACAATCCTTCATCCTGGTGGTAGATTTCCTATCAGTACATCTCCTGGAGCCCTATGAATGAGTTGCATTTGCGGCTTTATATCTGTGACCAAGCTGCCTTGTAAAGCTTGGTGGTCACTGAACCATTTCTACATGCTACTGTACTCTGTTGTCAGCCACTCATGAATGGTGCATTCAGAGCCTCATACAATATGATGTTCATATCAGTTCCTTCAAATTTCCCACACACGTCACTGGGGGGTGGCTCAGGACGGGGACCTATCGTCTCTTCTTATCTGAAGTTCTTTGGAAGTTGTAAGACCGGGCTGGTTAATCATTACCTGGTCTGTTATAGGTACGTGAGTACCAACGCAAGCTCAATGGACTCTATGGTTAATATACATATCTATAGATATTATCCTGGAGGGGGAGAATCTGCCCATTCTGTTGGATTGGATGACCATCTAATGTGTATGGGGGGCCCCAGTGTATACCCCACATATGATTTTCTAGGGAAAAGAAGGATTGGGGATATCGGATGCAATCTACCCAATCATATATAGTCATGGGACCACTGCTATAAGTGTTTTCCAAAGGGTTATTCCCTTCTTCCCATTGAGGACACATGCATGCTCAGTGCATATTCAATGTGAACAGAGTCTTAGCTAGATACTTGTAGAAGAACATGTATGCGGATGTACCCGCTGGCCAGGGCTTTGTTGGTGCAGCTGTAAGGAGCAGATGTCCCTTTGTCCCCTGTAAATGTATTCATTGTAAATGACCTCATAACTGCACTAGTGGGTCAGGGTCCGGGCCCCTACTATGTCAGTGGGTTATATTCTGTTACATTGTATTCACCACTGGTTACATATTCACTATGGTTCTTCATCATTAACTCTTCTACACTCGTAAAGTGTCTATATATACATACATATCTTTGTATCTATGCTTTTAAAGGTGAGGTGTTGGATAAGTTTTTCCCCCCGGAAACAGCCACACCTGTCCGCAGGTCATCTCTGGTATTACAGCTGAACTGGAATAAAGTGAGCAGGACTGATTTGCAATACCAGATATAACCAGCTTACAAGTGGGGCGCTGTTTCTTAAAGATTATTTTTTACTCTTTACAATGGATGAAGCCGTACAGGCAAGTAATAGATGACCTCCTGGATTTCTCCCCCGTTTAAAGCAATTAAGGGGGTATTCTGTTCCTTGCTAACCCCTTTCATATCTGCCATCAGATTTTGTGGACATAAAAGAACTAATATCTTTATGCCAAATATGACACATCCAATAGTTCCTCTATAAATGATTACAATGGGAATGCCCCTCTAAGTGACATCACCGCAGCACATGATGATGTCACTAGTCCCTTCTTAGGGGACTGTCAATGATGACATCCGGCTCAGCTGTATATCTCCTCTACTATGTCCAGCTGCTGGGATGATATGGATACTACAGGACACAGAAACTGAATACAGCTCGACCCGTGCCTGGTTAACCATCTAGGCACCAGGGCTGGGAAACAGAACCGTGTGCACTCCCACCGCACTCTGCTTTTTATAGAGGCCCGACCTCCCCTTTTAAGGAAGGACAGAATGGAGGGCAGGAGGTGAACAGAAGGATACATTTTTCATTAGCTTCCTGCATTAGAGGCGCTACATTATGTATATTTTAGGAATAGAGATAGTGCAGACTTTCTATCTATCTCATATCCATCTATCTGTCTATATCTACTTTCCATAGTGATCGACCCTAATTTGCATACGTAATATTAGACACTTTAACTATGGAACAATCCACTACTTGCTAATATAGGTATCCCATAAATTATTAATTTCCTCATCACCCACCTTATACAGGCAGTCCCCGGGTTACATACAGGATAGGTTCTTTAGGTTTGGCCATAAGTTGAATTTGTATCTAAGTTGGAACTGCATATTTTATAATTGTAGATCCAAACAAAATATTTTTTTGTCCCAGGGACAATTGGATTTTGTAATTGTAATTTTTTGCTGTAATGGGACCAAACATTATCAATAAGACCTTATTACAGACAACGTACAGCTGATCATTGCAGCCTGGGACTAAAGTAAAGTATCCAGAGACTTCACCAGAGGTCACAGAGGTCTGTCTGTAACTAGGGGTCGTCTGCGAGTCAGGAGTCCTTAAGTTGGAGACCGCCAGTACAGAAGACCTGGCAAAGTCCAGTACTTTGGTGTGTAAAAATGTAATATTTACACAGTGATACCTCCTACAGAGTATTTTTTGTATAGTTTTTGAACATGTAGCCCCTATATACCAGAACTATGAGCATATACAATAACGCACCCATTAAAAGCATAGTAAGTATAGACAAAGTACTCATAAACACGTGGTATGGGCCTTTAATATCACAAGAGGATACAGACTGACTCCCTGACTAAACTTGTCCTTGACTGTTGGTGGTCCAGTACAGTGGCAGCAGCCATAGCAGCTGCTATGGGGCCCGCAGTGTCAGGGGGCCGTGGCCTCTGGGGTTTTGGCTTTGTATATACTGTATATGGTATTGCATGTATGTGCTGTATATGTGTATACATGTGTGATGTGTATATGTTATATTTCTGTGTATATCATGTATAGCTTTATATGCTGCATGTGTGTATATATGGTGTGTATATATTGGGTTTGATTGTTACTCACATGTTTGATATGCATATTTTATTAAGGGGTAAGGGGGGCCCTATTCTGAAGCCTGCAATGGGGCCCTGCTTTTCCTAGTTACGCCCCTGGTCCTACGTGTGAGTACAGTCTAAGCACCTTCTCCTTAAGAAGTGCTGCGAAGGGTTGCTTAAGGTTAAGGTTACTTCAATCTAATGTTACAGGTACAGTGAAGGCATCAGGAGTTAAGAGTAGTGCAAGGGACTGGACAAACTACAGAACTGGGCATAGGAACAACAGGGGACAGCCTAGTTACTGAATTGTTGACTTAGGACATACGGAGGAGACATATGATGTACAGACTGACAACTTTGTTAAGAAGAAGGTCTATCTAACTAACTATGGAACATAAGGGTAGAAGGTTTTGGTCAACTAAAGAGCCATCTATACACCCACCTCCTCCATTCTTGTAGCACAGGTAGGGGAATCTCCACACGTTTCCGAGTCCAACAGCAAATCCCACACAAGACATAATAAAGTCCATCTGTCGAGTCCAAGTTTCCCTCTCGGGAATGGCATCCTTTGACTTTTGTGGGTAGATGATGGATCCATTATGACACAAGTCTGTATGTCCATTCCCACTCGGGATGAGTTGTCCATTTTTCTCCTCCAGATTCACTTTGTAGCTGCAGTTGTCCAAGGACAATCTTCTCTTTTCCATCCTTCAAGTTCAAACTTTCCCCAAAAAGATCCAACCAAGTTCTTTGATCCTCAAGTCTCTCCCCTACCACCTGCGTGGACCTGAACAAACCCCCTTAGAAATAAATAATAAATAATACTACAAAGGAACAATAAAATTACACTACAGGGAATAATAAAAATATTTTTTTTAAAAAATAAGTCTATCAATTTGGCAATTGAAGTTTTTTTAATCTGGAAAAAATTCCAAAAATGAGAGAGAAGAAAAGAGGGAGGTAGGGGAAGGGGGAAAGTCAGAAACCGTCCACAAAGCACTTAAAGGTGAGCCGGAAGAATCTCATGGGTTACGGCGTTCGATGTCAAAGAAGGAGGAAATTTGGGGGGATCAGTGCGATACCCAAGCCCCCCAGAAGTCAGACGAAACTGCAGTGTACTTCAGTCCGTTATGAGCTATATCGACAATGTGCTTTAGGGATTTCTGAATCCTACGCTCCTGCACCCTCAGGCTTTAAGCTGAAGATCCAAAGGTCCTCCCTTCAACCCTCCTCTCGCCTCGCCTTCTCTCCTCTTGCTTTGCATCCAGTCCTTCTTCATCTGACGATTGCTCCTAGTGTCTCCAGCTTTCCACGCCTCCAGTTCCTTACTCTCGGTTTTCCCCTCCTTCCTCAATCTCTTCTGTTGAATCCATTCAGAGTAAATCCCTTCCTTCTGCTGTTGTACTGCGCTGTCAGAGAGCTGGAGCAGACCTCACGTGGTTGCTATTTTGGGAAGTTCATGCAAGGAGTGGGATCCGAAGAGGGGAGGGAGAGATGTGTAGGCATCAAGGCATCTGCAACCCAATGAGATCCCTCTGTGGAGTCAGCAGCATCCAAGCCCTACTACAAGTGCACAGAAGAGGTGGTCATAGTGTGTGTCCTGACTGGTCATACGTGTACATTCACTACTAACATATCTATAGGATGTGTGGAAGACATGACCATAATGTATACTCTGAATGGTTATACGTGTACATTCACAGCTCACACAACTATGGGATGTGCAGCAGACATGACCATAGCATGTTCTCTGTGCACAATGTACATAACGGGGCACATTTACTAAGGGTTCGTCAGACGCATTTCCGTCGGGTTTCCCTGATATTTCTGCCCTGAATTGCACAGGGGGTTTTTGGCGCACGCGATCGGATTTTGGTGCATCCGCGCCAGCTTTCATGCGGCACAAATCGGGGGTCGTGGCCGTCGGACAACCCGACTGATTCGGACAAACCGCGGAATTTAAAATTAAAATTGTGTCGCAAAATCAGCACTCCGGGAAGAAGATGGTGAACTCCGGCAGACACATTCAAGAAATCTGGCACACGCTGTAGATGAATCGCGGCAGCTCCAAATCCTCGGCGGGCATTCCGCATCAGCGGACGCAACGCGACGGGTAAATAAATGTGCCCCATTGTGTACTCCGACCTGTCATACATGTGCATTACTACTTACATGACTATGGGATGTGCAAGAGACATGACCATAGTATGTACTCTGTCCAATACATGCCCATAATGAGTGTTCTGACCGGTCATACATGTACATTCACTACTCACATAACTATGGTATGTGCAGGAGACATGACCATAGTATGTACTCTGTCCAATACATGCCCATAATGAGTGTTCTGACCGATCATACATGTACATTCACTACTCACATAACTATGGTATGTGCAGGAGACATGACCATAACGTGTACTCTGACCAGTCATACATGTGCAGTCTGTGGCGTAACTAGACGCTGATGGGCCCCAGTGCAAAGACTGTGCCGGGCCCCCGACTATAATGTATGGTTTATAGTAATAGTCTTCTCATATGGGAAAGTAACACCATAAGGGCCCCCTAGACCTCTTGGGCCCGGGTGCGACCGCAACCTCTACGCCCCTGTGTGCAGTCAATACTCACTTAACTATGAGATAACTATGAGTTCAGAAGACATGGACATATCGTTACTTAGTGTACTCACAATTTACGTAACGTTGGAATTGTTATCTTTTCTTCGGGAAAGGATTATCACCATCCTACAGGAGATTGTAGATAGTGCGCCTGGTAATGTTTGACTTTATCATATGTATATTATACTCAATGTTTGTGAAGGTGAAGCCTCCTGCACACCCAGCAAGTAGTTGTGTATATACAGAGGTCCTGGTCACACTGCACCTATTATTCACTAAACATGAATGGGACTATTATTCAGATCCCTTCCCTGGTTCTGTAACTACACCCATGGTGCCCCTCTCCAGCACCTTTCCCTGGTTATGGTCCTCGTTCAGCTTTTCGTCATTCAATAGTCTGGGAAAGTTAATGATAAATCAAAAATGAGCTAAAAGTAATATAACAATGTAATAACAAGGAAAACTCGAGCTCTTATACTCAGGGGTGATCCCAAATACATCACTGATTATAAGTCATTCTTACTGACAGGAGATGGAGCGTGCAGACCTCTGACTGGCCCCCATGTGGACTGGAAGGGCAATGTACACCAAGATTATGGTGAATAATACATAAAATCCATATAACACAAATAACTGGGGACACTCTAGAATATTTGGGGTGTCAAATATTGACATCATCTAAAAAATTAACAATATAATGTTAATTTCAAGAGCGAACATAATCATAATCTATAAGAGGGATGTGTCCTAACCCGGGCCGGCGCCAGCACTGGGCATAGCTGGGCAAGTGCCGGGGCCCAGAGCTGTGAGGGGGCTCATACAGAATTATCATGAGGGGCTGTATATAGAATAACCATGAGGAGGCTTTTTGGGATGATAAACTAGGGAATACTATATGGAACAGTAGACTGTTTTAGTTTCTGAATTTTAATCCCCTCATGTGAGTTCATTGCAAAGGGGCCTACTGAGGCTCTGTCGCCCAGGGGCCTACTGAAACCTGGAGCCGACCCTGATCCTAACACATAATAATCTTACAAACTCTTTCCTGGCAGCAGGTTGGGCAAGTCTAATTCTTCACCAGAAGCGTCTGATAGTGTACTCCCGACACAGTACTTAGTCAAGCCGAGTGTGCATGTGCTTCGGGGTGTGCAGAAAGGTGCATGCTTGAACTGCTGCTCCAGTAAGGAGAACGGGAGCTCTGTTTTTGTGATCTTTTAGGGTATGAGCCCTCAGTAATCAGAATATTATCCTCTGTCTTGTAGAAAAGTGATGACAAATACACATGGGAACACGCCCTTTAACTTTGTTCATGTGGGGCATTTAAGCCCTGCCCCCACTCTGAGTCTCCGAAATTTCGGGAATATAACTTTATTTTCATAAATGATGCACCTTTATGGTCTGGTCCGTAGAAAAGGTGGCCAATGATACTATAATGTCAAGATAAGGGGTGCCATTTTTGTGCAATTGAATACTTTATTATAAGTAATGTCTACCAGGATAATCCGTTTTTTAGAAGGTCCATGGGGACAGGGACTGATCCGGCAAGCTCTGTGCAGCGCTGCATAATCTTTGTGCGCTATATAAATAAAGGAATTATTATTATTAATCGAAACAGATGGCAGATTGCAATCTGGGAACCCATTGATCACCGTTTTTTGTGGTCGAATAAGGCAACAAGTGTTTGATTTCTCTACAGCACCACCGCAGGAGAAACTGAGCATTACACTGTTTCCATTAAAACAAGGTCCTCCAGAGTAACTACTGCTTTGGTTAATAGTTGGGAGACTTAGGATACATAATGATAGATTTTTTTTGCATAGAACTAGTTGAATTTACAGATTCTTTATGGACATTGTTGAGGGTGGGCACAGGGGTGGCATAGTATGGGTTACTGGAGCGTTGCCTCTGTGTGGCAGAGAATGGGTTACATGAGCTGCAGATGGGTATTACACGCCGCTCTGCTTCATTATTCTCCCTGATTATGTAATCATGAGGGGTGGGCAGCAGTCATGTTACACAGCGATGCCCGACACCATTGATCCGCAGGAATCCTGAAACATTGGAACGTCCCCCCTCTGCTGTACATGTCTGACGCGCCAGCACTGCAGCACAATCAGGTGAGGTGCTGCTGCATTGTCGTCTGAATGGTGCTGAGCTGACGTTACAGTGACGTCACCGGCAAACCCAGACAAGGATTAGTATGTGCAATACTGGCAGCGGGCACCTTGTGTGACAGTCCATGCAATGTGCCTGGATAATGTGCCATCCTATCAGGTAAAATAAAAAAAAGACTAAATTCTGAGAGATTGTGCTGAAATTCTGATGATCTTGGATGAAAATATGCAAAATTGACAGACCACATAACTTATGAGAGCTTACCCATATATGAGGGTTGCAATTCTTGTATGTTAACCAGGGTACACCCAATCCCAACCCCAAGTTTAAGATACATTTGATAAGAAGTTTGTTTATGATACTCCCCCCCCCCCCTTTCCCAACATCTCCCCCTCTGCACCCCTCCATGTCCGTATCCACCCTCTAACCCCCCCTCTCTGTGAGGGACCCCACTTTGCCCCCAAGGCAATGTCAACAGATTACAATGGAACGGCAATATTACATGTGTTACCTGCATTATTGTACCACTACTTGTCTATTTTATTTTATGCATGCCTTGTAAACCTAATTTATGAAAAAAACTAAGCTGTTCAATTCTCTGCAGTGCCCCCGCAGATTGAAAGAGGTATTACACTGAAATCATTAGGCAGTCTATGTAATGGATGGACATGCTGGGTCCTCCAGAGTAGAAGACTCTTCTATTAGCCATAATCTGTTAAAGCATAGTCCCTCTAATGAGGCAGTAACCCTACACAGGGCTAGTACTCTTCACAGATGATGGTTTGTTACAATGTAGATAAACACAATTGACTGAATGACATGAATAAATTATAATCTTACCTCCTCCATTTTTGTAGCACAAATATGGAAACCTCCAGACATTTCCCAAGCCAACGGCGAACCCTATACACGACATCATGAAGTCCAGAGGCTTGGACCATGTCTCTCTTGTTGGAATGGATTGATCACTGCGGCACAGTTCAGTTTCCGATTTTAAGACGAGTTCTCCCGAGATTCGTGGATCATATGTGTCTTCCATCCTCACTTTATAACTGATGGTCTCCACTTGTGGCTTTTGTCTCTGCATCTTACCCATAGATGATTCTGGATGCCAAACCTAGACTTGGAGATAAGTTGAGGCCTTCACACTTTGTTCTCCACTCACCAGGTGATTGAGATGATATGTGATAGAAACGTTTCAGTTTTTGGAAGAAGATCTTTCAGAAACAAGGACATGACATTCTTTTTGGTCCAAGATCTTTTGTGACTGCAGCTACAAATATCTCCAGTGACTTGTAGGTCGAAGATGACCTGACTCTAGGTCAGATGAATGGGATATCACACCAAAAGCCAAGCCAGTGGGAGGTCTTCTGGGACTCCACCCCATAGTCTTCTTATGGTGACAATTTGGTAAGCCCTAGCACCTAGAATAACTCACCAGGGGACAATCCAGTTGAGGTTGAAAAGGATGATTCAATCACTGTGTACACAATAGGGTACATTCAAAAGGGCACCCTGTGTGGTCTTCAGAGTGGACAGCATGAGGTTGAATAGAACACTTCAGTAGAATTTTGGAAATGACCAAACTATAGATATTGTGAATGAGGGTCTTCAGATTTGGTCTTCAAGCAGGCATGAACTGTCATCCCAATGGTTGTGCAACATTAAAGACTTAGCAGCTGATCGTGGCCAAAATGTTTTAACCTTTTGATAGGTTCTTCAAATTTACTTTCAAGCAATGGTTTCCTACAAAAAAAATAAAAAAATTATCTATCTGTTTAATTTTAAATTTTAGACTTTAAAAGAAAAAGTCACACGGTTTATGGAGAGTCTGGAGTCTGGTCAGCCAATATTGTAAATTTGTTTTCAATTATAGTACAGGTCTAAGTTTCTAGGTCATAGACTTTGGTGTAGGCTTCTTTTGTCCCCAAAGTGGTAAAGGCCCCAGCCCCAAATCCAACTTTTTGAAACTCAGGACATTTAATCCCAATAACTTCTACTCCTGTGAATACCCAATGTGAAGTAGGTTCTGTACATAGGACATGCCAAATTTTCCCAGATCTGTTAACGCAAATTTGGGTCAATACCGACAAATCCCACACTGTTATCTCTCACATCCCATATGTTTTACCCATAATCTGGGTTTCTGAATATGGATCTCAGTATCTTGAACATCTAAATCCCTACATAGCTCTCTAGGTACATATGCAATCCATGAGACGCTGCTCCTAGAAAGCAAATCTGTGCCATTCATACATCCATTCCTCTGCAATGTGGCCCCATCTGTAATCTCTCTCCCCAGTTTGATCATTAACTAGATCAGTACTTGGATTATACATATTCTCTCATTCATGAGCGGTTCTGCAAATATTTGCCCATGTAATGGTTTTATCACCTGAGAGACAAAAAAAATGCCAAAAGATAAAAAAAGCAGCACTCTGTTATGTTATGGAGAAGACCTTCTGGAATGGTCATTAGAATGTAATAAGCAGATTGCTGGGATGGAAACCAATTTGTGTAATGAAATGCTGCTGGAGGTTGTTACGGACGATCGGATCCACTTGGCATCTAGATGGTCTCGGAGACAACCACTTGTATGGATCATCTGCAGCAATGTCCAGCATGTAATGAGGGGGATCTTCACAGAAGCAACGTAATTATGGATAACAATGAAGTCAATTACCACCTCCAGATATCGAGCTGCCTGTAGACATCACATTGACTGTACGGAGGTGTCTGCTTCCATCGCTATAGTGGCTGATTTGTTGGGGGTGTTAGACCCTCACGTATCTGACATCAAGCACAGGTATAATGAATATCTAAAAATTGGAAAACCTCTATGAGGGGGTTCTCTTTGGAAGACCACAATCTATTAGCCAGAGTAGAGACTCTGGAGGACCTAACATGTCCATGCTCTATATCCATGGACACTACGGGGCACATTTACTAAGGGTCCGAACGCCGCATTTTCGTCAGGGTTTCGCGATTCCTTTCCGTTTTTGCCCTGGCTTGCATGCAACACAAATCGTGGGGCATGGACGTCGGGCAACCCGACTGATCCGGACAAAGCGCGGAATTTAAAAATCTAATTGTGTTCGCAAGATCAGCACTCACATGCACCGGGAAGAAGAAGGTGAACTCCGGCGGACCTCAGTGGGGGAGCGACACATACAGGAAATTGGAGGCACGATCTTAGTGAATCACGGCAGACCCGAATCCTCGTCGGACAACGCACGGCGGGGATTGCGACGGGACAGGTAAGTAAATGTGCCCCAATGGATTTTGAGGGATTCAACCTTAAACAAATTTTCTAACCTTTCACAGGATGGGCTATAAGTGTCGGAGCAGTAGATCTGACTGCATAGACCTCTACAAATAATGAAAAAGAGAGCCCAGTAATCTTTTGTGTTTTCCGACCTCTCAAGCAAAGCATCAGGAGACCGTGGATGTCTTAAATACAATGGGTCTCCTTATCAGTATGGATTTGTACCTCTAGCACATTACTGGGTTCCTAAGGTGATTACAGTTTTATCTTATCCCTCCCATTTTTTGGAGATAGGTTTGGAGCCTCATCATTCAGACATATCACTGTGTCACCTTATATCAATAGTCTTAAAACAAGTTGTTGTCTCTGTGATAGATGAAGAGGTAGAGGAGATGTCACAAGTATGAGGATTGTCCCTGTAATGTTGACCTATCTCCATCCACTGTGGCAGATGACTAGGGGTCTGACCATAACGACCCCTAATAATGATGAGAACAGGGGTCCTAGAGTCCCCAATGTGAATAGTGCAGTGGGCGCATGGGTGACCATAAGTATACAGCACTGAATGATAACATACATAGTAATTGGTGCAGTATAACAAACTTATTACAGTAATAAACTATGTGTTTCTTTAAAGTTACCTATATTTTTTAGCATTTTGCAAGAAAAACTTACATTTTTGAAACAATACTGCCAATGCCCCTTCTTTTGCAGGTGGGAGGATTATGTTTCTCACCACTAATTCAGACTCCAAGAAGTAAGACCTTGATGACACTTATAATCTAAGGAAAAATGTATAAGGAAGTAGACAGATGTATTATACAGGCGGTCCCCTACTTAAGAACACCCAACTTACAGACGAACCCTAGTTACAAACAGACCTCTGGATGTTTGTCATTACTGTACTTTAGCCTTAGGCTACAATGATCAGCTATAATAGTTATCACAGGTGTCTGTAATGAAGCTTTATTGATAATCCTGGTTCTTCTGACAATCCAACATGTTTAAATTCAATTGTCACAGAGACCAAAAAATTTTTGGCAGGGGCTCCAATTATACTGTTTCGATTATACTGTTTCGAATATACGGTTTCGATTTACATACAAATTCAACTTAAGTAAAAATCTACAGAACCTATCTTGTACGTAATGCGGGGACTGCCTGTAATGTGTGTTCTGCATGCAGCCCGCATACAACACTGACATCTACTGCCCCTTAGTGGAAGTGTCATAACAAGTGTAAAATGTATCTTATCCACAATTCTGGTTCTAGTAAGAGATTTCCGATCATAATGGAAACTTACCTTATGCTGAAAGTTACTTAGGAAAAAAACTCCATCATTTAGAGATGAGTTTTAATAAAAGGGCATAGAAGAAACAAATCAACCTAAAATGACCTAAGAAAAGTGATGTTTTCAAAAAATTACCAAATAAAACAGCGCCACACATGTCAAAAGGTTACATCTGGTATTGCAACTTAGTCCTTTTGAAAGACCAAATCCATTAGAAATGTCTCATTTTAGTAATGAGGGGGGAAGGGTCACTATAGATCCCTTTAATGAATCATTTCATTGGAAGAATCAAGAGTTCCCAGGTCGGTGACAGGGTCAGGGGTCATAAATGCTTCACCCTTGTGGACTGTCACTTAGTCACCGTCGTGTCCTCACTGGGTCCAAACCAAAGTGCAGAATTGATGGAGTGGAGGCAGTGATTCATATCATAGAGATGTCATTGGGGGTCATTTATCTTATCTCTGTTTGCTTTGGCTAACTTTTTTCTGTCTTCTTCCTTGGTCATTTCTCAATCTCACTTTTTCCCTGTGTTAAATGTTTTTTTCCCCCCAGATCTCTATTTGAGACAGTTGTCACAAATGTCGCAAAAATGTTGCACAAATGTCTCAAGTCATTTTTTTCCATTTTCTAAGTTTTCCTTAAGTATTTCATTTGGCCTTTCTTTGCGCCCAAAAATGTTGCAAATTTTAGACACTTTGAAATGATAAATGTCACTTGCGACATTTAGCACATCTGGAATAGAAGATAAATGTGTCTTACTGACGAAAAACAAATGTCCGGCGGACATTTCAAAATGTCCCCCAAAAAGGCGCAAAAAATTGCAAGGCGCCAAAAAATGTCTCAAAAAAGACAAAAAAACGGGAAGAAAAATAAAGATAAATGACCCTTATTGTCTGACTACTGCTGGATTGTCAGCTCTTTGGTATAGGAATGGGAAATATTCTTTCTTTGGCCACAGTAAGGGATATAAATTGTGGCCACACAACTTTTTTTATCAGGAAGATTTTAAATTGGAAAAAGTTTTCACTGCTCCATCTACCTGCTACATGGCTGGATTATACAGGCCCAATGATTTCCACCATCACTGGCTCTAGTAATATGACGGTTCATCAGATTCTAAGGGAAGAAAGGATGAGACATGTAGAATCTCAGCATTTGTGATCTCCATTGAAAACACCTGATACAACACAGTTCTATCAAAGTTCGGAAAGTTCATCTTATAAAAACCCAACCTGAAAGTGGGCAGTGGTCGGCCGGTTATGGGACAGGACACATCTCTCTTGTACCAATGGGGATTGTAGCGATTGCTCTTTATTAGAGACTGCGGATATCTGATATTCTGAACCGGTCATGGACCGACATACGCCCCTGGAAATAAATAGTTAATTGAAATGACTGCCTTATGGATCTGCAGTCCAGATTATTAAAGGGATTTTCTGGGTCCCCCAAGTGTTTTCCATTCTGATGACCAAGTAAGCGATTGTTAGGATCCAATGCTGTGAAGAGCAGAGCGTTCAATGAGAAAACAGGTTTCCCTAAGGGGGGGAGACAGGGCACTGAGGTGACATATGATGCAGGGGATACCCCGACATGTCCTCTCCCTGTATACCGTGCACACCGTATACGCCTTCCTAGATCCGGGCGCAGCCAGACCTCCAACTGCATGTTAATGCCTCGCACCATCCCTCCCAACCACCACTAGAAACCTCCTTGTTTTTTCTCTGCAGAAAAACACTCCGCTTTTCACTAGTTTGTCAGACGTGACAAGAATTGTATAGATTTCCAATGATTCAGGTTCTGCCGCTGAGGATGTAATGGGGGAGTAGTGCCCCCTGCTGGTGGTCAGGAGAACATCACAAAGGTTACGCAGCTCTGAGCAAGGGATTTCTAGCTTAGACTGAGAAGTGGTTTGAGATTCAACAAATCACCAAAGTTTTGCCAAGATAGAAATCATAGCAATGACATCCCACTAAGGGGGCTACTCCGCCCCTGCAAAAAGATTATTTTTTCAGGGGGAAGTTGCAGCTGGATATACATAAAGTTGATACAGTTACATAAGGGGGTCCCCTGGGCCCCAATAGCAAAATCATTACCAGGCCCCCCATAACTATAAAGTATCATTGATACGGATCTCCTCGTAATGTGATGGAAAAGCTTATGGACCCTCCAAAGATCCTGGGCCAAGATGTAACAGCAACCCCCGGAAGTCAACAACGGAAACACAGTGTCCCGGCACCATCCGGTCATACACAGCCCTATCTCCGGTGTAAGCGGGTACAGGTCCTGGCGGGTGAGTGAAATCTGGTGGCACAATTGCAGACGGTGGTGCTCAGCTGGAGCGCTCAGACAGCGAAATGCAAAAAATAGAGGAAGCGGCACTCACCGATCTTGTGCAATTCAGTCTTTATTGCGGTGTACACATGGGCAGTGCGGGGCCTGGCGACGGGCCGTTTCGCGCTAAGCTAGCCAAATGTCAAGCCAACCCCCGGAAGTTACACCCCTGAGGACATCTATGATCATTAACAATATCCATAGGACCCCACTTATTGATAAAAGCGGGGTCTTATACAGACCCTAATGGTGTATAAACATTGTGTGACATTAACGGGTGAAAAATTAATGAATGAGTCATGAATGATGAGCAAAGATGGGGCAACAAGGGTATTTATGGCCACGCACCCACCTCAGGTCTATGTGCTCCATTATGTAGAAATTTCCCTTTAAATAGTGACCTATATTGAGATACAGGGGCGGACTGGCCATTGTACCCACCGGGAATTTTCCCGGTGGGCCGGTCGGTCCTGGGCCGGTGTGGGGCCGGTCCGGAGCTGGTGCGGGGCCGGTCCGCACTCCCTCCCTACAACTTTTCATCTAATCTACAGTACCTGCATCGTACGATCGTTCGATGCAGGTACTATTGATTAGTACACAGACGCAGCGCAGCACCGCTGCTTCTGCGTCTGTGTATAACGGGCAGCTACACAGGTCGCGCAATTGACGTAATTGCGCGACCTGTGTAGCGTGGAGGAGGCTGGCACTTACCATGTCAGCTGTCCGGCCCTCCCTGCAGCTCCGCGGCTTGGTGTGGAGGCGCGGAGCAGTGACGTCACTATCCCGCGCCTCTTCACCAAGCCACAGAAGACCGAGGGAAGAAACCTGTGCTTAAAAGGGTGAGTATGATGTTTTGTTTTGTTTTTAATGATAGAATGGGGACAATAATTATTTCTGGGGCGGGAGGGGGGTGCATTAAGGCTGGCAGGGGGTATAAATTATAGGTCTGGGGCAGGGGGGGGGCCTGAGGGCTGGCAGGGGGCATACATTATATGTCTGGGGCGGGGGGAGGGCATTATTCTATATCTGGGGCTGGTAGGGGGCATAAATTATATGTCTGGGGCGGGGGGGGGGGGCATTAATTATATGTCTGGGGCAGGGGGCATTATTGTATATCTAGGGCTGGCAGGGGGCATACATTATATGTCTGGGGCGGGGGGAGGGCATTATTCTATATCTGGGGCTGGTAGGGGGCATAAATTATATGTCTGGGGCGGGGGGGGGCATAAATTATATGTCTGGGGCGGGGGGGGCATTAATTATATGTCTGGGGCAGGGGGCATTATTGTATATCTAGGGCTGGCAAGGGGCATAAATTATATGTCTGGGGCAGGGGCATAAATTATATGTCTGGGGCGGGGGGGGGGCATTATTGTATATCTAGGACTAGCAGGGGGCATTAATTCTACATCTGGGGCTGGCAAGGGGCATCAATTATATGGTGGGGGCATTATTGTATATCTTGGGCTGGCGGGGGCATTAATTATATGTCTGGGGCGGGGGGGGGGGGCATTATTCTATGTCTGGGGCAGGTTGGGGCCATTATTCTATGTCTGGGGTAGGCTGGGGGTGTTAATTCTATGTCTGGGGCAGGCGGGTG
Organism: Engystomops pustulosus; assembly: GCF_040894005.1. Taxonomy (NCBI): domain Eukaryota; kingdom Metazoa; phylum Chordata; class Amphibia; order Anura; family Leptodactylidae; genus Engystomops; species Engystomops pustulosus. The sequence goes on from NC_092419.1 coordinate 94,971,378, forward strand.
CCATTAATTCTATGTCTGGGGCGGGCTGGGGCCATTAGTTCTATGTCTGGGATAGGCTGGGGCCATTAATTATATGTCTGGGGCGGGCTGGGGGCATAAATTCTATGTCTGGGGTAGGCTGGGGGCATTAATTTTATGACTGGGGAAGGCTGGGGCCATTCAATTTATGTCTGGGGCAGTCTGTGGCATTGATTCTGTGTCTGGGGCAGGCTGGGGGCATTAATTTTATGACTGGGGTAGGCCGGGGCCATTATTATTACACCTGGGTCATAGTCGGAGCTCTATCAATACTGGGGTGGAAGTGGGGGGTTAAGGAGGTTAAAGGTGAGAAAGAAGAAATACATTATCCTTACATTATGGGGCACTATTTGTGTGGTGCTAATATTGTAGGGGGCTCTATTACAGTATTTGGGGCACAGTATTGGTGGTAGCAGAAGAAGGGACAATGGGAAAGTGCAGAACATAAGACATCTGTGTGGTAAACTCTGCAGGAAAGCTGTGTACCTGGAGGAAGAGACAAGGTGATGGTGGAACTAATGGAAAAGATGAGGAACGAGTACAATCAGAGGAGACGTCACCTGATGTCACTGGATGCAATAGGTGAGGATGTCATGTGTTTTCTGTAGCTGTATATGATAAATACTGATTTTTTGCATGTTCGCTTCTGTGTATATATGTAGTATTATAGTAGTTATATTCTTGTACATAGGGGGCAGTATTATAGTAGTTATATTCTTGTACATAGGGGCAGTATTATAGTAGTTATATTCTTGTACATAGGGGGCAGTATTATAGTAGTTATATTCTTGCACATAGGGGCAGTATTATAGTAGTTATATTCTTGTACATAGGGGGCAGTATTATAGTAGTTATATTCTTGTACATAGGGGCAGTATTATAGTAGTTATATTCTTGTACACAGGGGGCAGTATTATAGTAGTTATATTCTTGTACACAGGGGGCAATATTATAGTAGTTCTATTCTTGTACATAGGGGGCAGTATTATAGTAGTTCTATTCTTGTACATAGGGGGCAGTATTATAGTAGTTATATTCTTGTACATAGGGGCAGTATTATAGTAGTTATATTCTTGTACATAGGGGGCAGTATTATAGTAGTTATATTCCTGTACATAGGGGGGCAGTATTATAGTAGTTATATTCTTGTACATAGGGGGCAGTATTATAGTAGTTATATTCTTGTACATAGGGGGTAGTATTATAGTAGTTATATTCTTGTACATAGGGAGCTGTATTATAGTAGTTATATTCCTGTACATATGGGGGGCAGTATTATAGTAGTTATATTCTTGTACATAGGGGGCAGTATTATAGTAGTTATATTCTTGTACATAGGGGGTAGTATAATAGTAGTTATATTCTTGTACATAGGGAGCTGTATTATAGTAGTTATATTCCTGTACATAGGGGGGGCAGTATTATAGTAGTTATATTCTTGTACATAGGGGGCAGTATTATAGTAGTTATATTCTTGTACATAGGGAGCTGTATTATAGTAGTTATATTCCTGTACATAGGGGGGGCAGTATTATAGTAGTTATATTCTTGTACATAGGGGGCAGTATTATAGTAGTTATATTCTTGTATATAGGGGGCAGTATTATAGTAGTTATATTCTTGTACATAGGGGGCAGTATTATAGTAGTTATATTCCTGTACATAGGGGAAAGGTATATAAGGCTTACCGGGTCATGTGTTTGCATCATTTACTGATCGACAGGTCACATTCTTTGCACATCAGATTCACTTACTAGTAAAAGATGTTCTTGTTTTGCGTTAAGGCCATCTACCAACAATTTGTCTGTTATAACCCCACCCACATTATCTGACCACACCCACTTGTTTTGACTCCGCCCATAAAATGGGGCCACTTTTACAGTTTTTTCCAGGGCCATTTTAAATTCCCAGTCCGCCTCTGTTGAGATATTTGACATGATTCATAGGATATTAGTTGTGGCTATGCCAAATCACATCCTACATTCTTGGAATATATAAGTAGTCTCTGCTGTACATATATATATACATGGCATGACTTGGCAGCGGCTCCGTGCACTGGCACTGTCAGGTCACCCACATTTCCCTCCTCCTGCTTGATGCTTCCAGGAGCCCGGCGGTGGTGACGTCAGGGCAGCTCCTGACCTGTTTTCCTGTACCATGTAACCTGCCAGCTTCATTCATCTTTCAAGGCACCGATTCATGTTTAATGCGCTCTTCAGAGGGAAGATTCGGGGCGATGCGAGCCAAGCCCGGCTCTGGTGATAACATCTTTGGCAGTGGTAGCCGGTAGAAGAACATCAGTAGGACATGGCTTTCCTAAGATCTGTCATCTATGGTCCTAAGGGAGATCTTATTAGTGAGAGGTGTCATTCAAGGTGAGACGTCAATAATAAGTCTAATACCTGATGCTAAGGTCACATGCCAATAGTGGGCAAGTATAATGACCGCACTTGATGCCCTGGTTTTACTTCATTGCGGGTTGGAGTTCGGACCAGAATTAGGGATATGGGATTTATGGGATAAATCTCCTTTGAGGGCCAACTCCCCTTAGTTCTGTGTACCGATTCCAGATTACAACCTTTGTTCTAGCTACTTAGATGGCATAATTTTTACTTCCATGAGTCTCCAAGGGTTGTCTCTGGACAGAATCCGTCTCCTTCCCCCTCTGACTGCTAACAATACAGTCTCCTCTTATATCCGCAGCAGCAGAAATCTACTCAGTAATACTTCTACATACTACTATGTGGTTTGCTCCTTTCCTGACACGCAGGGCAAAAAGCTATACCTATTGGCTGCTCTGCAGAGGTCTTTTTATCTTGGAGTCATGGGATAGGCTACGTTCTGTACTGAATTAGTCTTCTTTGACAGATGTCCATACAGTCCCTAATTTCTCTAGAAAAACAAACCTACAATGAATTTGCTCCTTTCCTGACAAGCAGGACAGGAAGCCATTCTTATTGGCTGCAGTGTAGTGAACAGAGAGAGTTGGCAGCAGGGGCAGTGACTGAGCATGTGTGTCCATCAGCACTTTAGGTCATAAGGTTAGTGTTCACGTGTCTATTCATTGTCAACACCAGGTGGCACCATACTACGTTATCAAATGTTAGAACAAGTGCTCTTACCCTGTAGACTACACTGCACCTACAAGGTCTTAAGGAGACCACCATGGTCATTTTCTATGGGTCCGCCTGGGGGAGGGTGCTCTAACAAAGATCAAAATTTGTTCCCCGTAGCTGGAGTCCTCAGTAGAGGGGGATCTTGTGCTTAATACTCCACAGCAAAAGATTGGGACCAATCAAAGCCGGGGCCCCAATATTCTGGAGCCCTTTAGCAGCTGCCTTCTCTGTCACAGTGATATTTTAACCCTTTCCTATTAATTTTATTTTTAATAGTGGCGTTCTCCTCTGTGATATCAGGACAACCGTGAGGCTGCGCCTTTTGTGTGCCCTTTTTTTCTCTTTGAATTACGACATAACAAAATTCTGGACAGAACTTCTTCTTATCTCTGGCGCTCAATGAAGCACTTGTTGGCTCATCGAGTGTCGCCTCGGTGACTCAAGTGGGACGTATATCAGGTGCTCCGGGAATATTTGGCAGAGACGTTCGGATGTTGATTTCGCTCCATCTACATTACGCAGACATAGCAGAGTCTGGCACAGCGGCACAGCAGAGCTGGATTAGTCTTTCGGTTCTCCTCTGTGTTGGGAATATCACGTCTTCCCATCCTCCAGGTATTGCAGATTTCCATTGAGCGGTTTATGTATCCGACATAACATTCCTGTGGTTGCTCACCGCAGCCTGTACCGCTGCAGAGACATTTTTTCAGCAATGTCCTTATAAGGATGGACCCCTTTAAGGGAGATGGATGATAAAGGGGTGGAGAGAATGGATGATAAGGGAGGGAGAGGAGAGCGCGCTACAGTTTGCTGGCCTGGACTGTAGGGGATGAGAATGTTTTAAATAGCATGGAATATGTTCACACAGTCACACAGCTCTGCATCACTCGACAAGGGCAGCGCTCCTCCGGGCACACGGGGTTAATGCACTATTGATCAGCGCCAGGTGAGTCCCGCTACCCACATGGGCAGGGGAATTTAAAGGGCAGCAGCAATTTCATCATCTCATTGCACACATTGAATTAGATTTTTTTATGGTTTATACATTGCGCCGTTACATTTTATCTTTTAATGACTTGTTGCAGTTTGCTTCGTGACAATGTATCGGTGAAGCTGGTGCAGGGGCTTTAGGACTTAGTACTGCACTGGTACATGACTCCGGTGCTCTCTGTGAAGTTGGTGCAGTGTTGTAAAGAGTTGACACATTATGGGGTCACATCCACAACCTCCATCAGCCAATATCACAATGATGGGGGTTGGAATTCTCTTTATACATGCTACATCTTATCCAGGAAGCTGGAGTATAGTAGGATACTGAGGTTAGTTGTAGGATCATTTCCATATCTACAAGGTAGTTATAGGATCTATAATGATCTGATCAGTATCTCAGCTTCTTCTGCTATACAAAGAGGATGAAAGGGTTAACTGCAGTCACTCCACCACCTACTGCCCATACATAGGGACTCCAGGAATTCCGAAATGTCTTCAAGGATCAATAGAGTCTAAAGGGATAAAGGGATTGTCTATTTTACACCATGTAACAGGGTATTTATCACTGGGGATGCTACATTAAAGGGAATATTAAAATATAAAAACTGCAAGTATTTGCAAGGGTGTAAGATCCATAGAAGAAAGCACTAAGCAAAATCAACTGCCCCGTCCCCTACCCTTGTGTGCCACCCATACATAGTAGCAATAGGGCAGTGCCAGGTGCCCATGGTCATAGGGGGTTAATGGGTCCTTAAAGGGGAATGTTTGGCGCTGATGTGCAGATAGGGACCAGATAATAGATACTTTTCAGAAAAATATTTAGCAATCCGTTCCTAAGGAGGAACAGTTCAGGGACACAGAGGGAAGAGGATCCAGCCAAAAACTCCAGGGGGGTGGGAATTAGCAGAAATACAGAAGAAATCTCTTTTATGTAGTTTTTATATCTGTCTATAATCTCATATCTATCTATCTATCTATCTCATATCTATCTATCTATCTATCTATCTATCTCCTATCTCATATCTATCTATCTATCTATCTCCTATCTCATATCTATCTATCTCCTATGTATCTATCTATCTATCTATCTCATATCTATCTATCTATCTATCTATCTATCTATCTATCTATCTATCTATCTATCTCCTATCTCATATCTATCTATCTATCTATCTCCTATCTCATATCTATCTATCTCCTATCTATCTATCTATCTATCTCATATCTATCTATCTATATTCTATCTATCTCATATCTATCTATCTCATATCTATCTATCTATCTATCTATCTATCTATCTATCTATATTCTATCTATCTCATATCTATCTATCTCATATCTATCTATCTATCTATCTATCTATCTATCTATCTATCTATCTATCTATATTCTATCTATCTCATATCTATCTATCTCATATCTATCTATCTATCTATCTATCTATCTCATATCTATCTATCTATCTCATATCTATCTATCTATCTCATATCTATCTATCTATCTATCTATCTATCTATCTATCTATCTCATATCTATCATCTATCTATCTATCTATCTATCTATCTATCTATCTATCTATCTATCTCATATCTATCTATCTATCTATCTATCTCATATCTATATATCTATCTATCTATCTATCTATCTATCTATCTATCTATCTCATATCTATATATCTATCTATCTCATATCTATATATCTCATATCTATCAGTCTAAACTTTGTAAAATGTTCTGGATGAACATGAAAAATGGGGAGACCATCTAGACTGGACCTGACTGTATGTAACTTGGGCGCTTTATATGACACTCACATTACAAAAAGGGTGTAACAAGAGCTTACAGTCTATGAGGATGAGGGGAGGATACAAGATCTTACAGTCTATGAGGATGAGGGGGTGACACAAGAGCTTACAGTCTATGAGGATGAGGGGGGACACAAGAGCTTACAGTCTATGAGGATGAGGGGGTGACACAAGAGCTTACAGTCTATGAGGATGAGGGGGTGACACAAGAGGTTACAGTCTATGAGGATGAGGGGATGACACAAGAGCTTACAGTCTATGAGGATGAGGGGGTAACACAAGAGCTTACAGTCTATGAGGATGAGGGGGTGACACAAGAGCTTACAGTCTATGAGGATGAGGGGGTGACACAAGAGCTTACAGTCTATGAGGATGAGGGGGTGACACAAGAGCTTACAGTCTATGAGGATGAGGTTGTGACACAAGAGCTTACAGTCTATGAGGATGAGGGGGTGACACAAGAGGTTACAGTCTATGAGGATGAGGGGATGACACAAGAGCTTACAGTCTATGAGGATGAGGGGGTGACACAAGAGCTTACAGTCTATGAGGATGAGGGGGTGACACAAGAGCTTACTTACAGTCTATGAGGATGAGGGGGTGACACAAGAGGTTACAGTCTATGAGGATGAGGGGATGACACAAGAGCTTACAGTCTATGAGGATGAGGGGGTAACACAAGAGCTTACAGTCTATGAGGATGAGGGGGTGACACAAGAGCTTACAGTCTATGAGGATGAGGGGGTGACACAAGAGCTTACACTCTATGAGATGAGGGGGTGACACAAGAGCTTACAGTCTATGAGGATGAGGTTGTGACACAAGAGCTTACAGTCTATGAGGATGAGGGGGTGACACAAGAGGTTACAGTCTATGAGGATGAGGGGATGACACAAGAGCTTACAGTCTATGAGGATGAGGGGGTGACACAAGAGCTTACAGTCTATGAGGATGAGGGGGTGACACAAGAGCTTACAGTCTATGAGGATGAGGGGGTGACACAAGAGCTTACAGTCTATGAGGATGAGGTTGTGAGACAAGAGCTTACAGTCTATGAGGATGAGGGGGTGACACAAGCGCTTACAGTCTATTAGGATGAGGGGGTGACACAAGAGCTTACAGTCTATGAGGATGAGGGGGTGACACAAGAGCTTACAGTCTATGAGGATGATGGGGATGACACAAGAGCTTACAGTCTATGAGATTGAGGGGGTGACACAAGAGCTTACAGTCTATGAGGATGAGGGGGGACACAAGAGCTTACAGTCTATGAGGATGAGGGGTGACACAAGAGCTTACAGTCTATGAGGATGAGGAGGTGACACAAGAGCTTACAGTCTATGAGGATGAGGGGGTGACACAAGAGCTTACAGTCTATGAGGATGAGGGGGTGACACAAGAGCTTACAGTCTATGAGGGTGAGGGGGTGACACAAGAGCTTACAGCCTATGAGGATGAGGTGGTGACACAAGAGCTTACAGTCTATGAGGATGAGGGGGTGACACAAGAGCTTACAGTCTATGAGGATGAGGGGGTGACACAAGAGCTTACAGTCTATGAGGAGAAGGGGGTGACACAAGAGCTTACAGTCTATGAGGATGAGGGGGTGACACAAGAGCTTACAGTCTATGAGGATGAGGGGGTGACACAAGAGCTTACAGTCTATGAAGATGAAGTGGTGACACAAGAGCTTACAGTCTATGAGGATGAGGGGGTGACACAAGAGCTTACAGCCTATGAGGATGAGGTGGGGACACAAGAGCTTTCAGTCTATGAGGATGAGGGTGTGACACAAGAGCTTACAGTCTATGAGGATGAGGGGGTGACACAAGAGCTTACAGTCTATGAGGATGAGGGGGTGACACAAGAGCTTACAGTCTATGAGGATGAGGTTGTGACACAAGAGCTTACAGTCTATGAGGATGAGGGGGTGACACAAGAGGTTACAGTCTATGAGGATGAGGGGATGACACAAGAGCTTACAGTCTATGAGGATGAGGGGGTGACACAAGAGCTTACAGTCTATGAGGATGAGGGGGTGACACAAGAGCTTACAGTCTATGAGGATGAGGGGGTGACACAAGAGCTTACAGTCTATGAGGATGAGGTTGTGAGACAAGAGCTTACAGTCTATGAGGATGAGGGGGTGACACAAGCGCTTACAGTCTATTAGGATGAGGGGGTGACACAAGAGCTTACAGTCTATGAGGATGAGGGGGTGACACAAGAGCTTACAGTCTATGAGGATGATGGGGATGACACAAGAGCTTACAGTCTATGAGATTGAGGGGGTGACACAAGAGCTTACAGTCTATGAGGATGAGGGGGGACACAAGAGCTTACAGTCTATGAGGATGAGGGGTGACACAAGAGCTTACAGTCTATGAGGATGAGGAGGTGACACAAGAGCTTACAGTCTATGAGGATGAGGGGGTGACACAAGAGCTTACAGTCTATGAGGATGAGGGGGTGACACAAGAGCTTACAGTCTATGAGGGTGAGGGGGTGACACAAGAGCTTACAGCCTATGAGGATGAGGTGGTGACACAAGAGCTTACAGTCTATGAGGATGAGGGGGTGACACAAGAGCTTACAGTCTATGAGGATGAGGGGGTGACACAAGAGCTTACAGTCTATGAGGAGAAGGGGGTGACACAAGAGCTTACAGTCTATGAGGATGAGGGGGTGACACAAGAGCTTACAGTCTATGAGGATGAGGGGGTGACACAAGAGCTTACAGTCTATGAAGATGAGGTGGTGACACAAGAGCTTACAGTCTATGAGGATGAGGGGGTGACACAAGAGCTTACAGCCTATGAGGATGAGGTGGGGACACAAGAGCTTTCAGTCTATGAGGATGAGGGTGTGACACAAGAGCTTACAGTCTATGAGGATGAGGGGGTGACACAAGAGCTTACAGTCTATGAGGATGAGGGGGTGACACAAGAGCTTACAGTCTATGAGGATGAGAGGGTGACACAAGAGCTTACAGTCTATGAGGATGAGGGGTGACACAAGAGCTTACAGTCTATGAGGATGAGGAGGTGACACAAGAGCTTACAGTCTATGAGGATGAGGGGGTGACACAAGAGCTTACAGTCTATGAGGATGAGGGGGTGACACAAGAGCTTACAGTCTATGAGGGTGAGGGGGTGACACAAGAGCTTACAGCCTATGAGGATGAGGTGGTGACACAAGAGCTTACAGTCTATGAGGATGAGGGGGTGACACAAGAGCTTACAGTCTATGAGGATGAGGGGGTGACACAAGAGCTTACAGTCTATGAGGAGAAGGGGGTGACACAAGAGCTTACAGTCTATGAGGATGAGGGGGTGACACAAGAGCTTACAGTCTATGAGGATGAGGGGGTGACACAAGAGCTTACAGTCTATGAAGATGAGGTGGTGACACAAGAGCTTACAGTCTATGAGGATGAGGGGGTGACACAAGAGCTTACAGCCTATGAGGATGAGGTGGGGACACAAGAGCTTTCAGTCTATGAGGATGAGGGTGTGACACAAGAGCTTACAGTCTATGAGGATGAGGGGGTGACACAAGAGCTTACAGTCTATGAGGATGAGGGGGTGACACAAGAGCTTACAGTCTATGAGGATGAGAGGGTGACACAAGAGCTTACAGTCTATGAGGATGAGGGGGTGACACAAGAGGTATAAGAGGTTGTATAATGGCCAAGTCATTCTAAATAATAATAAATAATAATAATAATAATAAATAATTTAATAAATAAAAATTCTGCTGTTTTAACCAGCCATCAGCCGCTATCTTATATACAGGGTCCAAGGTGAAAGTGACTGCAGAGAAGCCTGGAGCTTGGGATCTGGAGTTTGCCGGATAACAGATGGGAGATAGGACATAGGATGGATTAGTAAAGGGAAAGGTGACATTTCATGCAGATAGCGAGTGTGATAGGCTGCTAAAGTGATGGGTTTTAAGATCATGTTTAAAACTTTGGAGAGTGGGTATTAGTCTGAGAGTCCGGGGAAGGGCATTCCAGAGCATAGGTGCAGCTAGGGAGAGGTCTAATCTAAGTATTATAGACTATTAAAGACCAATCAGAATGTTTGTATGTCTTTATATATACGCTGCCTCTTTGCCACATTATGGTTGAGGAAGGTTTTAACACCGGAACATGGCATTTTTGTCATGGAATAAAGTTGCATCTTTGATTTTATTTGGACCCCAAGGCTCTGCCTTTTCTGTAAGTAACTATGAACTTACTGGGTTTGTGTCACGGACCTTATAGATCAGTGGTGGCGAACCTATGGCACTGGTGCCGGAGGTGGCATTCAGAGCCCTTTCTGTGGGCACTCAAGCCATCACCAGAGAGGACTCCAGGTATCTTCCTGCAGTCCCAGACAGCCCAGGACTTGCTGTGCACAGAGCTATTTAAAAGTGACAGCGCTTACATGGGACTACAGGAGGAGTGGGAAGGTGTTGTGACAGAGAAGGGAGTATAAATCACAAATAAAATTTCTGTGTTGGCACTTTGTGATAAATAAGTGGGTCTTGGTTGTAGTTTGGGCACTCAGTCTCTAAAAGGTTCGCCATCACTGTTATAGATTATTATCCACCTTGAGGAAGGTTTACACTTTGCTGTTCTGAGCTATCCCTTTAATTTTTATCTAGAAATAGTAGCCCTGCATTGAGGGTGGGTGCAAAGTCTACAGGTTTCTGGCACAAACCTCTAATTAGCAAGTGTAGAGAAGCGGGCAGTGCTCCAGAGATACAATGTGCCCCAAGGTGCAGGTTTATTTCAAGAGTGGCGATGAGAGATGAGCGCACGTTTACCTTTGGGTCCCGTGGCCGAACCCGAACACCAAACTCGAACTGGAATGTCGGATCCACTCATCATTTCGGCAATATACATGTACATTTTGAAGCCTATCTATCTATGTATCTATCTATCTAGTTTCTATCCCATGTTTACCCATCTCATATCTATCTATATTTTTCTATACATTCTGCACAAGATCTTTGAACTTGATCCGTGAACATTGGGGCACATTTACTTACCCAGTCCAGTCGCGATCCAGCGGTGCGTTCTCCAACGCTGATTCTGGTCAGCTGGCATTCACTAAGGTCGTGCGCCCTATATCCACCAAGTGTCGCTGCTGCGCTGAGGTCCGCCGGAGTTCACCTTCTTCGTCCCGATGCATGTAAGTGCTGATCTTGCGACACACATTTTTTGAAAAATTCTGCGGTTTTTCAGAATCCGTCGGGTTGTCCAACAACCACGACCCCCGATTTCTGTCATGTGAATGCCGGCACCGATGCGCCACAATCCGAACGCGTGCACCAAAATCCCGGGGTAATTCGGTGCACATCGGAAATATTCGGGAAACCAGACGAAAGTGTGCAATTCGGACCCTTAGTAATCAAGTAAGTGAGTAAATGTCAGGAGCCCAGATATTTTCTAGGCAGCCGCTGATATTATTACCATTCTCTTCAATCCTATAATGTGGTTTTTATGATCCTCGGTTTAGTGTATTTGTCCCCAAACATCTATTGTTTTCTTCATTCCTCAAATTCCGTGTAGTAATAATCCTTAGACAACAATATTGTGAATCTTAAAATATTTTACTGCGTTAATAGAAAGACTCCATTTATCAATTTAGAAAGACCTAAAGGTGTGGTCGCCACTAGATGGAGCTATAGATCTCACTGCATACTGTGTTATCATAGAGTTCAATGTGTGAACAGTATGCAGTAGGCTCTCAAGCTCCCCCTAGTGGTAGCTAAAATGTTATCTTTTATTTGCACCTTGATGCAGGGTATTTGGAAACTCAGTCTCCGGCTTTCTATGATGTTGTTTTCCCATGATGCTCAGGTGACAGAAGGTTTAGATGCAGGTGTGTCTGCTGTAGATAGCTTTCTCCCTGTCTCTGTTTCCATGCTGTGATCTCAGTGGGGGTACACACTCTCTGTACATGCACAGAAAACAAAGATTGGCACAGCCAGGCACAAGCTGATATGACGATGTTGCTGTTAATTTGTTGGCTGGAATGTTAGGCGCTCATGTTTTTATCATTCAGGTGCGAGAAGCCTGGGAATGACTCTCCCCGCATTGTGCATGCAAGACTGGAGCGTATTAACAAGCTGCGGATACACAGGGAAGACGCAGAGCTGCAGGGATGAGATGAAATAATTCATAGCATCCATTACATTGATTTAGAAATCTTAAAGGGATTGTCTGAGAAGAGTTTGTAATGCAGCGGGTGTAGACCTAAAGGCTTGGGGCTGTTACTAAAGCTGTTACTTAGTTTCACCCTTTAACCCACAAACTGGGAACTGGAGGGGGGGGGGGGGGGCAAGGAGTTGTTCAGTGGCAGATGTCCTAGGTAGGTCACAGGATAAGTAGAGATGTAGTCAATGGAAAAACTGAGGGCAAAGTAATGGTAATCCAGACAGGGGCTGGAAGTAGAGTAATGGTAAACCAGGCAGGGGCTGGAAGCAGGGTAATGGTAATCCAGGCAGGGGCTGGAAGCAGAGTAATGGTAATCCCGGCAGGGGCTGGAAGTAGAGTAATGGTAATCCAGGCAGGGGCTGGAAGCAGAGTAATGGTAATCCCGGCAGGGGCTGGAAGTAGAGTAATGGTAATCCAGGCAGGGGCTGGAAGCAGAGTAATGGTAATCCAGGCAGGGGCTGGAAGCAAAGTACTGGTAATCCAGGCAGGGTCTGGAAGCAAAGTCATGGTAATCTAGGCAGGGTCTGGAAGTAGAGTAATGGTAATCCCGGCAGGGGCTGGAAGCAGAGTAATGGTAATCCAGGCAGGGGCTGGAAGTAGAGTAATGGTAATCCAGGCAGGAGCTGGAAGCAGAGTAATGGTAATCCAGGCAGGGATTGGAAGCAGGGTAATAGTTATCCAGGCAGGGGCTGGAAGCAGGGTAATGGTAATCCAGGCAGGGGCTGGAAGCAAAGTAATGGTAATCCAGGCAGGGGCTGGAAGCAAAGTAATGGTAATCCAGGCAGGGTCTGGAAGCAGGGTAATGGTAATCCAGGCAGGGTCTGGAAGCAAAGTCATGGTAATCCAGGCAGGGGCTGGAAGTAGAGTAATGGTAATCCAGGCAGGGGCTGGAAGCAGAGTAATGGTAATCCCGGCAGGGGCTGGAAGTAGAATAATGGTAATCCAGGCAGGGGCTGGAAGCAGAGTAATAGTAATCCCGGCAGGGGCTGGAAGTAGAGTAATGGTAATCCAGGCAGGGTCTGGAAGCAGAGTAATGGTAATCCAGGCAGGGGCTGGAAGCAAAGTACTGGTAATCCAGGCAGGGTCTGGAAGCAAAGTCATGGTAATCTAGGCAGGGTCTGGAAGTAGAGTAATGGTAATCCAGGCAGGGGCTGGAAGTAGAGTAATGGTAATCCAGGCAGGAGCTGGAAGCAGAGTAATGGTAATCCAGGCAGGGGCTGGAAGCAGATTAATGGTAATCCAGGCAGGGGCTGGAAGCAAAGTAATGGTAATCCAGGCAGGGGCTGGAAGCAAAGTAATGGTAATCCAGGCAGGGGCTGGAAGCAAATTAATGGTAATCCAGTCCAGGCAGGGACTGGAAGCAGAGTAATGGTAATCCAGGCAGGGGCTGGAAGCAGAGTAATGGTAATCCAGGCAGGGACTGGAAGTAGAGTAATTGTAATCCAGGCAGGGTCTGGAAGCAGAGTAATGGTAATCCAGGCAGGGGCTGGAAGCAGAGTAATGGTAATCCAGGCCGGGGCTGGAAGCAAAGTAATGGTAATCCAGGCAGGGGCTGGAAGCGGGGTAATGGTAATTCAGGCTGGGTCTGGAAGCAAAGTCATGGTAATCCAGGCAGGGGCTGGAAGCAAAGTAATGGTAATCCAGACAGGGGCTGGAAGCAGGGTAATGGTAATCCAGGCAGGGGCTGGAAGCAGGGTAATGGTAATCCAGGCAGGGGCTGGAAGCAAAGTACTGGTAATCCAGGCAGGGTCTGGAAGCAAAGTCATGGTAATCTAGGCAGGGTCTGGAAGTAGAGTAATGGTAATCCAGGCAGGGGCTGGAAGCAGAGTAATGGTAATCCAGGCAGGGGCTGGAAGTAGAGTAATGGTAATCCAGGCAGGGGCTGGAAGCAGAGTAATGGTAATCCCGGCAGGGGCTGGAAGTAGAGTAATGGTAATCCCGGCAGGGGCTGGAAGTAGATTAATGGTAATCCAGGCAGGGGCTGGAAGCAAAGTACTGGTAATCCAGGCAGGGTCTGGAAGCAAAGTCATGGTAATCTAGGCAGGGTCTGGAAGTAGAGTAATGGTAATCCCGGCAGGGGCTGGAAGCAGAGTAATGGTAATCCAGGCAGGGGCTGGAAGTAGAGTAATGGTAATCCAGGCAGGGGCTGGAAGCAGGGTAATGGTAATCCAGGCAGGGTCTGGAAGTAGATTAATGGTAATCCAGGCAGGGGCTGGAAGCAGGGTAATGGTAATCCAGGCAGGGGCTGGAAGCAAAGTAATGGTAATCCAGGCAGGGGCTGGAAGCAAAGTAATGGTAATCCAGGCAGGGTCTGGAAGCAAAGTCATGGTAATCCAGGCAGGGGCTGGAAGCAGGGTAATGGTAATCCAGGCAGGGGCTAGAAGCAGAGTAATGGTAATCTAGGCAGGGGGTGGAAGCAAAGTCATGGTAATCTAGGCAGGGTCTGGAAGTAGAGTAATGGTAATCCAGGCAGGGTCTGGAAGCAGCGTAATGGTAATCCAGGCAGGGTCTGGAAGCAAAGTCATGGTAATCTAGGCAGGGTCTGGAAGTAGAGTAATGGTAATCCAGGCAGGGGCTGGAAGCAGCGTAATGGTAATCCCGGCAGGGGCTGGAAGTAGAGTAATGGTAATCCAGGATGCAGGAAATTTAGAAACCTTATTGCTAAGGCACCTTCCCCCAGTCTGTGGTGCCAGTGGCAGATCAGGCTACATGGCATGATCTAGGTCCAGAAGCTGCCTGACTAGTGGTGGGCACGAGACCTTCTACAATTTGGGCTATTGAACAGCACGAGTAGGAGGCATAAGACAACATAGCCAATATACATGAGATAATTAACCAATTCCACCAAAGTTTACAGGTTTGGGAACATTTGCCCAGTTGTAGCTGCACCCCTTTATCTACAGAGGTTTACTAACTGTGGACAATGAGGTCCAAGCCTTCATAGGGCCCAATAGTCAGAAGATTAGTTGTTTTGTTGGTGGTGAAGTGACCGGCAGCTGCACAGAAGACCCATCTTTGGAGGACTTGCCGTCTTCGGCCCGTGGTCCTCCCCCTCTCAGGCTTGTCAGTACTCATTACGGAGCATGTAATAACGAGCGGTGTTACCATTAATTACTCATTATATTTTGCTCACAGCTTCCGTAAAAAGAGACAAGTGTCCTAAGTGACTGTAACAGAACATCTCACGTGGACCAGACACAACATCTTACTTTTATATAATGAGGTTACAATAGGAAATAGTTTTTAAGTCCACAACATTATAGATTATATACATATAAATATGGCCGCAGCAAACCTACATACACAACTAATGGTCTATGTACTAGAGATCAATGCTACATCTTCACAAGGAGGGATCGTCTCCCTGCTCATTAACCTTTGCCCTCTGTATGGATAGTGGCATCTAAGGGATTGATCAGGATCAGGAGCCTCTGATTGTCCATCAATGTCTTACCTAGTCCTGAAATTTAAGTATTTAGTGTGGCCTATTGGAAATAAAAGGGTCATGCGAGGTTGACCTGAAGAAAGTCTCATCTTTAACCCAATGGCCTTTGCCCCTGTTGTAATTTCTGAAGGAACCACCCCTTATCAAAGTCTTCTGAAGATTACAACATCAAAGATAAAAAATTTTCATAGTGAAATATTTGGTTTAAGGGAGTTGGGTCAAGTCATGATATCGTGGTTTGAGTAGACGATGCTGAGGCGCCTCCTGATAGCCCGACTTACAGTGTGCATTATGGATACGTGGCAAGTTCTTGACCAAACTGTTGGTGATAAAATACGATATTTTTCTAAAATTTTACCGTTAAGTAGGGATTGGTAGGCCCAGTAGAGCACCAGCGGATCTACTGGTGGTCCCATGATCTGACCTTATACTGGACCCATAGGGGCTCATTTACTAAGGGTCCGTCGGACGCATTTTCGTCAGGTTTCCCGACGATTTCCATTTTGCGCCGAATTGCCCCAGGATTTTGGTGCAAGCGATCGGATTTTGGCGCATCGGTGCCGGCTTGCACGCGACACAAATCGGGAGTGGGCCGTCGGACAACCTGACGGATTCAGACAACGCGCAGGATTTAACATTTAGAATTGTGTCGCAAGACACGCACTTACAAGCACCGGGAAGAAGAAGGTGAACTTGGCGCGGAAACGACGGAAGAAGGAACTTGTGCCACGAGTGAATCGTGGCAGACCTAAATTCTCATTGGACAACGCACCGCGGGATTGTGACTGGACCAGGTAAGTAAATCTGCCCCATAGACGCCAAAAAAAAATCTATAGATTTGCTGTGTATAGGTTAGGTGGTCTCCTATGTGGTAAGTAAGTAAATCCAGTTAGATCCTGCCATTAGTAACCTAGAGGAGTCAAGTGGAGAAGTTAAAGAGATGAAATTAGAAGAGGCAGAGATTCATGTGGAAGGTCAAGTTCTACTCAATAATAATAATTGTAATTTGTAGCACTTTACATATCAATATCGTCAAGTCAAGGTTTGAGTAGAAACAATGGACATTAAATTGATACGAATGATCTCATGATGGAAGGACATCAGTTGTCACGATATGCTGAGAGTTGTAGTTTATCAAAATCTGAATAACCATAGATCAGAAAACACCGCCTTACATAACATTGTGGCGATGGAGCCAAGTTCTCCAGACATTCAATAGATTGACACTGAACAAAACTCATTACTGAAAAATAAATTGTTGTGGATTTTCTCGAGAGCTGAATCTGACAGGTCACATCTGGTACCAGACGACATTGATAAATGACTGAGCTTTTCCATATTCTATTAATTACCCACAATACTGTCACATGGAGGCATCTACCTGGCACAGAACACAACTTGTTGGACGGAGAGATTATGAGTATGTCACATTATTCTTCATTATGGGCAGGGCCGCCGATAGGGCAGTACAACTGGTACTGCCCTATGGGGCCCGGACTCTAAGACACTAGGGGGGGGGGGCCCGGGGGCCCGGCCGGTGGGCCGCAGACAGGGGCGCACCTACCATGAGGCGAGTTGAGAAACTCGCCTCAGGCGGCAGCGCCTCCTGGTGGACGGTGGGGGCGGCATCAGGCAGGTCACTCACCAGTAACTGTGACTACCAAGATGGCTCCGTCCATGGCCACCTGGAACGCCCCTTCTGTCTGCGGCCGCCTCCCGACCCGCTTCTCCAGGACCCCGGCCCGCCTCTCCAGTCCGCGGCCCGCCTCTCCTGGCTGCCCAACCCCCCTCTCTCCCTTCGGCGCCCGGCCCGCCTCTCCAGTCCGCGGCCTGCCTCTCCTGGCTGCCCAACCCGCCTCTCCAGTCCGCGGCCCGCCTCTCCTGGCTGCCCAACCCGCCTCTCTCCCGTCGGCGCCCGGCCCGCCTCTCCCGGCCGCCCACCTCCCTCATCCGCGGCCCGCCTCTCTCCGCTCCGCACCTGGCCCACGTTTTCAATCCGCTGCCCGCCTCCCCCATCCGCGGCCTGCCTCTCCCGGCCGCGGCCCACGTCTTCAATCCGCGTCCCGCCTCTCCTGGCTGCCCGGCCGCCTCACCCGTCCGGGGCCCGCCTCACCGGTCATGGTAAGTATGTACCTATTATATCTTAGGATGCATGTATATTTATATGCATCTCTGTATACATGTGTATACTGTACGGTGAGTGTGTGTATGTATACTGTATGACTGTATACAAGCGTGTGTATACTGTATGTGTGTGGTGGGTATGTGCATATATGCTGTAAATATGTGTACATGCTGTATGAGGGTGTGTATACTGTGTGTGTGTGTGTATATATATAACACACTGTATGCATTGTACGGTGTATGGCGGCACGCTGTATGCATTGTACGGTGTATGGCGGCACGCTGTATGCATTGTACGGTGTATGGCGGCACGCTGTATGCATTGTACGGTGTATGGCGGCACGCTGTATGCATTGTACGGTGTATGGCGGCACGCTGTATGCATTGTACGGTGTATGGCGGCACGCTGTATGCATTGTACGGTGTATGGCGGCACGCTGTATGCATTGTACGGTGTATGGCGGCACGCTGTATGCATTGTACGGTGTATGGCGGCACGCTGTATGCATTGTACGGTGTATGGCGGCACGCTGTATGCATTGTACGGTGTATGGCGGCACGCTGTATGCATTGTACGGTGTATGGCGGCACGCTGTATGCATTGTACGGTATATGGCGGCACGCTGTATGCATTGTACGGTATATGGCGGCACGCTGTATGCATTGTACGGTATATGGCGGCACGCTGTATGCATTGTACGGTATATGGCGGCACGCTGTATGCATTGTACGGTATATGGCGGCACGCTGTATGCATTGTACGGTATATGGCGGCACGCTGTATGTATTGTACGGTATATGGCGGCACGCTGTATGTATTGTACGGTATATGGCGGCACGCTGTATGTATTGTATGGTATATGGCGGCACGCTGTATGTATTGTATGGTATATGGCGGCACGCTGTATGTATTGTATGGTATATGGCGGCACGCTGTATGTATTGTATGGTATATGGCGGCACGCTGTATGTATTGTATGGTATATGGCGGCACGCTGTATGTATTGTATGGTATATGGCGGCACGCTGTATGTATTGTATGGTATATGGCGGCACGCTGTATGTATTGTATGGTATATGGCGGCACGCTGTAGGAATTGTATGGTATATGGCGGCACGCTGTAGGTATTATATGGTATATGGCGGCACGCTGTATGTATTATATGGTATATGGGGGCACACTGTAGGTATTATATGGTATATGGCGGCACGCTGTATGTATTATATGGTGTATGGCGGCACGCTGTATGTATTATATGGTATGTGGCGGCACGCTGTATGTATTATATGGTGTATGGCGGCACACTGTATGTATTATATGGTATATGGCGGCACACTGTATGTATTATATGGTATGTGGCGGCACACTGTAGGTATTATATGGTATATGGCGGCACGCTGTATGTATTATATGGTGTATGGCAGCACGCTGTATGTATTATATGGTGTATGGCTGCACGCTGTATGTATTATATGGTATATGGCGGCACACTGTAGGTATTATATGGTATATGGCGGCACACTGTTGCACCAACTGTACACTTTTTTGGAGCTGCTGGGACCAACTGTTTGTTGCAATAGAGGCTCAAAGTGATTTGAGTTGGTTTAATTTTTTGTTTACACCTATGGTGAAGTTTACATATATTTATAAACATTGTTGCATTTACTTTATCCATTGAATGCTGATGCTTATTTATTGGCATTCTTGTGACTACACACTTATAGATGCATGCATCTAATAAAGTTATTTTTATAGTGTGGTACATGAGTATTTTGTCTTTATATATATCCCTTGTTTAAAGGGAATCAAGCACCAGGTGCACAGCATAGTACCTGAAGGTATCATGCTATGCACCTGATGACCCTGACTTCAGCACTGTAAGTTCCATCAAAATGGCCTCTATGGTTATCCTTTAATGCTTTTATAAAGAATTATGTTAATTACCAGCTTAGGAGCAGTGGGAGTGCTCCAGTGCACCTAAGGGCTCCTTATGTCACCCAGCGGCCAGTCCTGCGGTGATCCGAAATCCCGATACCTGTGCCTGCTCAGCAGCCTCTGTGAATCAGTGTGCAGGTGCTGGGACTTTAGGTTTCCTTGGGGCATGCAATGAACGCTCCTTCTTTTCCTTCCCATTGGTTCTGAGGAAATATGAAGTCCTGACCCTTATGCAGTGATTCACAGAGGTTGCTGAGCAGGCACAGGTACCAGGACTTCAGATTACCTCAGGACTGGTGGCAGGGTGACGTAAAGAGCCCTTAGGTGCACTGGAGCACCCCCACTGGTAATTAACACAATTCTTTATTAAAACATTAAAAGATAGTGGCGGCCCTAGCAATTGCACTTTATAATGTTATATTTGTTATATGTTGTCTGTTAAACACTTTTATATGTTTACTGTTCACCATGCTTTAGTTTTTGATGCCATATTTGCACTATAATAAATATACTTGACCAAAAGTATGACTCCTATTGGCAATCTACCAGAAGAGTGTGCCTTGTCGTAGCAACAGGCCTCAAACCCTGTTTGTGAAAGGTCACTGCGGGGGGCAGGAGGCTTGTTCGGTTTTGGGGTGTGTTGGGGCCCAGACACTTTTGCTGTATGGGGCCCCGAATTTCCTGATGGCTGCCCTGATTATGGGAGTTGTTGTCCCATTGAGATGTCATGTCTTCACATCATTTCCAGCAACTTGTCATTCCATCCTAACCATCCATGGACATGAAAGTCCTACCTTTAGGCCATCTGACATCTATTGGTGCTCATCAAGCCCTTGATTTAGACGCCTGGTACTGTTAGCCTGAAAGAGGCATCCATTACTGGGGAAACAATGGCTTCATCTTAACTCGGCCATGTTCTAGTGTCTATAATTATTAAGATCTTAACACTTGGACCCCTTACCTGTTGTTCAAATTTAGGTCACTGAACCATGATTACAAAGGTTACCCACAAACCAGCAATTCAATTGTCACGTAAGCAAGAGCTCCATGGAGTGTAGTAAGTCTGAGAATGGCTCCTTGTTCATGTAGGCCTTCGGGCATTTACCCATTCAGCCCTCCTATGATTCAACCCTGGTCTTGAACACCGGTGGCTTTCCCACTCCAGCTGCTGCTACATCAGTCATGAGATGATCACATACATGGAGCCGGAGATTTACTTCATCACAATCCTCTTGTTCCTGTCAAAACTGTGTTTTAACACTTTCAAATATTTATGAGCTCTCAGTAATGTAAAACGAGAGATGTGCCGCACGTTACATAAGAAGACTAAGTGCGCCCAAAACTAGTGGCTTGTCATTCTTGGCTTTGTGTATGATTCTTCCGTTATTAGCTATGCATGGGTTAATTCACTCCTAATATGTGTAGTACCCTCTGGATGTAACCCTACTGGGACACTGGTCACTAAGAGGACATATGGTGCAAAATATCCATGGTGATGGTGGCCTGTGCTAAAACCAACTAGAAGTTATGGAGGCCCCAATGCTAAATCTGTTTGATGCCCCCTAAAAATTCCATTTATGCCCCTGATTTCATGCTGTGAGTCAGAGATACCTCCTGAGCTAAGGTAGAGTCGGTGAATGAATGTGGAGGTGGTGGTAGTACACATGCGTTACTCTCTCCATAAACCCCTGTGGGAATTACCACCAAGCTATCAAGTGAGAAGCTATGGTTGATATCTTATTATACTTTCACAAATCAGTAGGGATTCATTGGCCCTCTAGAGTACCAGAGCACCCACTAGTGGACCCATGATCTGACATCAAAGTTGTCCTCAAAAGTTGCCGTCAAAGTGCAACCCTCGTGGAGTGCTTGGAGTCAATCTCCTACCACTAGGATCTATCGGTTTGTTACATATATCATATAAGACCTGATGGATGATGTGTGCTATGTGTTTGATTATACTTGAAGACCACGGTTATACAGACAATTAGTAGATAGAGATGTTATGGGGGGAGAGATCATAATTTAGCCCAGCTGCTATGAGTCTGAAACCCAAACTGGAAGAACCAACACGTCCATCTATCTAATATCTTTGTTGGTTCCACGGAGACAAATTGTAAGACGTAAATTCCCACAGTGCATCCATTGCCATCTTCATGACACAACCTCTGTGATGTTAGCCATATGGGCAGTGTGAGGGTGACGCTAGTGAGTATTGTCCGATTTAGCACAACTACAGCCAGCTGCCGCCACCTTTACATGACATGAATGAGCAGGCTGACACTGACCGACCATGGCAATCTGCAGGAAAGTGGATCTGACATTTTGGATGCCCGTTTTCTGGATGCAGCCGTGGGTGTAATTAGAAAGATGTTCATGACAAAGGACATAGCATCTCCAGTAGTAGTTCACCATCAGTCTTATCACCTATCACACTTTGCCAAATTGGTGACTTTTTGATGTGATGTAAGGATGTCTCACCAGAGGGTCATAAGATGGGCACCTCCATCTGGTGGAAGTTCCTTCATTATATCTTTGGCGTGTTTTGTTATCCTAAGAAGCCTACCAACATATGGTGGGGTCATGTGTTTCCCATATGAAGTCTCTCTCTTATCTTCTATTTCCCACCATTTAGAAGGAAACATTTCCTGTATATGATTTTTATGATATCTCCTGGAGCTCCATATGGATATTCTTAGTTTACTTTTAAGAAAGGCTTTTTTTTTCTGAAATTGCTTCTAGTATCCTTTAAATTGAGCGATACCAGAGAACCAGAGAACCGGTCCATTCGCGATCCAGCGGCACGTTCTCTGCGGTGGATTCGGGTCCGGCCGGGATTCACTAAGGCATTTCCTCCGACGTCCACCAGGTGTCGCTGCTGCGCTGAAGACCATCGGAATGCACTGGAGTTCACCGGCCTATTCCTGGTGAAGGTAAGCACATGTTGAGCGACACTTTTTTTAAAAAAATGCGGCGGTTTTTCAGAATCCGTCAGGTTTTCTTTCGGCCACGCCCCCCGATTTCCGTCGCATGCATGCCGGCGGCGATGCGCCACAATCCGATCGCGTGCGCCAAAATCCTGGGGCAATTCAGGTAAAATCGGCGCAAATCGTAAATATTCGGGTAACACGTCGGGAAAATGTAAATCGGGCCCTTAGTAAATGACCCCCATTGTTTTAACTCTACCATATAGTCAGGCAGCTTATAGCAGAGTACGGCTGATACGGACATTTAACATTATGGTTTGGGCAAGTGGTGAGGAGCCACCACTTGTAGACCATATCTCTATTTTCTCATGGTATAATTTGTTGCTTTAACAGCTGGTAAATCTTCCTAGAAACTAATTTCCCTGACCCTGTCTCCTAGGAGGCAAGAACTTGTATAAGACCCTCCCCTGAGGAACTTGGGGTGGATTCATAAAAGGCTGAAGAACATGTAACAGAAGCTTCTCTTAGGGTGGTAAATCCTATCATCACAATGGAGCATTTTGCAATAGGATCATCTTCTTCTATATTTATAAGTGATATCATAAGTTGACGGCAGCTCCTGAATTCTAATAAATCTTTATATTACCCTTGGGTCCAGCTTATCTTGGAGGAGGTTAGAGGCAAGGTTATTGCTACTATAAGACACAGGACAATAAAGGGTTGCTTTCTGCTGATCAGTTTCTTGGCCATATTTCTTACACAGGTTTCCAGTCACACTGAGTTACGGCCATGCCTCTCGGGAAAAATGGAAAGAAGAAAATTGAAGACATCAATATGGTGTACAACATCAAGGAGAAGCTGGGAGCGTGAGTATCATTTAGTTCTACAAGACTGGCTTTCCTCTTTATTGTTTCCTTAGTAGGTCTGGTGTCACAGAGTCTTCTTCATGCTAAGAGAAATAGTACGACAACAGCAAATGTGATCTTCAAAAATCTTACTTGTTGTAAAGGTTTAGGAGATTGCTGTAGGAGATTTGTTCACAGTTGTTGTTTTTATGTGTTTTATGGGCAAAACAATGTTTTCAGGTTTCAATATCTTCATCTTCAGACACTAATTTGTCACATGGTGGAGAGGTTTTTGACTTGGCAAGGGTTGCAGGGGTTCCAACTGGGCATCGAGAAGCCAATATAGGTGTTGATATATATATATCATCCAGGAAGCAGATTCAGTCTTTGGGAGAAGGACACCATAACTACAATTCTTGATTTTGGGAACACATTCAGTTATGTCAAGTAGAGATAAGCAGGATTGCTTTTTAAGTTTGGGTCCGGGGTTCTGGCGTGTCCCACAAGACCCAGGCATATTATGGCAAATTGAAACCCCTACCTACCTAGTAGCCATGGCTTTGATTGGCCAGTGGGGACACTCCTAGCCAGTCCCAGTCATGGCTAGTAGGTAGCTACGTCAATTTGCCAAATTGGCGGCCATGCAGCAGGACGCACCAAACTCTGGACCCACACTTAAAGTTCGGATCCACCCTTCTCTAATGTCAAGTGTTCATACTAAGAGGTATTGGACTTAACTGATTTGGGCCTACATTCACAAAGGGCTGTATAGACTGCCATAATGGAATTTATTCCATGGAATATATATATATATATATATTTTTTTTTTTAATTATGATATTTATAGCCTATCTCCATTCACTTATTTGGACTTATGATTAGAAGAGCCCATCAACATCTAATAAGACTGGGTGTTGGGTTCATGCAGAGAACCAAGGCCTATGTAATACTGGGAAGAGGAAATCCAGAAAGTCTGTCCTTGGGGTCAGTTATTATTGGCTGACCCATCCCACTACAATGTCCTTGGAAAATTATTTTTAGACAATTTTTTTTCTTTCCTTAGAGCCTGAACAAATAAACATTGAAGAATCAGCGTTGTTGTAACATTTAGCATAAAATCCACTTCCTAATAATAAAGATTACATCAGCATGGCAACATAACATGTAGATGGGGCCAGGAGGAGGCAGTCAGGGCTGTACGGGGGACATCATTCATAGTTCTACATGATATAGAGATTGAGGAGTCTAGCACATAACTCCTGTGATCCACGGCAGTGGCGTAACTTGAAGCTGATGGGCACCACTGCAAGGCCCCCAATTATAGTCTAAGGTTTATAGTACTAGTCTCCTCATATGGGAGTTTGACCCCTTATGGGCCCCCTAAGCCTCTTGGGCCCGGTTGCTACTCTACCTTCTACACCCCCTCAAGTTACGACCCCAATCAAGGGTAGGACAAATTTCCTCTTCCACTCAGTGGTGTCCTAGGCAGCTTCCCACATAGTCCATTACTTATTCTGGTCCTTGAAAATAAGGTAAAGTCTTGCACACGGAGAATACAAAGGGGTTTCCCAGCTTCATTAAAAACTTCACATCAAAGGTATCAATTAAAGTGATAAAAAATATTCACTTTTTAAAAGCACGTCAGTAACAGCAATACGTTCTACACCACTTCTGGTCCCAGGTGATGACATAACGTCGATGTGCCTTATCCAAGTAAGACCGAAATACTGATGTTTAACTACAAATGGGTCCTTTCTATATGTCCTTCTGGTCCAATGAAATGCATCTATGCAGGGTCTTTATCAGCTGGGGGTTGTTGTTTGGGAATTGATGAAGAACCATAAGTTGAGGGCCAATGTTCTTGACGGGGAGCAAAGGGGCCCACGAGGTTTAGGGGGCCCATAAGTTGTCACTTTCCCATATGAGAAGACAATTACTATAAACCATACATTGTAGTCGGGGGCCTGGAACCGACTTTGCATTGGGGCCCATCAGCTTCAAGTAACGCCACTGCCTAGACCCCAGGACTTTTGTTTTCAGCTTCTGGTTCTTCATTGGTTTTCAACTTCTGGTTCTTCACCTGGTTCCTAGTTGATTCCTGATTTGGGAAGTGACTAAATGCAGGACATGGACACGGGTCCTACATTGTGACCGTCCTCATTACTGATATTTGTCTTCAGCTCAGACTCAACTCATGAAATATTCATATTTTATAATTGGTTTTCATATTGATACAGTCCATCTGAAAATTGAGCAAACTGGCAGCGCTTTCCCTATTCCATGCCATCCAGCACTGTAGCGGCATATAAATACAGCCTGTTCGGCATATGACAGGGAACTCAAAGGGTTATTTATCAATATGTCGCACGAAAACAGGAAAAAAAAACGGTGACGTGTCCTCCTTCCCTTCCTGTAATTGCATCTATTTTTCATTGTCAAAATGGTCGGAAATATTGAGAAATGAATATGGAAACAATTTAGCAGCTTGTTAGCGATGAAGATACCGTAAGTATGTGAACCCATGAGGCTGCATAATGACTTTAGGGCTTACAAATAAATCAATGATGTATGGTAGAAGGGAGTGTACCTCCACCCCCTCCCCATAAAGCCAATCATCCTGAATACTAATAAACCTTTCATTGGAGAAACAGCTGTCGGAAAATTTGTAGAAAAATGACTATATATATATATATATGTAAATGAGCCATTTTATGCAACCAGGGATGTGCCTTTCCATCTGGAGCATGGCCCTTCCCTCCCATTTCCAAATTCTCCCTACCCTTGAGTATTGAGTCTCACCCTCCATGGCCGGCGCATGCGCAGCGCTACTTCCCGGGCCAAGGCTTTCTGCACATGCACAGCCATGGAGGGCCCCATGTAAAATGCTAAGAAATAGCAAAAAGCAGGGGGAAAGGGGGTAGTGCTTAGGAAATGCATGACGATGACCTCTATATTGTTTCCCACATGAGTAAAGTCACATAGGACCCCTATCCTACCAGACTGGAAGATTGGGAACCAAACCTCCGCAGAAGTAGCACAAGCTTCATTTTCTATTCATTGTATCAGGCTGTTTCTATAGTAACAGGAAACAAAGTTGATACATCTTTTAGATACAACTTTTGAGCAGTGCTGCTACCGGAAGGTTTACAGACAAGGAGAATCACAAGAGAGACCCCAAACCTTTCCAAAACAAAAAGTGTATAAATAGTTTAGTCTCCCTTATGTGCGAGGATGATGTTTGATTATGTACCAATACGGAGATAATACACACAGTGATGTCACAGTACAGGGATAATATACACAGTGATGTCACAGTACAGGGATAATACACAGCAATGTCACAGTACAGGGATAATACACACAGTGATGTCACAGTACAGGGATAATATACACAGTGATGTCACAGTACAGGGATAATGCACACAGTGATGTCACAGTACAGAGATAATACACACAGTGATGTCACAGTACAGGGATAATACACACAGTGATGTCACAGTACAGGAATAATACACACAGTGATGTCACAGCACAGGGATAATACACACAGTGATGTCACAGTACAGGGATAATACACACAGTGATATCACAGTACAGGGATAATACGCAAAGTGATGTCACAGTACAGGGATAATATACACAGTGATGTCACAGTACAGGGATACTACACAGTGATGTCACAGTACAGGGATAATACACACAGTGATGTCACAGTACGGGGATAATACACACAGTGATGTCACAGTACAGGGATAATACACACAGTGATATCACAGTACAGGGATAATACACACAGTGATGTCACAGTACAGGGATAATACACACAGTGATGTCACAGTACAGGGATAATACACACAGTGATGTCACAGTACAGGGATAATGCACACAGTGATGTCACAGTACAGGGATAATACACACAGTGATGTCACAGTACAGGGATAATACACACAGCGATGTCACAGTACAGGGATAATGCACACAGTGATGTCACAGTACAGGGATAATACACACAGTGATGTCACAGTACAGGATAATACACACAGTGATGTCACAGTACAGGGATACTACACAGTGATGTCACAGTACAGAGATAATACACACAGTGATGTCACAGTACAGGGATAATACACACAGTGATGTCACAGTACAGGGATAATACACAGAGTGATGTCACAGTACAGGGATAATACACACAGTGATGTCACAGTACAGGGATAATACACACAGTGAAGTCACAGTACAGGGGTAATACACACAGTGATGTCACAGTACAGGGATAATACACACAGTGATGTCACAGTACAGAGATAATATACACAGTGATGTCACAGTACAGGGATAATACACATAGTGATGTCACAGTACAGGGATAATACACACAGTGATGTCACTGTACAGGGATAATACACACAGTGATGTCACAGTACAGGGATAATACACAGAGTGATGTCACAGTACAGGGATAATACACACAGTGATGTCACAGTACAGGGATAATACACACAGTGATGTCACAGTACAGGGATAATACACAGAGGGATGTCACAGTACAGAGATAATACACAGAGTGATGTCACAGTACAGGGATAATACACACAGTGATGTCACAGTACAGGGATAATACACAGAGTGATGTCACAGTACAGGGATAATACACACAGTGATGTCACAGTACAGGGATAATACACACAGTAATGTCACAGTACAGGGATAATACACACAGTAATGTCACAGTACAGGGATAATACACAGTGATGTCACAGTACAGGGATAATACACACAATGATGTTAAGGTACAGGATGAACACTGATATCAAAGTATATGTCACAGTACTTGTATACATTGATGTCACAGTACAAAAATAATGTACACAGTCACATCAGTATAATCATGCACACAGTAAAGTTACATAATATGTATAATGTGTAGAGTGATGTCACAATACGGGAAGTAAAGGGCCCTGGAATATAACATAAGGTAATGGTACAGAGAGCGAGTGATGCCCCTCATCTGCGCCCTCCATCGCTGTCTGTAGGAGTAGTTTGGGTGGGGGCCGGGACAGGTTAGTTCTCGGGTTAGTATTAGCCGCCAGGCATGTAATTAAAAACAACAGAACAATTTTCTGTTCCTGTTACTCTGGCAACATCACAAAGTTCTCAGTTATTAGATTATTTAACTCTTTAATCACCCATACGATTTAAAGACACCAGCTTCTATCTGGTCATATAGAGACGATCAGTGCAGGGGGGACATGGGAATGGCTTGTCCTGGGAACCACAGGAGATTAGAGGGTGTTTGCGCCCTGCAGACTGGATGACAATGGTAGGAACATGCTGTGAGGGATGGGAGCAGGGAAAGGTCCTGTCACACGCGCTCTCCTGGTGTCCGTCACTTCATGTCTGCAGAGCCTTTGTCATGTCTCTTGTTATTTCCATCTTTTCCCTTTATCTCTCCGACCGCATTTACCAATCACGGGGGGGGGAGACAAGCCGCAGCTGAAGGCGAACCATTCCCAATCTCTACGTACAAGTATTAGAAGAGACAACCAGCAGCCCTGGGGATCTTATAAAGTGAGGCTATAAATCCCAGTTCATTAGACCAGAAGAGACAGTCAACACTTATCCAGTAACTGCGGGAAGTTACTCTCATGTCATGTGGCAAGTAGGAGTTATGGATGAAGATCTATGAAGGAGCCAAGGAGTTCTTTACTGCCACATACTGGGGGACCTCAAGGGTTAAGGGAAGCATATGGAAACTTACTATGGACTAGTCAAAACTAGAGTGGGGGAAGCCAAGGTGGGATCAACTTTACTCTGTGGGATTCATTTACTTACCCGATCCAGTCGCGATCCAGCGGTGTGTTGTCCAACATGGATTCACGTTTGCTAGGATTCACTAAGGTCATGCGCCCGATATCCACCAGGTGCCGCTGCTGCGCCGAGGTCCGCAGGAGTTCACCTTCTTCTTCCCGGTGCATATAAGTGCGTGTCAAGCGACATAAATTCTTTTTTAAATACCGCGGTTTTTCCAAATCCGTTGGGTTTTCCGACGGCCACGCTCCCGATTTCTGCTGCATGGATGCCGGCGCCGATGTGAAACAATCCGATTGCGTGCGCCAAGAACCCAGGGCTGTTCAGGGACAAACGGCGCAAAATGGTAATATTCGGGAAACCCCTAGTAAATGAGCCCCTGTATGTTGTTCCTTCTTTATGGTGCTCCATATAGCGGCCATTTAATCAGTACTCAATAAAATTGAGTCAACTAGGACAACTAGGTGGATCTAGTACAGGTTTCTACTTGAAGGATCCAGGGATCAAGCCCTGATTGGCCAGTCCACCTATACCAGTGGTGGCGAACCTATGGCACGGGTGACAGAGGCGGCACTCAGAGCCCTTTTCTGTGGGCACCCGGGTCATCGCCCCATCACACCAGACAGGATTCATAGAAACAAAGATGTTGCTTTCAGTCATATATTTAAGTGATACTTACTTTGCTACTTGGGACTGTAGGAAAAGGGAGAATGAGTAGACAGGGCCGAATTATCTTTGGAGGACCTCCTGCTGGCCCCACAATTTTCTGTGTACAGAGGGACACTGGAAAGAAGCTAAAATAATGTAAATTTTCCATCTTGTCCTCAGGAGGCCAATATGATCGATCGTTGTTGAAGAACGGGGAGCAATAAGTTACTGCTTTAATGTTTGGTTGGCACCTCGCAATAAATAAGGGAGATTTTGGGTTGCAGTTTGGGCACTTGGCCGCTAAAAGGTTCGCCATCACTGACCTATACCATTGACGACCACAATAAGATCCACAG
This sequence comes from Engystomops pustulosus, assembly GCF_040894005.1. NCBI lineage: Eukaryota > Metazoa > Chordata > Amphibia > Anura > Leptodactylidae > Engystomops > Engystomops pustulosus. The sequence continues at coordinate 95,001,603 of NC_092419.1, forward strand.
TGATGGTGTTGTCCAACGTCCCATAGTGACCTAATGGTGGTCCTTGTCGCATACTTTGTTGGTGTTGTAACCTTCCACCAAAGTTCTCACGTACTATGGAGACACCACATATAGGTCCAAAAGTTCTACCACCCTTCTCTTCTATAAATTATAGGAAGTGGGTAAAATACAAACCCCATTTTGTTTACCATAATGGCTGAACGCTCATTGTAGCAGCCGTAGGGTCGAGGAACATGTTGCTTGGTTCCTGGCCAAACACAGCATTTTAGAATAACTGCTGTGTGTGAAATGAGGATGTGCAGCGAGCCTTCTGCTTCAGTAGAAAAGATCCTATCATCAAGGATTTCCCTGTCCGGAGGAAGACTGCAAGAATACAAATCAGTTCAGCATTACTGCCTGTTATACAACTGCTTCTAGAAAAGAGATTTAAAGGGGAGCTCCATCAAAATCATTTACTATAAAAATCCTTGCTTATTAGTAACATCTGAATGGATTTGACTCAGGGCATTGGCTAAATGGTCCCCCGATTTTCACCCTTCACTCATGTATGTGGGACTATATATATTTGGATTTCAGTGGCAGAGGATGAACAGGTTGCTACGTCTAAATATAGTCTCCATTAAATGGCTGCTGACCAGGTGGGACAAGGGTTGCTGATACTTTGCATTGAAGGACATTCAAAGTTTTGGATGGAGGCAAAGTCGGAGCAAGCAGAGTTGTGGTTTGAGAACAAGTCAAGGTCGGGGCAACCAAAATTGTTGTTAGAGGTCAAGTTAAAGGAAACCTAACATTTGATTTGATGCATTATGAGAATGCAGGAACTACACTGATGCAGGATAATGGGGCACATTTACTAACCCGGTCCATTCGTGTTCCAGCGGCGGCTTCTCTGACGAGTATTCGGCGATTCATGAAGGTCCTGCGCCCGATGTCCACCAGGTGGCGCTGCTGCGCCGAAGTCCGCCGAGGTGCCCCGGAGTTCATCGTCTTCATTGTGGTGCATGTGAGTATGGCCCGTTCGACCAATTATTTTTTTAAAATGCGGCGGTTTTTCCGAATCCGTCGGGTTACCGCTCAGCCACGCCCCTCGATTTCTGTCGCGTGCATGCCGGCGCCGATGCGCCACAATCCGATCGCGTGCGCCAAAATCCCGGGGCAATTCAGGGAAAATCGGCGCAAATCGGAAATATTCGGGTAACACGTCGGGAAAACTCGAATCGGGCCCTTAGTAAATGACCCCCAATATCTTGGTTAATCCCTGAGCTGAGTAGTTTTGCTGAAAAAACAATTATAACATTCAGGACCTAGGAAAAGCTGGGTCAGGCTGGCTGACATAAACACATTACACACAAAGCTTGTAATTACAAATGGAGGTTAGTCAAGCATGACTAATCAACCTGAGCTGGATCACTCATACAAAGAAGCTGGGAGGGGCTCATTTTTATTATTTTAAAATAAGGGCACAAGAAGCTAAAAGAATATCAGGCCCTGCCAGAGGACGTACACTCTCGTGTGCTTGGTTTACAATCCTTGATCCTAGTGGTAGATTTACCAGGTCAGGGCAGGCAGAGTTGTTGTAAGAGGACAAGCCAAGGTCAGGGCTGGTTGAGTTGTAGTTAGAGGACATGGTCCAGGCAGAGTTGTTGTAAGAGAACAAGCCAAGGTCAGGGCTGGCTGAGTTGTGGTTAGAGGACATGGTCCAGGCAGAGTTGTTGTAAGAGGACAAGCCAAGGTCAGGGCTGGCTGAGTTGTGGTTAGAGGACGTGGACGGGGCAGGCAGAGTTGTGGTTGGAGGACAAGCCAAGGTCAAAGCAGGTAGATTTGACAATAGCACCATACCCAGGGATATTGGGAAGACGTCTGAGCAGTAAGCTCTGTAGCGTTCTGCATCCAAGTTCTGGACCTGTTCTGATTACCATATTGACTCACACAATTGTTTCACACAAACTCTATCTACCCTGAGCTTGGCTTGTACACTTACCACTTCTCTGCTTGTTCATTTCCTGGCTCAGCTGTCACTGAACAGATCCTAGAGGTAGCAGCTCGGTGCAAAGTGCTGTACGAGGGTTAAAGGGTGAAAACCAGGAACACCTACAAAAAGCCCTAAAATGAAATCTGTTTAGTACCATAATGGGATCTGACCCACCGTAATACAATGGGTTAATAGGGTCAAATGTTTTTAAGGTTTTGTAATACAAAATGCTGGATAACACATCAGAATGTAACACCCTCTATCCATGAAGCAACTATTTTCATTCCATCTACTGGGCAAACCCTTGTCCCGGCACATCTTCCTATTGACCGTAATAATACAATAAAACACACAATTCAGTGATATTTTATTTTTGGGTAGGACTAAAATCATACAATAAAAGCTTGAGGGTTTTGAGCTTCGATTCTATCACACGGTAATAATGATCTGGCTGCATATTGTTGGATTGTTTTTCGTGTTTCGCCGTCTTAATGACCTGTTCGGCTCGCGATGTGTCAGCTCCAGTCATCTGCGTTCAGCTACTGTACCAGATGTTTACTGTATCGTGCGGCCGCTGCGATCACGGAAATCAGCAGGATCCTGCGTGTAGAGCTCTTCATCTCTCCTTCCTCCAGCTGATTAATCCAGAGTCTTCTCCTCCTCCTCCGCTTTATGTGCCTGCCATCATGTCAGCCTGGCTGGGCGCCGTTGTCACTGCCCTCTTCCTCCCACGCAGTGCCATCGTCCGTGGGAGATGATGCCAGCCTCCCTCTGCTAACAAGGAGGACTATTAGCTAGCGAGCCGCGGATATGTTGTGCGTGGGCTTGGGAGCATAGTACGAGTGGGTGGATGTCCCTTCAGAAAAGCACAAAGTCGCGCAGAAGCGGCGTGAAACAATTACAGGGGAGCGGCAGAGAATGGGGCGCTAATATCTAGCAGCTGAGTCTGATTTCTTGTGTTATGTGAGAAGGGAATGGGAGTACAAGACGTGATGTGAGGCCTTGAAGAATGTTTAGAAGAGTTTTGTTGTGGTCGTAAACTTTTTGCTAATTTGTTCTAGTTTGTTAACTAGATTTGTATATACCACCAAATTCTTAGGCTGAAACATTCAGTTACTTGGTTGATGGTAAAAAAAAAAAAGATTACTAACTCCCTGGTGGTCAGTGGTACAAACATTACTTACTCCCCAATGGAGAGTGTTACAGATATTACTAACTCCCTGGTGGACAGTGGTACAGACATTACTAACTTACTGGTGGTCAGTGTTACATATTTTACTAACTCCCTTGTTGTCAGTGGTACAGACATTACTAACTCCCTGGTGGTCAGTGTTACATATATTACTAACTCCCTTGTTGTCAGTGGTACAGACATTACTAACTCCCTGGTGGACAGTGGTACAGACATTACTAGCTCCCTGGTTTTCAGTGATACAGATATTACTAACTCCCTGAGGGACAGTGGTACAGACATTACTAACTTACTGGTGGTCAGTGTTACATATATTACTAACTCCCTTGTTGTCAGTGGTACAGACATTACTAACTCCCTGGTGGACAGTGGTACATATATTACTAGCTCCCTGGTTTTCAGTGATACAGACATTACTAACTCCCTTGTTGTCAGTGGTACAGACATTACTGACTCCCTGGTGGTCAGTAATACAGACATTATTAACTCTCTGGTGGTCAGTGGTACACATATTACCAACTCCCTTGTTGTCAGTGGTACAGACATTTCTGACTCCCTGGTGGTCGGTCAGTGATACAGACTTTACTAACTCACTGGTGGTCAGTGGTACATATATTACTAACTCCCTGGTGGACAGTGGTACAGACATTACTAGCTCCCTGGTGGTCATTGATACAGACATTACTAACTCACTGGTGGTCAGTGTTACATATATTACTAACATCCTGGTGGTTAGTGCTACAGACATTTCTGACTCCCTAGTTGTCAGTGGTACAGACATTACTTACTCCCTGGTGGTTAGTGGTACATATAGTAATAACGTTCTGGTGGTTAGTGGTACAGAAATCACTGCAGTTCCAACCTAAAAGCTAATCTCATATCTCTTCTATAGGGGAGCATTCTCCGAGGTCGTCCTGGCTCAAGAAAAGGATACAGAGCGATTAGTAGCCCTGAAATGCATCCCAAAAAAGGCTCTACGTGGGAAAGAAGCTGTGGTGGAGAATGAAATTGCCGTTCTCAAAAAGTAAGGAGAGAAATGGACCATAAAGAGTTTATGACACAGAAACAGCGCTTCTATTGCTTTGTAGTCTCTGTCTGGTATTGCATCTCCACTGAAGTCAGCAGAATTGTGCCGCAGAAACCAGAAACATCCATTGGAAAAAGAGTGGGGTTGTTTGTGGGAAAAAAAAATCTCTAAATTTATACACTGTGGACTAAAGAGTCTCCCATCTCCCAAATCACCGGCATTGGCTATGGCACTTCATAGCTTTCCTCTTTCCCATCTGACATTTCAGAATAAAATTTTTATCAATCCTGATACAAATGAGCTCCCCGGTGCACCAAAGACGGGACCAATCCTTCTAGTGCACCGGTTTTTACCTTTTTAAGCCACCCGGCCCTATCCCTTACAAATAGGGTAACATCCCCTCTAACGATAAGGCCTAGGTGGAAGAAAACAAGTGCATTAGAAAATAAAAATTTAATTTTCTCTAAAATGGCAGATCACAGGGATACAATAAAGATATACCTGGAAAGCCGCCTAAACAATGCCGGTTTTATGTGTCGGAGAGGGGGTCTTTACTTATAATAAGTATTTACTTATCGCCGTATATACGTCCCCTGAACGGCCGTGTGAATTCAGCCTTAGAGTACTGTACTGATACTGTGCCCCGATTTCATATAAGTGCACGGTATCAATACAATACTCTAAATCTGACTAAAATTCACCTATAAACATGAGTCTAATGTTTAGTAATATATTCAGGCGGGTCCCCGGTGTCTGTATATATTAATTTGTGAGGTATATGATGTTCAACATGACAACGTGATGTGGAAGATAATTGAAGGCCTGCTAATGGCTCCGTGTAGGGTGGGATATATATACGGCTCGGGCCTACCCTCCCTAGAGGAGAGCCTGAGCGTAGACTGTGTGATTGGAAATCTCCTCACGTTTCCCTCCATGTGTAATTGTCTGAGCGGAGGGATGAGGTGTCACAGCTGCCTCAGTATGTGAGGTATCTACTACACACATCCCACGCTCCTCTCATGTCCCAGTCTGAGGTTTTTCACTCTTTTACATCAGAATTACCCTTATTTATCCTCATATATAGCGCATATGTCATTCTTTTTATGTCATGATTTTATGGTGCGCTTTGTGCTGAGATTCAGAAGCTGCTGTGTAAAAAAGACAGGCCTAAAGTTAAGGGATTACACCCCACTCCCAACACAATAAAAAACAAGACCCCTTCACAAAATAAACTAGTGCAGCAGCGGTGCACATAGAAATGATTGGTCCCCATAGCAAAACCTCACAACCCATAATTGTAAATTGTGGTATCCGAAAATGTATCTGGTGCCCTAAGCACAACCACACCCCTTTCTTTTGGCCGACACTTATAATGTCCTCCTTTTCAGTAGCTCCCCTCCAAATTATGCCTCCTCCCTGTAACCCTAACCCCACACTCAAAATCAGCCTGCTAGTGCCCGTCTCTTGTCTAGTAATGACTGATATGCCATGACTGCCTGTAGGTAAATCTTCATTATCTACCCACCCTTGTAGCACTTGCAGGTTGATTTGCATATCCATAATAGATGGCTACTCACTTATTGTTTTATCCATTTATGACCTCAAAATTATGTTTCTGACCCTTTTTATAAGTTTCTAGCCATCAGTGTTACAACCCTAAGATGCCTGACTTGGCTCCTCCCATTACAGGAGTCACTGTGACTCCTCATAGCTCAGGACAAAGATGACTCTTCCAGATGTTTGTAGCACACGAGACAGGTTCTCTTTAAGGAACCGAAAATAGAAACCAAGGTTGCCAAACATTTGTCACAATGAAATAGGATTTTCTGTTTCTCCCAAAGGTTTCTGCATTCCCGTCACGTTGTATAATATATGGGGTCTTGAGCCTAGTCTTAACAATGGCGCGGCCAGGCAAGGATGAAGATATAGTGTTCGCTGGAATAATCCTGAGCTTACAGTAACATTCTTAAGATGCCATAGTCCGGCCATAAATCAGCATCATCCTGCAATGCATAGAGTTATTGGTGGATATTTATCAGGGCCCCTGTGCCACATCAGTTTCGTAGAAGTCCTGAAATAATCGCGAATGTGCACTCGCTGCAGCCGGCGACTTTATTGCTAAAGTCTAAAGCCTCTCGATGTATCGTGCTGCGCAAGAGCATCGGCAGGTGCGCCGACGTATGATAAATATCCCCCATTGTGTAAATTTGTGCATGTAGCTGGACTTCTGGGTAATTCACACTGGCAATCTAGGGTGCCTGGTGCACATAAGCCCACCCCAAACCTCCTGAAATATCCATTGGCAACTATTACCTTGCAGCAGCTGCCCAGATGTAGTAAAAGTCGCATGTAGGCGCTATACAAATGACCTGGAATTTTCAGGTCATAATTCTTAATTGTAAATCAAAATCAGACTTTGTAATGTGTGGTTTATGTAATAGAACAGGACTTCATAATTTCTGAACCGGGGTTGTGCGAGGGTGCGATTTTGCCACCCTTTACGTGATAAATGAAGGTTAAGAGTGTGGACACAAAGTTGGATGGTGATTGAGTGCCATACGGAGGGTCTAAAGGGTTTCCTATATAGTACCCTCTATTGGCACCCTATGTGCCTCAATAATGTCCTAAAAACATTTAGTACCTCAACACCATTCATCACCCATGATAGAGTGAAATGATAAGTCCAGATTTAATGGCGGGTGTCCATGACATCTGGGCCATTGGTGCTCCTTTTAAAGGGTGATATGCCATTGTGCCATGCAGATTAAAGGGGTATTCCTTACTTGACAAACCCTTTCGATATTGAAGCCGATCCCCTTGGGTTTCTCCCATATTGTACTGAAGCTGTGATCTGCTTTGGCTGTGCGCTTCTCATTGAAGGATCCCTGGGAAGTGATCCCAAAGAGGTTGTCCTACCCTTTTAATTTTGGATCTCTTTGCTTTTGTCAATAGACTCTGCTCCATTCAGTCTGCGGAGAGGTGGGATGGGGAAATGATGCAGGATGAGATATTCATCACAGCATGAATCTAAGGAAGCAAAATAGATGCCAGTAGAGGGGAACGGCCATTGTCATTTACAGTCTACCCAATGCAGATTGACTAATTCATTCTCTAGCCTCGGCATTCCGAGTATTCCGGAGGGTCCAGATTAACCCGACTTTTGTGAAATAAGATGTTGATCCCAATCAGTATTCCTTCCGACATCCAGTAATAACATGGTGTCTGACTACATCCCAGCAGGAGGGGTTATCTCACTGCTCAGGGAGCGCAGCGGATAAGTGGCGGCTATAAACATTTCATTATAATCTTTATGAATATGAGGCATAATATTTCAGCTATAGCTGCATCAGGCATTGTGCCCGATGTTCAGCCCAGTTTATTGGCACGGTTAATTGGAGTTCAGCTTGGAAAGTGACATCTTATTATTTCCCAGCAGTGGCACAGGTTCAGGCTTTGGAGGACCATCTGGAGGTTTGTTAAGTATGTTCCTCAGAACATCATCTTTTTTAATGGGTATGGTCTTCTGAGCTTAATATGATTCCCAGATCATCTGGTCAGAAATAACAGCCTTACCTTATCGTCATGCCATAAATAGCCCACTATTGAGGAATAGTCCATAGTCCATGGAGGAATCTGACAACATGACACTAATTGAGCTTTCTGTCTAATCTAGTGCATCCTACATACAGCTACAGCAGGGTGTTTACAGAATACAGGGTGTCTCATAGGGAAGATCAAGAAGACCCTCATGATACCCAGGACAGACAACCTTCATTTACTTTCCATGCTAATGGAGCTAATTCCTCACGTTCTTCGTATCTAACAATGAAGTTCCTCTGAAGAAGAGAGCTATCATCGACTAAGGAGATGGGCATATTTGTCCACAATATAGACATTTACAAGAGTTCTCCAAAACTTTTAGAGCAATCCCATCAAATGTATCTAGTCCTCGAGTTTGTTTAAATCCAATACAAAAGTGGGCCTTTCCAGGTACTATGAAGTTGTATCCTGGGACCAAACCCTAGAAATTCGAGATTTTTTACCAATAAAAAATGATAAATATGCCAAACCTATGGTTTACCCCTGTAGTACATACAGTATGGTTATCTAACAGGCAGATGTTATCTAACATCTAGGAATGCCTTCAATGTTGGATAGCTTTAGGACCGCCAACAACTTTCACCAAGGAAGTTAATTGAGATTGGATAAAGTAGTAGAGGTCTTCATTATGGCCTATTGCAAAGTTGTAAAGTGCTTGGCAGAGGTGGGACCACCACAAATTGGTGGTATATATCAAAGATCCAAAGATCTTAGTTGGTAAATGTAAAATCTTCCACTAAACATCTCTACATCTGAACTGAAGTTGAAGATAAACAGTGATCAGAGGAGTTCCATCTCTTTGTACTGGCAATATGTCATCTAAAGAGGTCGTCTACCTATCTGTCAACAACAAATCCAACTCAGACAGTTTTTGGATACATCTAGTGCTCAAGACCGAGTGCTACCAGTTCTACCAGTACCAAGTTCTACATGTTACACTAGGCTTGGACATGGCTACACATTGTATTCACTAAAACAGGTTGTTTTATGAAAATCTACAAATTTTCTAACATTTTTGGCTTCGTCTTTGTTCTTCAAATTTTCTCCATCATCGTCATAAACATTTTGCAGAAGGATCTAACTCCGAATTCCTTTACATCAGTCTTGTTCTTCCTCGCTTTGGTCTTGTAAGCTGTTATCTGATCAAAAAATGTATCTTTTTCCAGCATTTCTATAGCTTTTTCATACTTATGCCCAAAAGCAGAACTTCAGTGGTTGTCATGACAACCTCAGAACTCTGTGTAGCTCCTCTAGTCTCCCAAGAAAGATGAAATTACTCAAACCAACGTCCAATATTTCTTTTTTCTTACCCACCCACCGTATAATGATGTGCGTGCCATCACAGAGGCCAGGAGAATAAAGATATATCAGAAAATATCATTCATTACGTGACCACCCCAAAATAACGGATGATCCCATTCCTCCTCTTTACTTGGGCCACCATATAGGGGTAATTTTTGGAGGACCATGTGGTGGGGGCCTTTGGTGAAGAGGGAATAGTCAAAGGTATTTGAAGGGGCCCAGTCTTTCCTAGTTACTTCTCGGGGATAGTTCAGAAGATCCACCTGACAGACTTCTAAGCTGTAGACCTTCATAAGACCTCTGAGAGCTTTTTTAACATTTCTATGGTTTACTCATTAGGAGACCTCCACGAGCTACACACAAAATTTGAAGCACCTTCTTAGCCCTCACTTCCAACCCCAACCCTTTCATTTAAGGATATTCATCTGTTTCTGAAATCCCTAAAAACATCTCTCAAGGGGTAAATTTTATCAGACAGTTTATTAAGGAATTGGAGCAGAAAAGTTAATTGAGTAGTTTTTTTTTTTTTGCTATAGAATCAGCTACAGTGAAGAAATCAGCTTCTCTTCTGTCTTCTCCTTCGTAATAGTTTGTATTTTTGTGTCTTTGTAGGATTAACCATAAAAATATTGTGGCCCTGCAGGATATTCACGAGAGCCCCACTCACCTGTACTTGGCCATGGAACTGTAAGTTATGTGCCCTTCTTATGTTATATGTGTGAATAGTACTAGAACCTGATAGTAGTAGTAGTAGTAGTGGCAACCAGGCCTTGGTACGTACACAATACAATACAATAAAGCTTTATTGATCCCTTAGGAAATAGTGATGTACATTGAAGGTTTTATTCCATATATGAAAATACCAGGCCCATAAATGCACAATTACATATACTGATGTAACACTTACGGCATACTGTTTTATTATTAGGTTAACTGTATACATCATATGCTCATTAACTCCACCTAGTGGTAGCTAAAGCCAGACAGGATTTTTTTTAAATTAGTTTATGGCTATATCATGGATCCACAAACTGCAAAAATATATGAACTGATGTGTGTAAGCATATAATATGTATCTATTAAGCTGATAACTCAAACAAAAAGGTGTTCAAGGGTAGACATTTACATTTAAGAAGGTTGTACAAGATGTTTTTTTCCAAAAATAGTACCGCACATCTCCACAGGTCGTTTGTAGTATTTCCATTAAACCTCATTCACTTAAATAAAACTAAAATGCCAGAACTGACCATTGGTATAATATTATCCTTTAAAGGGGTTTTCCCATCTGGGCATTTACATTTAATTTAATTCATTTGCCATATGTAAACATTTCTTCAATTGGATGTTATTAAAAAAATGTTCCTGTGTGAAGATAATTACTCATAAATGTAGCCATGCAGTCCCTTAGAAACGAGATAGCTTCCTCGGATACGACCACCTCCCATTTTGGCAGCGGTGGCCAGACATGCGCTATTGAGTCCTGCCTGACCACCAGGATTCAGCGATCATTACCACAGGACGACTGTGCGACCTGCAGTAACTCCTGGACATTTCATATAGAAACACCCTTTGTGTCTTTGTGCAATCACTCCAGCTGAGGTGGTCGTATCTGAGGAAGCTATCTTGGACAACATGACTACATTTATGAGAAATTATCTTCACACAGGTAAAAAATTTTTAATAACATCTGATTGAAGAAATGTTTATTTATGGCTGATTAATGAAACTGAATGTGAATGCCCAGATGAGAATACCCCTTTAAAGGGAATATGTCAGCATTTATGACCATGTAAGAGTTTATCACCACGTAAGAGCCTTGTAGAGCTCTGTAATCAATCATTTCTGTGTGTTGGTAGCAGCAGGACTGTGAAAAAAGTAATGAATTTATGCCTTGGAGGTGTGTCCTCACACTGCCGTGCTTCTAGCTCTCTGCATTAAACTACTCTTTGGCTCCTATTCTGATTAAAAGCTGAAGGAGAAATCTGTCACTCACAGCAGATGGGAGGGACTCTACTCTGAGTAAAAGCTGAAGCAGATATCTTTCAACCAGAGAAGAGGGGAGGGACTATGCAGACCATTCAGAGCACAGAGGTGTGAGGACACATCCCCAAGTCAAGCTGCAATCCTGGAATATAATTACATTTTTTTTCCATCTTGTTTTAGTAACAACACACACAAAGGTATGAGAACAGAGAAGGTGATACGTGCTTCCAGGATGAGACAGTATATAGGGAGGACATTTACATAAATAAGATGATAAGGTCTAAACCGCTAATTGACTGGGTTATAAAAGACTGGATAAAACATAACTTTTAGGCTACATTCAAACAATGTGTGCCCATCGTACCGTAGCATGACGGGGACACATTGACGCCAGGGAGAGGAGGAGGGGGTGAGCGCCTCTCACCATAGCAATGTATAGCGAACGGCGCCGTATTCCGGAGAGGGATAGAACATGTCCTATCTTTCTCCCGGCTACGGGACGGTACGGTGCCGCACGTGTGCTGCACGCCACCGCTCCCGTACGGCGCCGTGCGCCCATCACCATCTATGGGGGACATATATACGGATTATATACATTGCCTGCATATACGTCCCCCATATGGTCATGTGAATATAACCTTAATAAAGAATTTTTTACAAAGATTATTTGAAAAGTCCCGGCTCAACCAGGTGATATATAGGGTCCTTATTTCACTATATTATACAAACACCAGTGATGGACACAGATTGCAAGAGGCTTTCTAGAAGAAGATCTCAAGCCAAAAAGTGACAGATGACACAAGTTCTGACGCATCTATAGGAAAGGGTAATGGTGAAATTCAGCTCTTCTGGAAGAAAGAGAGTGGATTAAGGGACCCGGGCAGGTTTCATTATGTACTGCCTACGGGTCCCTGACAGCCGCACATTTAATCCACATGCACACGGCGGTTCCAGTGGGTGACTCATGGCCCGGCATTCCAGAGCCGTAATCCCAGAGGCTAAATCACCGCTCTGACTCCAGTCTGAATCATGACATCTCTGTATCTCGCAGGGTCACAGGCGGAGAGCTCTTTGATCGTATCATTGAGCGGGGATATTACACGGAGAAGGATGCCAGTCAGCTCATCCGACAAGTCCTGGATGCCGTCCAGTACTTACACAATATGGGAATTGTGCACCGTGACTTAAAGGTATTACAGAGAACCCGCCCCATATACATCATTGTACTGATGTTGAGTTATTGCTTGTTTTATACTCCAGAGCTGGATTCATAATTCAGCAGCTTATCGATGGAAAAAACGCAACTGCTCAGTCTTATCTGCATTTTATTATTAACTCTGTGTAGACATCGAATGAATAAAGGAAGAGATTTCAGCTCTGCAGACTGGTTAACGAAGCAGCGTAGCATGACACATGCTGTCACTCAGAATCAATACAAGAGGAATTATTATTATTATTATTCACAAATGTATTCATTTCTTCAGAAATGGACCTTTCATACATGTGTCCATCAACTGACATGAAATCAGAATAAACATTAGGTCAATTAGGATTAACAAAATGATTTACATTTGCCAAATGCCAGAATAATGAGAGAGAGAAATTTTAAGGCATTTTTAGGACTTTCTACAAAGTCAAAAGTTTACATATATAACATTAGTATTTGGTACCGTGTTTGTAGCCGCCTTGCTCGCACCAGACTTTTTAGCTTTGCCTATAAATAAGCAATAGGACTGAGATCAGGACTTTGTGATGGCCACTCCAAAACACTGGGGCAGATGTCTTGTGCTGGATGATTAATCTGTCTTTGCACCTCCTATTAGTTGGCTTATTTTATGCCAGAAAACTAGGGAAAAATTCAGTAAAGTTATCAGTATTTTTGCCGCACTGACCTTATTGTCATGAAGCCACGCCCCTTTTGCCTAACTAGTTGTAGAAGAGCCGGAAAACTATCTAAAACCCTTTGTAAGTGTGGTGCAGGCAGTTTTACTGCAGTATTCTGTCGTAGACAGATTAATACATCTCCCCCATTGACTTTGTTATCCTTAAGCCACAGTGTAACCAGTTTGGGCAGTAGCTTCGAGTCATTATCCATTTGAAAGACCCATTTGGGGGTATTCTTAAAAACTATCATTTTGGACGCCAGTCTTTAAGTCCTAATGAATCTCACCCGATGTTATTTCCTCACAATGGATTTATTTTGTGAAGTGCCCAAGTCGCCCCACAACATAATGCTGGATGTTTTCAGGATTCTAAGGTTCTCCCTTTTTCCTGCCAACGTAACGATGGTCATTATAGCCAAAAAGTTTAATTTTAGTTTTGTCAGACCCAAGACTCTTTTGGAGTAATGGCTTCTTCCTGACAGAGTGGCCTTTCACTGATACAGTTACTGTCGATAATAACACGTTCTTACCAGCCTCAGCAGCATCTTTACAAAGTCTTTTGCTTTTGTTTTTGAGTTGATATGCACATTTTGGATCTAAGCACATTGATCTCTGGGACACAGAACCTGTCTCTTTCCTGAGTGGTATTATGGCTGGACATTACTATTTTGTTTATAATTGTATATAATTGTTTGTAAATCTGAAAAGCGCACCTTGAGGTTTCTGAAAATTGCACCCAAAGATGAACCAGGCTTGTGCAAATACACAATTCTCTTCCTGATATTTTGGCTGATTTCTTTAGACTTTGCCATGATCTCACAGAAGGAAGCAGTCTGTTTCAGTTGCACCATTCAAATACATACATGGTTGTGTCTCTACTTAGATATTGCATATAAACCTTCTAAAAACATAATATCACCATATGGGCTGTACCAATTGTTTAAATGCAATCTTAGTGAATCAACAATTGCAGATAGGGGGGGGGGAGGGGGGGGGAATCCCGGTAGTGGAAAAGTTTAAGTACCTGGGCATCAGGATCACTAGAAGAGTTTCCGATTTTATTGATCTAAATGTGGCTCCAATGCTGTCCAATATGCGATCTAGGATAAGAGTGTGGAAAACACTACCTCTTTCTCCTCTGGGGCGGGCTAATCTTATCAAAATGACTTTAATGCCACAATTACTATACGTACTGCATAATTCCCCGGTATGGATACCAAAATATTGGTTCCAGAGAATTCACGGGCAATTCAGGGAATTGATCTGGAAACAAGGGGCTCCTCGTATCAAACTTACAAAATTGCAGTTACCTAAATTTAAGGGGGGACTGGCGGTGCCGGATGCATGGGCATACTACCTAGCAACCCAATGTCAGCATTTTGGAGGATGGGCTCTGGAGGGGAGAGATTCCGGGTGCCCGTTGGTAGTCAGGCACTTTGGGGGGACATTGTCACCGGTGTCGCTACTGGAGACAGGGAAGTTAGGGAACAGTGCAAGGCAATATCCAACTCTGGCATTGATGAATAAGGTGTGGCGGACTTATAAATAAGTAGTGGGAGTGGGGCCCTGGACTAAGTATACGCCTCTGTGGAATAATCCATATTTGGGAGAGGTATTTATGCTAGATGACACAAGACGGTGGGAGTAGAAAGGGATTAAATACTTACACCAACTATATGTAGATTCTATATTGAAATCGTTTCAACAGCTGGAGGAGGAGTTTGAGGTTCCCAGGCAGATGTTTTACCAGTATCTACAATTAAGGCACAGCTTGCAGTCGCAGTTTGAGTCAGGGGAAGTAGAGATTTCTTCACTGGGAGTGATGGCTGGGGTGGTTCAGGCTAAATCCATGAGAGGGCTAATCTCTTTGCTTTATGGAGAAATACTGGACAAGGTGCTGGGGGATCACATGAATGGGACACGGCAAAAGTGGGAAAGGGATATGGGTGAGTTGGAAGAGGAGGAGTGGGAAGAGGCACTGGAGTCCCCCTGTAAATTATCATTGAACGTGGCACAGAGGCGGTCGCAGTTATTCTTGGTTCATAGAGCTTATCGTACTCCAGTCCTGTTGAGGAAAATGGGGATCCGTAGTGAGGCTAGGTGTCCGCGATGTTTGATGGACGAGGCTGACATCATGCACATGTTCTGGTCATGTCCGGCGTTGAGAGACCTATGGGACAGGGCTAATAGACTGTTGGAAAGAGTGTTTGGTGTGACAGTAGGGTCTGACCCAAAGGTGTGTGTATTGGGTTGTGTGGGGAAACTGGAGAGTACCAGAGCACAACAACAAGCAATAGCCAAGATCTTATACCAAGTGCGGAAAACAATAGCTACACATTGGCTAGATGCTGCGCCTCCTGGTATATCAGAGGTTAAGAAAATGGTAAATGTCACAATTCGTATGGAAATGGGGGTTTACCTCAAACGAAATGCATTGAGGAAGTTCGAGAAGCAGTGGAGTAAATGGTTGGATTGCCCAAGGCTGGGGTCAGAGGAGGTGCTCAGAAGGTGGAGACAGGTCTGCCCAGGGGGATTGTTAGGGGGTAGGCAGGAATTGATATAACACAGGGGCGGGTTGTGTGGTACAGCTAAAAGGGAGTTTAATCCTAGACTAGGAGGGACCGGACCGCTGGGTGGGGGGGGAGAGGTTTGTTAAGGAAGGGAGGGGAGGGGTTGGTTTATGGTTATGGTCATGTGCTGTAATTTGTACATTGAAATCTGTACTAATACATATGTTTTTCCTACAAAATGGATGTAATTTTATATGCTTTAATAAAGACCATCTGATTTTTAAAAAAAAATGCAATCTTAGTGTAAAAATGTCTCATTATTCTGCCATTTAGCAATAAAAATAAATCATTTATAAATAAATAGTTATGGTAATCCTAACTGACCTAAAACGGGAAAGGTTTATTTTGATTTTATCTCAGATTCTGAGTGTATATGTGTCTCTTTATATAATGTATGGAAACTTATTGTTTCAACTGTATACGGAAGCTCCTGTACACCATAAAGGTTTCCACTGTGAATATATGGAGTATGTTGTCATCATCAGTACTAGGAAGGAATGAGGGACATCCTGTTATGTTGAATGTAAATGAATAGCACAACTTATCATTCCAAAATAGGGATGGGGAGTGTTAACTTTTAATTTGCAACGAGGGACCTGATAACCCAAACATATCAGAGAGGCCCATCCTTCATGACTCCACCAACATCTATGCTTTATTATCCTTTAATAGCCAGAAAACCTTCTCTATGCAACCCCCTTCGAAGACTCAAAGATCATGATCAGTGACTTTGGCCTCTCTAAGATTGAAGATGGTGGAATGATGGCCACGGCTTGTGGGACGCCAGGTTATGTAGGTAAGTGGTTTGTAGGAAATCTTAGCAGATCTTGCAAGATGTAGTACCCTGTAGCCATATTATTTTATATAATTTTTCACTTCTTTATAGCAGCCAGACTGTAGAAGGTTTGTCTGTCAACACATGTCTTTGGGATCCCATTAGGCATCTAATCTACACAAAAGATACAAGATTTTGCATTGGAGATCAGCCACTTTCAAAGGTGTTTTTCGAAAATTGAAAATCCCCTTTGGGGATGCCGAAAAAACACCATGTTCTGGTACTTCCGGTTTTAGTACCCTTACCCAGCTGGAAGTGCAAACATTAGTGGCCACCTTACACATGTCTCCTCCTCTTATGTCACAGGTGATGTTTCTTGGTCCATGGAGGCCACTCATTGGCCAGAGTAGGTCCCGCTACTACATGTTACCAATGACTGTATTTACTGGAGTGACGTGGGAACTGGCCCCCCCATTGGGTTTTCTAGAATTCCTAGAAATACCCTTTTAATCAATGCTACTGCTTTTCAGTTACCGCTACTCTCAATTTCCATTTCTGATCTACAGCCCCTGAACTCCTGGAGCAGAAGCCATATGGAAAAGCTGTGGATGTTTGGGCTCTTGGAGTCATCTCATATATTCTGTAAGTTATATTTGGGAAATTTCCATTAAAAAAATTGTAGAAAGTGATTGCCCTAGTCTCCTTCAAATGGGGTTGTCTTCTGCTAGACATCTGGGGTCCCTTACTATGGACCGAGGTATTCTCCGATTCTCTGGTGGCCTAGTCTGACCCTGAGTATCACAAATGTATCACAAATGTGAATAAGACTGTGACATTTTTGGACACCAGAATGGTATGCAAGGTCCATTAATGACTGTTTTCTTGGACACTCTCTAAAAACATGGGTTCCCGGGAGGCCCAGGAAGTAGGGTAGAGCTGTCCTCACAACCCCTGGTATAGCACAACACAACCAGTTCGGTAGACTGCCACCAACTCTCATTTGATATAATCCTGGCCTGTAACTGGATTATACCGGGTCAGAGTCAAACCGGTAGTGTATTTATAACCGAAACACGGATGTGGGGATTCGTGGCTTGAGATTAAAGAACAATGCAGGTTAAATTCTATATTTAATTGCCTACAGACAAACAGTTCACAGAATATATATATATATATATATATATATATATATATATATATATATATACAGTTTAGCAGGATACAAATACAAGTGTAAGGCTACTAGTATAGGCAGTTGAATTTGTATGTAAGTTAGAACTGTATATATTATAATATGGATGGGATGGATATTATAGTATCGTGACAAATTGTTTGGTCTCTGACAATTGGATTTTAAAACTTTTGGGTTGTCATAAGAACCAGGATTAACAATAAAGCTTAATTACAGACACCTCTGATAACTCCTACAGCTGATCATTGTAGCCAGAGACTAAAGTACAGTAAATTACCGACATCCAGAGGGCCGTTTATAACTAGGGGTCGTATGTAAGTGAGGCGTTCTTCACTCAGGGACCGCCTGTACAAACAATTCCGTTATCTTGTGCTGGACTAATCAGGGAAAGAGGTTAATCCGCACTTGTTGATCTTACCTGCTCTTGATAGGGATAAAAGTTCCCCCAGGCAAAAGACAATGGACACAAGTGGTGCCCTGATTATATTATACACACCCCTTCACACCCATGGGAGTGCTCTAGGAACCCTCTTACCTTGGATCAGATCCAGGATCTTGGAGGAGTTCTAGCTTCTCTATAGGAAGTCATAGGGTTAGGGTTTTGGTCTTATTGGACACGGATGAATCCCTGAATGGCATTGAGACCAGACATTTCCTACTTACTATGCTCCCATTGAGAGTTATTTACATCTCTGTGTCCAAGGATGCTAGAACAAATTGAAACATAGATATGTGTTTCAGTTACTGTATAAATTCCATATATGCATCTGTCCTTGGGCTGGGATGGATCATAACTCTATAACTGTCCATTCCTGACATATTAGTTATACAAGCACACGGGTTTTTATGATCCTTTGTCTAAAAAGTGGTGGAAACTCTAAGAAAGACCTGGAGTTGCTAAGACTAAGGAGGTGTTAGTTAATGACTACCCCGTACAGAGCCAGAGTCCTTCTCCAGCCTTTGAAGTGGGCCTAACAGAGAGTTCATTAGTTATTCAAGATAAGGCTGGGGGAAAGTGAGGGGCTTGTAGGATGTACTGATGAACAAGGTAAAAGCTGGTATGTGACCAGCCCCATTATGCATATACTTTCCCATATTTCATCACAAAGACCATAATAAGTACAGTATGTATGCATGATGCTTTACGTTGACCATGCCACGATAAAGTCAGCATGTGCACGTTATATGGTGTCCAAAGTACTCATAATATTGTATCTACATAATAATGATACATGTACATGTAAAACCGCCATACAGTGCACCACAGTTTTGCTTCCTCCGTCCTTCCCTGATACCAGGATTTATGTCATGATATGTACAGAATACATACATCTCCATCAGTCTAAGGCAATGCTGTAGACATTATGAATGGGTTGTGTCGTAGCAGAGGTGATGTTGTTGTCTCCTATGTCTATGCTCCAGGCTCTGCGGATACCCTCCATTCTATGACGAAAATGACTCAGAACTGTTCAATCAGATCCTAAAGGCAGAGTATGAATTCGACTCCCCGTACTGGGATGATATTTCCGAATCAGGTAAAAGTACCTCCGTGGACATCATCTATTGTCAGTAGTGATGTAATGATGGGTCAGTGTTATCTGTATAGAGGTCATTGTACAGGGAGGGGGAGGAGATAAGCTGTGACATTATATATTGTCAGTAGTGATGTAATGATGGGTCAGTGTTATCTATACAGAGGTCATTGTACAGGGAGGAGGAGGAGATAAGCTGTGACATCATCTATTGTCAGTAGTGATGTAATGATGGGTCAGTGTTATCTATATAGAGGTCATTGTACAGAGAGGGGGAGGAGATAAGCTGTGACATCATCTATTGTCAGTAGTGATGTAATGATGGGTCAGTGTTATCTGTATAGAGGTCATTGTACAGGGAGGGGGAGGAGATAAGCTGTGACATCATCTATTGTCAGTAGTGATGTAATGATGGGTCAGTGTTATCTATACAGAGGTCATTGTACAGGGAGGAGGAGGAGATAAGCTGTGACATCATCTATTGTCAGTAGTGATGTAATGATGGGTCAGTGTTATCTATATAGAGGTCATTGTACAGAGAGGGGGAGGAGATAAGCTGTGACATCATCTATTGTCAGTAGTGATGTAATGATGGGTCAGTGTTATCTATATAGAGGTCATTGTACAGGGAGGGGGAGGAGATAAGCTGTGACATCATCTATTGTCAGTAGTGATGTAATGATGGGTCAGTGTTATCTATATAGAGGTCATTGTACAGGGAGGGAGAGGGGATAAGCTGTGACATCATCTATTGTCAGTAGTGATGTAATGATGGGTCAGTGTTATCTATATAGAGGTCATTGTACAGGGAGGAGGAGATAAGCTGTGACATCATCTATTGTCAGTAGTGATGTAATGATGGGTCAGTGTTATCTATATAGAGGACATTGTACAGGGAGGGGGAGGAGATAAGCTGTGACATCATCTATTGTCAGTAGTGATGTAATGATGGGTCAGTGTTATCTATATAGAGGACATTGTACAGGGAGAGGGAGGGGATAAGCTTTGACATCATCTATTGTCAGTAGTGATGTAATGATGGGTCAGTGTTATCTATATAGAGGTCATAGTACAGGGAGGGGGAGGAGATAAGCTGTGACATCATCCATTGTCAGTAGTGGGTCAGTGTTACTATATAGAGGTCATTGTACAGGGAGGGGGAGGAGATAAGCTGTGACATCATCTATTGTCAGTAGTGATGTAATGATGGGTCAGTGTTATCTATATAGAGGACATTGTACAGGGAGGGGGAGGGGATAAGCTGTGACATCATCTATTGTCAGTAGTGATGTAATGATGGGTCAGTGTTATCTGTATAGAGGTCATTGTACAGGGAGGGGGAGGAGATAAGCTGTGACATTATATATTGTCAGTAGTGATGTAATGATGGGTCAGTGTTATCTATATAGAGGTCATTGTACAGAGAGGGGGAGGAGATAAGCTGTGACATCATCTATTGTCAGTAGTGATGTAATGATGGGTCAGTGTTATCTATACAGAGGTCATTGTACAGGGAGGAGGAGATAAGCTGTGACATCATCTATTGTCAGTAGTGATGTAATGATGGGTCATTGTTATCTATATAGAGGTCATTGTACAGAGAGGGGGAGGAGATAAGCTGTGACATCATCTATTGTCAGTAGTGATGTAATGATGGGTCAGTGTTATCTATATAGAGGTCATTGTACAGGGAGGGGGAGGAAATAAGCTGTGACATCATCTATTGTCAGTAGTGATGTAATGATGGGTCAGTGTTATCTATATAGAGGTCATTGTACAGGGAGGGAGAGGGGATAAGCTGTGACATCATCTATTGTCAGTAGTGATGTAATGATGGGTCAGTGTTATCTATATAGAGGTCATTGTACAGGGAGGAGGAGATAAGCTGTGACATTATATATTGTCAGTAGTGATGTAATGATGGGTCAGTGTTATCTATATAGAGGTCATTGTACAGAGAGGGGGAGGAGATAAGCTGTGACATCATCTATTGTCAGTAGTGATGTAATGATGGGTCAGTGTTATCTATACAGAGGTCATTGTACAGGGAGGAGGAGATAAGCTGTGACATCATCTATTGTCAGTAGTGATGTAATGATGGGTCATTGTTATCTATATAGAGGTCATTGTACAGAGAGGGGGAGGAGATAAGCTGTGACATCATCTATTGTCAGTAGTGATGTAATGATGGGTCAGTGTTATCTATATAGAGGTCATAGTACAGGGAGGGGGAGGAGATAAGCTGTGACATCATCCATTGTCAGTAGTGGGTCAGTGTTACTATATTGAGGTCATTGTACAGGGAGGGGGAGGAGATAAGCTGTGACATCATCTATTGTCAGTAGTGATGTAATGATGGGTCAGTGTTATCTATATAGAGGACATTGTACAGGGAGGGGGAGGGGATAAGCTGTGACATCATCTATTGTCAGTAGTGATGTAATGATGGGTCAGTGTTATCTGTATAGAGGTCATTGTACAGGGAGGGGGAGGAGATAAGCTGTGACATTATATATTGTCAGTAGTGATGTAATGATGGGTCAGTGTTATCTATATAGAGGTCATTGTACAGAGAGGGGGAGGAGATAAGCTGTGACATCATCTATTGTCAGTAGTGATGTAATGATGGGTCAGTGTTATCTATACAGAGGTCATTGTACAGGGAGGGGGAGGAGATAAGCTGTGACATCATCTATTGTCAGTAGTGATGTAATGATGGGTCATTGTTATCTATATAGAGGTCATTGTACAGGGAGGGGGAGGAGATAAGCTGTGACATCATCTATTGTCAGTAGTGATGTAATGATGGGTCAGTGTTATCTACATAGAGGTCATTGTACAGGGAGGGGGAGGAGATAAGCTGTGACATCATCTATTGTCAGTAGTGATGTAATGATGGGTCAGTGTTATCTATATAGAGGTCATTGTACAGGGAGGGAGAGGGGATAAGCTGTGACATCATCTATTGTCAGTAGTGATGTAATGATGGGTCAGTGTTATCTATATAGAGGTCATTGTAATGGGAGGAGGAGATAAGCTGTGACATCATCTATTGTCAGTAGTGATGTAATGATGGGTCAGTGTTATCTATATAGAGGACATTGTACAGGGAGGGGGAGGAGATAAGCTGTGACATCATCTATTGTTAGTAGTGATGTAATGATGGGTCAGTGTTATCTATATAGAGGACATTGTACAGGGAGGGGGAGGGGATAAGCTGTGACATCATCTATTGTCAGTGGTGATGTAATGATGGGTCAGTGTTATCTATATAGAGGTCATAGTACAGGGAGGGGGAGGAGATAAGCTGTGACATCATCCATTGTCAGTAGTGGGTCAGTGTTACTATATAGAGGTCATTGTACAGGGAGGGGGAGGAGATAAGCTGTGACATCATCTATTGTCAGTAGTGATGTAATGATGGGTCAGTGTTATCTATATAGAGGTCATTGTACAGGGAGGGGGAGGAGATAAGCTGTGACATCATCTATTGTCAGTAGTGATGTAATGATGAGTCAGTGTTATCTATATAGAGGACATTGTACAGGGAGGGGGAGGGGATAAGCTGTGACATCATCTATTGTCAGTAGTGATGTAATGATGGGTCAGTGTTATCTATATAGAGGACATTGTACAGGGAGGGGGAGGAGATAAGCTGTGACATCATCTATTGTCAGTAGTGATGTAATGATGGGTCAGTGTTATCTATAAAAAGGACATTGTACAGGGAGGGGGAGGAGATAAGCTGTGACATCATCTATTGTCAGTAGTGATGTAATGATGGGTCAGTGTTATCTATATAGAGGTCATTGTACAGGGAGGGGGAGGAGATAAGCTGTGACATCATCTATTGTCAGTAGTGGGTCAGTGTTACTATATAGAGGTCATTGTACAGGGAGGGGGAGGAGATAAGCTGTGAAATCATCTATTGTCAGTAATTATGTACTGATGGGTCAGTGATATCTATATATAGAGGTCATTGTACAGGGAGGGGGAGGAGATAAGCTGTGACATCATCCATTGTCAGTAGTGATGTAATGATGGGTCAGTGTTATCTATATAGAGATCATTGTAAAGGGAGGAGGAGATAAGCTGTGACATCATCTATTGTCATTAGTAATGTAATGATGGGTCAGTGTTATCTATATAGAGGACATTGTACAGGGAGGGGGGGGAGATAAGCTGTGACATCATCTATTGTCAGTAGTGATGTAATAATGGGTCAGTGTTATCTATATAGAGGTCATTGTACAGGGAGGAGGAGGAGATAAGCTGTGACATCATCTATTGTCAGTAGTGATGTAATGATGGGTCAGTGTTATCTATATAGAGGACATTGTACAGGGAGGGGGAGGAGATAAGGTGTGACATCATCTATTGTCAGTAGTGATGTAATGATGGGTCAGTGTTTTCTATATAGAGGTCATTGTACAGGGAGGGGGAGGAGATAAGCTGTGACATCATCTATTGTCAGTAGTGATGTAATGATGGGTTAGTGTTATCTATATAGAGGTCATTGTACAGGGAGGGGGAGGAGATAAGCTCTGACATCATCTATTGTCAGTAGTGATGTAATGATGGGTCAGTGTTATCTATATAGAGGTCATTGTACAGGGAGGAGGAGGAGATAAGCTGTGACATCATCTATTGTCAGTAGTGATGTAATGATGGGTCAGTGTTATCTATATAGAGGTCATTGTACAGGGAGGGGGAGGAGATAAGCTGTGACATCATCTATTGTCAGTAGTGATGTAATGATGGGTCAGTGTTATCTATATAGAGGTCATTGTACAGGGAGGGGGAGGAGATAAGCTGTGACATTATATATTGTCAGTAGTGATGTAGTGATGGGTCAGTGTTATCTATATAGAGGTCATTGTACAGGGAGGGGGAGGAGATAAGCTGTGACATCATCTATTGTCAGTAGTGATGTAATGATGGGTTAGTGTTATCTATATAGAGGTCATTATACAGGGAGGGGGAGGAGATAAGCTCTGACATCATCTATTGTCAGTAGTGATGTAATGATGGGTCAGTGTTATCTATATAGAGGTCATTGTACAGGGAGGGGGAGGAGATAAGCTGTGACATCATCTATTGTCAGTAGTGATGTAATGATGGGTCAGTGTTATCTATATAGAGGTCATTGTACAGGGAGGAGGAGGAGATAAGCTGTGACATCATCTATTGTCAGTAGTGATGTAATGATGGGTCAGTGCTATCTATATAGAGGTCATTGTACAGGGAGGGGGAGGAGATAAGTTGTGACATCATCTATTGTCAGTAGTGATGTAATGATGGCTCAGTGTTATCTATATAGAGGTCATTGTACAGGGAGGGGGAGGAGATAAGCTGTGACATCATCTATTGTCAGTAGTGATGTAATGATGGGTCAGTGTTATCTATATAGAGGCCATTGTACAGGGAGGAGGAGGAGATAAGCTGTGACATCATCTATTGTCAGTGGTGATGTAATGATGGGTCAGTGTTATCTATATAGAGGTCATTGTACAGAGAGGGGGAAGAGGCAAGCTGTGACATTATATATTATACAAAAATATTTAAAATTTTTTATATAGGTCACTTGGTCACAATTGAGGTTTTCTGGTGATACCTTCCCTTCAAGTTCATAGAAGAAACTTTCATCTCATGTTCCTGCCCCTTTTTTCGAGCCAAATCTTCGGAATTACCTCAATGTAAATGGATGACCTTTCTTTATCCAACCAGAACCAAGAAAATCTCCAGGAACGTAGGTTTAGGATAGAGGAAAATCTGTCTCCTGGAATAGAGGAGATAATGAGGTCTCCTGGGGATTGAGGTTCCTACACACCAGACACAGGAGACTGATTCCTTGATAGTCGTCCTGGCAGGAGGACACAGGTGTTATCTAAAGGAATTTCACTGTTTGATATGAAGGATATGATATTTTTTCATGTATTCATTATGTCTTTTGCTTCTCGATTTTTTTTTTTTGTCTTAAAGGGAATGTTTTGGCAAAATAATAATAAAGCAATTCAAATTATTGTCTATTCATTTTAGAATATTTTCATTTAAAATGTTTTTTTTTACCATTTTTGGAAGTATGAAAAAAATGATGACATTTTTGTAGGGGGTTTTACAAATGTTGGCCATTTGCAGCGTCATCTACGTATTCCTGGAAAATTAAAGGGATTTTATTGCCTCCCAGATCAACCTCAAGTAATTACATCAACGTGTAGATCCCTTTATAGGTTTTCAAGATATACCTTTCCCATTCCTCTATGATCTGTCATCTCAGAGAAAATTCCATTTTTATATTATGCAAATGAGCCTTATCTGAGCGGAGCTGTCTACTGTTGCTCCTACTTTTCTTTTTTTTATCAATCACTGTATAAACCAACTGTGCCGAATAGTGACGAACAGCATAGAAAGAAGAGAACAGATGCACCCGCAGACATGGCTCCACCCCCAGTGCACAAAGAGGCTCATTTGCATATAGATAAAAAATAATATTTCCCCTTAACGACAGATCACTGGGAAATAGGGAAGGTATGTCTGGAAAGCTTATAATGTACCCCACACAATAGTGTTTTAACTAATGAGGTGATTTGGGTATTGTTGACTCCTTTCAATAATTTTTTTAGTTTTTAAAAAAAAAAATAAACATTTCCATTAATTGAAAGCGAGCAGACAATTTGAAAGGGTTAGAGACTGGAATAAGAAGTAGTAGTGGTAATGGTCACTGTGACAACTACTCCAAATATGTCTTCCAGCCAAAGATTTCATCCGCCACCTGCTGGAGAGGGAGCCGGAGAAGAGGTTCACCTGTGAGCAGGCGCTGCAGCATCCATGGTAAGTCACCCACGCTGTGCCCGCATCTGCTCCTCCGTCCATGAACATATCCCGCTCGTCCTATGTGGTTCTGGGCAGGCGGCCAAGGCTTATAGAGAGGTTACAATATAAACTTCTTATTACGCTATTCTCAAGCAGAAGAGCGCGCAGTTATACGGTGTCATTGCCTCAAATGTGTCCTCTTCTCCGCGGTATCAAGGATTAACTCATCCCTTTAAATGATTCTCTGGTTCACAATAAAAAAATGTCATGTTAGATACATAATACACAGTTCCTTCTTTCATCTTTCTGGTGCAGTTCCTCCGCTTCCAAATTGACTCTTCATTTCTGTATTATGGCCGCCATGTTCTCAGCCTTCCCTATACATACTGTGCTCTGCTCGTCTGGGACACGTCCAGCGCAAGGACACAGTTATAACACTTATGTTGATGTGATCAGAATATTAAAGGGGTTTCCTTAACTCTCTGCTGTATATGAATTCTCCCTATATCCATCAGTCTTAAAAAAAAAACTATTCTCACCTTCCCGGTTCTTCCCCTCGGCCCCGTGGCTCTCTCTTCTACTCTTCACTATGATGCAGTGGTGTCGCGACCACCAGACGTCATAGTTTATGAGGCGCATGGGCCCTTATACTATAATGTCACACGGCTGCAACACCGCCGCATCAAAGTGATGTGCCCGGGACGGAAGACTTAGCCACGGGCTGAGGAGAAGGTGAAGCCGGGGGGTAGGGAAGAGGAAGGTGAGTATAGCTGTTTTAATTTTTATTTGAGTCCGGAGGTTGAGATAACAGTAATGATGGAGGGAGTATCTGGAGAGGACATTTCATTAATAGGGGGCATCTGGGGTGCACATTTCATTTAGGGGGGCATCAGGAGTGGACATTTCATTAAAGGGGGACCCCGCCAGTGGACATTTCAGTAAAGGAGGACCCTGCCGGTGGACATTTCAGTAAAGGTGGGGGGGGGGGGGGGGGCACTACTGTGGGCATTTCAGTAAAGGGGGACCCTGCTGTGGACATTTCAGTAAAGGGGGGTCAGCTAAAGGACATTTCATTAATGAGTAGCAGCTGCACTAGGGGTTGTCCTCCAGTCAATAACTTTTCCCTGTTTTTTGGGGGGCGGTGGGGGATTTAGGAGCCTAGGGTGATACGTGAGTATTTAGATTATGAGGGGAAGTTCAGCTGCAGGATGCACAGATGCCGGGCAGCCAGGGGTAGCATCCACATCTCCTGGAAGATCTGGTCTGGACGGCTGTCGCGGTGGAGGGTTTCATGGAGTTTGGGAATGTTCGGCTTTTCTAAATAGAAGGGTTATAAGAACATGATTGTAGTTCATCATTAAATTACTTTTATGAACAGTGCAAGATTAAGGAAATAGAGTAGTTCTTAAGTCCTGACATCCGGACACATGTTGGTTTGGATCCTGGTGGGGGGCCCTAGTCGTGTGAACAGCTCGGGGCGCATGGGACACCTAATCCTCCACTGGTAATACCAGAAATGCCCTTTAAATCCTGAACCAAACTTTAGGTGGGGTTTGAGTAAATCCTGGTCTTTGGAACTTGGAAAAGTAAATTTGCTTCAGATTTTCAGTGCTGTTGTCATTCTATCGGCACTGAATCCCCCCACCCACACACTCCTGTGTGAAGTGGCTGACAGCAGGGGGATTGTCTCAGACTACCAAGCCAGTATCAGGCCGGGGTATATTAACCCCTTAGCGCTCTGCACCGTGCTTGTACTGCGCAGGCTCCCGCGATTAACGCTCGGCGCCTTACCAGTACAGTGATTAGCCGATGCCGGTTCTTGTCTTGTCCGTAGAGCTGCTGCTGTCTCCTCCGCCACTGCTGCTGGACAGGCAGTGCCTGTGACTGTAGTGCTCTCTGCTTCCTCCCTCTCCCCCTGTTCCTGCAATAAAATACAAGCTATTTATACCAGAGGAATCTGCCTGACCATAGTCAGGCGTTTATGGTCGTATCCAGGGACAACCAAAATGTAAACACCAGGACTGATAGAGACAGGCTAGAATTATATAGAAATACTGTATTTTTTTTTAATAACAGTGAGTTAGAGAATGTGATATTTTGTTATCCTGAGTATATTAAATAATTTTGTCTTTATGGGGATACCCCTTTAACTGGATATTCTTACATGTAACCCATGGCTAGGAGAGTGGTGATTTTCTCCTCTTTTCTCTCCCCCTGTCCATTTGATATTGTGTACAACTTCTATTTGGACCCGACACTTTATCGTTTTCTTTCTTTTCCGCTCATTGTTTCCGGTCTTTCAATAAGTTTCTCTTCTATTTGTATTGAAACAGTATAAAAAATTGCATCTTCATCCATCACAATAATCCGGCATCCTCCGGCCCTGCGGTGCTTGGCACAATTCCCAGCATGCCCCTGCTGCATTCTGGGAGGATTACAAGTCGCCTTTGCAATGAAATGAATTTTTTCTTAGTTTTATGTGATGAGTATACACAAGAGATTTTATAGCGGATATTCTACTTTTACTTTTATTGGATTCATGAAGACGTCCCACATGATGAATGTCTCCCTGTCTATAGCGCCAGCTCTGTATAACTCCATCATGAGACAGACACGTAATGTCATACAGACACTGCGGTCCTGGAGCAGGAGACATGAATCATAGATGTTCCAGAGAATTCTATTTCCAGCACAATAAATGTGGCTCCTGAGTGGTATAAAGAAGCCTGGCAAAACCAAAAAACCTATGTTAGCTTTTACTAGGGTACTGCTGATGACATTATGCAGATCTTTGTGTTTCCATGGTGACAGACTACAAACAAACACTTTGTAGTCTGCTCCTGAATTAATCAACTACCCAACTTCCAAGATTCCTTATATAAGCTACAGACAGATGGAAGAGACCAAAGCAAGGCATATATACTCAGCTTATATATACTTATATATACAGTATGCCAATATGTGATTAGTGGGTTCAGACCTCAGTCTCTCGATTCCAGCAACAAAGAACCAGCTGATCATTCGGGTTACCATGTGTCGGACACCCATTGATATGATCTGCTATGGATTGGGAACTTTATATAAATAAGCTAGTAAACCCCTTTAGTTAGGGTTTTAGCTACTCCTCCACTTTTGGTTATCCCCAGATATATGGAATGATCAGGAATATTGAAATTCAGCATCTCCCATGCTCTGATCTGCCATTGTGGGAGAAAACTCCATTGTACATTAGTCGGCTGATCCCGCCATGTCGCCTGACCCAAGTTTATCTACTATACATGTGACTGCAAGATCAGACTACATACATGGGTTGCTTGTAGTCTGGAACCATGGAGACACAAGAAGGAACTTTATAAAAACTAAATACAGTAGGATACTATTTATCTTGTCTATTGTTCAGGTGGCTTTCCAAGGTTTACTTTTAGTACTGGCATCAGCACCAGGCAACGCTTGGATGATGCCAACTGCTTTATGCGTATCAAGCCAAGAGTGGAGTAGACACGGGGCAGATATCTAGTCAGTGCTAGCCCTTTATACTACTCAATAGCTGCTATACTGTTACTCAATGTGAGATTAACCTCAAGTTTTATATTATACAGGATTTCTGGAGACACCGCTCTAGAAAGAGATATCCATGGTTCAGTCAGTGAGCAAATCCAAAAAAATTTTGCCCGAAGTCAGTGGAAGGTGAGTTGAGTCTATCCTTGTGGTATAGTAATAATCCTTTATTTGTAATAATCCTTTATTTATGTAGCGCACACAGATGACGCAGCGTTGCACAAAGCATGGCAAATTGATATAGTAGGTGTCTGAACATTATATGCCCTGTAGTCCCAATTAGGCAGATACATTACCCAGATAGGTCCGCATCGCTGGTGCCAATGTAGAGATGTCACCCTCATTCTCGATCCATAGTGATTATTGCAAAGTTTTATGACTTAGAATTTCTACTGTAAAGCTGAATGAACATGCGGAAAAGATCATAGTGATGTATTTTATATCTTCACATATTCCTACAGAGGGCCTTTAACGCAACATCGTTCCTGCGCCACATCACTAAGATGGGTCAAAGTGCGGAGACAGAAACGGAAGAACCACATGGAGAAGCTGTCGCGGAAGAGAAGGATAAATGGTGATTGAAGGTGAGAAGATGACTTTTCAATGTCCTAATTGCACATTTACACTAAACATAGGTCTGGTATATGTCCGGAGGGTCTCTTGCTATGTACCTCAGATGATACCACTGACGTTTGGGCGTACATCAACCATAGACCTCCATATTGAAAATACATGTGGTACAACATCCATAGTCCTCCACATTGAAAATTCTAGGAAAAAACAACTAAACTACACATACAGCGGCCACAAAGACACAGTGTGAAGATAACCTAGTGAAGAGGTGGCTTATTAACACTCTCCTTTCTCTTTCTTTGCAGCTGGAAAGTAAAGACTTGACTTCTGGAGTACCCTCCTCCAAGGGATCTCCGTGTCAGGCACTACACCCTTGCATGAGCTTGTGGTGACACCTGTCTGCATGATGCCTTCAGCGGCCAATGGCTGTTCTTCCCTTAGCCCACCACGGCCCCCTTTAACTTCCTGCCCCTCCAGCCGGCCCCAGATTATTGAGAGGTTATTAAGATGGAGCACAATCACCACCTCGGTATTATTGATTCCCATTGTCTCCTCACTCAAAGAGCCAGAAAGAGACATAGAGGATTCACTTGCTGGGTATCCAATACTCCATCTCAGTGAGCAACAAGAAGATGATCATAGATCCAGGAACATTGCACTGTGATATTCATCAAATATCCAAAGCCCCTTTCTTATATTTCTAGTATCAGGGACCTTCCATAATGATGACTACTTGGTCCTCATTGAAGGTTCCTGAGGTCATATGCAGCATAATCGTAAAGCCATATCTGCTACCCAAGGACTAGGATCTAGGGTCACCACTTAGCCATCTCAATTCTACTCTTATGCTGTAGTTATTGCCAAGGTTTAATTTGCCCCCCAAAATTCCAAAAAATTACAGAAGCCTCAATGTCAAAGACATCAAAGAAGACAGAGGCAGAACTCTAAAATTACTCTTAAGACGAAATGTTTGGGACCTGGGAGGCTGGGAAGATCATGAGCTGAATTTTCTTTGGGTTTGGATGTCTTGGCTGTGTAACTCCTAGTGGAAAAGTGTTGCCATCATCGTAAAAACCCTGGGGCCTTTGTGCCAAACCACAGACCTCGAGCTCCTCCATGCTTCCTCGTCAAGATGTGACAGCTACATCGAGGAGACACTTACCATGAAACACTTTGTGGACTCACCGACACTCATCGAAAAACCCCTTTCCCCCAGTGAAGATGTGCCAAAAATATTGAAAGTGTGCTTAGGCTTCTGGTGTCATTATGAAACACTTAGTTATCGGTGTATTAGGACTGTGGTTTAGTCTCTGGAAGAGTGTACTCTTGTGATTTTCCTGTAATATATTAAATCCAGTGCTGACCTGTAAATCGGGTGACATTTTTCTTTGTTGTTTTCCCATATACCTAAAATACTCCTATATAGGATATTCTGCCTCATATTACTGCCATATAAGGTTTCAGTGCACATCGGGGACCATACATCAATGGGATATGCATCTGCTAGACATAACCCCAGATAAGAGCAGCGGCAGAGCTTAATATATGGGTTAGGACAGGGAACAGACATCACAGACATGAAGGAGCAGATCCTTAGGGCTTACAAGAGAGAGCGCAAAAACATCACTCACAGTGATGCAAAACTGCAAATCTTCTGCATAGTCATAGAGTTACAGCAGGGTTCCTGACTCAACGTTACGTTTCACTTGTTAGGACACATGTTTAGTGAATGTGATATTACAAGTTATTCTCTATCCACAGGAAGGAGGTGACTTGCTGAGTGGTGACCGCTAAGACTTCCACTGATCGAAAGCATGGGTTTCCCTTATATCCCCGGATTATAGGGAGAGGACTCATGGCTCGAGCCCCAGGGCCCCCACCATACTGCAGGAGGAGTGGGCCCCCACCATGCTGCCTTCCTCCACTTCTGCTTTATGATCAGCAATAGCGGTGTCCTATGCTGAATGTGGTACAGTTCAGGGAGCTGCAGTGTATATTTTGAGAGTGTTTGTGGCAACTTAGGTGTATATGGAGAGGTCCTACAGCAGCTGAGTTTTGTATGTAGTGATTATGCGGCAGCTGAGGTGCGTATTGAGAGGTTCTGCAGCAGCTGAGGTGTGTATGTAGAGGTTCTGTGGCAGCTGCGGTTTGTATGTAGAGGTTCTTTGGCAGCTGAGGTTTGTATGAAGACGTTCTGCAGCAGCTGAGGCGTGTATGAAAAGGTTCTGCAGCAGTTAAGTTGCTTATGTAGAGGTTCTGAGACAGCTGCGGTATGTATTCCGGGATTCTGCAGCAGCTGAGGTATTTATACAAAGGTACTGTGGCAGCTGCGGTATGCATGAAGAGGTTCTGCAGCAGTTGAGATGAGTATGTAGAGATTCCGTTTGCTTTAAGGTGTGTATGTAGAGGTTCTGCAACAGCTGAGGTGTGTATAAAGAGGTTCTGTGGCAGCTGAGGAGTGTATAAAGAGGTTCTGTGGCATCTGAAGTGTGTATGAAGAGGTTCTGTGGCAGCTGTGGTGTGGATGAAGTGGTTCTGCTCTGGTTGTCAGGCCAGAAGAAGCAGCAATGCATGAATGACATATGACGATGATTCCACAAGGACTGGGCATAAATGGTACCAAAGTGATGAGTACTTGCTTTATTACTCATCTCAGAGCTATGGCAGCAAGGTGGGGGAGGGGGGATTGAGTCCAGCGACTCCCACTTTACTCCTTGAACTACATCCAAGTGGCATGACTAACAGCGTGCCAAGGTCCGAGATCAGGGGAAGAAGATAGTTGTAGGAGAAACTATGAAGTGTCTGCGTGACAGAGCTGCGTATGTCACCGGTTTCTATGGTACAGTAACGGTTGCTTGGAAACCAAAAATATCATAGACCGAAATTAATGGCCAATTTATAAATGACAAATTTAAGCTTAGATAAGTCTTAGTTTCCCACAGCAACCAATTACAATGTAACTTTAATTATTTGAAAGAATACTTAATGCTGCACTGTGATTGGTCGCTGTGGACAGATATCTGTAGACAGCTCCCAATTATATCAGTGGGTAATGCCCCATTTCTGAGATCTGCAGGCAGTGTTAGGAAGCTGCCCTGGAGAGCTGGCTAACCATACATTTGTGTGTGTTGTAGCACTGGGAAAATGCATTTATATTCCAGGATTGCAGCTGGATTCGGAGCACTTAGGTGCAAATAAATTGTATTATTTAAAAAAAAAAACAGAGCTGCAGAAAGTAAATGCGTGTAGCCATACCTTAGTGTAAGTTGTTAATATCAGCAGAATTGTGAAAAATGCATTTGTATTTTAGGATTGTAGCTCGACTATAGCAGTTCCTGTTTGAATACTAGAACAATTACTCAGAATGAAGGTGTGTGCCATGTTCTATGAAGAGATCTCACACACACCAGTGCACCAAGTCCAGCTACAATCCTGGAATATAAATTCATTTTTCACAATCCTGTTGCTATTAACAACACACACAAAAATATGGTTAAGCACATCTGCATTTTGCTTTTTTTTTAGAATGTAAACAATTTTATTTGACGATAATACAAAACAGTAGAAATATACATAATTCACATGTATAGAGGTTACACTAGTAATACCTTATCTATACGTGTATATCCCATAAGCTACCGGTGCATTCCTTGAAACACCAATCCCATATGTTTTACATCAACTTGTCATACACTTAAACAAATGAACAAAAAAAACAACAAAATTATTTTTTTTTCCTTTTAAACATGGAGGATGTATAATTTAAAAATAAACTCAATTAAAAATTATGGGAATTTTTTTTAAATGGCAATAACTTCTTAAGAAAAAAAACAATCATTTATTAATTATTAAATCTGTCCCATGGGCAGATATAGGAGATTGTAATGCTTGTACCTGCCTATGCCTGCACATCTAGTGGGTGGAGCCAGGAAGAGTTTAAAGGGAACCTGTCACCAGGGACCTCATTTTCACTAAAGACAGATTGCAGAAGCCCATTACAGCTGCAGTGCACATCTGCCTTTTCTAAGCATTTGCATTACAATAATAATTACATCCTGACAAAATCCTGGGGTAGTCACAGAGGCTGGACTTGGATGGTTGGTGTGGATGCATTTAAAAAAACAACATGTGGCTTGTCTGTCTTACTCCCTCCTCAGAGCTTTTCCCCCACCTTTGTGCTCCTGTACAGCTCCACCTCCTGCTCCTTCTCAGAGATCACAGCCTGGTGACATCACTGGGGGAGGGAGGAGCTGTACAGGAGCACAAAGATGGAGGCAGCCTGCAGCTCAGACAAGTCACATGTTGTTTTTTGAAATGCATCCAAACCAAAGTCCAGCCCTGTGACTACCCCAGGATTATGTCAGGATGCAAGAGTAAGTTATAACACAC
Organism: Engystomops pustulosus; assembly: GCF_040894005.1. NCBI lineage: Eukaryota > Metazoa > Chordata > Amphibia > Anura > Leptodactylidae > Engystomops > Engystomops pustulosus. Next base: position 95,035,964 of record NC_092419.1, read on the forward strand.
AATTATATTGTAATGCAAATGCTTAGAAAAGGCAGAGTGGCATTTTTGCACTGCAGGTGTAATTGGCTTTTACAATCTGTCTTTAGTGAAAATGAGGTCCCTCGTGACAGGTTCACTTTAAGTCCTCATTCACACTGCGCGTATGGGGACGTATATCCAACTGCAAACTGATATACGCCCCCCTAGACAGCTATTACAACCCGGCAGCGGTACCATACACAGGAAAAGGATAGCGCCTGCTCTATGTTTCCCCATACATATGATCAGACAGCTCTCATACCTCCTCCTCTCCAGCACGCTAACATGTGCTCGACTGGCTACGGCTGTAAATGATGTCACTGCTGCAAACTTGTGGAAATGCCACCACCTTGGAGTGGATAGGGGGCTGTGATAAAGTCATGTCACTTATAGTTTATGCTCTTTTAGGAAATGTTTCTCATATTAGGGGGTCACCCCATATGACATGCGCCTGTTGTGTATACGCGGACAGTTTAGCCGTATGTCCAGTGACGCTGTCCAGTCCCTTATAGTATGGAGTCGGGTAAGTTATCACAGCCTTAATAGGTTTCCATGGGCCGGTCAGAGCCGTCTATAGCATATACACACATTTCCGAGGTTCTCTTCTATAAACACTTAGATATGAAGCAGTTGCTGAGTAAGTTGTGCTGCCCCTTTTCGCTCTGAGCTCCCAGTTGTCATAACAGGAGCTCTCTCTCTCCCTAAGTGCATTATCTAGAATTGTTTATGGCAGCTATGTGTCCACGCCAGCCACGCCACCCTCATACCTCCCCCACCGGGGCTCTGGAACATATCACCCATTCCAGGCAGCGCGGCGTCCTCTGTCATCACCATATAGAGCGAATATTACAGCCACCTAAGGAGTCATGTGCTCGCTCAATACTACCATCACAAATATGTAAGTATGGTACCGGGACAAAATGGACTTTGTCTCCCCATTCCTATTCTACAACATTTGGACCCATTCCTTACCCATTTGTTTCATAAGTTTGGAGCAAAATTTGTTCCACCAAGCATGAAAAAGTTGTTGAGATGGATGTGAATGTAATTATGATAGAGGAGAGTGTAAGAAGGCTCTAGGACCCTGTTGGCAGCAGTTTTCACATTACAAATCTGCAGACAGTGTAAGGGGGTATTCACATAGAAAGTGCTCACACAGGGTCAGGAGGAGGAGGTGGGAAGGGTAAGTGCTCTTTACTCCACCTCCCTCCATAGGCAGAAGATTGGCCCAACTCGGTGACAGTGTGGAGATACACAGTGTGCTCCCCGTTCCATCCCCGTGAGCCATAGATGTCTATGGGGGCCTGATTTTTGACCAGATCACCCCCCCCCCTTAACTTTCTTGTGAACGAGCCCTTAGGTATCGTCCCTGGGGAGCTGTGTAATCATTCCTTTCTTTGTGTTGTTAGTAGCAGTAGGACTGCGAAATATGGATTTATATTCCAATTATCTAGCTGGACTTGGAGCACCGCTCCCCATCCCGCCCCTTCTGCTGTAATATCTAACTAGAAGCCCCCCACTGCTGTAATATCCAACTAGAAACCACCACTGCTGTTTCGCAGATCAGAGGAAAGAAGCTGTGTTGTGTTCAGTGAAGAGACCTCACACACCAGTGCACCATAGTGCTCCAGGCTACTCAAATATCTTCAGCGCACAGCTACAAGGAGCCGCGCGCACTTGTCCGCTTAATAGGTAGATCCGTAGTGGGTAGATTTCCTTTCATATTTGGAGACTTGTCCTGTGGTCTGACAAAACAAAAACCTGAGAAGACCAATCCAACTGTGACTTATAGGGGCACTAGACAATATAGATGCATCATGAGGAAAAAACATTATGTGCAAAATACTGAAGAAACATCTGGAGACATCAGCCAGGAAGGTAAAGTCTGTGCACAAATGTGTCTTCCAAATGGACAATGACCCGAAGTTACTGCCAAACTCAGTGGTGTAACTAGAAGCTGATGGGCCCCAGTACAAAGTCTGTTCCAGGCCCTCGACTATAATGTATGGTTTATAGTAATAGTCTTCTCATATGGGAAAGTGACACCATAAGGGCCCCCTAAACCGCTTGGGCCCGGGTGCGACCGCAACCTCTGCACCCCCTCAAGTTACGCCCCTGGCCAAACTGGTTACACAGAGGCCTTACGATAACAAAGTCAATTGGGGACATTTATCCGAGCTCCTACACCAGCACATTGATGTAAAAGTCCTGAAATAATGGCAATGCCTCCCCATCCGCCCGTGTTGTGGAGTGGCCATCACCAAGCTCCGATCTCAGTCCTACTGAATATTTATGGGGAAAGCTGATAAAGGCCGAACACGGCTCAGCTACATCTGTTGTGTCAGGAGGAATGGGCCCAAATTCCTGCCAATTATCGTGAGAGGCTTATGGAAGGAGATCCAAACGTTTTCACCCAAGTCATACAAGGGCAATGGTTACCAAATACTTATGATACATATGTAAATGTTTGACTTTTCAGAATGTAATAAAAATGCCTTAAAATTCTCTCTCATTGTTCTGGTATTTGGCATGTATAAATCATTTTGGAGATCCTAATTGACCTAAAACAGGAAAGGTTCATTCTGATTTCATATCAGATAGTAAGAAGAACATCATCATATGTGTCTATTATATAGGCAGTGGTGGCGAACCTATGGCACTGGTGCCAGAGGTGGCACTCGGAGCCCTTCCTGTGGGCACCTTCATGCCAACAGAGAGTTCAAAGCTTCCTCCTGTTGTATAAAACAGCCCTAGAGGTGCCATGCTCAACGCCATTTTAAAGCAATATCCTTGGCTGCCAGCACTAGAGGAGGAGCAAGGTGTGGAAAGATATGGGTTATCGTTGGAGCTCCTGCTCTGGGTCCCCTGGAGGGAAGCTACAATCCAAATTTCTCCATAATTTTTCTATCGTATTGGTGAACTCAGGACATTGAAACCTGTGATACAGCAGGGATCAATAAGTTACTGCTTAAATTGTCATGTTGGAAACCTCTGGTTCCAGCTGTACATGTTTGATGGTCCTGGCCAAGCTGGCACCAGAATCATTACACCCCTGGAGGAGGGAAAGTCTTCCCAAAAGCTTAGAATTGTGTGGACATTTATCCGATTGAATTTAGCAGGGAAAGAGTGTCAGGGACAGCTGGGAAGTTGTGTGAATTGGGAAGTTTTATGTAAATGAGGCCTATGGCACAGATTCCATGTACTCACTGTGTTGTAGCGCCACCTTGTGGTGTTTCAATATTATAAGCATTTCATTTGCTGTGAAGCGTCTGTCTGAATTTTGGGATGTTCTTTCCATCTATCGTTACACTTTTGATAATTAAATACCATTTTACAGGGAAAACGTAACCATATGCATTTTATTTTCTTGTAAAAGAATCTAAATTGAACAGAATGGGGCTTATTTACTAAAGTTCCCGTTGCCACATTTTCCTCAGGTTTCCCGACTTTTCGGGGATTGCGCCAATGCACTCACATACACCGGGAAGAAGAAGATGAACTCCGGCGGACCTGATCAGGGAAGCGACACATGCATGAAATCGAGCACATGATCGTAGTGAATCGCGGCAGACTTTATCCTCGTCGGACATTCCGGATCGGGGATCGCGCAGGACGGGTAAGTAATTGTGCCCCAATCTGTTAACAGTCTGATATATGGGAACAGCCCTTATGACTAAGATTGTTTTGGACATGATCAATTTTAAAGGAGATCTACCAACAGGATGAAGGATTGTAAACCAAGCACCCTGATATACTGGTGAGTGCCCCCTCTGGCAGGATATGCTCTCCTTTTAGCTTCTTATTCTCTGTTTTTTACGAAAAAAGCATTGTAATAATATGCAAATGAGCCTGAGGAGCTCTGGACACCACCAGGTATTAATTGGGCCTAGAGCCCCTCAGACTCATTTGCAGAATTTGTAAAGCCTTTTATTCTTAAAAACAAGGGCATTAGGAGCTTAAAGAGAACCTACCACCACGAATCTACCTATAAAGGTAGATCGGGTGGTAGGTGGATGTAAGGGACGTGAGGAGAGCTCTTTTAGAGCTAATCCTCACGTCCCCGCTAACTTTTGGGAAACTTTATTAACCTAATATGTAAATTTCGTTATGCGGCTACTGGGGCGTGGAGTAGCCGGCACGAGGCTACACAGCGCGGCTACTCCACGCCCCAGTAGCCACATTACTCCTCCTACCCTGTTGTGTCCGGCGCGCAGCTCCTCGTAGCTGCGCGCCCTCGTCTGACAAGCCGGCTACTGCGCAAGCCGGCTACCTCGTAGCTGCGCGCCCTCGTCCGATATGATGGCGTTCTGCGCATGCGCAGAACGCCGGCTGAGCAGTCCCAGCTCCGGGGCCGGAGCTACTGCGCATGCGCAGTAGCCGGCTTGTCAGACGAGGGCGCGCAGCTACGAGGAGCTGCGCGCCGGACACAACAGGGTAGGAGGAGTAATGTGGCTACTGGGGCGTGGAGTAGCCGCGCTGTGTAGCCTCGTGCCAAAAGTTAGCGGGGACGTGAGGATTAGCTCTAAAAAGAGCTCTCCTCACGTCCCTTACATCCACCTACCACCCGATCTACCTTTATAGGTAGATTCTTGGTGGTAGGTTCCCTTTAAAAAAGCAGATCCTGCCAGTGGGGGAACACACCAGTATGTCAGTGTGCTTGGTTTACAATCCTTCATCCTGGTGGTAGATTGTCGTTAAGCCATATAAGGCTGCTTTCACATGCCGTTTTTGGGGATGTATATACGACCGCAAACTATACTTCCCCATAGACGGCTATGGAGCCAAGTGGCATGTTCTATCTTTCCCCGTATGTACGGCCAGGCTCGTGCATCACTACAGAGAAGGGAGGGGTGAGCAGCGCTGTAAGCTAGCCCATGTTACATCCAGGTGGCCATACGTCTGGCATGCTGGAGAGAAGAAAAGATCAACGCTGCTCCCCCCTACCCTATCCATAGGAAACAGCGCCCTTCTTATGGCCGTAGACGGAGCATGCTCTATGTTTTTTGCGGCCACAGCAGGGTACAGTGAGCACTCATTATAAAGTTATATAACATGTCAGATACACATCAACTTTTAAAATTATACTACTGGGGCTATTCCCCAAACCCCTCATTGCTGTAGATTCACAGGATGCTACACTGTCTATACTCCTCCACTCCTCCCTCAACCCCCCCCCCCCCTTTTTCCTGATATAATCTTGCTGCAGCAGAGGAAGCAAGGAGGCCATAGATAACATTATCAGCAGCTTACTACAGTCATGGTGCCTGGATCTAGGAGAAGGTTCCTGGTTTAAGATGATGGGTTTTGATGGTAGATTTCCTTTGACACTATGGGGCAGATTTGCTTACCCGGTCCATTCACGATCCAGCGGCGCGTTCTCAGTTGAGGATTCGGGTCTTCCGGCGATTTACTAAGGTAGTGCACCCGATGTCCACCAGGTGTCGCTGCTGCAGTGAAGTCCGTCGGAGTTCACCATCCATTACTGGGTGCAGGTAAGTGCGTGTCAAGCAACACATTTTTAAAAAAAAATTCAGCAGTTTTTCAGAATCCGTTTTTTTCCCCCCGATTTCCGTTGCGTGCATGCCGGCGCCACAATCCGATCGCATGCGCCGAAAACCCGGGGAAATTTGGCGCAAATCGGTAATTTTCGGGAAACCCGACGAAAAAAAGCGATTCAGGCCCTTAGTAAATGCCCCCCTATATTTATGGCTTTGAGCTCCTTTAAGGGTCACCTTCAGGATTCTACCAATAGGTGGCAGCATTGTATTGTCATTAATAAAGATGATCGTTCTTCGCCTTTTTTTCCTGTTCTATTTCAATAGAACTGTCACCGCTTATGTGGCCCCAATATTCACTTTCCCTAGTCCCTGCCTCCGGTTGTTATGCGGATCCTTTCAGTATCTTGCTGCCCAGTCATTGGTGGTTTTTTAGCATTAAGTGGCTCCTGAGTACAGTTCTGTGTCTGTTTTGAAGCTCTGCTGCCCATCAGATTCACTAAAGAGGCCCAACCCCTTTAATAAATGTTGTTATGCTCTAATTGCTGTGTGGGATTTTTTTTTTCAAAAAGTCTCAAAATGCATAAAAAGTCCCAATACATACACCTGCTCCAGGACTGGAGAAACTATGAGACTTTTTATGGGACTTTTTGCAAAAATCTCAAGTCATGTATCTGGCTTTGCAACGTGTTGCATGGCATTGCACTAGCAGTAGTTCTATGTTTATCCCAGATTAATGAAGTGGCGGAAATATCTCTGTAAGAATTTTTAGCAGTGAAAAGTCCCAAAAAATCAATGCGACTTTTTTGAGACTTTTTTTACGCCAAAAAACCCCAGTAAAACCAATGTTAAAAACCCCCTCTTTGCCTTTATTATGGGGATCCTGTCAGTATCCTGCTGCCTAGTCCTTTCCTCTGTTATGGGGTCCTGTCAGTATCCTGCTGCCTAGTCCTTTCCTCTGTTATGGGGGTCCTGTCAGTATCCTGCTGCCTAGTCCTTTCCTCTGTTATGGGGGTCCTGTCAGTATCCTGCTATCTAGTCCTTGCCTCTGTTATGGGGGTCCTGTCAGTATCCTGCTGCCTAGTCCTTGTCTCTGTTATAGGGTCCTGTCAGTATCCTGCTGCCTAGTCCTTGCCTCTGTTATGGGGTCCTGTCAGTATCCTGCTGCCTAGTCCTTGCCTCTGTTATGGGGTCCTGTCAGTATCCTGCTGCCTAGTCCTTTCCTCTGTTATGGGGGTCCTGTCAGTATCCTGCTGCCTAGTCCTTGCCTCTGTTATGGGGGTCCTGTCAGTATCCTGCTGCCTAGTCCTTACCTCTGTTATGGGGGTCCTGTCAGTATCCTGCTGCTTAGTCCTTACCTCTGTTATGGGGGTCCTGTCAGTATCCTGCTGCCTAGTCCTTTCCTCTGTTATGGGGTCCTGTCAGTATCCTGCTGCTTAGTCCTTACCTCTGTTATGGGGGTCCTGTCAGTATCCTGCTGCCTAGTCCTTTCCTCTGTTATGGGGTCCTGTCAGTATCCTGCTGCCTAGTCCTTACCTCTGTTATGGGGGTCCTGTCAGTATCCTGCTGCCTAGTCCTTTCCTCTGTTATGGGGGTCCTGTCAGTATCCTGCTGCCTAGTCCTTGCCTCTGTTATGGGGTCCTGTCAGTATCCTGCTATCTAGTCCTTGCCTCTGTTATGGGGGTCCTGTCAGTATCCTGCTGCCTAGTGCTTACCTCTGTTATGGGGTCCTGTCAGTATCCTGCTGCCTAGTCCTTGCCTCTGTTATGGGGGTCCTGTCAGTATCCTGCTGCCTAGTCCTTTCCTCTGTTATTGGGTCCTGTCAGTATCCTGCTGCCTAGTCCTTTCCTCTGTTATGGGGGTCCTGTCAGTATCCTGCTGCCTAGTCCTTTCCTCTGTTATGGGGGTCCTGTCAGTATCCTGCTGCCTAGTCCTTGCCTCTGTTATAGGGGTCCTGTCAGTATCCTGCTGCCTAGTCCTTTCCTCTGTTATGGGGGTCCTGTCAGTATCCTGCTGCCTAGTCCTTACCTCTGTTATTGGGTCCTGTCAGTATCCTGCTGCCTAGTCCTTACCTCTGTTATGGGGGTCCTGTCAGTATCCTGCTCCCTAGTCCTTTCCTCTGTTATGGGGGTCCTGTCAGTATCCTGCTGCCTAGTCCTTGCCTCTGTTATGGGGTCCTGTCAGTATCCTGCTGCCTAGGCCTTGCCTCTGTTATGGGGGTCCTGTCAGTATCCTGCTGCCTAGGCCTTGCCTCTGTTATGGGGGTCCTGTCAGTATCCTGCTGCCTAGTCCTTTCCTCTGTTATAGGGTCCTGTCAGTATCCTGATGCCTAGTCCTTACCTCTGTTATGGGGGTCCTGTCAGTATCCTGCTGCCTAGTCCTTTCCTCTGTTATGGGGGTCCTGTCAGTATCCTGCTGCCTAGTCCTTTCCTCTGTTATGGGGGTCCTGTCAGTATCCTGCTGCCTAGTCCTTGCCTCTGTTATAGGGGTCCTGTCAGTATCCTGCTGCCTAGTCCTTTCCTCTGTTATGGGGGTCCTGTCAGTATCCTGCTGCCTAGTCCTTACCTCTGTTATTGGGTCCTGTCAGTATCCTGCTGCCTAGTCCTTACCTCTGTTATGGGGGTCCTGTCAGTATCCTGCTCCCTAGTCCTTTCCTCTGTTATGGGGGTCCTGTCAGTATCCTGCTGCCTAGTCCTTGCCTCTGTTATGGGGTCCTGTCAGTATCCTGCTGCCTAGGCCTTGCCTCTGTTATGGGGGTCCTGTCAGTATCCTGCTGCCTAGGCCTTGCCTCTGTTATGGGGGTCCTGTCAGTATCCTGCTGCCTAGTCCTTTCCTCTGTTATAGGGTCCTGTCAGTATCCTGATGCCTAGTCCTTACCTCTGTTATGGGGGTCCTGTCAGTATCCTGCTGCCTAGTCCTTTCCTCTGTTATGGGGTCCTGTCAGTATCCTGCTGCCTAGTCCTTTCCTCTGTTATGGGGTCCTGTCAGTATCCTGCTGCCTAGTCCTTGCCTCTGTTATGGGGTCCTGTCAGTATCCTGCTGCCTAGTCCTTGCCTCTGTTATGGGGGTCCTGTCAGTATCCTGCTGCCTAGTCCTTGCCTCTGTTATGGGGTCCTGTCAGTATCCTGCTATCTAGTCCTTGCCTCTGTTATGGGGGTCCTGTCAGTATCCTGCTGCCTAGTGCTTACCTCTGTTATGGGGTCCTGTCAGTATCCTGCTGCCTAGTCCTTGCCTCTGTTATGGGGGTCCTGTCAGTATCCTGCTGCCTAGTCCTTTCCTCTGTTATTGGGTCCTGTCAGTATCCTGCTGCCTAGTCCTTTCCTCTGTTATGGGGGTCCTGTCAGTATCCTGCTGCCTAGTCCTTTCCTCTGTTATGGGGGTCCTGTCAGTATCCTGCTGCCTAGTCCTTTCCTCTGTTATGGGGGTCCTGTCAGTATCCTGCTGCCTAGTCCTTACCTCTGTTATTGGGTCCTGTCAGTATCCTGCTGCCTAGTCCTTACCTCTGTTATGGGGGTCCTGTCAGTATCCTGCTCCCTAGTCCTTTCCTCTGTTATGGGGGTCCTGTCAGTATCCTGCTGCCTAGTCCTTGCCTCTGTTATGGGGTCCTGTCAGTATCCTGCTGCCTAGGCCTTGCCTCTGTTATGGGGGTCCTGTCAGTATCCTGCTGCCTAGGCCTTGCCTCTGTTATGGGGGTCCTGTCAGTATCCTGCTGCCTAGTCCTTTCCTCTGTTATAGGGTCCTGTCAGTATCCTGATGCCTAGTCCTTACCTCTGTTATGGGGGTCCTGTCAGTATCCTGCTGCCTAGTCCTTTCCTCTGTTATGGGGTCCTGTCAGTATCCTGCTGCCTAGTCCTTTCCTCTGTTATGGGGTCCTGTCAGTATCCTGCTGCCTAGTCCTTGCCTCTGTTATGGGGTCCTGTCAGTATCCTGCTGCCTAGTCCTTGCCTCTGTTATGGGGGTCCTGTCAGTATCCTGCTGCCTAGTCCTTGCCTCTGTTATGGGGGTCCTGTCAGTATCCTGCTGCCTAGTCCTTGCCTCTGTTATGGGGGTCCTGTCAGTATCCTGCTGTCTAGTCCTTGCCTCTGTTATGGGGTCCTGTCAGTATCCTGCTGCCTAGTCCTTGCCTCTGTTATGGGGGTCCTGTCAGTATCCTGCTGCCTAGTCCTTACCTCTGTTATGGGGTCCTGTCAGTATCCTGCTGCCTAGTCCTTGCCTCTGTTATGGGGGTCCTGTCAGTATCCTGCTGCCTAGTCCTTGCCTCTGTTATGGGGTCCTGTCAGTATCCTGCTGTCTAGTCCTTGCCTCTGTTATGGGGGTCCTGTCAGTATCCTGCTGCCTAGTCCTTGCCTCTGTTATGGGGGTCCTGTCAGTATCCTGCTGCCTAGTCCTTGCCTCTGTTATGGGGTCCTGTCAGTATCCTGCTGTCTAGTCCTTGCCTCTGTTATGGGGGTCCTGTCAGTATCCTGCTGCCTAGTCCTTGCCTCTGTTATGGGGGTCCTGTCAGTATCCTGCTGCCTAGTCCTTGCCTCTGTTATGGGGGTCCTGTCAGTATCCTGCTGTCTAGTCCTTGCCTCTGTTATGGGGGTCCTGTCAGTATCATGATGCCTAGTCCTTGCCTCTGTTATGGGGTCCTGTCAGTATCCTGCTGCCTAGTCCTTGCCTCTGTTATGGGGGTCCTGTCAGTATCCTGCTGCCTAGTCCTTGCCTCTGTTATGGGGTCCTGTCAGTATCCTGCTGTCTAGTCCTTGCCTCTGTTATGGGGTCCTGTCAGTATCCTGCTGTCTAGTCCTTGCCTCTGTTATGGGGTCCTGTCAGTATCCTGATGCCTAGTCCTTGCCTCTGTTATAGGGTCCTGTCAGTATCCTGCTGCCTAGTCCTTGCCTCTGTTATGGGGGTCCTGTCAGTATCCTGATGCCTAGTCCTTGCCTCTGTTATAGGGTCCTGTCAGTATCCTGATGCCTAGTCCTTGCCTCTGTTATAGGGTCCTGTCAGTATCCTGCTGCCTAGTCCTTGCCTCTGTTATGGGGGTCCTGTCAGTATCCTGCTGCCTAGTCCTTGCCTCTGTTATGGGGCCCTGTCAGTATCCTGATGCCTAGTCCTTGCCTCTGTTATAGGGTCCTGTCAGTATCCTGCTGCCTAGTCCTTGCCTCTGTTATGGGGGTCCTGTCAGTATCCTGATGCCTAGTCCTTGCCTCTGTTATAGGGTCCTGTCAGTATCCTGCTGCCTAGTCCTTGCCTCTGTTATGGGGGTCCTGTCAGTATCCTGATGCCTAGTCCTTGCCTCTGTTATGGGGTCCTGTCAGTATCCTGCTGCCTAGTCCTTGCCTCTGTTATGGGGGTCCTGTCAGTATCCTGATGCCTAGTCCTTGCCTCTGTTATGGGGTCCTGTCAGTATCCTGCTGCCTAGTCCTTTCCTCTGTTATGGGGGTCCTGTCAGTATCCTGCTGCCTAGTCCTTACCTCTGTTATGGGGTCCTGTCAGTATCCTGCTGCTTAGTCCTTACCTCTGTTATGGGGGTCCTGTCAGTATCCTGCTGCCTAGTCCTTGCCTCTGTTATGGGGGTCCTGTCAGTATCCTGATGCCTAGTCCTTGCCTCTGTTATAGGGTCCTGTCAGTATCCTGATGCCTAGTCCTTGCCTCTGTTATGGGGTCCTGTCAGTATCCTGCTGTCTAGTCCTTTCCTCTGTTATAGGGTCCTGTCAGTATCCTGCTGCCTAGTCCTTGCCTCTGTTATGGGGTCCTGTCAGTATCCTGCTGCCTAGTCCTTGCCTCTGTTATAGGGTCCTGTCAGTATCCTGCTGCCTAGTCCTTGCCTCTGTTATGGGGTCCTGTCAGTATCCTGCTGCCTAGTCCTTGCCTCTGTGACTGCTCAAATAATAAACACGGACTAACCCGGAGCCGGACTGGCCCCTTTAATACCGCATACCCCAAATATAAATAACCACACAGAAACCATTGCTTAACCATTCTCAATAGTGGGTTGACTCGGGGTCGGCCACAGCTTTATTGAAACCATTGATAATTTAACCATTTCTTTGTTTGAATATATAGACACTTAACCATTCCACTTTACATAACACCAGATAACACCCTGTATGCCTGCCATATGTAAGGACATGTAGGGCAGTGTTACCCCTAAAAAACCGCCACGGAGGAGGTCATGTATCCACAACTACATGACCCTCCGACCCCCAGCCAACCAAAAACCACACCATATCCATATCCGTCCAAAGATGGACGCCAACAGGTAACAGCAAACAATCACTGGTGCCCACCAGCTGATGTGATACACCACTTTTCCTCTGGCGCAAACAAATTGCGACACCGAGGTATTGTCACATCCACTATTACTGCATCGCTAGCCCCGTACCATACAGCCCTCATGATTATGTCCTACCACGCCAACTCGGGGTAGCAGAAGAAAGACGGGAATCGCTCCAGGTCGGACTGGATTAGTGTAATTTGTCGCAGATGAATGTAGCAGATGACGACGCCCCTTAAATGACGACTATTGAATAATGGCCGATTATCGTAAGCTCAAGCTGTTTTTTGCAAGCAGTGCAGGACCCGGAGACCTCACCCACAGATGTTGGTACCATAGAAGCCCAAGGTTCCACCACCCAGATGGATATTCACGCGCTGATCTGCCCAATAGACACACAAGTGTCCTAGTATTCACATGCTTGAGTAAAAACCTGAAAAAGAAAATGCGTTAGCAAAGAAGCAAAATTAAAGTGATATAACCTGCACAACAATTAGAATGCCAGCACCTTATCCATCCCACCTCTGAAACTAAAAAGACCTTACACACTAGCTGTAAGTGCAGCACCAATTTTAAGAGAGTGAACTATATTCCTTAGAAGGAGTCCAAATTCACTAAAACCCTTCATAAAACAGCAGCAAATTGTAAACAACTCGCAGGAAACTGATTTGCAGGAGCAAAACCCACGCACACAAACTTTGAAATACAAGGAAACCTCAATTACATGACAAGTCTCACCCCAAAAAAAAATGCCATGAGGCCAGCCCAATACCCTTATCAAGTTACTTGACACAATGACATCTACATAAAGCCAGGGCAAGGAACAGGCATCAGCCCCTACAACCCATCTGTCGGCTATGATCAACAAAAACAGCTCTAAAAACCTCAATGGCGCTAATTATCCAAACCCTTCAATGCAGGGAGATTATACCCATTGCGGACATGGAGCCCCTACTAGCAAAAAACCCACCCATCGTCATAACCTGACATACTGAAACCAGAAGGCCCAGGACTGACCACGCTGCTAAAGCGACTCGCACAACCAGGACAACAAGACAGCGCAAAGCATTGTAACTGCTTCCCCCTCTCTTAGGCAAAATACTGTCCCCAAAATAAAAATTTTCAATACGACTAAAATAGGATTCAGCTGAAGAGGGGACAACCTAAAGACAGTGAAGAAACGAAAGAAAATAAGCAGGCAACTTCAATAGGAGTCACAAGGACCAACAGAAAATTATGAGAGTAACCAGTAACCAGAGAAGAGGACCCCTATCCCACCAGATCCACACCAAAAATATACTAAAACCACTTAACAATGAAATGAAGCCGCCCACCGGTAAACGCGATCTAATAAGACATCATCCAGCTGGCGACCCAATTATTGGACACTTCAGGAACAGATAATAAGTATAAGACAGATTCAGCGTCCGATTTGCCATAAGGGCCCCAGACTCGCCTTGTAAACCCACTCAACACTCTAACAAGGGAGACATAAGAAACCAATACCAGATCCTTCATAATGCTTTTAGGACCCGCACCGGTGAGGGTTTGTGGCTCAACCTGAACTGCTCTACAAATCCTGAGAGCAACCTTCAAAAATTATGAAAAACTGAGAAATACACAAGGAACAAATGAGTATAAGAGAAACCTGCCCTATGTATGAATTACTCAGCTTTTTTGGGTACCCCACTCTGAGGGCAGGAAGGGGCAGCCACAGGACAAGGACACTGGATGGTGCAATTATTGCCCCAACAATTGGACTATACACGTCAGACTTACAGGCACCATAAATTAGACAGTGGCCGCTGTACAGCATGGAGCAGACCTCCGCACTGCCACCTAAGAAAACCCGAAGGTGGAAAAGCAAAAGGGAGATGCCCCAACTAAGGGCATAGTGGTAATCGTGGCCCAAAGCCACACATCAGTAACCTCATAATCCAGCATAATTTACTTCAATTATGTGATCTCATTAATGAATGGCTGGTCCATTGTACCAGTGCTGCCTCCTCCTGTGTCCTACTCCTCATAGATTGTAAGCTCTTGTGATTATTGTACCAGCCCCATCATGATCTGCATTACCCCTTCTCCTCATAGACTAAGTTCTTGGGGGGCAAGCCCTCACTCATTGTATCACTGTTAAGTCTTATTTTATTTGCAAGGCTACTAAATGAAGTGTAGAAAATACAATCTATGAAGTGTATTAGAAAGACTGTAAGCTCTTGTGCGCAGGGACCTTATTCCTATTGGTCCTTCTGACCCTGCAACGTGTTATTTTGTCCGCATAGGTAGGTAACGATCTGTAAGACGCTGTGGAATATGACAATGCGCTCTATAAATACGTATTATTGAGAACTTGTATATAGGTGCCATGAGTTGTACAGCGCTATGGAATATGATGGAACATATAACTACAGATTTATTATTAGTACTATTGTCCCAACCAACACCAGGACTTTCCCCTCCTCCTAAATCACATCTCAGCCAGTCACATCCCCGTGGGAAGGGGAGAAACTGAGCAGAACATTTTCCGTGTAATATCGCAACCAAAATCTGGTAAAACTTGAATATAATTATGGCCATAATTTTGAGTGTTTTGATTTAATTAATGACACTGCACTCAGAATGGCGCCGCTTGTAAGCAATCACCAAATCCACAGACAACAAGGACCAAATGTCCAAGTGCTGGTTCTGTAGGATCTAGACCTGGTGTCATCAGGCAGGTGAGCGCTGAGAGGAGAAACATCACAGAAATAAGTATCACTAACGCTAGGACTGCTAGGGGTGATAATAGATGTGACCATAATATATGTGACGCTTCAGCAAACTACCTCTCTTTTGAAAGCGTTCGCCCAAATGCCATCCCCAAAGGTGAACTACAAGACACAAAATTGCAGATTAAGACAAAGACCCCCAATCCTGCAGCAGAGGAACTCACCCACAGGTGCGGGAGCTACTGGTGCTCTGATCACAGCCGTGTGGCCACGAGAGGCGCTGGAGGTATCGGAACGCCGCATGACGACCTAGATGAGCCGCTGCGAGATCGGCGGCTACGGAGGATGAGGGAATGACAGCGGGACGGAGCGCTGCCATCGGATTTTAAAGACCTAGATATGGAAGAGCTGCGCCAATCCCCAGACTGGCATCGCCAGTAGGAGTGGGTTGCAGTGCACTTCCAGGAAAACGTGGGAGGATATAACTGAGTCCCAGGTCATGGGATTGTAAAGACCTGGCGACCTGGATGTGGAAGAGCTGCGCCAATCCCCAGACTGGCATAGCCAGTAGGAGTGGGTTGCAGTACACATCCTAAAATCGTATATAACAGAGCCCCACATCACCAGTTAGCATGGTGCACCCTGGGATGGAGGAAGTTGGGGAGCATAAGCTGCCCATAGAAAGGGGGGGGAGCAGGTCTTCATCAGGGACCTCAAATTCTATAGGGTATGATGGGGGGTGGGGTGTTACTCATAGCTGTGGCAGGGGGCTAGAGACTCACAGCAGCAGAAGCCCCTGCCCTGGGGCACCACATGTGAGGGAAGGATCCAGCAGCCAGAGTAGGGAGCTGGGGATTCATAACTGCAGCTAAGCCTCTACCCTGCAGCACTGCAAGGGTTAAATATGCTGCTAGAAGCAGAGGGCAGTGAGGGTGGGGGAGGGGCAGTGTGCTGCTCAGGGCACTGGAAGTGAAGGTGCCAGGGCAGGAGATTTACTATAGATAAGCCCTGGCAGGACTATGGGGACCATGGGAGATTTACTATAGATAAGCCCTGGCAGGACTATGGGGACCATGTGGTGTGTGCATGTACAGTAGTACAAGCAGCTGCTGGGGATGCACTAGAGCTACTCCCTGCCTGGCAGCACTATAGGGACCATGTGGTGGGTGCATGTACAGGAGTACAAGCTGCTGCTGGGGCAGGAGATGACTATAGCTAAGCCCTGGCAGGACTATAGGGACCATGTAGTGAGTGCATGTACAGTAGTACAAGCTGGGGCTGGGGATGCACTAGAGCTACTCCCTGCCTGGCAGGACTATAGGGACCATGTAGTGAGTGCATGTACAGTAGTACAAGCAGCTGCTGGGGATGCACTAGAGCTACTCCCTGTCTGGCAGCACTATAGGGACCATGTAGTGAGTGCATGTACAGTAGTACAAGCTGGGGCTGGGGATGCACTAGAGCAGTGATGGCTAACCTATGGCACTGGTGCCAGAGGTGGCACTCAGAGCCCTTTCTGTGGGCACTCAGGCCAGCACCAGAGATGACTCCAGGTATGTTCCTGCAGTCCCAGACAGCCCAGGACTTGCTGTGCACAGAGGTATTTTAAAGTGACAGCTGTACCTGGGACTATTTTCTGCTTTATTGGTGTCCTCAGGTGCTGGTATCAATGAAAACTGTGACAGAGAAGGGAGTATAAATCACAAATTAAATTTCTGTGTTTGCACTTTGCGATAAATAAGCGGGTCTTTGTTGTAGTTTGGGCACTCAGTCTCTGAAAGGTTCGCCATCACTGCACTAGAGCTACTCCCTGCCTGGCAGGACTATAGGGACCATGTAGTGAGTGCATGTACAGTAGTACAAGCAGCTGCTGGGGATGCACTAGAGCTACTCCCTGTCTGGCAGCACTATAGGGACCATGTGGTGTGTGCATGTACAGGAGTACAAGCTGCTGCTGGGGCAGGAGATGACTATAGCTATAGGGACCATGGGGTGAGTGCATGTACAGTAGTACAAGCAGCTCCTGGGGCAGGGGACAGGCTCATTACAGCTACTGCCAGATGGCCCTGATGATAGGGGAGAGGGGCAGGAGACAGCCATACCTGGAGTGACTGAGCAGGCCATGGCTGGTCTCTGCAGGGGAGGTGGTGGGACGATGTCCTGCCTGGTCCCTACACCACAGCCACAGCAGGCAGAGGTGCAGGGGGCAAGGCAGGAGCAGGGCTGGGGGTGCAGAGCTTGCGTGCTCTGTCAGGAGAGAGGACTCAGCGGTGACTTCCTACCAGAGCCTGGAGCAGGGTTGTAGGAGCCAGTACAGCAGGGGGAAGCAGCCATGGTGGTTTCCATCAGGAGTGACGCAGCCATGCTGAACCCTCGGCCTGCAGACGACGGCGCATCCTCAGACAGCACAGAACACGCGGGAAAACCGATGAAAAAGAGGCTGAGTCTCTGCTACTCAGAGTATTTGAGCATGTGCTCACCTCCTGTACCGCCCACATTACTAGCCACGCCCCCCAGCACCTCCCTCTGATGAATAAAGATGAGAGAGAGTAGAGCAACCTCCAATTAAAGGGGCCACACACCTTTTATTGTATTCGGACTGCTAGCCACCTTTGAGCAGTCATTAGCCCAATGGCTATGCGCCTTGGGGCTATCAATATAGGGTCCTGTCAGTATCCTGCTGCCTAGTCCTTGCCTCTGTATGGGGTCCTGTCAGTATCCTGCTGCCTAGTCCTTTCCTCTGTTATGGGGTCCTGTCAGTATCCTGCTGCCTAGTCCTTGCCTCTGTTATAGGGTCCTGTCAGTATCCTGCTGCCTAGTCCTTGCCTCTGTTATAGGGTCCTGTCAGTATCCTGCTGCCTAGGCCTTGCCTCTGTTATGGGGGTCCTGTCAGTATCCTGCTGCCTAGTCCTTTCCTCTGTTATGGGGGTCCTGTCAGTATCCTGCTGCCTAGTCCTTACCTCTGTTATGGGGTCCTGTCAGTATCCTGCTGCCTAGTCCTTGCCTCTGTTATGGGGTACTGTCAGTATCCTGATGCCTAGTCCTTGCCTCTGTTATGGGGTCCTGTCAGTATCCTGATGCCTAGTCCTTGCCTCTGCTATGGGGGTCCTGTCAGTATCCTGCTGCCTAGTCCTTGCCTCTGTTATGGGGGTCCTGTCAGTATCCTGCTGCCTAGTCCTTACCTCTGTTATGGGGTCATGTCAGTATCCTGCTGCCTAGTCCTTGCCTCTGTTATGGGGGTCCTGTCAGTATCCTGCTGCCTAGTCCTTTCCTCTGTTATGGGGGTCCTGTCAGTATCCTGCTGCCTAGTCCTTTCCTCTGTTATGGGGGTCCTGTCAGTATCCTGCTGCCTAGTCCTTTCCTCTGTTATGGGGTCCTGTCAGTATCCTGCTGCCTAGTCCTTGCCTCTGTTATGGGGGTCCTGTCAGTATCCTGCTGCCTAGTCCTTGCCTCTGCTATGGGGGTCCTGTTAGTATCCTGCTGCCTAGTCCTTGCCTCTGCTATGGGGGTCCTGTTAGTATCCTGCTGCCTAGTCCTTGCCGCTGTTATGGGGGTCCTGTCAGTATCCTGCTGCCTAGTCCTTGCCTCTGCTATGGGGGTCCTGTTAGTATCCTGCTGCCTAGTCCTTGCCTCTGCTATGGGGGTCCTGTTAGTATCCTGCTGCCTAGTCCTTGCCGCTGTTATGGGGGTCCTGTCAGTATCATGCTGCCTAGTCCTTGCCTCTGTTATGGGGTCCTGTCAGTATCCTGCTGCCTAGTCCTTGCCTCTGTTATGGGGTCCTGTCAGTATCCTGCTGCCTAGTCCTTGCCTCTGTTATGGGGTCCTGTCAGTATCCTGCTGCCTAGGCCTTGCCTCTGTTATGGGGTCCTGTCAGTATCCTGCTGCCTAGTCCTTGCCTCTGTTATAGGGTCTTGTCAGAATCCTGCTGCCTAGTCCTTATCTCTGTTATGGGGTCCTGTCAGTATCCTGCTGCCTAGTCCTTGCCTCTGTTATGGGGGTCCTGTCAGTATCCTGCTGCCCAGTCCTTTCCTCCTGTTATGGGGGTCCTGTCAGTATTCTGCTGCCTAATCCTTTCCTCTGTTATGGGGGTCCTGTCAGTATCCTGCTGCCTAGTCCTTTCCTCTGTTATGGGGTCCTGTCAGTATCCTGCTGCCTAGTCCTTGCCTCTGTTATGGGGGTCCTGTCAGTATCCTGCTTTCTAGTCCTTGCCTCTGTTATGAGGTCCTGTCAGTATCCTGCTGCCTAGTCCTTTCCTCTGTTATGGGGTCCTGTCAGTATCCTGCTGCCTAGTCCTTACCTCTGTTATGGGGTCCTGTCAGTATCCTGCTGCCTAGTCCTTACCTCTGTTATGGGGGTCCTGTCAGTATCCTGATGCCTAGTCCTTGCCTCTGTTATGGGGGTCCTGTCAGTATCCTGCTGCCTAGTCCTTGCCTCTGTTATGGGGGTCCTGTCAGTATCCTGCTGCCTAGTCCTTGCCTCTGCTATGGGGGTCCTGTTAGTATCCTGCTGGGAGGGGCAGTGTGCTGCTCAGGGCACTGGAAGTGAAGGTGCCAGGGCAGGAGATTTACTATAGATAAGCCCTGGCAGGACTATGGGGACCATGTGGTGTGTGCATGTACAGTAGTACAAGCAGCTGCTGGGGATGCACTAGAGCTACTCCCTGCCTGGCAGCACTATAGGGACCATGTGGTGGGTGCATGTACAGGAGTACAAGCTGCTGCTGGGGCAGGAGATGACTATAGCTAAGCCCTGGCAGGACTATAGGGACCATGTAGTGAGTGCATGTACAGTAGTACAAGCTGGGGCTGGGGATGCACTAGAGCTACTCCCTGCCTGGCAGGACTATAGGGACCATGTAGTGAGTGCATGTACAGTAGTACAAGCAGCTGCTGGGGATGCACTAGAGCTACTCCCTGTCTGGCAGCACTATAGGGACCATGTAGTGAGTGCATGTACAGTAGTACAAGCTGGGGCTGGGGATGCACTAGAGCAGTGATGGCTAACCTATGGCACTGGTGCCAGAGGTGGCACTCAGAGCCCTTTCTGTGGGCACTCAGGCCAGCACCAGAGATGACTCCAGGTATCTTCCTGCAGTCCCAGACAGCCCAGGACTTGCTGTGCACAGAGGTATTTTAAAGTGACAGCTGTACCTGGGACTATTTTCTGCTTTATTGGTGTCCTCAGGTGCTGGTATCAATGAAAACTGTGACAGAGAAGGGAGTATAAATCACAAATTAAATTTCTGTGTTTGCACTTTGCGATAAATAAGCAGGTCTTTGTTGTAGTTTGGGCACTCAGTCTCTGAAAGGTTCGCCATCACTGCACTAGAGCTACTCCCTGCCTGGCAGGACTATAGGGACCATGTAGTGAGTGCATGTACAGTAGTACAAGCAGCTGCTGGGGATGCACTAGAGCTACTCCCTGTCTGGCAGCACTATAGGGACCATGTGGTGTGTGCATGTACAGGAGTACAAGCTGCTGCTGGGGCAGGAGATGACTATAGCTATAGGGACCATGGGGTGAGTGCATGTACAGTAGTACAAGCAGCTCCTGGGGCAGGGGACAGGCTCATTACAGCTACTGCCAGATGGCCCTGATGATAGGGGAGAGGGGCAGGAGACAGCCATACCTGGAGTGACTGAGCAGGCCATGGCTGGTCTCTGCAGGGGAGGTGGTGGGACGATGTCCTGCCTGGTCCCTACACCACAGCCACAGCAGGCAGAGGTGCAGGGGGCCAGGCAGGAGCAGGGCTGGGGGTGCAGAGCTTGCGTGCTCTGCCAGGAGAGAGGACTCGGCGGTGACTTCCTACCAGAGCCTGGAGCAGGGTTGTAGGAGCCAGTACAGCAGGGGGAAGCAGCCATGGTGGTTTCCATCAGGAGTGACGCAGCCATGCTGAACCCTCGGCCTGCAGACGACGGCGCATCCTCAGACAGCACAGAACACGCGGGAAAACCGATGAAAAAGAGGCTGAGTCTCTGCTACTCAGAGTATTTGAGCATGTGCTCACCTCCTGTACCGCCCACATTACTAGCCACGCCCCCCAGCACCTCCCTCTGATGAATAAAGATGAGAGAGAGTAGAGCAACCTCCAATTAAAGGGGCCACACACCTTTTATTGTATTCGGACTGCTAGCCACCTTGGAGCAGTCATTAGCCCAATGGCTATGCGCCTTGGGGCTATCAATATAGGGTCCTGTCAGTATCCTGCTGCCTAGTCCTTGCCTCTGTATGGGGTCCTGTCAGTATCCTGCTGCCTAGTCCTTTCCTCTGTTATGGGGTCCTGTCAGTATCCTGCTGCCTAGTCCTTGCCTCTGTTATAGGGTCCTGTCAGTATCCTGCTGCCTAGTCCTTGCCTCTGTTATAGGGTCCTGTCAGTATCCTGCTGCCTAGGCCTTGCCTCTGTTATGGGGGTCCTGTCAGTATCCTGCTGCCTAGTCCTTTCCTCTGTTATGGGGGTCCTGTCAGTATCCTGCTGCCTAGTCCTTACCTCTGTTATGGGGTCCTGTCAGTATCCTGCTGCCTAGTCCTTGCCTCTGTTATGGGGTACTGTCAGTATCCTGATGCCTAGTCCTTGCCTCTGTTATGGGGTCCTGTCAGTATCCTGATGCCTAGTCCTTGCCTCTGCTATGGGGGTCCTGTCAGTATCCTGCTGCCTAGTCCTTGCCTCTGTTATGGGGGTCCTGTCAGTATCCTGCTGCCTAGTCCTTACCTCTGTTATGGGGTCATGTCAGTATCCTGCTGCCTAGTCCTTGCCTCTGTTATGGGGGTCCTGTCAGTATCCTGCTGCCTAGTCCTTTCCTCTGTTATGGGGGTCCTGTCAGTATCCTGCTGCCTAGTCCTTTCCTCTGTTATGGGGGTCCTGTCAGTATCCTGCTGCCTAGTCCTTTCCTCTGTTATGGGGTCCTGTCAGTATCCTGCTGCCTAGTCCTTGCCTCTATTATGGGGGTCCTGTCAGTATCCTGCTGCCTAGTCCTTGCCTCTGCTATGGGGGTCCTGTTAGTATCCTGCTGCCTAGTCCTTGCCTCTGCTATGGGGGTCCTGTTAGTATCCTGCTGCCTAGTCCTTGCCGCTGTTATGGGGGTCCTGTCAGTATCATGCTGCCTAGTCCTTGCCTCTGTTATGGGGTCCTGTCAGTATCCTGCTGCCTAGTCCTTGCCTCTGTTATGGGGTCCTGTCAGTATCCTGCTGCCTAGTCCTTGCCTCTGTTATGGGGTCTTGTCAGTATCCTGCTGCCTAGTCCTTGCCTCTGTTATGGGGTCCTGTCAGTATCCTGCTGCCTAGTCCTTGCCTCTGTTATAGGGTCTTGTCAGAATCCTGCTGCCTAGTCCTTATCTCTGTTATGGGGTCCTGTCAGTATCCTGCTGCCTAGTCCTTGCCTCTGTTATGGGGGTCCTGTCAGTATCCTGCTGCCCAGTCCTTTCCTCCTGTTATGGGGGTCCTGTCAGTATTCTGCTGCCTAATCCTTTCCTCTGTTATGGGGGTCCTGTCAGTATCCTGCTGCCTAGTCCTTTCCTCTGTTATGGGGTCCTGTCAGTATCCTGCTGCCTAGTCCTTGCCTCTGTTATGGGGGTCCTGTCAGTATCCTGCTTTCTAGTCCTTGTCTCTGTTATAGGGTCCTGTCAGTATCCTGCTGCCTAGTCCTTGCCTCTGTTATGGGGGTCCTGTCAGTATCCTGCTGCCTAGTCCTTGCCTCTGCTATGGGGGTCCTGTTAGTATCCTGCTGCCTAGTCCTTGCCTCTGTTATGGGGGTCCTGTCAGTATCCTGATGCCTAGTCCTTGCCTCTGTTATGGGGTCCTGTCAGTATCCTGCTTTCTAGTCCTTGTCTCTGTTATAGGGTCCTGTCAGTATCCTGCTGCCTAGTCCTTGCCTCTGTTATGGGGGTCCTGTCAGTATCCTGCTGCCTAGTCCTTGCCTCTGCTATGGGGGTCCTGTTAGTATCCTGCTGCCTAGTCCTTGCCTCTGTTATGGGGGTCCTGTCAGTATCCTGATGCCTAGTCCTTGCCTCTGTTATGGGGTCCTGTCAGTATCCTGCTGCCTAGTCCTTTCCTCTGTTATGGGGGTCCTGTTAGTATCCTGCTGCCTAGTCCTTTCCTCTGTTATGGGGTCCTGTCAGTATCCTGATGCCTAGTCCTTGCCTCTGTTATGGGGGACCTGTCAGTATCCTGCTGCCAGTGGCGTAACTACCGCCGTAGCAGCCGTAGCGGTTGCTACGGGGCCCGTGAGGTTCAGGGGCCCGGGGATGCACGTTTCCACTCCCTGCAGACTAGTGCTTTGCCACGGCAGGGGAGGCTGCACTGCCAGGTGCCTGCCGTATCGTGCCCCCGTGCCCCTCCCACTGTGTCCCGGCCACCGCCCCCATCTCTCGTGGTCAACCAACTCTTTCCTGGATCTCCTGCCTCTCATCTCCCTGACACGCCCGCTGATCTTACTAACCCGCCCGCTCATCTCAATGACCCGCCCGCTACCTCTCTCCTCGCGCTCGCCCCCCCCCCTGTCTCGCCCCCCCACCGCTCGTTTTGCCCCCCCCACTCGCACTCGCCCCCCCCCTCCCCCGCTCGCCCCCCGTTCTCCCCGCTCGTGCCCCCCTCCTGCCGTCTGAATGACACCGGACACCCACCTGACGCCAATACAGCCCCCAAACTTCTTGAAAGGTAAGTATATAAAGATGTATTTATCTTTGTGTATATATGTACTTATATGCATAAACTGTGTGTATATATGTATGTACTGTATATATACTTTGTATATATGCATAAACAGTATATATGTTTATATATTCTGTGTGTATTTATGTATATACTGTGTATATGTGTATATACTGTTTATATATTCATATTCTGTGTGTATTTATGTATATACTGTATATATACTGTGTATATGTGTATATATGCATATTCTGTGTATATTTATGTATATACTGTGTATATGTTTTAATACTATATATATGTGTATATATGCATCTACGGTGTATTTATGTATATATATGTATATACTGTGTATAAATGCATAGAAGCAGATACTGTATTTATATAAGCATATATATGTGCACATTTAAATATATATATATGATGTATGTGTGTTTTTGTATATGCTGTGTATATGGTAAGTATGTATGCTGTATATACTGAATGTGTGTTCATTTGCTGTATGTGTGTATATTCTGTATGTATACGCAGCATGTGTGTATATGGTGTTTTTATCCTGCATGTATGTGTATATATGGTCAGTGTATACTGTATGTGTGTGTATATATATATATATATATATATATATATATATATATATATATATATATTGTATTTGTATATAATGTGTATACTGTATGTGGGTATATACTGAATGAGTTTGTATATACTCTGTGTATAAACATGTCTGTATAAGGGTACAATCACAAGAACATATGGGGGGCGTATATATCTGGCTGCAAATTTGCTGCCGGATATACTTCCCCCATAGGCTTCTATACGCCGGGGCTTGGTACGGTGAGCACAACGAGTACTCACTGTTTCGAGCAAAAGAGATAGAGCGTGCTCCATCTATGGCCGTAAGAACGGCCATGCGGCTCTATTCTCTATGGAGACGGGAGTGGTGAACCGCGACCACCTCTTCTCCTCTCCAGTGCGCCAGATGTGTGCCTGCCATATATATATATATATATATATATACATATATGGAAGGGGGGCCCCATGCAGAAATCTGCTATGGGGCCCAGCCGATCCTAGTTACGCCCCTGCCTGCTGCCTAGTCCTTGCCTCTGTTATGGGGTCCTGTCAGTATCCTGCTGCCTAGTCCTTGCCTCTGTTATGGGGGTCCTGTCAGTATCCTGCTGTCTAGTCCTTGTCTCTGTTATAGGGTCCTATCAGTATCCTGCTGCCTAGTCCTTGCCTCTGTTATAGGGTCCTGTCAGTATCCTGCTGTCTAGTCCTTGCCTCTGTTATGGGGGTCCTGTCAGTATCCTGCTGCCTAGTCCTTTCCTCCTGTTATGGGGGTCCTGTCAGTATTCTGCTGCCTAATCCTTTCCTCTGTTATGGGGGTCCTGTCAGTATCCTGCTGCCTAGTCCTTGCCTCTGTTATGGGGTCCTGTCAGTATCCTGCTGCCTAGGCCTTGCCTCTGTTATGGGGGTCCTGTCAGTATCCTGCTGCCTAGGCCTTGCCTCTGTTATGGGGGTCCTGTCAGTATCCTGCTGCCTAGTCCTTGCCTCTGTTATGGGGGTCCTGTCAGTATCCTGCTGCCTAGTCCTTGCCTCTGTTATGGGGTCCTGTCAGTATCCTGCTGCCTAGGCCTTGCCTCTGTTATGGGGGTCCTGTCAGTATCCTGCTGCCTAGGCCTTGCCTCTGTTATGGGGGTCCTGTCAGTATCCTGCTGCCTAGTCCTTGCCTCTGTTATGGGGTCCTGTCAGTATCCTGCTGCCTAGTCCTTGCCTCTGTTATGGGGTCCTGTCAGTATTCTGCTGCCTAGTCCTTACCTCTGTTATGGGGTCCTGTCAGTATCCTGCTGCCTAATCCTTGCCTCTGTTATGGGGGTCCTGTCAGTATCCTGCTGTCTAGTCCTTGCCTCTGTTATGGGGTCCTGTCAGTATCCTGCTGCCTAGTCCTTGCCTCTGCTATGGGGTCCTGTCAGTATCCTGCTGCCTAGTCCTTGCCTCTGTTATGGGGGTCCTGTCAGTATCCTGCTGCCTAGGCCTTGCCTCTGTTATGGGGGTCCTGTCAGTATCCTGCTGCCTAATCCTTGCCTCTGTTATGGGGGTCCTGTCAGTATCCTGCTGTCTAGTCCTTGCCTCTGTTATGGGGTCCTGTCAGTATCCTGCTGCCTAGTCCTTGCCTCTGTTATGGGGGTCCTGTCAGTATCCTGCTGCCTAGTCCTTGCCTCTGTTATGGGGTCCTGTTAGTATCCTGCTGCCTAGTCCTTGCCTCTGTTATGGGGGTCCTGTCAGTATCCTGCTGCCTAGTCCTTGCCTCTGTTATGGGGGTCCTGTCAGTATCCTGCTGCCTAGTCCTTGCCTCTGTTATGGGGTCCTGTCAGTATCCTGATGCCTAGTCCTTGCCTCTGTTATGGGGGTCCTGTCAGTATCCTGCTGCCTAGTCCTTGCCTCTGTTATGGGGTCCTGTCAGTATCCTGCTGCCTAGTCCTTACCTCTGTTATGGGGTCCTGTCAGTATCCTGCTGCCTAGTCCTTGCCTCTGTTATGGGGTCCTGTCAGTATCCTGCTGCCTAGTCCTTGCCTCTGTTATGGGGTCCTGTCAGTATCCTGCTGCCTAGTCCTTGCCTCTGTTATGGGGTCCTGTCAGTATCCTGCTGCCTAGTCCTTGCCTCTGTTATGGGGGTCCTGTCAGTATCCTGATGCCTAGTCCTTTCCTCTGTTATGGGGTCCTGTCAGTATCCTGCTGCCTAGTCCTTGCCTCTGTTATGGGGTCCTGTCAGTATCCTGAGGCCTAGTCCTTGCCTCTGTTATAGGGTCCTGTCAGTATCCTGCTGTCTAGTCCTTGCCTCTATTATGTGGTCCTGTCAGTATCCTGCTCCCTAGTCCTTACCTCTGTTATGGGGTCCTGTCAGTATCCTGCTGCCTAGTCCTTGCCTCTGTTATGGGGGTCCTGTCAGTATCCTGCTGCCTAGTTTAACAAGCCCCAAAGCAAATAGCGAAGGGGCTGAGGACTGTAGGGGGTGGTTTCAAGCCTTCTGGTAGGCTGGTGGGGCTTGCCCCTTTACTCCTCCCGTGTGAGGTCACCAGAGGCGGTGTTTGGGGGCGGGTAAGGACCCGCCCGGTGGTTTTATAAAGTCCGAGAGCACGTGGGGGGGGCCTCTTTCCTTCTGCCCCCTGGACGGAAGAGGCGAGAAGTCAGAGACCCCGCTGCAAATACCCAGCATGGCTTCCCTAGAAGAACAAGTAATCCAGCAAGCGGCCCTGGATGGTTCAGCCTGGCTGGATACCCTCCTGCAGCGCCCTGCTGCGGGGTCGGTTCAAGAAGCGGACGTCCCTGAAGAGGACACCCATCTCCTAGGACCGAATCCTCCTGCAGTGGCTTCCACCCTGGAGGGTACAGCCACCACCCCCTGCCCGGCGGCCCGCCACCCTGTCACCACCACCCAACCAGTGCTCCTCACCTCCTCCACGGGAGCAGCTGGCACAAGATGGAGGACGTCCCCTGAAGAAGATCAGGCCTCCTGTCCGCCTGAGCCCAGGATCTCCAGCACCAGCCAGGAAGCGCGGCCCGGGCCAGAAGAAGATGGCGTCGTCCAGACCACGTGGGACACCGACTGCCCAGGAGGATCGTCGTGGGATCCCTGCAGAGAAGAATGCAAAGGGGGTAGGTTTCCATCCTCTGCCCGGCACCCCAGCGCTGCTGCCCGCTCACCTACCCCAGCGCTGCTGCCCCCCCCCCGCTCTCCTCACCTCCAGCTCAGGTCCCAGCCGGTCTCCGCTTTTAGCCCCGATGCCCGGCCTCCCCAGCTCCCGGACTACAAGGTAACCCCTTCACCTCCGCAGCGCCCGCCCGCCCGCCATCCTTCCCCGCCCCCCCGATCATCCTCTCCTCACCTCCGAGGCGCCCGCTATGCCGCCCACCAACCTCTCACCTCACCTCCGCGATCCCGCTCCCCCCACCACTCACCTCCAGCACCAGCCGGAGCCTGCGGCCTCCGCATCCGGCCGGGCCCCTGGCAAGCCGAGCCGCCCTCCCTCGGCAGCGATCCCCGTCCTGCTCCTCACACTGGCGGGGCCGGCCTTTCCCCAGCCGTTTCGGCACCCCCATTGACCCTCCCCCGCCGTGCGGCAGGCTTCAGGCCTACCCTGCGCATAGGCCGGGG
Source organism: Engystomops pustulosus (assembly GCF_040894005.1). Taxonomy (NCBI): domain Eukaryota; kingdom Metazoa; phylum Chordata; class Amphibia; order Anura; family Leptodactylidae; genus Engystomops; species Engystomops pustulosus. Next base: position 95,063,255 of record NC_092419.1, read on the forward strand.
ACTTCCGGTAGGCCTCGGGCCTATATTTCAGCCTGCCCTGGGCCTGCTACCAGGCCTCGGGCCCCCACGCCAGCCAGCTGCAGGCCTCGGGCCTATCCATCACCAGCCCCGGGCTCGGCACCAGGCCTCGGGCCTATCCCCCATCCTGCCCTAGGCCCCTCAGCAGTCCTCGGGCCTACCCACACTCCAGGCCTCGGGCCTTCTCCCCAGGCAGTCCCATACCAGGCCTCGGGCCTACTCCCCAGTCAGCCCCAGGCCCCCCTCCCTGTCACATACCCCCCTCCAACTCAGGAGCCGCCAGCAGCGCTATCCACAGCCTGCGTCCCGGCACTCTGCTTTCACCCACCATGCCCCCCGGCCCAGCCAACACCACAGCCCTGGATCCCTGGGCAGCTCCCCTTCCCTCCTCCTCTCCTATTCCCGAGTCCTCTCTGCATACCCTTGATGCGGTAGAGACCTCTATGTCCACGGCGCACCACAGACACAGGAGCCACAGATCCCCGTCCTACAAGCAGCAATGTCACAGCAGAATGGACTCCCAGAGGCCATACCGCAGGCGGGCTGCCGATACTGGCTCTGAGCTCCTCTCACCAGACCACAGCCGCCATCATCACCGGGTTCCAGTGGCCGCGAGGCGGCGCACCCGCACCCGTCACCGAGACTCCCCTCACCGCCTGACCAAGCGCTCCAGGCGGACATCGGAGCATCCAACAACTCGCCAGGAATCCGAAAACAGATCCTCAGCTCATCTACAGCCACTGCAGTTCCAGAGGTCGTCCCGTCATGGCAGCCAAGGCTCACAAGCTCCACCTCGCAGCTCTGACATCATCAAGCAACCACCTCAACGCATCACTTCAGCTTCCGAACATCACCAACCATCTGAACAGGACAAAGCACAGTCTTCTCATCAGGACACGTCAGCTCCACCAGAGAAGACTTCATCCGGTGAGTTCAGTGGCCTCCCCTCGTGGTTGGCCATTACCTCATCACACAAGAACACAGAGGTCATCACACAAGAACACAGAGGTCATCACACAAGAACACAGAGGTCATCACACAAGAACACAGAGGTCATCACACAAGAACACAGAGGTCATCACACAAGAACACAGAGGTCATCACACAAGAACACAGAGGTCATCACGTCCATTATCTCATCACACAAGGACAGTGGTCATCACGTCCATTATCTCATCACACAAGAACACAGAGGTCATCACGTCCATTAGATCACTACTCACACAATTACAAGCCAGTCAGGATACACCTGTGGGCTTAGGGAATTTAGCTAGCGCAGGACAGGGCAACCCATTTAGGGATCGCAGCCCCGGGACTGCCAGTGCCCGGGGCTGTGCGATCCTCCTTCCAGGAGCCGGGTCCGTGCATGCGCAGTGTAATACATCTGTATTACACTGTGTGGTGAACAATAGCTTGAACAAGCGCTCAGTGGATCGCTTGATCAGGCATACCTGTAAAAGTGATAAGAGTTAATACATTTAATAAAAACATATTTTAATTAAAAAAAAAAAAAAAAAAATTGAGCGCCAAAATGGTATCAATTGAAAAGAACAACTCAACACGTAAAAAATAAGCCCTAAACTCGCTCTGTCAACAAAAAATATTAAAGTTACGTCTCCGAAAAGATGGCGATGCAAAAACAAATGAGATTTCCTCTATTTTAGTTTATTCAGTAAAATTGTAAAAATAAAAAACTATATACACGAGGTATCACTGTAATCGTAGTGACCTATAGAATAAAGATAATATAGTATTTTTAGTGTACGGTGTACGACTTCCAAAAAATACAAAAAGAAAGGGAACCACAATTGACAATTTTTCTTTCACCCATACATTCAATAGTTAATAAAATCTCATCAATAAGCTAATGACCCACTAAAATGAAGTATTTGTAAAGTGCATCTCATGACGCAAAAAATAAGCCCTTATTTGTCCAAAAAAAAAAAAAAGAGATTGTATAGCCAATAAAAAGTGACAATGCATAATCCGCTGTGAATGGCGCAGCTCCCCCCTCAATGCCCTGGCGTGTGCTCGTACAGCAGGTTACCACCACATATGGGGTATTGTTATACGCGGAAGGGATTGGGGATTAAAATTTGTGGAGCGTTTTGGTATTTTATCCACTGAGAATTTGTACATTTTGAAAAACACTTTCATTTAGCCAAAAAAAAAAAAAAGTACTTTCAATTGCATCCGTTTTTGTTTTAACCCCTGTAAAACTGTTAAAGGGTTAACAAACTTCACAAAGTTGTTTCACATACATTGAGGGGTGTCCTTTCTATAATGGGGTAATTTATGGGGTTTTCTTTTATTTAGACCTCTCAAAGTAACCTGAAACTGAGCAGGTCCCTCAATAGCAGGTTTTTGCGTTTTTTATGAAAATATGGAAAATCGCACGTAACATTCAAAGCCCCATAACATCCTGTAAAAATTAAAATATGCATAAAACATCACGTCCACATAAATTAGTCATTCAGTGAATGTTAGTTATTACATTTTTAGCGGTTATGACTATGTATGGGATGAAGTAGAACATTTTGAAGTCCGGTAATCGAGAATTTTTCAAAATTTTCACCAAATATCTGAATTTCTCCTAAATAAATGCAAAACATACCACCAAAATTTTGTAACTAACATGAAGTACAAAGTGTCACGAGGAAACAATTTTAAAATCACTTGGATAGGTTAAGCGTTCCGAAGTTATAACCATTTATAGTGACACAGGGCAGATTTCAAAAAATGGCCCGTGTCAGGAAGGGGAAAAGTGGCTTCGGCGTTAAGGGGTTAATGTCAGTAAAGGATAATCCTGGGCAGCACAAAAGGTATTTCTCACCCCATCCTCTGCATCAGGTTAACCACCAGCCCACCGCAATGTTGGTTAAATGCGGTAGTTTAATTTCATTCAATCCAGTATTAGCACTGGAGAAGGTCGGGAATGAGGTTTCCCCGGGTAGGATGGCCGGTCCCCTTATAGAACCGCCAGGCTTAGTTCCCAAAAGGAGCCCGGAAAGTTCAGATTAATTGCTCACCTGTCTTTTCCCAAAGGTCCCTCGGTCAATGACGCTATATAGGAGGTTGTGGCGGTTACGTACGTCTCCTTTGATAGGACGGTTGATTTAGTGCAGGGTAAGAGAGAAAGATGGAAGTGTCCAAAACTTTCCATAACTAGTTGCGAGCTTTTGCAGTTTCGGTCCCTGGTTTTGGGTAAATGCAGTAACTTAAAGTCGGTAAAGGATAATCCTGGGTAGCACAAAAGGCACATCTCACCCCGGATAACTAGTCCATTGAAGGAAGTCTTGTGGGTTTTGCAGTTATGTCTTCGAGTAGTTAATGGGTCAGGCATCCTATTCACAGCTGCTTTACAGAGAGCAAGGAAGTCCTGATTATCACAATACATGGTGTCCCTGGAAGGAGTGACGCATAGGCATGAGAATCTGCGGGGGATAACCACCATCTCTTATTATGAGAATCTGCAGGGGATAACCGCCATCTTTAATTATGCGACGGGGTCCATCCCAATTCCATTGAGGTGAATACTTTCGAATATTTTCCTTCTCGGCCTGCACGAGCAGGCTGAGAAGGCCATGGCCTTGGTCCGTGTGGGGGGTCGCAGCCGGTGGTAGGAGGGAGGAGGCTGCTCCGTGGCGGAAGTTACACAGGCCCTAAGGCGCTGGAAGATGCCCACATGCCGGCTGCAGGGCCGCAGCCGCCATTTCGGGCGAAGTTGGTTCTCAAGATTTTGAAGATGCCAAGCGGGCCTAGCAATTTATCTTAGTTGTTAATAAACGCTGTGGCCTTCCCACATTACCCAAACATTTAGTTTCCCGGTCTGTTGATGGGTGGTTAGTCTAGGTACACGGTCAAGTACCAGATGGTTGGGTGGTTAGTCTAGGTACACGGTCAAGTACCAGACGGTTGGGTGGTTAGTCTAGGTACACGGTCAAGTACCAGACGGTTGGGTGGTTAGTCTAGGTACACGGTCAAGTACCAGACGGTTGGGTGGTTAGTCTAGGTACACGGTCAAGTACCAGACGGTTTGGTGGTTAGTCTAGGTACACGGTCAAGTACCAGGTGGCTGGGTGGTTAGTCCAGGTACACGGTCAAGTACCAGGTGGCTGGGTGGTTAGTCTAGGTACACGGTCAAGTACCAGACGGATGGATGATTTATCAAAGTACAAGGTCAAGTACCAGACGGATGGAAGGTTTATCAAAGTACAAGGTCAAGTACCAGACGGTTGGATGGTTGATCAAGGTACAAGGTCAAGTACCAAACAGTTGGATGGTTTATCAAGGTACAGGGTCAAGTACCAAATTTAAGGTTTGGGTTTGTTAATCCCTACAGTCTAACAAGCCCCAAAGCAAATAGCGAAGGGGCTGAGGACTGTAGGGGGTGGTTTCAAGCCTTCTGGTAGGCTGGTGGGGCTTGCCCCTTTACCCCTCCCGTGTGAGGTCACCGGAGGCGGTGTTTGGGGGCGGGTAAGGACCCGCCCGGTGGTTTTGTAAAGTCCGAGAGCACGTGGGGGGGGCCTCTTTCCTTCTGCCCCCTGGACCGAAGAGGCAAGAAGTCTCCCTCCCACCCTGCCCTCAGAATTATTTCTTTTCAGTTTTTCTTTCCTTGGTTCTGGCTGTTTCCTTCTGTTTTCCTACAGTTGTCACAGCGAAGGCGGAAGTTACACAGGCCCTAAGGCGCCGGAAGATGCCCACATGCCGGCTGCAGGGCCGCAGCCGCCATTTCGGGCGAAGTTGGTTCTCAAGATTTTGAAGATGCCAAGCGGGCCTAGCAAGTTGGGAAATGTTTTAATTTATAACATTATTTAATAATTTATCTTAGTTGTTAATAAACGCTGTGGCCTTCCCACATTACCCAAACATTTAGTTTCCCGGTCTGTTGATGGGTGGTTAGTCTAGGTACACGGTCAAGTACCAGACGGTTGGGTGGTTAGTCTAGGTACACGGTCAAGTACCAGACGGTTGGGTGGTTAGTCTAGGTATACGGTCAAGTACCAGGTGGCTGGGTGGTTAGTCCAGGTACACGGTCAAGTACCAGGTGGCTGGGTGGTTAGTCTAGGTACACGGTCAAGTACCAGACGGATGGATGATTTATCAAAGTACAAGGTCAAGTACCAGGCGGATGGAAGGTCTATCAAAGTACAAGGTCAAGTACCAGACGGTTGGATGGTTGATCAAGGTACAAGGTCAAGTACCAAACGGTTGGATGGTTGATCAAGGTACAAGGTCAAGTACCAAACGGTTGGATGGTTTATCAAGGTACAGGGTCAAGTACCAAATTTAAGGTTTGGGTTTGTTAATCCCTACAGTCCTTGCCTCTGTTATGGGGGTCCTGTCAGTATCCTGCTGTCTAGTCTTTGCCTCTGTTATGGGGTCCTGTCAGTATCCTGCTGTCTAGTCCTTGCCTCTGTTATGGGGTCCTGTCAGTATCCTGCTGCCTAGTCCTTGCCTCTGTTATGGGGTCCTGTCAGTATCCTGCTGCCTAGTCCTTGCCTCTGTTATGGGGGTCCTGTCTAGAGATGAGCGAGCACTAAAATGCTCGGGTACTCGTTATTCGAGACAAACTTTTCCCGATGCTCGAGTGCTCATCTCGAATAACGAGCCCCATTGAAGTCAATGGGAGACTCGAGCATTTTTCAAGGGGACCAAGGCTCTGCACAGGGAAGCTTGGCCAAACACCTGGAAACCTCATAAAAGGATGGAAACACCACGGAAATGGACAGGAAACAGCAGGGGCAGCATGCATGGATGCCTCTGAGGCTGCTTAATCGCACCATTATGCCAAAATTATGACCGAATGAGGCTAGATAGCATCTAAAACATGCAATAATTGACCCTGACACTATAGGGGACGGCATGCAGAGGCAGCGGCAGCAGTGGCAGGCTAGAGAGTGTCATGGCGACATACCCTAAATGGACTCAGGCTTCACCAAAGGAGGTGAGCAAGAAGCGCTGAAATGATTTCCTATGTGAACAAAAGGTTGACGGTATATTTAGTCGATAACACAGCATGGTGGCGACATAGTGACCAAGTTCCATAACGTATCTGGTGAAACACCCGAAAAATGAGCCTGACACAGCTCTTTTGATAAGGGGACGACATGTGGAGGCAGCCATGGAGACGACTTCCATGATTAAGAGCGACAGTATGGGGCATTCATATTGCGCTGCTATGATTGCAACTTCAGGTCTCCAGCATGGCGGCAACAGATGGGCTGAGTTCCATTTTGTATCTGGTGAAACACCTGAAAATTCTGCCTGACACAGCTCGTTTGATAAGGGGATGATGTGCTTCATATCCTCTCGTGCTCCAGCGTCTGGGGTATAGAGAGTTGAAATGAGACATTGGTGGACGCTGTGGAGGATCGTGGAGGCAAAATGGACAGGAAACAGCAGGGGCAGCATGCATGGATGCCTCTGAGGCTGCCTAATCTTGGGATGGAGCTGGCGGTCCATTGCCAGACGAGCTTTCGCTTGTCCAAGCCCCTGTCTCTCGGCTCCTCCCCACCCAAAATGGGCCTGGGGGCCAGAAGCGTTTACTTTGAAAAAATTATAATTTTCAAAGCAGGCGGGGTCGTTTGAATATTTCACCTAGGAATAATGGAATAGCATAGTGGTTCTATTTTTAATAGTTTTTACGGAAATGGTTCCATGATTAAGAGCGACAGTATGGGGCATCCATATTGCGCTGCTATGATTGCAACTTCAGGTCTCCAGCATGGCGGCGACAGATGGGCCGAGTTCCACTATGTATCTGGTGAAACACCTGAAAATTCTGCCTGACACAGCTCGTTTGATAAGGGGACGATGTATGGAGGCAGTGAACTAGTAGTAGATTAAAGGTGCTGCAGTTAAAACTATGTTAGTTGGATCTTGTGATGGAGCTGGCGCTCCGCTGCCAGGCAAGCTTTCGCCAATCCAAGCCCCTGTCTCTCGGCTCCTCCCCAAACAGCACTTCTAAGAACATTTTGTATAAGATCAACTGTAGTAGCGTTCTTATAAGTTTGGGATATGGCGGGTGAGGGGAATGTAAACAGATGCGCAAGAAGCGCTGAAATAATATCGGTAAATGATAAAAGTTTGCCAGTATATTTTGTGGATTACACAGCAGGGTGGCGACAAAGTTAAAGGAAACCTAGCACTTGAAGTGGCAGGTTTCAGAAGAAAACACCGAGCACCAGCTCAGGGTGAGCTGGTGCCGGAGCTTATTTTTGTTAGTGTTTTAAACCGCGGTATCGCGGTTTAAAACACTTTTTAAACTGTATAGCCGGCGCAGGGAGGTACGCGCTTGGCGCTTACCAGGCGCGCGGCTCTCCTTCACTTCCTATGTAGCCGCGCGCACGGTCGCGCGCATGGTAAGCGCCAAGCGCGTACCTCCCTGCGCTGGCTATAAAGTTTAAAAAGTGTTTTAAACCGCGATACCGCGGTTTAAAACACTAACAAAAATAAGCTCCGGCACCAGCTCACCCTGAGCTGGTGCTCGGTGTTTTCTTCTGAAACCTGCCACTTCAAGTGGTAGGTTTCCTTTAACAAGTTTGATGTGGAATCCATGAAAACAACCCAAAATTCTGCCTGACACAGTTCGTTTGATAAGGAGACCATGTATGGAGGCAGCTATATGGACGACTTTTGGAGGCAGCTATGGCGATGACGTGTGGAGGTAGCAATGGAGACAACGTGTGGAGCCAGCTAAAAAGACGACATGTGGAGGCTGCTATGGAGACAATTTAATTTGGATAGTGCCTGTATGTGGCAGTCCAAAAAAGTTTTCAAACCAGAGGAGCAGGTAGGTGGTCCTCCAGAAAAATTAAATAAATTGAGTGCCTGTATGTGGCAGTCCAAAAAAGTTTTCAAACCAGAGGAGCAGGTAGGTGGTCCTCCAGAAAAATTAAATAGATTGAGTGCCTGTATGTGGCACTCCCAAAAATTGCTTAAAACAGAGGACCGGGTAGGTGGCCCTCCAGAAAAATTAAATACACAGAGTACTATAGCTAGAGCCAGTTGGCCGTGGCAAAAAATAGCCAGTTTCCTCTGCTTTAGTGTACAAAGAGGAGGAGAAGGAGGACAATGAGGAGGAGGAGGAGTGCATACATTATTCAGGTTGAGCTTCTTTTACCTGGTGGAGAATGAAAATCCGGAAAAATCCAGGCTTTATTCATCTTGACAAGCGTCAGCCGTACCGTACGCTTATCGGTAATGATGCCACCAGCTGCACTGAAAACCCGCTCGGACAACACGCTAGCGGCAGGGCAGGCAAGAACCTCCAAGGCGTACAGCGCCAGTTCGAGCTACATGTCCAGCTTTGAAACCCAGTAGTTGTAGGGAGCTGTGTGATCATTTAGGACGATGGTATGGTCAGCTACGTACTCCCTCACCATCTTTCTGTAAAGATCAGCCCTACTCTGCCGAGACTGGGGACAGGTGACAGTGTCTTGCTGGGGTGACATAAAACTGGCAAAGGCCTTGTAAAGCGTACCCCTGCCAGTGCTGGACAAGCTGCCTGCTCGCCTACTCTCCCTCGCTACTTGCCCCGCAGAAGTACGCCCTCTGCCGCTAGCGCTGTCAGAAGGGAAATACTGTTTCAGCTTGTGCAACCAGGGCCTGCTGGTATTCATGCATTCTCACACTCCTTTCCTCTCCAGGGATGAGAGTGGAAAGATTTTGCTTGTACCGTGGGTCCAGGAGAGTGAATACCCAGTAATCGGTGCTGGAATAAATTCTTTGAACGCGAGGGTCACGGGATAGGCAGCCTAGCATGAAATCTGCCATATGCGCCCGAGTACCAACGCGCAAGAATTCACTCCCCTCACTGGCCTGACTGCCCATTTCCTCCTCCTCCAACTCCTCTTCTTCTGCCCATACACGCTGAACAGTGAAGGACTGAACAATGGTCCCCTCTTCTGTCTCGCCAACATTCTCCTCCTCTTCCTCCTTATCCTCCTCCACCTCCTCCGATATGCGCTGAGAAACAGACCTAAGGGTGCTTTGGCTGTCAACAAGGGAATCTTCTTCCCCCGTCTCTTGTGACGAGCGCAAAGCTTCCGACTTCATGCTGACCAGAGAGTTTTTCAACAGACCAAGCAGCGGGATGGTGAGGCTGATGATGGCGGCATCGCCACTGACCATCTGTGTTGACTCCTCAAAGTTACTCAGCACCTGACAGATATCAGACATCCACGTCCACTCCTCATTGTAGACTTGAGGAAGCTGACTGACCTGACTACCAGTTCTGGTGGAAGTTGACATCTGGCAGTCTACAATCGCTCTGCGCTGCTGGTAAACTCTGGATAACATGGTTAATGTTGAATTCCACCTCGTGGGCACGTCGCACAACAGTCGGTGAGCGGGCAGTTGGAGGCGGCGCTGCGCTGCCCTGAGAGTGGCAGCATCTGTGCTGGACTTCCTGAAATGCAAACAGATGCGGCGCACCTTCGTGAGCAAATCAGACAGATTGGGGTATGTCTTGAGGAAACGCTGAACTATGAGATTTAACACATGGGCCAGGCATGGCACTTGTGTAAGTCTGCCGAGTTGCAGAGCCGCCACCAGGTTACGGCCGTTGTCACACACAACCATGCCTGGCTTCAGGTTCAGCGGTGCCAGCCACAGATCGGTCTGCGCCGTGATGCCCTGTAATAGGTCTTGGGCGGTGTGCCTTTTATCGCCTAGGCACAGCAGTTTGAGCACCGCCTGCTGTCGCTTAGCGACGGCAGTGCTGCTGTGCCTAGAGCTACCGACTGATGGCGCCATGCCCACGGATGGTAATTCGGAGGAGGAGGAGGTGGAGGAGGGGTGGGAGGAGGCATAGTAGGCCTTTGAGACCTGGACCGAGGTAGGCCCCGCAATCCTCGGCGTCGGCAGTATATGAGCAGCCCCAGGGTCAGACTCGGTCCCAGCCTCCACCAAGTTAACCCAATGTGCCGTCAGCGATATATAGGGGCCCTGCCCGGCAGCACTCGTCCACGTGTCCGTGGTCAGGTGGACCTTGTCAGAAATGGCGTTGGTCAGGGCACGGATGATGTTCTCTGACACGTGCTTGTGCAGGGCTGGGACGGCACATCGGGAAAAGTAGTGGCGGCTGGGGACCGAATACCGAGGGGCGGCCGCCGCCATGGGATTTCGAAAGGCCTCGGTCTCTACCAGCCTATAGGGCAGCATCTCCAGGCTAAGCAACTTGGAGATGTGGACGTTGAGGGCTTGGGCGTGTGGGTGGGTTCCGCTATACTTTCTTTTGCGCTCCAGCGTCTGGGGTATGGAGAGCTGAACGCTGGTGGATGCTGTGGAGGATCGTGGAGGCGAAGATGGGGTTTTCGCACGGGAGGTGTTTGGGCTGTGGTCCTGGGCAGGGGGCTGACTAGCAGATGACACAGGGGAAGGAGCAGTGGTGTGCCCGGCCGGAGGTGAACGGGCTTGGTGCCATTGAGTGGGGTGTTTAGCATTCATATGCCTGCGCGTACTGGTGGTAGTTAAGCTAGTAGTTGTGGAACCCCTGCTGATCATGGTTTGGCACAGGTTGCACACCACAGTCCGTCGGTCATCCGGTGTTTCTTTAAAGAACCTCCAGACTTCTGAAACTCTAGCCCTCGCCACGGGAGCTTGACTACGGGAAACATTTGGTGCTGATGCACCAGCTCTGGCCCTGCCTCTCCATCTGGCCCCACCACTGCCTCTTCCAACCTATTCTGCTATAGGACTCGTCTCCGTCTCAGAAGCACTGTGTTCACCCGGCCTATCAACCCAGCTTGGGTCTTTCACCTCATCATCCTCCGATCCCTCAGTCTGCTCCCCCCTCGGACTTCCTGCCCTGACAACAACTTCACCACTGTCTGACAACCGTGTCTCCTCATCGTCCGACACCTCTTTACACACTTCTTCCACTACGTCAATAATGTCATCATCACCCACAGACTGCGACCGGTGGAAAACCTGGGCATCGGAAAATAGCTCAGCAGCAACCGGACAAGTGGTTTGTGACTGTGAGAAGGGTCCAGAAAACAGTTCCTCAGAGTATGCCGGTTCAAATGCCAAATTTTGCTGGGAGGGGGCAGACTGGGGGGAAGGAGGCTGAGGTGGAGGAGCTGGAGGAGTGCCGATTTCGGTGACATGGGTGGACTGCGTGGAAGACTGACTGGTGGACAAATGGCTAGAAGCATTGTCCACAATCCACGACATCACCTCTTCGCACTGTTCTGGCCTCAACAGTGCTCTACCACGAGTCCCAGTAACTTGAGACATGATGAACCTAGGGAGTGTAGCTCTGCGGCGTTCCCCTGCTCCCTCATCAGCAGGTGGTGTCTCACCCCGCCCAGGACCACGGCCTCTGACCCCTGCAGTAGTTGGACGCCCACGTCCTCGTCCTCTACCCCTAGCCCTCGGGTTAAACATTTTCCAAATTAAAGTGTAAACTTAAATTTTTTTTTTTTGTGTGTTTATTTTTTTTAATTTATTTATTTTTTTAAACAAAACGATTCTATCCTATTGCTATGGCTAGTTTCTAACCTACACTGACAGCACACAACTGGATTTTGTGCTGTGCCTGATGACTTTGAGTTATAAAAAGAAATAAACGTAAAAAAAAAATAAATCAGCAGACTTTGCCTAATTCTAATCAAACCCCTAATAAATTGTCCCACTTCGGTGTTTGAGGTGGATATGCGTGTCACTAAGAGCTAAACACAACGGTCGCAAGTCTCCCAGCAAATTCCTCACAATATGGTACTAGCTGCACTACTAATGCCAGCAAGCCCAGCCACAAGCAAACAAAAAAAAGGAAAATATAACGCTATTGTAGGCCTAAGTAAGCCGTTGGGGTTCTCCTATGGCTATTTTGTAGCCTACAATGAGAGCACACTGCTTTGCCAGATTACTTTGAGCTATAAAAAGAAATAAATGTAAAAAAAAATAAATCAGCAGACTCTGCCTAATTCTAATCAAACCCCTAATAAATTGTCCCACTTCGGTGTTTGAGGTGGATATGTGTGTCACTAAGAGCTAAACACAACGGTAGCAAGTCCCCCTGCAAATTCCTCACAATATGGTACTAGCTGCACTACTAATGCCAGCAAGCCCAGCCACAGGCAAACCAAAAAAAAGTAAAATAAAACGTTATTGTAGCCCTAAGAAGGGCTGTTGGGTTCTTGTTGAATCACTCCTGCCTAACACTAATCTAATAGAACACCCTAACGCTTTCCCTGACCAGCAGCAGCTCTCTCCCTAGCGGCATCCAGACAGAGAATGATCCGAGCAGCGCGGGCAGCGGCTAGTCTATCCCAGGGTCACCTGATCTGGCCAGCCAACCACTGCTATCGACGTGTAAGGGTACCACGTCATGCTGGGTGGAGTGCAGAGTCTCCTGGCTTGTGATTGGCTCTGTTTCTGGCCGCCAAAAATCACAACGACGGGAGATGCCATTTTCTCGAGCGGACGAGTATGTTCGCTCATCTCTAGTCCTGTCAGTATCCTGCTCCCTAGTCCTTATCTCTGTTATGGGGGTCCTGTCAGTATCCTGCTGCCTAGTCCTTATCTCTGTTATGGGGGTCCTGTCAGTATCCTGCGGCCGAGTCCTTACCTATGTTATGGGGGTCCTGTCAGTATCCTGCTGCCTAGTCCTTGCCTCTGTTATAGGGTCATGTCAGTATCCTGCTGCCTAGTCCTTGCCTCTGTTATGGGGGTCCTGTCAGTATCCTGCTGCCTAGTCCTTGCCTCTGTTATGGGGGTCCTGTCAGTATCCTGCTGCCTAGCCTTTGTCTCTGTTATGGGGTCCTGTCAATATCCTGCTGGATAGTCCTTGCCTCTGTTATGGGGGTCCTGTCAGTATCCTGCCACCTAGTCCTTGCCTCTGTTATGGGGTCCTGTCAGTATCCTGATGCCTAGTCCTTGCCTCTGTTATGGGGTCCTGTCAGTATCCTGCTGCCTAGTCCTTTCCTCTGTTATGGGGTCCTGTCAGTATCCTGATGCCTAGTCCTTTCCTCTGTTATGGGGTCCTGTCAGTATCCTGCTGCCTAGTCCTTGCCTCTGTTATGGGGGTCCTGTCAGTATCCTGCTGCCTAGTCCTTGTCTCTGTTATGGGGGTCCTGTCAGTATCCTGCTGGATAGTCCTTGCCTCTGTTATAGGGTCCTGTCAGTATCCTGCTGCCTAGTCCTTTCCTCTGTTATGAGGTCCTGTCAGTATCCTGCTGCCTAGTCCTTTCCTCTGTTATGGGGTCCTGTCAGTATCCTGCTGCCTAGTCCTTGCCTCTGTTATGGGGTCCTGTCAGTATCCTGCTGCCTAGTCCTTGTCTCTGTTATGGGGGTCCTGTCAGTATCCTGCTGGATAGTCCTTGCCTCTGTTATAGGGTCCTGTCAGTATCCTGCTGCCTAGTCCTTTCCTCTGTTATGAGGTCCTGTCAGTATCCTGCTGCCTAGTCCTTTCCTCTGTTATGGGGTCCTGTCAGTATCATGCTGCCTAGTCCTTGCCTCTGTTATGGGGGTCCTGTCAGTATCCTGCTGCCTAGTCCTTGCCTCTGTTATGGGGGTCCTGTCAGTTTCCTGCTGCCTAGTCCTTGCCTCTGTTATGGGGGTCCTGTCAGTATCCTGCTGCCTAGTCCTTGCCTCTGTTATGGGGTCCTGTCAGTATCCTGCTGCCTAGTCCTTGCCTCTGTTATAGGGTCCTGTCAGTATCCTGCTGCCTAGTCCTTTCCTCTGTTATGGGGTCCTGTCAGTATCCTGCTGCCTAGTCCTTGCCTCTGTTATGGGGTCCAGTCAGTATCCTGCTGCCTAGTCCTTGCCTCTGTTATGGGGGTCCTATCAGTATCCTGCTGCCTAGTCCTTACCTATGTTATCGGGGTCCTGTCAGTATCCTGTTGTCTAGTCCTTGCCTCTGTTATGGGGGTCCTGTCAGTATCCTGCTGCCTAGTCCTTGCCTCTGTTATGAGGTCCTGTCAGTATCCTGCTGCCTAGTCCTTGCCTCTGTTATGGGGGTCCTGTCAGTATCCTGCTGCCTAGTCCTTTCCTCTGTTATAGGGTCCTGTCAGTATCCTGATTCCTAGTCCTTGCCTCTGTTATGGGGGTCCTGTCAGTATCCTGCTGCCTAGTCCTTTCCTCTGTTATGGGGGTCCTGTCAGTATCCTGCTGCCTAGGCCTTGCCTCTGTTATGGGGGTCCTGTCAGTATCCTGCTGCCTAGTCCTTGCCTCTGTTATGGGGTCCTGTCAGTATCCTGCTGCCTAGTCCTTGCCTCTGTTATGGGGTCCTGTCAGTATCCTGATGCCTAGTCCTTGCCTCTGTTATGGGGTCCTGTCAGTATCCTGCTGCCTAGTCCTTACCTCTGTTATGGGGGTCCTGTCAGTATCCTGCTGCCTAGTCCTTTCCTCTGTTATGGGGGTCCTGTCAGTATCCTGCTGCCTAGTCCTTACCTCTGTTATGGGGATCCTGTCAGTATCCTGATGCCTAGTCCTTTCCTCTGTTATGGGGTCCTGTCAGTATCCTGATGCCTAGTCCTTGCCTCTGTTATGGGGTCCTGTCAGTATCCTGCTGCCTAGTCCTTTCCTCTGTTATGGGGTCCTGTCAGTATCCTGCTGCCTAGTCCTTGCCTCTGTTATGGGGTCCTGTCAGTATCCTGCTGCCTAGTCCTTGCCTCTGTTATGGGGGTCCTGTCAGTATCCTGCTGCCTAATCCTTTCCTCTGTTATGGGGTCCTGTCAGTATCCTGCTGCCTAGTCCTTGCCTCTGTTATGGGGGTCCTGTCAGTATCCTGCTGCCTAGTCCTTACCTCTGTTATGGGGGTCCTGTCAGTATCCTGATGCCTAGTCCTTGCCTCTGTTATGGGGATCCTGTCAGTATCCTGCTGCCTAGTCCTTTCCTCTGTTATGGGGTCCTGTCAGTATCCTGATGCCTAGTCCTTGCCTCTGTTATGAGGTCCTGTCAGTATCCTGCTGCCTAGTCCTTGCCTCTGTTATAGGGTCCTGTCAGTAACCTGATGCCTAGTCCTTGCCTCTGTTATGGGGTCCTGTCAGTATCTGAGGCCTAGTCCTTGCCTCTGTTATGGGGGTCCTGTCAGTATCCTGCTGCCTAGTCCTTACCTCTGTTATGGGGGTCCTGTCAGTATCCTGATGCCTAGTCCTTGCCTCTGTTATGGGGATCCTTTCAGTATCCTGCTGCCTAGTCCTTTCCTCTGTTATGGGGTCCTGTCAGTATCCTGATGCCTAGTCCTTGCCTCTGTTATGAGGTCCTGTCAGTATCCTGCTGCCTAGTCCTTGCCTCTGTTATAGGGTCCTGTCAGTAACCTGATGCCTAGTCCTTGCCTCTGTTATGGGGTCCTGTCAGTATCTGAGGCCTAGTCCTTTCCTCTGTTATGGGGGTCCTGTCAGTATCCTGCTGCCTAGTCCTTGCCTCTTTTATAGGGTCCTGTCAGTATCCTCCTGCCTAGTCCTTGCCTCTGTTATGGGGGTCCTGTCAGTATCCTGCTGCCTAGTCCTTGCCTCTGTTATGGGGTCCTGTCAGTATCCTGCTGCCTAGTCCTTGCCTCTGTTATGGGGTCCTGTCAGTAACCTGATGCCTAGTCCTTGCCTCTGTTATGGGGGTCCTGTCAGTATCCTGCTGCCTAGTCCTTGCCTCTATTATGCGGGTCCTGTCAGTATCCTGCTGCCTAGTCCTTGCCTCTGTTATAGGGTCCTGTCAGTATCCTGCTGCCTAATCCTTGCCTCTGTTATGGGGGTCCTGTCAGTATCCTGCTGTCTAGTCCTTGCCTCTGTTATGGGGTCCTGTCAGTATCCTGCTGCCTAGTCCTTGCCTCTGTTATGGGGGTCCTGTCAGTATCCTGCTGCCTAGTCCTTTCCTCTGTTATGGGGTCCTGTCAGTATCCTGCTGCCTAGTCCTTGCCTCTGTTATGGGGGTCCTGTCAGTATCCTGCTGCCTAGTCCTTGCCTCTGTTATGGGGGTCCTGTCAGTATCCTGCTGCCTAGTCCTTGCCTCTGTTATGGGGGTCCTGTCAGTATCCTGCTGCCTAGTCCTTGCCTCTGTTATGGGGGTCCAGAAATAATATAGCACAAAGGGTCTCCTCTTGAGGTTAGGGACAGAGTCCTTTGAAGAGTAGTAGCTCTGCAGTTAGCAGAGAGGGGTGCTTTTATAGCACAACTGGGGAAAAGTTCAAGCATAGTCTCTTGACTTATGAACAAATATAAAATCCCAGGATAGTCTTTGGCTCTTTAGGGATAATGGGCTCAGCCCAACTGGGAGAAAAAATATCAAAAGTCATATTTACAAAGCAGGTAATGGACTTCAGCTCATCAGGGAGTTACGCACATTCGAATTCTATGTCAGAAGAAGCTAGTTTCGGATCCTCTGTCAGGGCTGCAGCTGGCTGGGGGCACTCGATGGTGACTTCGGGAACTGCTGGCTCCTCGATGTTGTCCCTGATCTCCTTGGGGCTCAGGAGCTGGAATGCTGACCTCCGGAGCATCAACCTCACCAGCCGGTTGATCCGCAAGACCCACCACCATAGTTGGGTCCAAGAACAGATAGATGGGCGACTGTGGCAGTGTCATAGCTCCCTCCGCATCCTCCAATTCTTCCGGGGCTGGGGCATCAATGTACTGGAAGGAAGTCGCTGGAGGGTGGCCCCTCGCTGAAACATCGGTGGTTGTTTCATCCACAGCCACTTCTTCAGCCACGGAAGACCCTTGAGAGCCGGTCACACTTGTCATTGGAGAGGCCGCCAGGGTGTTTCCTTGGAGCAGGCTTTGTCCATGGATGGCAATAGGGCCAGTACTCATGATGACGGTGCACGAGGCCCTCACATGGGTCACCATGTGGCACTGCAGGCTGGGGAGCAACTGGAAGGTGCAGCCAGGAGTCTTCCTCGTAGAGATCCTCATAGGTGGCTTTTTTGGGGTCTGGAATCAGGATAACACCAGCAGCCAAGGGTCCACGGGGTCCTTCCTAGAGGCTGAACTTAATCCATTCCCCAGATTTCAGATTGTGTAAGTGCTCCGAGAGATCGGGACGCTTCACAGAATGGCGGGAAATAAATATCTTCCGCCCAGTAAAGTGCTCTGTTGCAAAACAATGCCGAAGCCCCGCTGTCTGTCAAAGGAGCAGACTTGGCCCGTGGTCCGATTGTGCTGGACCCAGGCGCCCTCCTTAGACCGACTAACGCCCCTCCTGGTCGGAGACAGCATCTTGGCGATGCCGGCGAAGGGTTTCACCCCTGTTCCTCGGCCGCAGTAGGCCCTGGAACCAGTTCAGAAGTAGGGGTCGGGGCCTCCTCTCGAGGTGCAGTTGCCTGGGCTCTTGGCACCAGCATAATAGCTGGAAGAGGCAATAGGTATCGCCGGGTAAAAGGTTGCGCTCGGTCACCAACCTGAGATATGTCTGCATGACGGAGGCCCGGGTCTTGCCTCGGTGCAGCCGATGTACAGCGTATGGTCGTCGGATGGGCTGTGCAGACACAACGATCACTGTCTCGAGGGCTTCGAGGAACAGTTTCTCAGCAAGAGGTAGAAGTCTGGGTCCCGACATGCTGAAAACGAACTGAAAACGAAAACGCTCCAAGAGGTACACAGGTGTCTTGTGTCTATGTTGAGGTGGGGGAAGGAAGTTCTCTTTGTGCCAGAGAGCGGAGTCAATGTCCTTCCCGCCAGGGATTGTGGCGGACTTTATTTTCTCCTGTGCCACAGAGCCAGCAGGCGGGGTTCACACCAATCACGCTTAGTGAGCAGCCTGGATTTCCCGTGAGGATGTACTGGTTTCTCCCTGGGGCAACCCCTGAGGTGTCTGTAAGATGAGTCCCTGGGTAATGATGGGGGAGCCCATGGTGGTAAGCAGCCATATCCAAGGATCCAGTTGTGGTGGAGCTGCATCCAAATTGTGGAAGCTGCAGCTCTAGGCTAGAGTCTACTGACTAGCCCTGCGTGTCAGGCAGTAGGCCTGAGGCACTATCGGTTCCTTGGATTAGAATCCGTGGCAGCACTGAAGGTGTGCTGCACACACTGGCTCCTTACTGAGACCATGTGCTTCCACCCAGCAGAGGTTTTTATACTCTCCCTGGTCAGGTGGTAGCATCTCTAACAATACGGCCACATAATTGGATCATTACTTACACCAATTTACCTGTTGTCTTTCCAGGCAGAATCTACAGCTGCAATTACACTATATTCTCCTAGCATTATCTTCAGCTAGGAGGTGAGTTGCGCAGGCTCACCAGATAGACCCTGACATGGAGAGGGCGCTATTCTTAAATACCTCCTTGCCTATACTTTGGCAGGGGTGTTGCGTGTATTTTTAAGAAAGTCGTAAATGAATAGCTTAAAAACCTGTCGCTGATCTCCAAGCTTGTCCCCGATTCCTTCTCACTGGAGGGAGGTCTGCTCTCACCCAATGGGAGAGCAGTATTGCTCCCCTCCATGCAGCCTACATGGTCGCATTCAGATAAGCTCTAGAGAAGAAACTTACTAATTAATCAGTAAATAATTCAGATGTGTCCTAAAATGGTTCTATTAAAAATATGAGTCATCCTACAAAAATACCACATACGGTCACATTGATGGATTACAAAAAAATTTTATGGTTCTGGGAACACGATGACATAAAAACTATTACTGTGTAGATGCTGTAAGGAGGCATTTTCTACATATACCCCTGCCCAACAGCCAGGACTCCATGTGATCCTCAACTCCATGCAGGGCAGCCAATAGTAACAGCTCTTTGGCCTGCTTGTCAGGACAGGAGCAGAGATTCTGGAGGAGCATGGCAGTGTAACCAAAGGGAGGTAAGAAGTGCTTGTATTCTCAGAGGGGGAAGTAGAATAAATCTATTAAAAAAACCTAGCAACTTTTTGCACCATTATATGAGCAAAGTATAGCGGTATTATATGACACTGGTTGTAATAAGCTCATTTCATACTACTATTTCATATACTAGTTTTAAAGGGGGGGGGGGTTACAGGTGTCTGACCCTCCCTGTCCTGAAGGAAGACCCTAAGGGCTTAGGCATTTTGTGAGGTCCTTATGCTATCCGTTTTTTTTTGGCGGATGGCATACTGACCCATTGTTTCCTATGGCTCAGTTCACACGTCCAATTTAAAAAAAAAAAAAAACCAAAAATTCTGGTAGGATGATTAGATTGTGAGCCCCATTGGGGAGAGGGACTGATTTGGTAAACTCTGTGCAGCGCTGCGTAATCTGTGTGCACTATATAAATAAAGAATTATTATTAATTAATATGTGCAGACAAAAAATTGTAGCCTGCATTATTTTATTTTTTTTTAACAAATCAGACCACAGACCTCCATAGGAGTCAATGGGGCTAATTTACTAAGGGCTCTGCGGCCGCATTTTCGCCGGATTTCCCGAATTTTTCCGTTTTGCAACTGATTCCGCCAGGATTTTGGCGCACGCGATCTGATTTTGGCGCAATCGCGCTGGCTTTCACGCGGCAGAAATGGGGGAGACGTGGCCGTCGGACAACCTGACGGATTCAGAAAAACTGCGGAATTTAAAAATGTGTCGCAAGATCAAGCACTTACATGCACCGAGAAGAAGAAGGTGAACTCCGGCAGACCTCGGCGCAGCAGCGACACCTACTGGATATCGGGCGCACGACCTTAGTGAATCCCGGCAGAACACGAATCGACGTCTCACCGCGGGATCGCGACAGGACCGGGTAAGTTAATGAGCCCCAATGAAACCACCAAAAAAAACAAAAACGGGTGACATCCCTATGCAGTCCGTTTTTTCTCAAATGGCAACAAACTGGGCAGGGCAAAAAGTACATTAGAAACCCATCTGTTTTTCTTTGCGGATGTGAAAAAAAAACATACATATAACATACAGGCATGAAAAAAAACGGATGACGTACAGGCATGAAAAAAACGGATGACATACAGGCATGAAAAAAACGGATGACGTACAGGCATATAAAAAAACGATGCAGATACAACACTGACATCACAGCGGAAACCCCCTAAGAATGAGATTTTATGGTAAATATCTATTTCAGCAACAATTTTTGTAATGTTTCCATTAAGGTTCTAAAAATGTATCTGCTGGACATAGACTGCGCCTGCAGAGGGCGCGCTGTGTACACATGTATATTCTTTTAAACATATATATATACATATTATACATATATATATATATATATATATATATATATATATATATATATATATATATATATAGATCCTTATGGAAAATTATATATCAACAATTCCACCGATGGTGACTACTCCCCCCAGTATCCGTGATCATGGCTGGAGATGGAATTTGTTGACAGTATATATTACACAAATCAGATTTCCCATTATCTAATTCACTTCATTTGTCCGTCCCTCAGTGATTTGAGATCTAGGTTTATTCTTCATCTTCTACTGAAGGGGCGGGGGCACAGGGAGAACATTTTGGGTTGTTGGGCACAGGCAGGCTGGAGGCATAAATACTAGTCAATGTCAATCACATATAAGAATGATGTATTATGATGGGAGGGCGAGGAGGTATAACTCTCATTCTCCGCCTGATGTGTGGAGATGATAATCTGGAGCGTGCACTCTCCTCTCCCTGGAGGGCTGCTGACTGGTGAGATCACACAGGATGGACTCATCTGAAACATGCACTTACAGTCATTCCCCGCACGCCCACTCACCCCCTCCTCAGTAATCCCCCAGCGGGCACAGGCACTGCCGCTCCTGCTGTTATGGGCTGGGTACTTGCTGGGAGCACTTAACAATGCACATGCACCCACGAGGAAACCACTGCGTGATCCAAGCCCTGGCACATGGTTAACATGTTAAAGGCCAGAAAGAAATAGGGGTCTGTCTGTCTGTCTATCAATCATCGATCTCATCACATTACTTCTATTCAAAGGGTCCGGATAGAGACGTAGCGGAGCTTGTCTGTCATGTGATATGTACTAGAGCCATGTTTGTTAATGAACAAGTCCTGAACCTGCCAGAATTACAGTATCTGACACTGTCCAATATAGTCAGACTGTGTCCAGATGTAGCAGAGCTCTACAGAACCTTCTATGGGTCAGGTGCTGTTCTGCTGCCCTGGATGTCGTCTCTTCTGTCCTACTGAGTCCAGAGGATTAGTAATTCCTTGATACAGTATCATTACCAGCTATACCATATGCTCTCAGTATAGGAAATGCAGGCTTTAACCCTTTCAGGCCCTTTCTCGTTTTGGTGTTTTTGTTTTTTACTCATTCCAAGAAACCATAACTTTTTTTATTTTTCCCGTTTACGCAGGTGTACATGGGCTTGTAATCTGCAGTCCAAATTGTACTTTTTAGTGGCATAATTTAAGATTCCATGCAATGTACTGGAAAGCTGGAAAAAAATTCCAAGTGCAGTGAAACTGACAATAAAAAAAACGCATTTAGTTTTTTGTTCAAAAAAACTTTTATATACTTCGGTGTACGGACGTGTGTAGGGTATTTTTATGTTTACATGCTCTCATTTATATCAATTTGTGACCTATAGGACCATTTTTATTCAAATATTAAGCTACATTCACACACATGTATGTGGGAAGTATATATACGGCCGATATACGTCCCCCATACACTTCTATGGGCTCACGGCATGGTATGGGAGCGGTACGTCGCCCGGGAAAAGATAGGACATGTCCTATCTTTTCCCGTATTACGGCGCCGCGGCCATACATCGCTATGGAGAGGGGCCGGGGTGAGCGGCGTTCACCTCCTCCTCCTCTCCCCGCGCTGTCACGTGCCCGCCGTGCTACGGTGCAGCGGGCTCACGGCAGTGTGAATATATTCTTAATGGATGAAAAAATGGCGATTCAGATATTTGGGCGCTGTTTTCCATTATGGTGTTCACGGCTGGGAATAGTCTTTTTTTATATTTTGATAGATGAGGCATTTTGGGATGTGGTGATACCTAACATGTTTATGACTTTTACTTTTTATTTTTTTTTAATATGTTTCTAGGGAAAGGGGGGATATAAACTGTTACTTTTTAAATTTTTGAATATATTTTGAAATTTGTTGTATATATTTTTTAACTATTATTTCAGACCCCTTAGGATACTTTAACCCTGGAGGGTCTGATTGCTCATACAATATTCTGCAATACTACTGTATTGCAGTACATTGCAATTTCACTCCTAATGTTGAACAGGCAAGTTATTAGAGATCAGTATCCATGGCAGGCCTATGTGTCTCTATCAGATTGTAGGATGCCATGGCAACCTATCAGTGCCCTCGATGACATCACGGGGCACCGATCGGCCATCCAAGATGGCAGTGCCCACAGGCTTCACAAAAGCACTGGCCGCGGCAGTGACAGGCGAGTTGTGTTATACATATGACACCCGCTGTGTATGGAGGAAGCTCAGTCTGTGAGCTCTCGCCATAACCGTAATAGTACGTCATATAGTACGTCATAGTATGTGAAGGGGTTAAGGTCTTTAGTGGACACCATTATCATCATGTGGCTACTGAGGGGGGGGAGAGGTGACTAACTAGAGGGGGGCAGGGCCCAATAGCAGACTTTTGAGTGGCAACCCTCTTCCCCCTTAAAAAATACATAGAAATTTGTATTTTCACGCACGAGTTAAAATCACACACATTTATACACTCAGCATATACACACATACAGCATAAACCTACATACAATATACACACACCACATATACACACATACATACAGTACCATATAAACCCATGCAGCATGTACACATCACATATACACACACACAATACCCCAGATGCTGAGGCCCCCTGACACTGCGGGCCCAATAATAGCTTCTATGGATGTTACGCCTGTTGTTACACCCCCGGTCACTGCACACTCTGGGCACTGTTTGGTGCGATTTTGGTACAACACGGCACCATGTGGGCAGAATATGATACTTTATGTACCAAATGGGTGTTGGATGGCACAGTCTGAGCACTGCATGGCGGTTTTTTAGATAATGTATATAGAAGGTAAGTAGCACACATTTCCCTAGATCTACAGGTAAACATAATGCATCACTATGACTATGCAGATGATGGTAGATTCAGTGGCTGTTACCATGTACTGTCTCTGGTTTTGTATAGGACTGCAGCCACACAACTATCATGTATCTGGCTGATGAGACAATACAACCCTATAGTAATGTGATAAAGCTACGTCTGTCTATATCCCAGCCCCAGAGCCAGGGCCGATAATACACTGTGGCTGCATCTCCCTCATTTGTATTCTGCTTCCAGGCGCTCGCTTGCCAAGTTTGGGAAGATTAATGCTTTGATAAGAGCGCGTTTGCCAGTTAGCAGATTGACTGCTGCCCAAAAGGAGATGACACAAATAAATGATCACATTTGGCTATGAATATCCAGTCACAGGGAAAACCAAAGACTTTTTAAAGGGGTTTTCCTGATTGACTAAATCGTTGTATTATAGACTCTTTTTCCATGTTGAGTTGATAGCTGCTGAGTTTGGAAAGGTTGAGATGTAACATCATCAACATAAGACATATTTAAAGGGACTTTTTGGCTTTATCACACATTTTGGAAAGTGATGACCTATCTGCAGGGAAATGTATTACTCTGTCAATTTTGACCTTATATTGTCTGCTGACCCTATCTCTGACAGATACTTTGGTGCCATACATAGGGATCTCTGGACCCAGCTTGGTCAGCTGTCACTGAATCAATACTAATTCAAGAGGTAGTGACCTGGTGGGGTTCTTGCAGCACAGTCGGGATCCCTGTGTGGGAGTGCAAAGGTAAATACCAGGGGACCACTTAGATAATGGGTCACATTCATGTCTTACTTTGCACATTCTTTCTAGTGCAAACTATTGCACTCTGTCGGGCAGTGCAGGGGGCGCCAAATTCTTGAATGGGCACCGCAAATTCTGAATCTGGAGCCCCCTGGACACTACACAGGCAAACAGCACATAGTACAGACTGCACTATTCTTGGTTAATGTGGGCCACTATCTCTGTTTGATAAAATTGGTGGTCTACACCCTCAGGCTCATTTGCATAATTTTAAAGCCTTTTTTTCTTCAGGTTGTGACCCTATCAGCCATAGCAAGAGACGATGGTCGTTCAAAGTCTGTGGTTTCTAGAAAATTGCATCTTTACAACCATGCAAACTCATTCAAGCCCTCCAAGAAGGCTGGTTGCCCGTGAAAGACAAATGCAAGAGAGGACAGCATAATGCAGAGGATCTCCATGGGTAATCATCGGAATTGCTTGCCAGTTCAGCACTGAGCATGGCAAGAATGTTTCTTGTCATATAGGGGGTCATTTACTAAGGGCCCGATTCGCGTTTTCCCAATGTGTTACCCGAATATTTCCGATTTGCGCCGATTTCCCCTGAATTTCCCCAGGATTTTGGTGCACACGATCGAATTGTGGCGCATCGGTTCTGGCATGCACGCGACGGAAATCAGGGGGCGTGGACGAACGAAAACCCGACGGATTCGGAAAAACCGCCGCATTTTAAAAAAAAAATCTGTTGCGGAGCTTGAACTTACCTTCACTCTACCCGGCTCGGTGAACTCCAGCGCGTCCCGATGCTTTTCAGCGCAGCAGCACCACCTGGTGGACGGCAGAGGAACTACCTAATGAATCCCGGCCGGACCCGAATCCAGCGCAGAGAACGCGCCGCTGGATCGCGAATGGACCCGGTAAGTAAATCTTCCCCATAGTGTCTCAATGTTTAAGAGCATTTGGACTGAAAGCCCACTCTACAGTGACCAAACCTCTAATTAGCAGAACGAATCAAAAGTCTAGACTCACCTTCGCTGTGGAGCAGGTTGTGTAGTCCACAGTTCATTTTAGAAATAAAAGCAAGTTTAATTTATTTGGATCTGATTTGACTGTATGCTTGTCATCAAACTGGGGAAAGACTGAACTCAAAGTGTGTAAAGAAGTCAGTGAAAGGTGGAGTGGGAAATGTCATGGTTT
The DNA here is from genome assembly GCF_040894005.1 of Engystomops pustulosus. Taxonomy (NCBI): domain Eukaryota; kingdom Metazoa; phylum Chordata; class Amphibia; order Anura; family Leptodactylidae; genus Engystomops; species Engystomops pustulosus. The sequence goes on from NC_092419.1 coordinate 95,088,172, forward strand.
GGGGAATGTTTACAACTTCTCATACAGCTACATGGCAGAGTAAATGCAGGTGTATATCAGAACCTTCTTCAACAACCCATGGTTCCTTCCTTGGATTCATCACTCAGCAGTATTCATGCAGGACAATGCCCCCAGCACATAGCAAAACAGTAAAGCAGTTTCTTGAAACAGAAAACATTGAAACAACAAAATGGTCAGTGCAGAGTCCTGATCTAAACCCAGTAGAAAACCTCTAGAAAATCCTTTGTGACAAGAGTTATGGTAAGATCTCTCTCTTGAATTGCCTCTAGTTGCACAGTCTGAGGTCTTCATGTGTGGTCTCCTATTACATTATAAAAAGGGTATGTTTTATTACGGTAATAACTAGTTCCCAGAATGCTATTTGGTTGGAGGTCATGGTGCACCAGTGATGTCCTCTTTCCTGTTCACAGACAAGGTCAATGTTCTCTGTGGAAACGCAGGGTGGATGGGATAAACTTGACTTTCATCTCATCCTGGAAGGCTCCGAATGCTGTTACCATTGATACCGCTTACAGCTATAGGGAAAAACATCACACAGAGCACAGCAAGAGGATATGCAAGGGCTCAGGGTACAGCAGGGTCAGCCAGTTGTACTAGACTAGGAAGCAATGATTGTTAACCCCAGTCATCTGCACACATGGTGACAAGTGATGGAGGAAGGTAATAATCCTGTTGCTTTGACTGCAAAAATATATTGTGGGAAGGAAATGAGCATATCCTTTCCATTTAACCCACTTTATAGAGGATTAAGGCGTAACCAAATAATACAAAAATAAAGATAATATGGGGAATAAAATCAACCACATGGACCATAAAGACACTTCAGGTGCCCCTACCTACAATCTTCATAGAAGAACATTATGGGTCCTACTGAGGTTTCCACCATATGGAGGTCTCTTATTGTAACTTACATCTCACTAACATTCAACCAAAACAAGGTATGAAGACTGCGAAGGTCTAGATTGCATCATCAACCAACTCTAGAAAGTGGATCTTCACAAGAGTTGGACCTTTAAAGCTTCTTGGATTGGATCTTCATGCCCAACATGAACCTCACAGAAACTGTTATCTGAAATGGACAACATGCATATGTGGATTTTCCTTGGATCCATTGCTGTCAAATCAGATGTCATGATGTTGACCTGAGGTTGCAGTTAACTGTTGCTGACAGTGTGGATTTGGACTGACCTATGGATAGACTGGCCCAATACAGCATCTTCTACTTTGCTCGTCCAGTCTGAAAACTTTAAACTTTGACATGATAATGTGCCCAAATACAACAGGGATTAAAGGTCCAGCAGAAAATAATAGTAAGTTTTGTAGTCAACAAACTACTACTAGGTTGTCATACACAAATCACCAGTAGAACTTTACATATGAAGAAGAACCATCAACAGAACAATGGAGTTGGCTGGAAATAGTTAATATGTCAGGCTCTATGTTAGTCAATATACTAACAAGGCTTATCAGTACCATATCAGGAAGCTACACTTCCCCTTTATGTGCAGGAAAGCCTTCCCCGGAAGCAGCTTGCAGGATGCTAGTGAGGGCTGAGGGAAAGAAGTCCATGGGAACGGAAGGCCAAAGAGCCTGTAGCTCTGCTCTGTGTGTGAACGCTGTGATTTTGCTTCTCGTCTTTCCAAAGATAGAGGCATGAGGTCATCCTATCCAGTTCTACAGAACTCATCACTCATCAATAAACTCCACCACGTGTATACGGTAAAAAAATAGTCTGTGGATATACAATGTGCAGGGTCTGTTGTGAAGTTCTATCTTGGCCCAGGATTTCAGTTGATACTAACCAACTTTTTTACTATTTTCTTATTGTGTTGATCCAGAAGAAGTGGCCCATATGTTCCATAGCAATGTATCCTGCTATGCCTTACTTTTTGGTTAGGAAATGGCTCGGACTCAAGGGTTTGTGGTAACTGGTATCATAACTAGGGTTTCAAAAATAGTCAAGATGGCGCCATTTTTTATTTTAGAAGAGAAAAATAAACCCAAAATTGCAATCTAATCCCAAAACCATGTCACAGGGCACATTTGACAAACTATTGGTCTTTAAAAATTCTTTGAATAACCCTGTGAACCTGCCTGACAACTGGTTTAGATGGTGGCTTCACCAGGATACAATGTTTTATGGTATCGTTTCCCGTTTTTTTCTGCTTTTTAGGATCTAGGGTTGAAGGCCAGCCCATTCTCCTGCTGCTTGACACTACCACACTCTGAACCACAAAGGAATCTTGATGCCTCAATTCAATTTTCATGATTTATTTGTATGGGGATGGGATCAACCTACGTAAGCCAACTCTAGGGACCCCAGTATCTGATCTTGCCGTACCTACACCATAGGAAAAGACAGTGCTACCAAATATGAATGTCTATAATGGATTGTCTAGAATATTAAAAAAAATATGGATGTAACCTAAAAAATAAATGAGGCTCTCGAGTCACCCCACAAATTCTCACTGTACAGAGACTAACCGATATGACTACATCCTGATAAAAATCCTTGCTGTTTACTGATGCTATTTCCGAGAATCATCAAGAGGTACCGAATCAAGAAAATGCTAATGCGCTTCATGAGAACAGAATTACATTAAAAACAGATGGAACTGAGGAAAATATTAAACAGATCGGAGAGTGTTTGCAAGTAGAAATGGCTCTGTTATAAATGAAGAAAATCTGCGATCTGATAGTTTTCATGATGTTATGTATGCTGTGGATGGTAGATCAAGGAGGGGATGGTCATTAGTTCTGAAATATTGGGCCTCATTTACTAAGGGTCCGAATCGCGCACTTTCGTTGGGTTTCCCGACGATTTCCGATTTGTGCCGAATTGCCGGGGGATTTTGGCGCACCGGCTCCGACTTTCACGCAACAGAAATCAGGGGCGTGGCTGTACGACGGATTCGAAAAAAACGCGGAATTTAAAAAAGAATTTGTGTAGCAAGATCAGCACTCACATGCATCGTTACTTAGAAGGTGAACTCCGGAGGACCTTGGCTTAGCAGCGACACCTGCTGGATATTGGACGCACAGACCTTAGTGAATCCCGGCAGACCCGAATCCTCGTCGGAGAACGTGCCGCTGGATCGCGACTGGACCGGGTAAGTAAATGTGCCCCATTGAGTTTGGGTGGTCCTCCACAAGTGCAAAACATGTTTGCTCACAGTAGCCTCAGCTTACCTTTTTTAGGGCAATTGTTTGGATCATTGATACCAAATGTTATGACCACGCCACATCTCCTGAAGTCCTCTACTTTCAACTAGGATCGGGACCTCGAAAGCGTCAGAAAGTGTCTGTCCGTGACCCTACAGATGTCAGTCTGTCATAACACATCCAAAGCCATTGATAGGTCACTTACTTGTATTTTTGGCTCCACCACAACCAAGGCTAATGGGAACAGGAATGCAATCCCCTCATAATAAACCACAGAGCTCGGCATTAGAAAAAGGTGCAATTTATTTGACTGAAAAATCGTACAACAAATAATGAATATACAAGTCATTAATTAAAAAGACATTTCCCCATCCTTGCATAATACATTGTTTCGTCTTCCCTCCTAGACGGTTAAAGAGGGGACTTCTTTAGCTCCTCACCTTTTCATGGTCAATGTGAAATTTGTTGGGAGTAATACATTCCCACCAGACCACCTTGATGGAAGGACTAATACTGAGAATGCTGCATTACACTAGGCTCTATCATCTTTGAGGCTTCTAGGTAGGTCCACCAAGTCTCAAGATTAACAATACTTCTGTTTTTATGAAAAAACACTGGTGATGTCTCCTTATGAAATACTATTACTGCCAATTCCACTTTAGGTTTGCACATTCATATTGTCCGATCATATACATTCCTCTAGGGGCAGATAGGTGGTTTGGTATCCACTCTTGGGTTGTAAAATAGACCACGTTAGATCTTCACTTCTCAGTTGCCTCAGTTATGTCCGTCATAATCGGGAACTGCTTATCTTTGTGATAAAACCACAGATTGTCTAGATCGTAGACACTACCTACCATCGAAGAGTGGACACCCAAGATAGTCTGCCAAACCTACTTATTGCCAATTATTTTTTTTTATATCTTATTTCAACCAAGAAGAGTCTAATGTCGTGACTGGTCTAGTCCATCCACTCTATGTATTAATTGGTCACCATCCTGTTCTATGGCCAGAAAGTCTAGGGAAATAGCACCATCTGTCCGATTTGAACATACACATGATTGGCCAAAATAGACTAAGTCCGGTCATTTGTAGCTTAGGGCAAGTAGTAAGCTTTAGTTCAGCTTCTTATGACACCCCCGATGGGCTGATCTTTTAAACATATCCAATACCAATCATTCTGCTTGAGAATAGTCACTATTGTTATGTCTAGGTGGCACAGGTTTGGTAAAATTGGGTCATTTGGCCTCTATGTGGATGGTTTTAGACCTTGATATCCCCGGAGGTCTTCATGAATGTTCCTGCTCCATTGCTTGGACAAGAAATAGCTGCAGAAATGGCTCATACATCAAGTTATTTTTGTAGTGCATTCAGTAACGACTGGTCCTTTACTTCATCAAAATGACTTTCACAAAAACATTATCCAATCCCATTCATGATAGATGTGAAGGTCTGGCTGGGGAGAATATGGGTTTATTTTTTCTTTGGTTATTGCCTACAATGCACAGAAGTACAATAAGGGAATGTGTGACTCACGGAGGACATCTGCAGCAGAATCAGGTGACTCTGCGGCGTCGTGTCACCACTCGCTGTGGCTGCCTCACTTTTTGGGCAAGGGATGAGAACACCAAGTCTTAGTAATAGGCTATTTATTTTCAGTGCATGGAAATTCAATGAACTAATAATTATCCGTGATGCCCAGGTGCCAGCAAGCGGTTTTATAATTAAAGTGTTATTCATTTAAAAGAGGATCCTTAAAGGGAAAGTAACATGCTTAAAAGGGGTATCTTAGTAATATCTACATCAATTAAAGGGGTTTTTCCACTGTGGATAGGACCTAACTTGCTAGGGGTTCTCAGTGCTGGTTCTCAGTGGGGTTCTCAGTGCTGAGACCTTCATAGATCACGAAAACAAGTGGTCGGATTGGGTCCCATGTACCTCCGTCCAACTCCTTGCCGTTCCTCAGACTAATGGAGCAGACGACCGCGCATGACCATTCTGCTCCATTAATCTCTATGGAGCTGATGGAAATTGCTGAGCGCTGCGCTCACCAATCTCTGTCAGCTCCATAGAAATTAATGGAGCAGAATGGTAATGCGCGGCCATGACGCCTCTTTTCGTGATCTGTGGGGGTCTCAGCACTGAGACCCCCGCTGATTAGCAGGTTAGGCACTATCCCATAGTTAACTTTTCTTTGTGGGAAAACCCCTTTAACTAGTGGTAGACCAGCAGAATGTATATGCAAAGCTGTAACCAGGTGGAGATGAATGGATAAGTGGTCATGCCAATGAACCAAATACAGAGGCCTACTATGTCCCATATAGTTAAATGGAGGTGCAGAACCACTCAGGGGTCTTGTTGCTGTGGAAACCTGTACTGCTTTTTGGTGGGTACCACCCGATCAATCTGTTAAAACTCAATCAGTGGTTAACTGATATTTTAATATTACTAGAATATCCCTGAACACATGAAATACTGTAGACTAATACATTGGGCATAATTTTTAAAAACTGCAAGACTGTCTAGGTAGAGGCCATCCTAACCAATAAGAACGCAGCTTGAATTTTGCCAGAGTTGTTTAAGAAATATAAGCTGAGTTCTGATTGGTTGCTATGGGCAACAAAGATAAACATGAGGCCTACTGTGTTATGCCTAGTACACACACTAAGCGGGCAGAGAATGACACAGGGATTGTGTGTTTAGAGCCCGTCTGCACTGTACCCTCCAACCCCTGTGACATCCTGCGCCCCCTGAGGCCTGCACCAAGCATAACAATGTTCAACAATTTTGCACAATTTTTTTTAGGACTAAAGAGATAGATAGATATGAAATAGATAGATAGATAGATAGATAGATAGATAGATAGAAAATAGATAGATAGATAGATATGAGATAGATAGGTAGATAGATAGATGATAGATAGATAGATAGATAGATATGAAATTGATAGATAGATAGATAGATAGATAGATAGATAGATCAGTGATGGGCAAACTTTTGAGCTTGGTGTGTCAAAAATCTCCAAAAACTGAGTGTAACTCGGGTGGTGTGTCACCAGCTGGACTGCCACAGGTTCGCCATCACTAGTCTAAATGCAGCTATTCTATACGTATAATGAGCTCCTCCTATAGACTCCCAGGCCTAGACGCTCTGTGCCGGAGCTCTGCTGTTCTGGCCTACAGACCTCCGGCACAGAGTCACACTACAGCAATTTTTTGCTGCACCTGGCCGTGTAGGAGCCGAGCATGAAACGTAACTCTCCGGCGGCTGCGTGTCACTCAAAATGGCTAAGTGTGTCAGTGCTGACACGCGTGTCATAGGTTCACCATCACTGAGATAGATGATATATAGATATGAGATAGATAGATAGCAGAAAGTCCAAGGCAGCACTGTGTAATGAAATCTCTCCTTGATAGGGGTACAAGGCTCACAGGTCCAGGCAGGGCCTACAAACGACATCCAGAGAGGCAGACAGCACTCCAATTTTCAGTATCAAAGGTGAGGTTTATATGTATTCACACTAAAACTTGAATAAATCTCACCTTTGATACTGAAAATTGGAGTGCTGCCTGCCTTTCTGGAAGGATAGATATGAGATAGATAGTTATGAGACAGATAGATAGATAAAGAAAGATAGATAGATATGAGATAGACACCACCACATCATCTGTCTATAGGTTGTGACTGGAATCTCAGTTGCAATACCACACACATCCTACATACAGGCGTGGCACTGTTTTCAAAAGAGAACAACCAATGACATAACAGAAGCAGATCATTTTCCCTTAAAAATGACACCTCTGTAATGCTATGGTGTAAGGAGGAACATGGCTATGGCATATTGCTGGGTAATCGGAATAAGGTTTTATGCTAGAGCCAGAACATCAATAACTCATTAACGCTGGTCCTACTATTCTCTACAAAAAATAAGTTTGCACTTTGTGAATAAAGTTATTAATACTGCAGACTGTCATGTAGCTAACATGTGTTTGTCATGCTGAGCGTACAGTGTCCCCCACCTATCTAAGGCTGGCCATACAATACAATAGCTTGTCCAGCCACCATCCATTCCTCTCTACCCATTCATACACATGCATGCTTGGCTCACAAGGGAAGTAGACACCACTGATGGAGTATATGTCCAGTGCCAACAAATGGATGGGGCATGATGAAAGGCAACATGCCCATCCCATTAGATTGCTGGCTACATAAACTATCAGGTTCTGATGTATATGGCCTCCTTATGAGTTGCAAGCATTGTTTGTCAGTGTAGCAGAGATGATGTTGTTATTTGACCCAACTCTTCGTGCTATCTGTGCTTGTTTGGCCTTCAGTCCTTGTATATAACACCATGGAAGATTTTCATGACAAATACAGCTCTGCTACATCAAAGAACAATCTTTCAGGGGTAAAAGAAGAAATAATCATCTCTGATCAACTATTCTCCATACAATGACCTGACTGTCTTAAATGGTTACCCTACAAAGAGTTGTCCAAACTATTACACTTTAGCCTCAGTCACCAAAATTCAGATGAGCTGCAATACCAGACATAGCCTATGCATAAGAGTGGCGCTATTCCAGAAAAAAAAAACGATTTTTTTTCAAACCCAGGCCTGCCTTTAAAGTGATTGTATTGTAGGCCTTAGATAGTAGCGCTAAATCTAACCCGCTGTAGCCTACAATATGTTATGGTTTCCTATTGCCAATAAAGTTTTGTATAGAACAATTACTGAGCTCATGTCTTTAGATCACACAACATCAAATGTGACATCTGGACAAAGACTTTCACTGTTCACCAAAAGACTAAACAGCTATTATAACAGTCATTTTTATATTGAATATTGTGCCGCTGTGGGCCCCGCCTTTACCGAAAACCATTTAAATAATAAATCCTCCTTCCAAAAAATAAAGCAATTTGTCACCACAAGGATGGTGAAGGTGGGGGTAGAATGCTCTTCTCGCACTCAACACTACAAATAGAAATTGCTAATAGCCTTTGGTCACTGTACCTCATGCCTTGTATTTGGAAACAATTAAAAATAGGTAGGAGGGGCATAAAGACTCAAAGCAACCAATCAGATTTTAGCTTTTAAACTATATTAGGAAAAATAATCATAATTGGTTGCTATTAACATTTTGTATAAGAAAATTTTCATATGAGGCACCTTGTTATAAGCAATAGAACGTAAAAAAATAGGGATGTTCCCCCTTTTAGAAGTGCTTAATTCTGGGCCCGTTTGATGGATACCATATATTTTAAAGGTATTCCCATTCCCCGGAAATAAATGAAGTATATACAGTTAGAGTTAATGACCTTTCTTAAAATGTATCTTGTTTTTTTAATCTACGTGGGTCCAAACGTTCTTATTATATCTGTCTATTATATATTTATAGTGATTGGAGCTCAGTTTTTTTCTGATAATGAGCTTTCTATTTTTAGCATTTAGCTAAATGATAAAATTCTCAATGCCAGCCACCAACACAAGAGGGAGCTGCATAGTGATCATACACTAAACCTAATAATAACACAGGATGTAGTAAGCTGCCAAGCTCCCTCTAGTGGTGACTTCAGGCAGACAGAATTGTATCAATTTTAACTCTCTAAATAACCTATATATAAAATGGTATTAGGAGGCAGAGATTTACTTTATAGGATTCTTCGATTTTTATCTGGCAGAGGTACAATAATACATTCTCATCCACTATACTATAAAATGCATACTAATGCATACTGGCCAATTATGACATTTCAAGAGTCACACCTGGGAGATTTACACCCCTGGGTTAAGGCAGCTGAGAGAACTGGACATTTTTCTGTCCTCTGCAGGCAAAAATGTATAATTTTTTTGCAAAAAAAAGGCAAAAATAACAAAAAGTCCCTGTTTTGATAAACTTGATCACCCTACCTCCTTTGTTCAATGCCATCAAAGCTTATTCCTTTGGACCTCCTTTACACTCCTGCCGCTTCCCATCCTGCACTGCAGGGCTTTGGAGCATATGTAATACTTTACTAAGAGCTGTAGACCCCACATAGCCCACGTCAGCTCTTTAAATGCCAGAAGTAATCCTGAGTTCTTATATTTGTTAACATATAATAGCCCGGGGCCTGAGAAGAGTGGCATCATTAGAAAAGTTGCCATGGTGTGGCGCATAGAATAGAAATACTGTACAAAAGTCAAGAAACACATGGCTTTGCATGTTTAGGCCTGACCCGATTGGCCTGGACTCATCCTGTGCGGTGAAGCAGAGTCTGATCATTGTATGTGGGTTCCAGATGGAACGTGTCTAGTCACCACCTGCTCCTTTACTTTGTAAACTCCTTCGATTCCGCTCACAGGATTTATCATTCCAATCAAGCAAAAACAAGTGAGTCAGTTCTCGTCGTGATCCATTTCAAAGAGGAACATGGTATGATCCCGATCGTAGGTTCTATTCCCAGTTGAGTAGACTTCATTTAGAACATCTGATGCCTCTGCTCTCAAATTCGGCAATTACAAAAAAAAGTGAATCAGTTCATAGAACAATACTAACCCATGTGATGCTGGAAGGGAAAGCATAGCACTGAAAGTCTACTGGCGGACATCCTCAAATAAAGGCTACAATGTTCTGATGCTGGTCTGTGGTGAAAGGTCATCAAGAGTCTACTGTAAGGTTATCAGTCGGTTTATATGCTTTGGTTCTCATTTGTTGTCCTACATCTCATCATCTTTGAAGAACTTTGAAGGACTTCAAGTGACATCATATTGAACTCACCCTATGAGATGTAGGATTTGGGAATACTCATCCCATACATGCTTACTGTATCTCCTTCCAGTTCTACATCCTCTGAAGCTAGACTGGAAAACATTAGATATTAGAGTATTGTCAAGTTGGTCTTCAGCCTTTCCACAAAGAATCGGAAGATGTTCCCCTCGATCTCAGCTGCTTAGACACATCAAAGATAATAGCTTACAACGGTCATAGTGAAGCCCTCCAAAAAATTCCTTACGTGGAGTCCAAAGAGTCTAGTTCAAAAACATCATCACTGGACGGACTGGTGAAGAAGGAATGACCGGATGGCCGATTGTCATCAGGGCTACTAAGTCCCAAGCTTTTCTCGAAATCTAGCAGCTGACCCATAAAGTTGAAATTGGGAGAGATATTGGTTTTCTTGCGCTTGACAAAGTCATAGGCATCGTTCAGTGACAGGTTGAGCTTCTGCATGAGGTAGGCAACGGTGACAGTTACCGAACGACTGATACCTGCCAGGCAATGCACAAGTACACCACAATTGTGGGAAGCTGCCTCATCTGTAACAAAAGATAATAGGAAAAACCATTAAAATGGAATTTGAGATGGTCGACCTGTAGGTAAAAGTTGGGCTCTACTTATTTGTCCATGGGCACACCCATTATTTAGGTCTAGAAACTTGCTGATACTAACATTGTTATCTAGGGAAGAGATTTGGATTGCCATCTGGATTTGTATCCAGTACAATTAGCAGACAATTTGGCTGTATGGATGTTCTCATCCATGACATTGGTCCAGTCACAAGGAGAACAGCCACTATAAGTGTTGGAGAAGTTGCCACCAGAAAACCATCCATCATAATCAAGTGATTTGTGTGTCTTCATCAAGCAACACTCCCAATAACAGCACAGAGGAAAGTGATGTAAAAATAGATCGGAGACAAAAGCAATAAGTGGTGGAGAAAATGGGAGGAGGGACATCCATTAAGGTAACCCTATCCGGCAGGCAGCGAGAAGCCAGACAAGGTCAACCTCAAGGATAAGAACAGAGAAACATGTCCTTAAGATGCTCAGATAGATAAACACCAGTGGCCTTTTCGCACATAATACGCAATGCTGCTGTTATGTGATCAGTGTTTTACTGCACAAGCTAAAATATCATAAGAATATATAAAATGATAAACATATATATGCGCTTATCCTCTTCAGACAGCCCATATATAGATTAATATTGATCAAACCTGATTGCTTCTGCATGGCAGGTTGACAATGTCTATGAGGGTGTCCTGCAGGATTTTTTCGGGTATCAAAGAGATGTCTACCAGTAGTTTTCTCTTTATTCTATCCACTCAAAACACATGCATGGTTGGCTAAGTCAAAGTTGCGTGAAAGTTTGTAGGTGGTCTCTTGTATGAATGTCCTCCCGCTGAAACGCCAAGTGATTGTCTTTACTTTTTGGAAGAACCCTGGCAGCATTCATTGGCATTGGTTAGCTTCCACGTCAAGCCACCAAGGAACCACATGAGTAATTCAGTAAGTATTCACTTTTCTAAGTACTCTTCACTATGTCCAAAAAGAGAGGGTTCTCAAACCTTACTTAAAGGAGTTGTCCCACCAGTGACGATCGGGCAACCCTGTTGACCTGTATGGAACTCAAGTCATGCTTGTGCCTGTGTGTTTTATTCTTTTTATTATTTATCTTTATTTATTTTATTTATTGTGCCAGGTTTTTGGGCACCTGCTTTCCTGGGAAAACCACCAAGTGATCTATAACTTATCCCTTATACTGTGAGACTAGGACTATCTAATGGCAAATGATAATAAAATCCTCCATTGAACGACCCCAGGGATCCCATTCATTGGTGTAAATGGATGACAAAATGAACACAATTCACAAGATTATAATAATACAAACCTCATACTCACCAATAAATTCAATGGCTTCTGGGAAAAACTGAGACAAGTTCTGACTCCAATGATCCGAGATGGGAATCTGCTTGTAATGGAAGTCTCCGTCCTTCTCAAAAATATTCGGTAGATTTGGAGTTACATTCAAGATATAGCGGATACCAAGCTTGGCCAGAGTGTCCATGTTCCCCGAATCTCTAGCGCTGCCCAGGTATAAATGTGGCAGAATTTGCACAGGAAAAGACGGAGGTTGGTTGCGTGGACTCATGCCTTCAGAGTCTATCCCGCTCAACGGCTCTCGGTCAAGGTCCGACTCAACATCGGAGCAGTCAGAAGCAATGCACAGGCCTCCTAATCCCAGCACTGGAGTTGGCGGAAGAGGTGAGCTACTGGCACAACTGGTAGAGTCTAGGTTGGTTTCACAATGGTGAGGGAATTCAGCCTGAAATTTACTGAAGCCACCTGTGAAGTAGAGAAGGCAACCAATTATATCAAACATAGAAAACAAAGACTACTCCATCTATACCAAGAACTGTATCTCAATCTACTCTGACCAAAGCTAGAACCTGTTTTCGAGAAGTTTTTACCCAATTCCATGTATATGGATTAATGATTAAAGGTTAAAGAGTTAAATGACACATAACAGCTCTCTTACATCTGTGTAATGATCTTGCCTAGAAATGACGACACAGCATATTTCTACATTATATATTAGCAGAAATTCTTTTCTTGACTTTACAGACAGCCGGCACATGGAAGCAATTACCAATAGTCATTTACGTTATGTGACTGCTTGATATTTTACAGATTTTTCAGCAGCTTTACAGATAGCAAACTCTATATCTGCTCCGCCATACAGAGATTCATTAAAATCTATGTACAAATCCTAATCCTGATCTAATCTAAATGTATCTGTGATGTATCTCCTGGCACCTCTTGCCACCCATGATATCCAGCAGGTCCGGCAGATCAGCATTACCATCAGCTTTGACTTGGAGTATTAACACTACCACTGGAGGTTGTAGTACTCAATACAGTTGGGGGTCTTTCCCCTGTTCTTCAGCTATAATGGCAAATTACTTTTTAAGGAAAGCTTCCCCCAGCATCGCTCTGGGCCAACACAGTGGTGGGGGCATATCTAGGACTGATACAGTATTCCTGAAGAAGTCCTCTGCTCTTTTAGGGCAGACTCAATGGGGCTCATTTACTTACCCGTTCCAGTCGCGATCCAGCGGCGAGTTCTCCGACGAGGATTCGGGTTGTGCCAGGATTCACTAAGGTCGTGTGCCCGATATCCACCAGGTGTCGCTGCTGCGCCAAGGTTGGCCGGAGTTCACCTTCTTCTTCTCTGTGCATGAGGTGCTTGATTTTGCGACACTTTAAGTTACGGCGCCCGTAAGAGGAGGTGAGCACTGCTCACCCTGCCCCTCTCCATAGGAATATATGGCGCAGATAGGACACGTGCGGCACCATGATGACCTATGGCCTATTGGGCACGTATATCAGACGTATATACGTTGCTGTATATAGGTGCCCCATACGGCCGTCTGAATGTAGCCTTACTCTTGCCATCTGATAGACCTCATACACTCTGTAGCATCTTAAACCCTAAGTGACACAGAAGGGCAAAATTACAGACTAGTGCCACTAAAGAGGGCAGTGCTATATGTATCTTCAAATTTGAACAAATATGCAAAATTGTCATAGTTCCATTGCTCGTATATTAAGAAAACTAAGGATTTATCACAAACTTCCATAATCTGTTTTGGGTTTAATTAGGGGATTTTTTCATTGGATCCATTGCTAGAACACAATTCTGTAGACTATAATTAGTTCTAATTGATTGTATATCTGTTTTTCCCATTCCTCCTGGTTCCCGGTAACTGGAAGGAGCGGTTACCATTTTGAATGCAGCATTAAAAACTGAGTATGAATGGGCCAAAATTGGACTGCCTGCCTCTGTATTGTTGCTATATCTTGTAGTTTCATATATGGGATAATAGCAAACAATCCTTTAAAACATATTGATTATAGGTAATCCCATCATATAAATGGGGGCAGCACTTTAAATTGAAGGTGGCCCAGCAATCAGAGGTGATCGCTGCTGATCAGATTTTACTTTCATAGGAAGTGACAGTGGCCACTACAGGAGAAATAGAGTATTACATGCCTGTTGTAGTTATTTGATGGCTGAAATAGTAGTACATGGATCTGTTGAACAGAAGGTGCTACAATAGAGTTGGCAACCCAGTTTTTGATTCCCTTAAATCCTTATAGGGTAAATAAAAGGGAGCTGTCTTTTTTGAAGAAACCTGTTCATTAGAGGGGTGAAACATGGTAGTCTCCAGTATGAGACAATTAGAGTGGAAGATAACAAATGATGTGCCCTTTGGTGAGTGATACAACACCATATGTTATCATTCTTCAGAATAAGGACTGGATTAGATTTGTTCCTATTTTGAACCTCCTGTTCTGGTTCCAAATTAAAATGGTCTCTCTGCTTTGGAGAATCCCTACTTGTTAGAAGGATCCCTTGAAATTTAGGGAAGATGTCCTTTATATTTGCTGTTCACTATAGAAAAGAGAGGAGTTTCTGATCAGAAGACCACCTCTTTTATTCCCAAAAATGTAAAAAGGCCACCTCTTCAATCAACGCTCACTTGACCTAATGTCAGACCATTTGATGGACATGTCACATGTATGGTGAAAATACATCTAGCAGGAGTTTCCCTTCATAGGCCCAACAAGAGCACCTGGGAGATATTTTAAGGGGGGCAAAAAAGTTTCTGGTAAAACAGGTGACAAGAGTAACAAAAATGTACTGTACAACAGAGGAGGCCATCAGTGAGGTCAGTAACTAAAGAACCGATAGAGACAACCTGTAATGAGGGTTGTTTTGGGTCTCAGAGGGTGTTTTGGGTCTCACACCACAACCCCTTGATTAACCTATACTGGTGGCCTGGACCATTCAGTAGTCTTGGACATCAGAAGTTTTTTATAGTGGATTTTTCCTTTACGTCCAACTGACACAAAGTAGAAACCAAAATTAATAATAGGCTGACATAACCCACCCTGTACATAGACCTCTTGTAGGGCCTTTATGGTAACAGTGGGGTCACTGGTCCCTGTCCCCTATACTTATCCATTCCCTGTGACTATACGGCTCCATGCAATGAATTATAACACATCCTTACCCAGAGAGCCGAGGCAACAAGTGGACTATTGAGCGGTGACTTTGAGCGGTGCTATAAATAGGGGTGGTCTCCTCTGAACGTTTGGCTATTGACAAGCAGGTTCTATAAATGCTTTGAGGTTGCGTTAGACTGCAATTACACTATCTGGATGTCACTGACTCGACAGTGAAGGACGTAGATCACAGTAAGAGCTTTGCATTTTGAATATTAACTAGTAACATCCCCAGCAGTCAAGATATCAAGACTTTCCTTGCGTAAATTATGTGTAAAATGCTCCATGAATATGACACTGCTGGCGTATAAGTAGACCATGAGAGAGGTCCTGTAGTACCTCCTTTGGGTTTTTTATCGTTTTTGGCCTGCAAGGTATGAAGAAGTTGCAACTTCTCCCCACTCCATGGATATTATAGGTTTTCTGCATACAGTACCTGTGCCAGGCACAGATTTCAGTCAAAACCTGTTGGTGATTCTTGTACACAAAGCCCCAGTCTTGGTACATCTGCTCCATAGTACCTGACCAGAATCAAGTGGGACTAAGTCAATCTTGACCTGGTGCAGTGGACAAGGAAGGTAAAGACAAAGTGAAACGTAGTGGATTGTAGACTGACACAATGGTTATGTTATGGAGAGTCATGGCTTCTTGGATCATCATCATACTTGTTTCCTACCTTGTAAGTAGTAGGCTTGACATCCTTCCTTCCTAAGCTTATGGAGTAGGGTCACCAGAACTGGTTCCTGTTCTTCTCCCTGGATACCCAATCGCCCCGGCAGACTGGCAGTGCACTCGTCATATAGAAGGGCCACTTCCCTGACAACAGGAGGGGATCCAGGAAGGAGGGAATGGGCAGAGAGGTTGCCTTTGCGTAGTCTCCGTAACATCAGCCCAGGCAGAGCTACATGCAAGGCTTTCTCCACATGTGAGGAGTCGTAAAGCTCCCTGCTCCGACAGTCCAGGATGCGGACATTTTGAGCAGGAGAGTCCAGCTCATCCCGCAGCCACGTTGTGGATTTACACAGAGACTCCATCTATTCCACTCACATGAGAAGGACCATGGGAAGGAAATGGAGTGGATCGTCCATACACTTAAAAATACTAGAATGAAACAGATTGTTGCAAGAAACTTAGTAGTTTCCAATAATCCAATGGTGTTTCTTCAGTATTTCAGGGCATTTCCTAGAAGAAAGAAAACAAATTAATAACATATAGGAAAATGTTGTCGGGGCTAGTAGAAGGTGGTCCCCAATTGAATCTTACAAAAAGTTTGTTGAAGGCTAATGATGAAAAATCTCTAGTTAATGCTGCATTCACACTACAGTATGGGGGACGTATATATGGCCGACGTATATGCGGCCGATATGCGTCCCCCATACACTTCTATGGGCTCGCGACGCCCTACGGGAGCTGTACGGTGCAGCACACGTGCGTGTCCTATCTTTTCCCGTATTACGGCGGCGCGGCCATACATCGCTATGGAGAGGGGCGGGGGTGAGCTGCACTCACCTCCTCCTCCTCTCCCCGCGCTGCCGTGTGCCCGCCGTGCTACGGGGGAGATTTATTATGACTTATATGCCAGTTTTCAAGGAATATAACAAACCCTATTTCCACCCATTTCTTATTTTTCCAGATGCACGACGCTTTGGGAGTGACGGGAGCAGGTGATGGTGTGCTAGAGCAGACAGATTGCAGGAATTGGCGGAAACGCCCTGGCCGCCCTATTTACTAATGTCTCTGCCAGAAAAGCCGTGGAGACTATAGCTAAAATCTCCCCCAGGTCTGACCGGCAGGGGGGAATTATAGACACCAGTCTTAATTATCTATTAATTATCCTAATGGAGCCTGATAAGACAATAGCTCTTTATTGGGTCAGGACTTGGGACCGTCCTAGTGTTCTCAGGTTCTCTGTTGGGCCAGTCCAGGTTGAACCTTACCCCATGTTTGATCCACTCCATTGCCTGGCCCAGGATAGTTATACAGGTTGGTCAGGTGGATCTGTAAGATTAGAGCAGGTAAAGCCAACTGGCCTATTGAGGCTCATGGTCGTGGTGGGTAAGGCAGTGGGATAGAGAGCCAAGGTGCCCCAGCTGGTAGGGTGATGCTGCTACAAAGCCAATTATTATCACTCCCATAAGCAGTAAGAGAATGATATAAATTATCTTAAGTTTCTTTTGGAAGGTCATAACTTGGCCAATTCCTATTGAATCCTAAATAACACTGAGCAAACATCTTTTTTGGTTATCTGTCCCTTTAAAGGGAACACATTGCCAGGTTTCTCATTTTTTGCTACATACACAATAAGAGAAGAGAGCCCTGGCAGCCGAGAGCACTGAGCCGATTCACAAGTGCTGTAGATTGTGAGCGGATGACAGGCTAGAGCACTTGTCCGCGGTATTAATGAATAGCATAGTATAGGGGTGTAATTATCATCTCTACAGCACAATGTATATCCGTAATTCACAGCGACACGTCTGCGCTATTGAGCTGCATGCAGATAATTAAGTGAACCTCGGACCCAAATGTACGTAAGCGGGAGGAGATAATGGGACTCGTACTCCTACCAAATACATGAAGAATTATGACTTATTATTGCATTAAATGACATGTGGCGTGTAATGGAGATCACCGGGAAAATGTCTTATTCTCATGGAGATAAATTAGCACATGGGCGTCACAAAAACAGGTCATGTGACTGCGGTTCAGCATCTGGACTGTAGCAAGCAATGGGGTCCCAACATGAGAGAATAGTCATGTATTATGCTTCTGACATATCTGTCTCTCTCTAACAATGATTAAAGGGGACCTCCATCGACCCCAACTCCAACTTGTATCTCTTCTTCTGATTCTGGTTTCCAACCCCATCCCCAAGAAATCAGTGCCATTATATTAGTCACCCAATATGCTAAGTGTGATTTTTACTGTCAGGTGGGCAGTTCTGGGCTGAAGCAGACAGCCCAGGCCCTGCCCCCCTGACAGTAGAGAGCCTAATTATCATATTTGATGCTGAAAGTGAAGAAGGTGAAAACTCCTCTTTAAAAGAGAGAAGTCCCTCTGACCTATATCCATTAGCTATATTGGACAACTTTTATAAAGAACATCCTGCAGGACCCGGCACAATGTAATATTCCAATCATCCAGTGGTGTCACTGTGGGAAAAGGGAACACCTCCCCAAATGACAAGTGATCGTCTGTGGTCCCAGCAACAGGACAATTGGTTTTGGCTTATTTTTACGTGGACCTTCTAAACAGAGTAGACACCACTTTAATCCTGTCCTGATGTACCAACACTGACCAATATCTATTATGAATATGAAATTGAATTATTTTGGAAGAAAGTTGACAAACAAATGTATTATGGTCAGTCACAAGGTTTAACGGGTGCTAAATAAATCACCTCCGAATACACAGGGAGAAGTAGATAAGAACCTCGTAAAACGCAAAGCAATAACTGAACATTCTGAAGCCTCCAGCACCATAAAGAAAGGTAAGATATAAAACACTATAAATAACACAAAGTGTAATAGAAACCCAATTAATAATCTATATGGGTTAGTTATCTGTTACTATGGTGAGATTATAAATCTAGGGCATCTATAAAATACCTTTAGGGGAACCTGTGCACCAGGACAAGCCCTCCCCCCTCAGTCCTATTGTTATAGAGAAGCCAATACTGTACCTATTCTTAATAGTATGCAAGTCAGGTCATGAGAGCCCCCTTGGCACTACCGATTGGCTGTGAGGGCTCCTCGTGGGCGTAGCACATAGAAAAACTTCCATCCCATGCATACTACTAAATCAGAAGTCAGTGATAATCCAGTTGCTTTATTTTACATCGATTTTTCGGGATTTATGTTGTTATTTTGCCACATTGGTTGTCAGAAGCATTTTTCAGGACGTAAATATCTAAGAGGGTTGGTCATTACTATGAGATTTTGGTTGGGCTCTGTCCAGCACTACCGCTGATCAGCTTGGACAGTGGAGATCCAGAGGAAAGCACAGCTCTGTGCCATATGTTGTGGCCCTAAATGGTACTGTAACTCACTTCTATTTACTTTCTACTGGGGCCCACTGTACAATGGCTGGTTGGTAGCCCCCTGGCACTCTTATCTGGGGTATATAACCTGTTGTATACAAAAATCTGTTTTTTCTTCAATAGACATTACCTCTCCCACACAATGACGAAGCCTGGTACTAAATAGAGATCACCCATAGGACCACACAAAGCTGGAGCTGCTACACCCTTCTCTACTAATTTTTCATCTCTATATCTCCATATCCGGTATTTTTAATGCTAACACTTACCTTTCTCATATAGGTGTCCCTCTTGTTTGCAAATTTCTCAAAGCGAATATTATTCTCACAATGCAAAGCCGAATGTCAGACGAAACCTTTGTGTAATCATTATTGGATTATACAGGATCCAAGAAATTGTGGAGACTATTAAAACCAGGTCAATGTCCCATTGATGGGACTCTCTCTGACCAACGTGGCCTTCTCTTCACTCAAAAGACATGGCTAGGGTTTCTCCTGCTGTCCTATAACATTTTGGGTGGTCAGTAGGTCCAGACATTGCTCTTATGTAAAGAATTCTGGATATGGATCCTTTGTCCCAAACTAAATGGTCTTCAGGTGTCTTCTTCAGCCTATCCAAAGCCACCGGACATTCCAAGTTCCAATTCCGATATCACAGCAGCCTTCCTTTTTATCACAAGTCTTTGGCGAGAAGGCATCCAGGTGTTTGCCAGTGTGTCAGGTCAGATGATACCACCACTTGCTCCTCGCTGAACAATCAAAGATGTTGTACGTTTGATTTTTTTGGAGACCTTCCAAGACAAAAACAGATTTGTAAGACTAAGACCATCATGGAAAACCGTGCACAGAGGATCTCACCACCCATTTCCCTATAAATATACTCGTTCAATTTCCTCCTTGAGCCCCTTACATATCTACATGCTGTTAGCAAGTTTCCTATTGACATGACCTCAGCTTTTGCAGAGGATGTGACACAATCGTTCCATGTGCTGAGTGAGCTCCTTCATTACTCAACAGTGCTGACCATGGAGATGAGGCCCTCGCTGGGGAATTTCAAAATTAGGTTCCTCTCCTCCTATGGACATAGTCAGACCTCCCTGTATTTACACCTTACCTTTTCCTAGGATTGGCATTACCATATAGTTATGTTCAAAGTCTAGTGTGGTGCTGGTGCAAGATGGACCTCTTAAAGATGGACCCCTCCACTCAGAGGGATAACTAAGCCCCAGTGCAAAACCAACTCATGTTCCATTCATATAACAGGAGTTCTCCATGGCATTGGGAAAATAAGGTTTCATCAGGACTACCCTTGTTCATACGATGAAGTGCTAAGATCTATCCACCATGGATTAACAAGATCCCATCATGATCTACCTAAAGACCTGGGAGGTGTATAAGCCATGATAAATGTAGCCCAACGTCTTCCTTATCTTCATACAAAAGTTGAAAGTACTTAAATCGAGGAGGTCAGTTCAGTTGGAAACGTGCAGTCAGGGTAACACAGTCCTCCTTAAAGGGGTATTCTAGAATTTTCTTAATAAGTCACTGATCCCTAGGACTGATGATCCATGTCAGATTATTGGAGGTCCGACACCAGGCACCCCCACTATGCGCAATGCCAAACATTGAATTGTGGCTATGTCTGGTACTGGAGCTAACTTGAATTGGATTGAACAGACCTAAGGATAGGGGCGTAACTTGAAGGGGTGCAGAGGTTGCGATCGCACCAGGGCCCAAGAGGTTTAGGGGGCCCTTATGGTGTCAATTTCCCATATGAGAAGACTATTACTATAAACCATACATTATAGTCGGGGGGCCCGGCACAGACTTTGCACTTGGGCCCATCAGCTTCTAGTTAAGCCTAAGGATAGGTGTTGGAAAAACAAAATCTGGAATATCCCTTTAAACTCCAGCAAGACTAAGATGAATAAAAATCTACAGGTAATTGTATTAAAACTGTTAGATATTTCTTTTTATGTCATATCATAATGTGTAGAAGCAGATTGTACTAGTATATGGAAGCATAGTATTTATATTTTACTTTTAGGCTTTTGGGGTTTTTTTTATGAGCTCTCAATACACAAAATCATGGCTGCGGAGTAGGCGAGATGCTCTGCATGAAAGAATATTGATTTACCCAGGCATTCACGGAGCATGTAACATACACAGGCTCTATTATATCTCCATGAATAGGGACATGAGGACTTTCCAGGAAATATACAAAACCTGAAAACAACAGGTAATTATCTTATTTACATCCGAATAATGAATAAATCCTACCTCTCCCCGTCCTGGATGTCATATATAATATATTATGGCCTTATGTAAGTGCCATGTCCCTGCTATAAAACTGCTATTCTGTGCTACAGGGACCTTATGGGTCCTTTAGGCACCAGATTCACCTTGTTTGTACTATACAGGTTTGGTTTCTGATCCTTCCCAACACATTGGATTGCCAAGGAGCTGTATACAAAGAGTAAATAACCGACTAATATATTTCTATGGTTACAGATTAGTCATCATGTGAACAATGACTTAAGGAGAATTCATCCCGAGGTATCTGGCCAGCCTTATAAGACGTGATATTTGCTTCCATGGCTCGTGCCCAGTGATGTCGGCAATAGCGGATTAACACAATTGTAAACCCCAGAGTGATGCCTAATCCACATGTTCCACATAGTTCTAGCTGTTGCTTTATCCCCCCCCCCCCACCCCCCATGAAAACCTCATGATTCATTAACATTCATCCCGGAATATGTTAAACTTTAATTAACCACATCGTCAATCCTATGCAGAGATCTATTAATAAATTCTGCACGCCTTGCCTTACAGGAACTGCTATAGTCAGGGGCTGCACAAACGGCGTTCAGCAGGCGCTGGGGGATATGTTTTATCCTTATTGTTGGTTACCCGTCCCTTTAAGTGGACTGTTTAGCCCATTGGTTTATTAGAGGTCATAGTATATGTGTTGCATGTGTATTTTGTGTGAATTCCCATTTTATACAGATAATGGCGTAAAGCTTCTCCCGTTTTTTTTTTTTTTGCTTCTTTCTTCTCCTGCAGTGGGCAGTGTTGTCGTCTCATGTCCTTGTGTAGCAGATAGATAAGGAGGGAGGAGGCTAAATAATAACTACTTATATACCCAGAGGATATTTCACTGCAAGGTGATATGATTCTCTAGTGTCTGTAAGGAGTTAAGTCATTACAAACTTTATCAGCTTCTCCTCAATGTGTCAATGTGAACAATGAGCCGATTTATACTCACAGCAGGTTGAAAAGGAGGAAAATACTGTACAAAGAAACATTTGTTCCTTTATTAAAGTATATCACAGAGTTCACAATTATCATCTTCACTATGGGTGTATGCAATATGCTTGCAATTTATACAGGGCTTTAGAAAATTTTTCGACATTTGTGTAACTAAGGGGTGTGGCCTAATGAATGAGTATTTTTCTGGCATAAACTTAACAAACTCAACAAAATGTTTGTTCTCAGCACACCACATTTATCACTGAGAATATAACACTGAAATTAAACTGAGCAATTTATGATTGTCTACTATAACTTCCAGACATGTTATTAAAGTAAATCCACCATCAGGATCAAGAATTGTTAACCAAGCACACTTACATTCTGGTGTGTGGCAGGATCCCCTCTTCTTATGCAATAGTTTTTACCAAATTATGCAAATGACTCTGAGGGGCTCTGAGCTCAAATAACAGCTATAGAGCCTGGAGCATTCCAGGCTTATTTGCATAAATTGTAAACCTTTTGTTTAGTCAAGGGCATAAGGAGCTATAAGAATAGTGCCCAAGAGCCAGATTGGGCACACACCTGCATGGAAGTGTGATTGGATTACAATCCTGGTGGTAGATTTACTTTAACTCTGCACCAATTCGGAGATCTTTGGTGGTAAATATTGGACATATTGGGGCACATTTACTAAGGGTCCGTCGGGCGCATTTTCGTCGGGTTTCCCAACTTTTTACCGTTTTGCTCTGAATTGCCCTAGGGGCATGGACGTCGGACATCCCGACTGATTCGGACAAACTGCGGAATTTAAAAACGATATTGTGTCGCAAGATCAGCACTCACATGCACCGGGAAGAAGATGCTGAACTCCGGCGGACCTCAGCGGGGGAGCGACACATGCAGGAAATTGGATGCACGATCTTAGTGAATTGCGGCCGCTCCAAATTCTCGTCGGACAACGCACAGCAAGGATTGCGACGGGACGGGTAAGTAAATGTGCCCCATTGTTGGCCAGAGCAACTATTTGGGCCAGAGGCCTATTCCAAATTTTCGAATCATGAAATATTAGGGACGAGAATGCCTAATTCCCCATTGGATGTTTTAAACCACACGAAAGTATGGGCTGAAGACCCATAACATATATAACTGAAGCTGGTCTGCGGTTTTCAACTTTTTCTACAGGGAAACGCAATAGAATGAATCCCTATTTGGGCTTCTTTCTGGAAAGAGTTAAATATAAAATATAATATAATAATAATATAAAATATATGTACCTATGAAGATACCACAAGGGGGCGCTAACCGCATACATATGTATACAATTCCAATAAAAGCAATAGGACAATATTACAACATATTCATTGTCATTGGGGCTCATTTACTTACCCGGTCCTGTCGCAATCCCGCGGCGCGTTGTCCAACGAGGATTCGGGTTCTGCCGGGATTCACTAAGATCATGCGTCCGAGTTCCTGCAGTTGTCGCTGTTGCGCCGAGGTCCGCCGAAGTTCACCATCTTCTTCCGGGTGCATGTAAGTGCTTGATTTTGCGACACACTTCATTTTTTAAATTCCGCGGTTGTTCCGAATCCATCGGGTTTTCCCCCTTCGATTTCTGTAACGTGAGAGCCGACATGATTGCGCCGAAATCCGAACACTTGCGCCAAAATCCCGGCGGAATTTGGTGCAAAACGGAAAAAGTGCGGCCGCAGAGCCCTTAGTAAATGAGCCCCAGTGTGAGAGCTAGAACTTGTCCTAAATTAGCACTACTTGAATTAAATCGCCCAAGTATCATTTCAGTAGGCTCACTCCTTATGTTCCATATGAATGTTTGTGTTGTGTTATGATTTATTATATTTGTCCCCTATGATTTGTAAAGCGCTATGGAATATGATAGCGCTATGGAATATGATGGCGCTATATAAATAAAGATTATTACTACGTGTTCAAGCTGTTTGACACCTTAGGCATCCACTTTCAAGGGTATAATAAGATTGGCTACATTGGAAGGAGATAAGCGGTGTCCGCCAGCCACTTTTCTCTCATTGATACAGATTAATATGATTAACGTTGTGGCTTTGATGTCGATATCCTATATTCTCCTTGTTTTCTTTACCCAAAAGCTTCTAATTTCCATACTGGAGCCACAGACATGTACAGCTACCCCCTGATTTACCTATGGGGACCGTCTCATCCTATATATATGAGTGGTTGGCTAATGGACACTAAACCTGAAAAATCCATTTAGCCCATTACTCTCATCGGGTCCTCCCCATCGCCCTGGACAGTATGGACATTGTCCCCCTTGGGGGTGGATCATATCTGTGTCATCCTCCAGCTATGAGATAGTACATTACTTTTCTCACACCATTCACTCAAGGGATCCAAAAAAACAGATTTAATGCAGCAGCGATGCTCCTGGTTTAACAGTAGCTACAAAACACCACTAATCCTCCGGGTCCCATGGGCCACATTTGGAAGGAGGCAGGAGACTACATTTACAAGTTACTTACTATGAAGAAATCAATACAGCACTTCACTCCTAATCCACACTTAAGCTGCCCAGCTGAAGCAAAAAAACCCAAAGCACATGCATGCATGCCAGTATTTGTCAAAACTGGGGAACTCAAGCCCATCCCCCTTTCAGGAAAGGTTCCTTTTTTAACAAATTTGCAGGGATTGTTACTGAACGTTGGGGACTGTTGCTAACTATGTACATATATGTTCAGTTTGACCAAGTGTGCATGTGTTTTTAATGGAGGAAGGGAAATGAGCTAAAACTAAACTAAAACAGTCTCCTGTTCCCTAAAATATTCCCTAGTTTACCATACCAAGCAGTCCCCTCATTGGTATTTTATATAAAGCCCCCCTCACCCCCTATGGATTCATTAAATAGAGCCCCCTCTCCCCATGGATTCCGTACGTACAGCCTTATGTGGGCCCCCAGTAGCCCTGGGCCCTGGCACTTACCCAGGTATGCCCAGTGCTGACGTCAGCCCTGCACCTAGGGCCCACTGGTAAAATTGTTTATTGGGGCCCACCACTGTACAGCTATTACCTGATACTCATTTACAAATTCCTAGAATTTGTTCTAGTCCTTGACTTGAACTGTTATGGTGCTAGGACCCCAATCAGTTACCTGCTGACTGGCCTTTGCCTATAACTTAGGCCTTCTTAGCTCTGTAGGTCAGCCAATTAGAGCATGGGAGCCCACCAAGCCTCGGGAGCCCACCGGTAAATTTACCTGTGGACCAGTCTGGGCAAGGCTTAGGATGGTTGAAATATTACATATCTTGGGGCAAAAACTGCAATAGGGATTCCAAAATATCTCTGTGGTTAATAGCAACCAATCATAAGACAGCTTTCATTTTCCAGCAGTAGAATCCGAGATGGAAGCTTTGTTGTGATCTCTTGCTTTGGGCTTGTATCCTGGCCCTTAATAGTCACCCAGCTTTCCCAGGAACAGAAAATAAAGCAGAGCCTGTATCTGTGCTATTTGATGATATTTATCCATATCCCTTCACACAGTAATGAGATTATCTCTATATGACGGCGGGCACTGGATTTCATCCTGTAATTAAATTAGGCAGGGCTGACCATAGAGAACTGGCACGGTACCTGCTGATAAGGGGGGTATAGTATTCCCATTCATGTACATTTCACAATGAGCTGTGTGCAGATGACAGTCTCAGCTCTGCTACATCTATATCCGTATGCATGGACAAGATTAGGATATTACAAATCCTTTCTAGCCTCTGCCATGGCCGGGCACTGGATGGTATTGACATTAGCGGTGGCATCACATCATTGCATGTTGTTCATCATGTGAGTTTTCTCTGTCCGTACAGATACCAACTCGTGACAGAGCGCACACCGCCACACTGTGCCTGCAGCTGCAAGCCTGCAACAATGGCACTTCTATCAGGGGGTCCTGCGTGTAACCCCTTAACTACCACCACCAACAAAACCCCGGAGGATATCTCCTCTCTAACGGCATCATCGTCGCTAGCGTTGACCTTTAGTACAGGCAGCGATGGGGTTAATGTGTTTTGCTCCAAGGGAAGCAGCCCTGGAACATGCCCGCCATGGCTCTGCTTTTTCCTGGATGTGTAATTTCAGGTTCCTGGAACAGCCCGTGTCTCGTTTCCAAGGGCTGGCCTTATACACAGGACTTGGCAGGGAGAACATGTCGGGGCTGGTTTTGGGTTTGGGGCTGGTTTGAGGTGATGAAAGGCAGGAGGTTTACTACCTGAGCAAGCTACGACATGCCAGGCACACGGCTACCCACCAGCCCTGCGTACTATTAACCCCCATCATGCCAGATGTGATTGCACAACGGTGCAATAAAAGGATACCATGCCACTAAGACTCGTGCCCGGGTACAGCGGGAAACAATTACATCCACTGCTGCGCTGTAATGCCGGCAGAGCCGTATCAATTATCCAGCCGCCTGAAGGAAACTATGAGCAAAATAAGATGCAGAAAAGTGTTCCAGCTGATCAGGCCAAGGGATATTTATAGCCAAGCTGCACGTTCGGCCAACTATAAGCGTAGGAAGATTTTCACGCCTTTACGTATAACACAAGGAGATTGTACTCAACCCTTCGCTTTTCTTAAAGAAATGGAAATAATAGCCCCATACTCCTGGAGAGTAGGGGTCAAAGGGTATTAAATGGGCTTCTCCATGAAAGGTGGGGGACACATCTGTCCTTATATGAGTCTGATTTAAGTAAGGGGCAATGTATAAAACCATATGTTTCCAAAGGGTTCACAAAATTTATTTATTTTTTTGCATAAAAACACATTTTATATGGTGATGAGAAAACGATGCACAATTGTATAATACTTTCAAATATCCAGAAGAATTTGAAGTCAGAGAAACACAGGGATAATGGGTGTCCCTCACAATCCTATGGCGTGCTAAAATATCCATTATAGTAGCAATTAACAATCCTCTGTACTTGACAACTAGGTGTTACCCAGTGGTTACCCATGGATAGGTGAAGTTTAAGACGTTTCTTTGGCACAGGATGGGATTATTATTTATGTCCACTATGGTAGGGCTGGATGGGCAAAAGAGAAGTCAAGTTCGGGTCAAGGTCAGGGCTGTCGGAGTGTAAATATAAAGTTAGGCTCTGTGCACATGTCCATATACGGCAGGCGTGAGCTAGTTCAAAAAATGGCTTAGAGGTGCACTATGCAGAGGCACACAGAAGCACACCGTGTCTCATTGCACCACATCTAACTCATGAGGACGCGCTGCAAAAGATAGGGCAGGTCCTATTCTAACCCAAATTTGTGGCAGGGCCACTTAGCTCCCTATAAAGTGGAGAGGCTTAAGAAGCGTTTACCCCCACTCCCTTGTCCACCTGACCGCTTGCTTAGGATGTGTGTAAGGAGCCTTAGGAAACAACGGGTCAGGTAAAATGGTCAGAGCACAGAAGCATGAACCTATCTAGGAAGATCCTGGAAAGGGCAGCCGCTATGTTTATAGTCAAGGGTTGGCATGGAATGGCCAACAGATTTGGGGGAATGAACACTGCAGTGGTAGTAGCATTAGTCAACCTTCCCTGTGGGTAGCGAGGTCTGATAGACCTGATAAGCATGGACAACCAATTTACACTTGCAAGAATGGTGGTTATAGAGGTTATAGTCCAACAAGTCCTGAATTGAGGTCAATAAGTACCATGAACAGCCAGTATATAAATGTAATGGTACAGTATAGTATATCAAATCCTAAATTACTGTGTTATAAACGCTAGTCTTAATGAATCTCCTCCAATGTCTCTTCTCATCCAACGTCAGTATGGAAGACGCTACATGGAGAACTAACGTAGCTCCTCAGGCAGCAGAGCAACACAACCATAGTACAATGAAGGAATCTTTGGCATTGCTGGTGGTTTAACAACCCCAAACTTGGATCCCTTAAAAATATCACTTGGGTGACCCAGTGACGCCAGAGAAAGAAGAGCCAATATGGCTGACATGGCATGAGACAGCTGGCTGCGGTAGACTCGGAAAAAATGTATAGTTACACAAAAATTTTGGAGACCAGTTGGACTTTTTCTTTAGACTGAATGTCGTCCAAATAAAAGATTATACCCACAATAAACCATCAGTATCATTTGCCGGATTTCATTTTAGACAAATTCCAAAAGATCCCCCTGTAATTGTACTCCTCTGCCCTGGGTATGTGATGTTTGTGTTAGGGATGTCCCTGATTCCTAAAGCAGCCGAGAAGCTCTTGAACACACATTATGGAAACACAGACCTGGTTCCAATCTCTATAGTAAACAGATGTACTTCTTTAACTGTTGAGGGGGTTGATGTCTCTTTTACTGAATTAGGTTCTGCTAGAACATATTGTTTTGGAATGTGTTCATTTTTTAGCTTTTCATCCATTTTTTTATATTTTTAGTTTTATTATGAATGCTGTGTTTATCCCATACTACAATGCAATCTATTAATGTTTTAAAAGGCAACATTTACCTAGACCACATGTGTGGAAATTGGTGGCAAGTAACCCAAGTCATCTGTGTAGCCAGAGGTCATGGGTTTGGTTCAAGCAAGAACACCATTTGGATAACATCTGTACGTACATTCTTCCCGCAAATAAGGAAGTTCCTGGGTTCCTCAAGTAAATAAATCACACTGGTTACGAGAATTTTTGGGATTGGACAACCTCATTTGTTGATCTCATTTGCAGATCAACGTGGGGTTCTCTAAGTATGGGACACCACACAGTTTTTGCTTCTTTCCAAGCCAAGTCGGTACATGAGCACCAATTAAACAAAGGTCACCTACATAAACCATTAATTATTTACATTGGGCCTTCCAGCGGTTTCACAGGACTAAGTCCCACCAGGACGCTTGTATACAGCAGTCATTCCAGACCTTTTTTTTACCATGATGGAATGGATAAAAAATGTTCCTCCTCTGGGGGAACTCAACAACAGATTCATGCTTACCTTAAAAGGATTTTTACAAGGAAAACCATTTTCCATATTCCAAACACAGAAATATGGACATGTATTCTGCCCTGGAGCACCTTTTATAAGCCAATTGACCCACTCCATCCATATTTACCAAAGCCAGTCCTTAATTCAATGGCACTTATGTATAACATATAACGGAAAGCATATTTTTCCTACGGCTACACATACATGGAGATGGATCTACTGGCTTTCTCTAACAAGAACATTTATTGCTTCAGATCTTGTTGCCTGGCCAGCAACCCCACCAAAAATATGGTAGACCAACCATAAAGAGTAGAGTCCTGAGTAATTTCTTGAGTAAGTTAGGTTTGAGGAGATAATCCCTACGCCAGCAGCTTAACTACTGATGATTGCGAAGCCTTTTTTTGCCATCAGGAGAAGGTCTTGTTTCCTAAAATACAAGCCAGGAACTGAAGTTACGCTTGAGTGATTCTAGCCCAAATATATCAGGAGTTGACTTTCATGGGTGACTGTCCAAAGAAAAGCTCAAGCAGTAATTTAGGTCTGGCACCAGCACACTTAGCACCATATTGACCAGTGAAGAAACCAGAGTCGTGAATACTAAGAAACATCTGTGTGGCATTGACAAGAACATTTCCTGTAGTCACAGAAGAAGAATACAAAGAGAAGAGAGAAAATAACTTCCAATGTCTGAAGGATTCTGCAGGTCATAATTTGGATGTTGCCAGTGGCTTATACTTTATTGCTACAGCTGCTGGAGGAGAACATCTCAAGTCAAGCTCATCTAGACATTTCTTTCAAAGTCATTTTAAAAATTGCAATTAGCTTGATGATAACAAACGTGGCTATGACATTGGTGGCACCAATATTTTCTTCCACACCTGAAAATAAAAATTGCCAAATCAGGCAGCAACATAAGAGACAACCAGGATGGAGAAGTTCCGATGGTTGAAAGAAGAAAAACACAACTCCAGGATTTGATAACTTTTCTTGAAAATGCTCTATACAGTTTAAGTCATGGCAGACAGTAGAGGAATTAAGGGGATCCCATGAACCCTTCTTGTTAGGGAACAAACAATTCTTGAGCAACTCTCACCATAGTGTGAGTTTGAGAAGTAGAATAATAATGATATTATGTTAGGTCACGACTTGACCTATGTCAAACTGACCCACCAAGGTGTCAAAGGAATCTACGTCGGGCCCAGACAATAACCTAATGCAGGACCCTTAAGATACAGCAGAAGACAACCTAATTTGGGGCATAGTATGGTCTATCCACCAGGGGATTAGAATGGGTGGGTTAGCAGAATAATTTGATCCAGTGGAACCAAAGAACAACAATGGGCCTGACCACACTTGCATGAGTCAAACTGCCTTTGTTTGCCCCCATTAGTTGCTTGTAGCCACCAACCAACTAGTTAGACATATCCATTAACATCACACCTTTCAAATAATTTGGCTGATAACCACAAATCCAGATGCTTGTAGCAAAGCTGAGTGTTTGGACCTGCAGCGATCAGCTGGACTTACAGTTGGCTGATCATTTTCCCTGCAGTGATTCCCGAAGAAGAGAACATTACCATATATACTCGAGTATAAATAAGCCTAGTTTTTCAGCACAAAAAAATATGCTGAAAACCCAATCTCGGCTTATATTTGAGTAAAAAAAACGATATCAAAACTCACCTTTCCGGCTTCCCCCACTGCTGGTTATATACTTGGGCAGGGGGCTAGCTATATACTGGGGGATATGATGTGGCTGGCTATATACTGGGGGGCAGGTGCTGGCTATATACTATGGGGCAGGGTCCGGCAGGCTATATACTGGGGAGGCTGTGACCAATGCATTTCCCACCCTCAGCTTATACACGAGTCAATAGGTTTTCCCAGGTTTTTGTGGTAAAATTAGGGGCCTCGGCTAATACTTGGGTCGGCTTATACTCGAGTATATACGTGTACATTCAACTTATTGTCTGTCTTTGCTTTTTATTTTTTTATCTTGCCTATATTAAATTTATATTCCACAGTACATTACTATAACTTACTGTCACTCCGGTAGTAAGGTTTAGAATGTAATACATGGACAGAGCATGTCCACCAGACCAGGACTCCCTGCTCAGCAGGTAACTTCTGTCTGCCTTCTAAAGAGAATCCATAGCAGGGGGAGCAGCGTCAATGACATCAATATCATATTGAAGTATATTAAAATTGGTGATTGATATGAGACAATCCCTTTAAATAGATTGTACGGAGGTTGGCTCCTTTCTTATAAAAACAGCGCCACCCCTGACCATGGCTTGTGCTGGTATTGCAATTTATCTCCATTCATCTACATGCAGCTAAGTTGCGCTACCAGCACAATCCATGGTCAGATGTGGCACTGTTTTTGAAAAAAAAAAATCAGCCATGTTTTTCAGCCTACAGACAACCCCTTTAAGTCTCCCTAGTAAAATAAATCAGTACTTTTCATATGGCTAGCCACCAACCAGAGATATTTATTTCCCAGCAGCTTCCTCCACCCCCACACCTCCCCTATGAATTAGACGTATGGGAAAGTCATTTTAGGTAAGGGGTTTTCCAAAAAGTAGACACTCCCTTTCAGCGTGTTCACTTCATTTATGAAGTGCAAGATTATATTTTGTTAGTTTTTGTTTTGGTAACCACTTAGTAAACTGGAGACCAGACCCTTCCAAATTATTTCAAATGGGAATTCCCAGAGAACGAGGGGAAGATCTGGCAGAATAAATATTGTGTGTGATTTGTCTTTAAGACTCCATCATAACAAGAAGAAGACATTGAAGAATTCATTAGACATTTAAGAATGAGGGAAGGACAAACCAACCACAAGGAGGTTACATTAGGCTTGTAACAGAGCATCGCCTGTGATGTCTATCGTAAAAATACAATAAGATATCCTATTTTTAGGGGTCTAGTGTATAATGTGGCTTCTTCATGGATTTGTGTGAAGTCAATCGCCCTCCAGGCTATTCCCCCCTAAAATTCCATTTAGTGGTTTCACCACTGCATCACATCCCGGCACAAAGTCTCCTTTATAACATCAGCCTGGAAGCTGAGACTGGGCAGGAATCTGCGTGAAGCTGTTACATCCCTACTTGTGAATCAAAAGCTTTACAGAGCATGGAAAATGTGCTGCTCGCCTCCGTACTGGAGAGAGGGAGGAAGAGCAGAGACAGAGGGGAAAGACACAGAGGGAAGCGGGAGAGAGAGAAATCTGAGATGGTAAAGAATAAGGGGGAAGAGAGGAGAAATGGAGAGCGTCGGAGCTCCCAAACCTTCCTGTCCATGGCCAGATCTATCTACCATGAGTGAACATTTTTATACCTAAGTAGAATTTATAGCCACAATCGAGAAAAAGGCATCCATTGACTCCAAAACAACTGGATGCGAGGATCCATTGACCTCTCTGCTGGCCATAAATTAATGAATCAATGGACAACCACAATGAAGACAGAGTAAGAGTAGAGCTAAAAAGTCTTATTATCCTCCGACTTTTTTATGTTAACATTTCCAGGCATATGACAGATCTGGGAAGGCATCTTTCCCAACATCATCACCACCGCATTTATGGAACTAATTTTAACCTCCTGGCAAGCGCAAGGACATATTTGGTCCGTCCTGCATACATATTGTCATCATTTCCTTTGGATTCCTCAACTCGAACAACATAATGTTTGCCCAAACACCCACATTGACAAACATCAACACATTTCCCAGAGATCTCCAACACTCTTTCTACCGGCCAAAACAATAACTCCTATTAACTCTCCCGTCCTCACTTGACCACTTTGTGGTGCTCTATATTGTTAATTTGAGGGTTTCCCGGGGGATGGTAGATGAGCAAGGAGCAGCCAAGAACTCCTACACTGTGTATAGTCCATTTGGTACCAATTCTCGTGCTCCTGTCTGTTTTGAATTAAACAGAAAATACTACAGAAGCCACCGGGGAAAGAAGGGTAGAACATATTAATGTCCAAAACATCTGGATTTTACGGGTTACACTTTACTCATCCTGACTATGAGAACTTGTGTAAAGTCTACTACGCCCCTTAGCCTGAAT
Source organism: Engystomops pustulosus (assembly GCF_040894005.1). Lineage (NCBI taxonomy): Eukaryota > Metazoa > Chordata > Amphibia > Anura > Leptodactylidae > Engystomops > Engystomops pustulosus. Next base: position 95,121,497 of record NC_092419.1, read on the forward strand.
TTATTAATGGTCACATATTGATTTCGAGATTCTTAGCTTTAGCGTTTACTTCCATCCATTCCTTAGGTCATTCCTTACATCTTTACATCCTTCTCCATTCCTCTGCCTTCCTCTATCCTTGCTTTCTCCACAGATCCTCCACCCTCCCAGCGACGACGGACTTGCAGTTCCCCCGAGCCCTTACGCCCACTCCAGATGCAGAAGGTCGAGTCCCGGTATGGCAATGTCTTACCTGGCAAGCTGGGATAAAGTCCACTCTTGAGCCCGGTGGCTCTGGTACACGCAAAGAAGGTTTACGATGACCAGAAAAGGGCGAGAGAACCTGCCTCAGTCTTTTCCCTCTTGTCTTTGCACGCTGGCAGGCAAGCAAGACTTTTAATGATTTCCAGCACAGCTTGGCTGCTGTGTTTCCTCTTACCAAAAAAAAAAAAAAAAGAAGCAAGCCCCTGTTCCTCCCTCCTCCGCTCCTTCCATCACTCCCCAGTATCCTCCTCCCGATACACGTGCAAGCTGTATACAACCTGAAGCCCGGCCTGCTGCTCCATACTGGCTGATCGGGGATTCAGGGAGGGGTCTCATAGTACCAGAGGCCTGGGTTGATGTCAGGTTACACAGGAAAGTGGGGGCCTGGGGATTTCTGAGTCATTTTCACGACTGAGCCTGTGTAATGATCATCTTCAGGAATGAGACAGAATTAACTCCTGCATTCCTGCTGGGGCCTTCTGGCCAAGAACCATAGATTCGTCAGTCAAGATTTTGGCAAGGTTTTGCAGTAAAAAAAAAAAAAAAAGTTGGATAAAAATAATGTATCGATTGATTCCTCTGTGATTTTCATACGTTTTTGATCTGATTCATTAGCGTGTTGCGTTTTCCCCGCACGTTTTATTTTGCACATTAATGTGTTATCCTCGCGCATAAAACACGTGAAAAATCTTTTCTACAGCAATGGATCAGTGAAATGTGCACGGTGGCTCAGAGTGCAATGTGATTTTGATACATGGGGCGTCCTTAAAAAAAAAACGTGTGTGTGAAGAAGGCTTCTTGGAAGGGACCTCCACACAACCAAGGAATTTGCTGATTGCTAGTTCCTGTGATCAGCATGTAAGGGTTATTGAGGAGTAAAGTGCTAAAACATTCAAAATATACATAAAAAACCGCACTAAGGCAAAATAATACAAGAATCCTGTAACCATAGGTAATATGAGCAGAGTAAATTACCTAGCGTAAGTGTACAATCCAAAGTTTCTCAAAGAGCATAGATGTCTAATATACATGTGTGCGACATATAAAGCTCATCGGATGGGTGTAAGGGGCGCCAGGTAACTTTCTTGTCCCTATGAGGACCCCTTTACCTCCCGCCCTTACAAGGGCGGTCCACATCTGTCCCTGTCATGAAAAGCATGCACCATGTAAACGTCATATTTACGCGTTTCGTCTTCTGACGCTACAGAGGGATTCAGGTGTAAATGCTGGTGCCCGCCGTCCTGTGAGCTGGCTGGGCGTAGGTCAGACTAATAATGGCATGTAGGTGTCGTAGGGCTCGCTGTAAGCTCAGCTCCAAAAAAATTATAAACTTCTCACCCCCAGTCCTACTGTTGGACTAGGACATCCGATATATATGCAGGCAATCTACCGTATATACTCGAGTATAAGCCGACCCGAGTTTAAGCCGAGGCCCCTAATTTTACCACAAAAAACCTGGGAAAACATATTGACTCGAGTATAAGCCGAGGGTGGGAAATGCATTGGTCACAGCCTCTCCAGTATGTAGCCTGCCGGACCCTGCCCCATAGTATATAGCCAGCACCTGCCCCCCAGTGTATATAGCCTGCCAGCCCCTGCCCCAGTGTATATAGCTTGCCAGCCCCTGCCCCAGTGTATATAGCTTGCCAGCCCCTGCCCCAGTGTATATAGCTTGCCAGCCCCTGCCCCAGTGTATATAGCCAGCCCCTGCCCCAGTGTATATAGCCTGCCAGACCCTGCCCCAGTGTATATAGCCAGCCAGCCCCTGATTTTACATATTTTTAAAACCTTATTTTCTCCTGTCTATGGGCACCTTGGATTAAGCTGGAGACACTTGCATCATCCCCTAGGGCAGTGATGGCAAACCTTTTAGAGACCGAGTGCCCAAACTACAACAAAGACCCGCTTATTTATCGCAAAGTGCCAACACAGAAATTTAATTTGTGATTTATACTCCTTCTCTGTCACAGTTTTCATTGATACCAGCACCTGAGGACACCAATAAAGCAGAAAATAGTCCCAGGTAGTCCTGTCACTTTAAAATAGCTCTGTGCACAGCAAGTCCTGGGCTGTCTGGGACTGCAGGAAGATACCTGGAGTCATCTCTGGTGATGGCCTGAGTGCCCGCAGAAAGGGCTCTGAGTGCCACCTCTGGCACCAGTGCCATAGGTTAGCCATCACTGCCCTAGAGGTAACAAGCATCGGTTATAAGACAATAATCTGGTGGTAGATGTTCTTTAACTTTGGGTTTAAATAAAGGTCAATGGACAAATTATTTTAAGAAATTAATAACTATACTTGCTCCATGTCTAATCACAATTATCTTGATTATGTGATTATTTTCACGTATATATAGGTATATTTTTCGGCCATAACAAGCCTAAAATTGTCTTCATCCTTAGGTTGAACCGGGAATATCCATCTCCTTGCATAGTTTCATGTAGATTATTCACAGATGTAAGAGCACTAGATTCATCTACACTTACCACATCCATCAAGCACCCCCATAATTACACACCTCCTGCCTCTAGGAAGGCCCTGTCCGCTTTAAAGGCAATTGTGACCTTTGTATGGATAATACTTGTCGAACAAGATTACACATCAGCACTAAAAATAGTCACAATTAACCACTCCAGAGCTGCGCTCCTAAACACAGACAGCCCCCAACTATGGTGGTCAAGGTTGTCTGGCGGTTCACCAGTCCAAGCAACTCTACTCATGGTACTTCTGCCTTCATCTTTAAAGGAAACCTACCACTATTAAGATAGATCGGGTGGTAGGTGCCGCTATTGTATGTGAGAATAGCCCTTTTAAGGGCTAATCCTCACATCCCTTGTATCTTTCTTTGTATAACTTTTATTTCCCTAGTATGCTAATTTTCTAAAGCGGCTACTGGGGCGTGGAGTAGTCGGAGCTGAGGCTACACGGCGCGTCACAGTAGCCTCTTTGATCCTCCTACCGGCATATCTTCGGTGCGCAGCTACGAGGAGCTGCGCGCCCTCGTCTGCGAAGCTGTAGTTCTTCTTCGCATGCGCAGTAGCTCCAGACTCTGAGCAGTGAGCGTGCAGCCGCTGGCCTGCGTTCTGTGCATAACGCCGGCTTCGTGGACGAGGGCACGCGCCATAGATATGCCGGTAGGAGGATCAAAGAGGCTACTGGGACGTGGAGTAGCCGCGCCGTTTAGCCTCAGCTCCGGCTACTCCACTTCCCAGTAGCCGCTTTTGAAAATGAACATATTAGGGAAATAAAAGTTATAAAAAGATACAGGGGCCATGAGGATTAGCCCTTAAAGGGGCTGTCCTCATGTTTAATAGAGGCACCTACCCCCCGATCTACCTTAATAGTCCGTAGTGGTAGGTTTCCTTTAAGCTCAGTTTTCCCATAGGCGACCCTGACGTTTGTACAACTTCACCTCCAATATGTATTTTTATCCTCTTGACCTGACTTCTCTCTGACACCAATACCAGGACTACTCCAAGAGGTAGAAACCTGTTGACCAAGTCCTACAGAAATCCAGATCCCTGTGATGGGGCTAAAGGGTGAAAACTGATGGGGGCACTTAGACAACTCACTTGCAAGTAGTCCAAATCCCAATTGGATAAGTGGCACAACTGAACACCATTTTAAAAAAAGACACCCAGATCCACCATTCTAATGATTGTGGGGGTCAGAACACACAAACCTGATACTTATTTCCTATCTTATGTACAATGCCTTTAAAATTACATTTCACCATTACATTGAGGTCACAATGTCTTCCATATAAGGTTTGTCCAAGTCTGGATGTTGGATCGGTTGTCCATTTATGATTAGTGGTGCTCCAAAATATGTCATCCACGTTGATCTGCAAAGTGTACAGAGCCAAAAGCAGAAGACTCTATAAACACTGTATTCAACCAGAATAATTTCTGCAGGTCTTGCCCATGTGGTTTCCACAGTCAACCTTCTACCACAACTCAACCCAACTAGTCAACTACACCAGGCCCTAGTTCACAATAGCACTTGGCACCACCTAACAAGCACTTGCTGCTATCTATCTGAATTCCCTCTTGACCACCAAGGACCTACAAATATGTATGTTGCCAACAGTTGAACATGGCCCTAATTACCACAAAGCTAAGACAATTTGCATCAAAGTCCAAAATGAGGTGCTGCCTCCATAGGCGAGATTCAGAAAATCTCATAAGGATAGGTACTTTGTATAGGACCATCAACTTACTGTAGGTCCATGGTTTCCCAATGTGAGATGGACTTGACGGCTTGGAGTACTACAGCTCAGTTCCAATTCAAGTGAAGGGCTGCAGGATGCAGCTGATACCAGCCACTCAGTGGGGGTGATGTGGGTCGGACCCCCACACAGATGATTCATCGATGTCAAAGTTTCGAGAGAATTATTAGATTACACAGGGACAGCAACAACTGGCAACACAAACCTTACTCAACTACGTGTTGACATGGTGTGCAGAAGTTCTTCTTAGACAACTTCAGTCATTTACGACCACTACCACATATATTTTGTTAGCTTTAAAATAAGGGTTAACTACAAACTCTGATTTGTAGTTTGGCCTTTACTGGTCCAGTTGGCTATCCCGCGATCCCGCGGTGTCGCTGCTGCGCCAAGGTCCGCTGAAGTTCACCATCCTCTTCCTGGTGCATGTAAGTGCGTGTCAAGCGTTTTTTTTTTTTTTTATTAATTCCTCGGTTTTTCCAAATCCGTCGGGTGTTCTGACGGCCACGTCCCCGTTTTTCGTTGCATGCAAGCCGGCGCCGATGCGTCGCAATCCGATCTCGTGAGCGCCAAAAACCCGGGCAATTCGGCGCAAAACGGTAAAATTCGGAAAGCCTGGTGGAAAAACGCGATTCGGACCCTTAGTAAATGTGCCCCATTGCCCTTAATCCTCTCTCTCGCACACTCACTCTGAAGAACTCGTATGGTCAGAATGGGACATGGGCAGAGGACATTCTCAGAATTCATCAACTCTCTGAATATGTTTTGGTTCCAACATATTGGGGGTCATTTACTAAGGGCCCGATTCGTGGTTTCCCGACGTGTTACCCGAATATTTCCGTTTTGCGCTGATTTTCCCTGTATTGCCCAGGGATTTTGGCGCATGCGATCGGATTGTGGCGCATCGGCGCTGGCATGCAAGACGGAAATTGGGGGCGTGGCCGAACGAAAACCCAACGGATTCGGAAAAACCGCCGCATTTAAAAAAAAAAAAAGTGTCGCGGGACTCGCGCTTACCTTCACTAGGAATAGGCTGGTGAACTTGAGTGCATTCCGGGGAACTTCAGCGCAGCAGCGCCACCTGGTGGACGTCGGAGGAACTGCCTTAATGAATCCCGTCCGGACCCGAATCCACCGCAGAGAACACGAATGGGCCGGGTAAGTAAATCTGCCCCATTATGATAAAAACACATGCATAGAAGTCCCACGTCCTAGGATTTCCCCCAAATAATTAATAATACGAATTTCGGGTGGGTTTTGTCTTTTTCATTTGAAGAGCAAATTTGTGTAATGTGTTAGCCCACTAAGTAAATACTGCATAGGGACACTAGGGGGTAGAATTAGGGGATGAGGCTTAGCTTTAAGAAATCTACCATCAAAATCAAGCAAGATAAACCAGGGCACTTACTCATAGATCCAGGCATTATGACTGTGGTAATCCTCTTATATTGGTTATCCATGTCCTTATAAAATTAACTTTTAAAAATATGCTAATGAGCCTGAGGGGCTTTACAGACTTTTACACTGTCTCAACCTCCCCCCTGCTCCCTCAGCACCTGTGCAGTGAGCACTTCCTGGTGATACAGTGTAACAGTAGATTTCCTTTGAGATGTTAATATTTGCCAAGATGTACACAACTTTTCTCCATTTCATAGTCCTATATATCTAGGCTAACTTTGCAAACTAGACTGGGGGTGATATATTAATACTGTCTAAAACATGGCATACTAGACATTTGCTTAGTATATCTCCCACATATATAATGAAATTAATAGACTTAAAAGAATAAACAGAAGAGATACTTAATGGCGGCAGCTTTACAATGGTGGGCGCCTGGCATGTGCTGATACATTGGCACGACAGCTTTCTATCCATGGCCAAATTAAGGGTCAGTTTGAATGATAAAAATCTGACGGCTTATAACCACCACTAGGGGGAGCTTTGTCAGCTTAACTGACTAATTGAATACATTACATAGAATGCCTGAGTGGAATCTCCTACCATTTACTGTAGTGTAATTATTTCCGAGCCTCCTTAGGTATAATTTATTTCAATTGGATTACCCCTAAGCTTACCCCCTGGTGGAGCTATTAAGCACAATAAAAAGTTACTGGGTTGACTTTAAGTCACTCAAAGTAATACATGTGTCTGAATGTCACCTACGACTCCCTAAACAAAGTCACCTATAGAAAATATACAGTTAAGCCCTCACAAAAGCGAGCGAGCGACGAATAATAATTTCAGTATCTGATCCAGACAATTATTTACACAGATCTTGATATTTTCTTTTCTAATCTCCGGATTGAAAAAAAAAAAAAAGAGGCTTTTGTAAAGCGACAGGAGCTAATTCCTTATTATTGGCCTCTCGCCAGCCACGATGAAAGGGGCAGTAGCGAGCCGGGTGCTATGATTTCTGAGAAATGACGGCCGCTTCGCAGGACAATCTGAGGAAGTCGGGCAGGTTTTGACCAAATGGGACATTTTTTGAAGGGTTAGTGAAAGGGCATGGTATTTATGAGGTATAAATAGGAACATAGAACTGCACGTTATATACTGTCCATAACATTGTCCATAATACAAGCAAGTCATACAAATGACACACCAGGTGCGGACGCCAACAGAATCTTAAGAACCTGCAATTTCCTGTGACTTGATAAACTGTGTCCTCAGGCGACCTTTAAAGGTGAGTTTGGCCGGGCCAGTAATCATGTCATGCTTGCACAATGAAATCACCGACCACAGATCAGGATAATGCGTGCCTTTGTCACCAAGGGCCTAAGGAGGTTTGATTGTATTGCTTGTAACATTGATGGCACATTACCCCGACTATAGTCTATGGTTTATAGTACTAGTCTTCTCATATGGAAAGGTGACACCTTATGGCCCCCCTAAGTCTCTTGGGCCCGATTGTGACCCTCACCATCAACACCCATTCAAGTTACGCCCTTGTTTTACAAGGAGATCACATCTTCCCGATTTCTTTGGCTCTATGGGTGGTATATCTGGGGCTGCACTAGAGGATTGAAGACCTATCTGAGGAACTTACACTAGGCTTTTCTAAAAAAAGAGGAAACCATGGCCAACATTTCCATCCCCTTTAGAGGACAATCTCATCTCTGGCAAATTTCCATCTTTCCCATCTTGTGGGCATTTTCACTGGACGGAAATACAGAAATGTGATGGGAGTTAGTCTCACTAGAGGTTAGTAGTTAGAGGGACTAAGAAGGGATGGTACAACAGTCTCTGAAGAAGTATACACAGTCTTGTACTACTCAGTCCATTGTACAACATCATCCAGTGGGTCAGATCCCTAAATAATTATGATCCACAAGGTGGCTGCACAAAGTCACTAATAATACAATAAACATTTGCCCACAGTCGTCCCAGCAAGGTTTCATGTGGTGACCTAATAATGCTCCGCGCCGATTTTGCCTTTTGGTTTGGAACACTTTCTCACATACTGATCCCCTCATTTGTAGATGGACAGGGTCTCTTCACAGTTTTGCAGTTCTATTGAGGCTGTGATCCTGGTTCCTGCCCATCATCACTGTCACGGGTGCTCCCGCAACCCATATCGCGGGCTCTCCCGTGCCCCTCAGTGCCCGCTGGCATGGCGCCGGTGCGATTTACCTGTCCCTGCTCCAGATTCCTGTCCACGGCCCATCCGCACGCGTCCCCATCTCCTAGGGAGCGCGCCCTGGCTTCACGAAGTTTAAAGGGCAAGTGCACCGTTAATTGGTGCTGGTTATTTCCCAGAAGGCTATTTAAACCTGCCACTCCCATCACACCCTGCCGGATCTTTGTGCCTTGTGCCTTAGAGTAATCTTTGTCTGATGCCCTGCGCTCTATTTGTGATTTCCTGTTGTGAGCCCGGTTCCGTTCCTGACTAAGCTCCTCCGCTGCCTACCTTGACCTATTGCTACGACCCCGAGTCTGATCCCATGCTGCCCGTCCTGACCTCCTGCCTGTCCCTGACTACGAGATTGCCTGCTGTACCCCGACCTAGGCTGCCACCGCGGACCAGTCGTGCCTGTGTAATGACCTGCTTTGCAGGGGGGCTCTGGTGAAGACCGGGTGCCACTTAGATTCCGGTCCCAGGTGTCGGCTTGTGTCATCGTCCGAGGTGGTACCTGACAATCACCTTCCCACTGCATTCAGCTGTTGCGTCCGATGCCACTTGCCCCTATGGAGGAGCGCCAATTTGTAAGTAGATGGGCCCGACAAGCAGGGTTGGGAAAGTATATTGGTCACCATCTGTGGGTTCAAAGAAGTTAATTTTGGAGGAAGGTGACCTGGTTCCATGTGGGCTGCTGATGAATCATGTTTTACTAATACTTATCGGTCCCCTATTAACTGTAGGTAGTCGCCCACCATTAAAACCAGTGGTCTGTAATCAGACTATTGAGCCTTATCAGTCATCAAAAACCTGGTTAAGACAGAAAGTTCTGCATCCCTAATAGTGACACCATAGCAACAGATGAAAAGAGCCATGCCAGGTCATGTCAACAACTTGGTCTGTGTCCTTCACAATTACCATAAGGTTTATGGTGGCTTTATATAGATCCAAGGTACACTTTGAATCTACAGCCGCAAGTATGTTGCATCCTCCACCAAACCAAGGGTCTAACTGAATAAAGGAGCCAAAGGTCCAGTAGACGACAACCACATATGGAGATAGCATGCCTCCAGGACAGGTTACTAGTAGATTGATTCACAAATAACCTATAACACCTTAATGGTGATAAGTCGGATCTATGGTAGCAAATATCGAGAAGAATTTCCAGACAACAACAGCCGTGATTATCCCACGTCCCATATCTCGGGCATATTACAGCGATCTGCAGGGAATGTTCATTCATGCACTTCTATTCTTGCCCGAGTACAGCTTGCTTTGTAATTTTCCTACCACGGGCACAAACATACACATTAAGGCCAATTTTGTCAGATGGTAATTAACCTGCCAGTATGTTTGTGTGGGAGGAAACGGATGCACCGAGAGGAAACCTACATGGAAGTACATACTAACTGGCTGGAGATTAGGAGAAATAATCCTTGTTTACCACTGATACCAATGGCAAAGTGGTGACATGGTGCTCCCTGGAACTCAGTACCTATATATATATTCTCCACCACCACCATGTGAGTCCAACATGGTCCAAAATGCATCATTTTCATACATGTTACATCATCCATTATGGAAGTGCTGACACAGCACTGATTAGCAACCTATTGCTCCCTAGTCTGGCGCCTGGAGGACACCAATTCCATTGCAAAAAGGAGGTGATATACAGATTATCATTGTAGCCTCCCGTCAGGGTCCCCTTGAACGGGAAGGATCACTTACCTGGAGCTTCAATGATAATAAAGCTGTGTCAACACCTCCTTGCTCCTCATGCAGTCCCAGGCTACCCAGGACTGCAGGAGGATGCCTAGAGTCCCTCAACCTCTCTGGCAAACTCTGTGCTGGGGTAAAGGCCTAGGTGGCCACAGAGATGGCAATGAGTGCAAACATGGGCACTTGTGCCATAGGTTAGCCACCACTGGACTAGATTCGCCCACTCTTGGGACTCAACGAGGTCTCTTCTTTGTTTCAGTAGCCTCCCACACTTTGGCCATCTCAGTACACCCCTGCAGACTACCTATGTTTGGGGCCATAATGGTCGTCAACCAATGTTCTTAAACTCAGATATGACAGAACTAACTATTTCAAGGACTTTCTAGTGGAAACCCTCTTTATCATCACATTTAGAATAAGTCATGATCACTGGAGGAAGGTCAGAAGGTCCTTAAAGCGGTGGACTCCTTCCTTGCACCATGGTCGTGTTCTCTTCTCTAACTATGGTGCTAGACTTTCTGTTCAGTGCCCGGCCCACCCGCACAGCCTGCACGCACCCGCTAAGACTATTTCATATCACCAGCCATCTGTTGCGCTGATTCAGGACAGTAAAGACAAGCTTTTGTTCTGGAGCCATTAAGAGCTTCCTGGTATTATCAGCCCTGCGTCCGGCCAAGTGCACTTCAGTTATAATCCCCTTCCTCCAGCAGGGACAGATAAGGGGGTGGCGGAGAGAGGGGGAGGAAGCAAAGAATGGGATGTTTTCAAAACAGAGTTCAAGGCCGAAGGAGACAAACAGGACAAGCTGAAGTTGTCTGAAATCTCTGCATAGAAGAAGTGACCAGCATCCGACGTGGACTGTACCAATAACTCATACAGGCTGAGGCACAATAGACAAAGGCAGGCCGGGCACAACGACAATGGTGGGCACACAATCCTGCAATGTTTTGCTCATGCTCAAAAACAACATTGTAATGTAATAAAAACACTAAATACCGTAATAATAATAAAATATAACAAAACAGTATAATAATAAAATATAACCAAAAGATTGATAAGAGGGAAAGTAAAAAACTGCTAATATGTTTAAATTTTACAATATACCGCTCTGCTTAACCATGTATCACCTATATACTCGAGTATAAGCCGACCCAAGTATAAGCTGAGGCCCCTAATTTTTACTCGAGTATAAGCCGAGTTTGGGGTTTCAGCACATTTTTTTGTGCTGAAAAACTAGGCTTATACTCGAGTATATATGGTACATATGTTTTTAGAAGACCATGAGTGTTCGACCACTAGTCTTCACTTCTTATGCTGAGAAGGCCGATCATTGGCCGAAAGCAAGTATGTTTAACCTCCCAAAACCTCAAGGCCAAAGTACTGGAGCAAGGCAGAATCCAATATTTGTAGCTAGGAAAAAGGTATTTTCAAAATTCCTGGAAAACCCCTTAATGAGTAGAAATCTTTATTTTGCAAAAATACTAAAACAAAATTTTAAAAAACACTTATTTGGTTTTCAATAACGTAAAAATAAATAAATGATCATCAATAAATCACCTGATGTAATAAACCTACAATTAAAAACTCATCTGGCAAAAAACAAGCCCCAAAAGCTGCATTGATGGATATGTAAAAACGGAGAACAAAAAAAGGCCTGGTTGTTAAGGAGTTAAGAAGCTGAGATGAGATATCGGAGTCCTCAGACTATAATGGGAAAGGTCGGGATGTCTGGAATACATATGGAGTCTTCCCCCATAAAGGAGAAGGATGGAAGCAATTTCCGAGCTTATGAACCTTTCAGTAAATCACAAGATGGATGATGACATGGACCATTTGCTGGATAGTAAAATGAAGCACTGGATTTGTAAAATACCAGGTGATCACCAGGCGGGCATCCGGGCACAAATATCTGCCAGCCATACGAGGCTTAGAAGTCACATTCCTTATATGCAGTATATTATGCCCAGTATTCACATAGGAGCCGTCAACTAACTGACATACAAACATTCTCATATGTGTCAGTCTTCACTGTAGTTATGGAATTCTATTCCTTAACCAGGTCCTGCCCAGACAGATACACACACACACATATACACTACAATTTATATTCTATATAGTTTATTGAATATGTCTGTGCCTGTGAAATCCAATAGCAGCAGAAAGTGCTGGGGGAGGGGAGACCTGTCCTGCTCATCGTAACAGCCTATGAACCTACAGCTCTGAGAGGCTCTGGAAACACCCACCAGAGCCCTTTATGTTCATAAGCATCACCTGGTGAGAACACTCCCCCTGTCTTCTATCAGCTGCAACTGCAGACGTTTCATGAATCCATCGAGGAGAAGACTTATGGCGCACAACCGGTACAGGAAACTGCCAGAACAATAAGGATATACATATTTCTTCCTATACGCATGTCATCTATTAGATCTATGTCCACATCATGTCACGGATGATGACTTAGGCTACTATTTTTGGGCATTTTGCAGTATTCCTGTATTCACCCTGACAATGTTGTAGATATATTGTTGTGTGCAGTGCGTCCTGGTGGTCCTGGTGGAGCTGCTCACCACGTTTCATCAGAAGATCATCCTGCTGCATCCTCAGAACTTATAAGATTCTGCTGACTGTGGGCGTCTTCTGATACCTGACCTCGAATGACAACACAAGGTCACCTGACGCTCATAGAGAGCACTGACTGCACAGCTGTAGCGAGGCATGAAATGTCTAGATAGATAGTGGGATAGGACCCCCTAAAATGCAACAGGACTGACAGAGACCTTTGGATCCCTAGATGATTGCAGGTATAAGAACCCCTTACCAAATACAAACCCCTGATGAGACCCCCTAACTGAATATAGACCCCAGATAAGACCCCCTAACTGAATACAGACCCCAGATCAGACCCCACTTACCAAATACAGACCCCTGATAAGACCCCCTAACCGAATATAGACCTCAGATAAGACCCCTTAACCAAATACAGACCACAGATAAGACCCCCTAACCAAATACAGACCCCCAGATAAGACCATTTAATGGAATACAGAAGGAGATAACACCCCCTAACCACATACAGACCAAGATAAGAACCCTATCCATATACAGACCCCAGATAAGAACCCACTTACCAAATACAGACCCCCAGATAAAACCGTCTAATGGAATACAGAAGCAGATAAGAACCCTAACCAAATACAGACCCCACATAAGACCCGCTAACTAAATACAGTCCGAGATAAGACCCACTAACCAAATTTAGACCGATATAAGACCCCCCATGCATATACAGACCAAGATAAGATCCCCTATCCAAATACAAACCCCATATAAGAACTCCTAACTATATAGAGACCCCCTGATAAAACCCTCTTAACCCCTGATACAGCCCCCCAGATAAGATCCCCTAACCAAATACAGACCCCAGATAAGACCCCTGTCCAAATACAGACCCAGATAAGCCTCCTAATGGAATACAGACACAGGTAAAACCTCTATTCAAATACACACCAGAGATAAGACTCCGTAACCAAACACAAACACCGTAACCTGATAAGACACCCTAGCCCAAAAAAGACCCCTGATGGGAACCCCTAGCCAATTACAGACAAAAGATAAGACTCCTAACCACGTACAGACCCAAGGTAAGACCCTCTAACCAAATACAGACATCTGAGAAGATCCCTAACCATAATAGAGACCCAAAATAAGACTCCCTTACCTAATCCAGACCCCAGAGAAGACTCCCTAACCAAATACGGACCAATGATAGGACCCCTTAACCAAATATAGAACCCAGATTAGACTCCTTAACCAAAAATAGACCCAAGATAAGACCCGCCTAGTCAAATACAGACCCCCTGATAAGACCCCCTAACCAAACACAGACCCCAGATAAGATCCCTATCCCAATGCAGACTCGGATAAGACCCTCCTAGTAAAATAGAGACCCCAGAATAGACACCCTAACCAAATACAGACAGCAGATAAGACCACCTAATGGAAAACCGACACAGATAAGACCCCCTAACCAAACACTTTCCCAAGATAAGACCCCCTGACCAAATGCAGACCCCAAGGTAAGACCCACTAACAAACTACAAACCCCAGATCAGACCCCCTAGCCAAATATAGACCCCAGTTAAGACGATCTAATTGAATACAGACGCAGATAAGACCCCCTATCCCAATGCAGACTGGAGATAAGACTCTAAACACAGACTCTGTAATGAAAACACAGACCCCAGATATGACCGCCTAACCAATTACAGACAAAGGAGAGGCTCTTAACCACATACGGACACCAGAACCATAATAGAGACCCCAGATAAGACTCCTCAACCTAATCCAGACACCAGATAAGGGCCCCCAACAAAATGTAGAACACAAATAAGACCCCCTGACCAAAAACAGACCCCTGAAAAGACTTCATTAAAAAAAAAAAAAAGACAAAGCCCATTAAGGCATAAACAGAAACGGACCACAGCCAAGACTCCCCTAACCAAATACAGACCCCAAATAAGACCCCCTAACCAAATATAGACCCCAGAGATGACCTACTAACCAAATACAGACCCCTAAAAAGACCCTGTGACTAAATACAGATCATGGATATTGATGTGTTGAATGAAGACCCCCATGTGTTCCCATCCTTACTCGTACTCTCGAGATCTTGTGCCACCACAGACATGTTTTTCAGAAATCTATCGTAGTACGTGTTGTGCCTTTATGATAAATAATACCAAAACAGAGGAATCAACAAAACATATGAGCAGAGGAATGAGACGCTGGCAAGGAGGAAGGAGAGGTGGGTATGAGAGGATTCGTGGCCATGGAGATTCGCCTACTCTTCAGTAGTCTCCCGGACATTCCGAAAATTGTCCAGTGAGACAATATGGCCGCCATCAAGTTCCACTCAACTTCTTCAGACTTGAATAATACATAACGTTCCATCCAGAACAGGAAATATTGTAGCGATCTTATTAGTTATCGCATAGCTTTCCGGGGCACGGATATAGCTGGATAGGCTTGACGTGGGAATGTCAATGGCATATTTTTATGTTTTTCGGGGAAATGCTCTTTAAGCTGCCCACATGTCCACACGCAGCTATCACTGAGGGCATTGTGCTCATGGCGATGCCCTGGCCAGTTCCTATATCGGATGGCACTGACAACGGCGTCATTGTGTGTGCAGCCTGATTCATTGGGGCCAGCGCTCAGACAACTCGCTGGCAGAACTTGTGGGCGACTACTACAACAACAATGGCCTGCTTGACTGAGATAACAACTCATATGGGGGGGGGCTTTAACTTATAGAGGGGTGTATGCAGCCCAGTGTGCGGCAAATAATCCAGAGTATTTGGTTGCATTGAAAAGATGGTACAATAAGACAAGGAGAGCAAATATCTTTGTAAGTTTGAACGTAATGATCATTTGCAGCCATCTTGTAGATGAAGAAGACCTTGACCCACCATATTTTCACCTCCAACTTCCACAGCTTCCTCGAAGGTTAGAGGATAATAGGCGCTATCAGGGCATGTTCAGATGACATCATGCGTCAGGGTAGTAGGCACGTTGTTGGTTTGCTGCCTGACCTCAATCTAATACGTTTGGGGGCTCTTACAGTGATGATGAAGATGATGGATTGGTTTCCAACCGGTGGTTTGGCTGAGTATGCATGTGTTTTAGGAAAAACTTAATAAGCCAGACACCTCTAGTGGGATTTTCATGTTCACATTCAGATCTTCTATCATCTTTTAGGCTTTGACTTTGATCATATTTGTATGTGGACCTTTAGGCTGTTGACGTTGGACTGGTTTCAACCCTTTGGTCAGACTGGGGGTGCAAGTGTTTCACTAGAAACAGAAGAATAAGGTGTAGACAGAAGGAGGTTCAAGGGATTGTCATGATTAAGTTCAGATCATCTTTGTACGGATAATGGTGGACTGGGATCCAATCTGTGATTCTGCTGAGCATGCATGTTTTTTCAATGGGGCACATTTACTTACCCAGTCCATTCGCGATCCAGCGGCGGGTTCTCCGACACTGATTCGTGTCTTCCGGCGATTCACTAAGGTAGTTCCCCCGATGTCCACCAGGTGTCGCTGCTGCGCTCAAGTCCTTTGGAGTTCACTGAAGTTCTTCAAGCTAGGCTGGGTGCAGGTAAGTGTGTGTCAAGCGACACATTTTTTAAAAAATACGGCTGTTTCTCCGAATCCGACGGGTTTTTCGACGGCCACGCCCCCGATTTCCGTCGCGTGCATGCCGGCACCGATGCGTGCGCCAAAATCCCGGGGCAATTCAGGGAAAATCGGCGCAAAACTGTAAAATCCGGGTAACCCGACGTAAAAACGCGAAATGTCCCCATTAAGTCACTCTCGGTGGAAGATTGAAGGGATTGTCATGATCAAATTCAGATCTTCTGTCATCTGTCAGGATCTGACTTCTTTGTACGGATAATGGAGGACTGGGATCCTTCATGTGATCTTGCTGAGCATGCAAGTGTTTTCAACGATAGGACAATAAGTTACTGTCAATGGAAGACTGAAGGGATTGTCATGATAAAATTCAGATCTGTCATCTGTCAGGATCTGACATTGCTCTTATTTGTATCTTTGCTCTTTAGACTGATAATAGGGGACTGGGATCCAACCTGTGTTTCGGCTGAACGTGCAGGTGTCTTCAATGGATACAGAAGTATAAGCTGCTGTCAGAAGAAGGCTCAAGACATTGTCATGACCACACTGAGATTGTCTACCATTGTTGCTCGTTGATGATAAGGGCCATTAAAATGTTTATGGTGGAGCAGGATCCAATCCGTGGCACTTCAGCCGTGGTGAACTACAACTCCCATCATGAGACCACTCATAGAACACATTCCCATCGTCTTCTGCCACTCCCATCACTTCTGTACGCGGACCACTAGCAGTTATATAATATATATGAGTCATCTCATCGTTACGACATCCCACCACCACATGGAAGATAGAATAGAACATGAAGTTACTCATTGACCTTGTCGGTTCCCAGCTCGGGGCTTCTCCTACCAGTCATTTACCAGTGTCCCTGTTGTGTGTGGGCAGAGGGGGCTGTTCTCAGCAGCCCACCTTTCTGGCAGTGACATCGAGAGCTAAGTTTAGAATCACCCAGCAGCAGCTTTACACCAGAAAAAAAAAAACCTTTCAATTCACAGCCAAGTAAATAGGGAAGACTGGATGAGCAATGCTTCGTGCTCTGTAACCATGCAGCATCTGTACCACCATGGCAACCGGAGGAAAGGAGAGAATATTTAGGGAACACAGCTTCACCTAGTGCAGGCTCGGAGCTGGGAAATACAGGATTGGAGATATGAGGGGAGATCACAGCTCACAATTGTAACTGTGTGACAGATGGAAAATAAGGAATTTTTTGTGCCGGGCATCCTGGTATGACAAGCCTCATGGTAACTTCATGCTGTAGGCATAGAAAATTCCTTCTGGGCATCTGTACAATGAGGGGGTAATTGCTCCATCTAGTGGTGCTTCAAGATATTGCAAAATAAACACAACGACTGTGCATTAACCCCTTCTCGCTGCAGCCCTTTTTCGTTTTTGCATTTTCATTTTTCACTCCCCACCTTCAAAAATCTATAACTTTTTTATTTTCCCGTGTGCAGAGTTCTGTGACGGCTTATTTCCTGCTTAACAAATTGCACTTTATAGAGATTGTATTTAATATTCCATGCCGTGTACTGGGGAGCAGGAAAAAAATTCCAAATGCAGTGAAATTGGTGAAAAAACGCATTTGCGCCGTTTACTTGTGGGCTTGTATTTTACGGATTTCCCTGTGCGCCCCAAATGACATGTCTACTTTATTCTTTGGGTTGGTGCGATCACGGGGATAACAAATTTGTATGGGTTTTATATTTTCCTACATTTACAAAAATTAAAAACCTCCTGTACAATTTTTTTTTTAGATTTTGCCAACTTCTGACGCTAATAACTTTTTTATACTTTGGTATACAGAGAAATGGGTGGTTTTATTTTTTGCGACTTTTGATGACGTTTCCAATGCTACCATTTTTATGACTGTTTGACCTTTTGATCACTTTTTATATTTTTTAAAATGGCAAAGAAGTGCCATTTTCGACTTTGGGCGCTATTTTCCGTTACGGGGTTAAACGCAATGAAAAACCATAATTATATTTTGATAGATCGGCTATTTTCAAACACGGCGATACCTAATGCGTTTTTGGTTTTTAATGTTTATTTATATAGTTCTCGGGAAAGGTGGGTGGTTTGAATATTATAATTTTTTTTAACCTTTTTTTTTATTTTTACTATTTTTCAGACTCCCTAGGGCTGTGATTTTCAACCTTTTTTGAGCTGCGCCACACTTTTTATACTTAGAAAATCCTGGGGCACACCACCAACCAAAATAGCACAAAATCACACTAAACAGTCATATTATACATATAGATAATAATATAGATTCTAAATTTATTTTACTCACTCAGTGTGAAACCTAGGCCTGTTTGGATAAACACAAAAGGGATATCCTGGCAGGAATGGTGGAAAGACACACACGGAGCTCTTCCTCAACAGTTCTCAGTTTCTCCCTGTTTTTGGTATATGGTGCTGATTATTATGTGGCTCATATAATGCAATATAAAGGGGTACAATGAGAAGTACTATGGCCATAAAGCCAGAGTACAAGTGCCAGCTCATATACTCAGCATATGAGCTGGTACTTGAAGTACTCCAGCCTCATGACTATAGTATTTCTCATTTTACATTTCTCTGGGAAACAAAACACAGGGGGCACCATAGTTTGGGGAACTTTCCTCGCGGCACACCCAACCATGTGTCGCGGCACACTGGTTGAAAATCACTGCCCTAGGGTACTTTAACCCTAGGTTGTCTGATCGATCCTATCATATACTGCTATACTATAGTATGTTCGCACATTGTAATGAAAAGTTTAAAACGAGACAGCCTCTGGTCCGAGGCTGTCATGGCAATGGATCGCCGCTCCGCGATGACGTCACGGGTGGCGCCGATCCTCGACAAGATGGTGGTACCCCTGCCTGGGCCCAACGGAGAATACTTTGGTACTCTTTTGAGTCAATTGGACATTAGTCTGTACTATAGGACTGTTATTGGGAATGGTTCCTATAAACACATAGGCCCACATTTACTAAAAACGGTCTGTACTACATGCAGTTGCCTGTGTATAGTGCAGGGGGCGCCATTTATGTCTGACTCTGCATGATTAATTTGGCGCATGGCACAGGAACGCCCCCTTCAGTGCAGAATTTTGTGTTGCGTCGGGTATAGTGCAGTGTGCACGACAAATGTCTCTCGGACACTTCTTGAATACATGTGCAAGCAGTTTGGACTAAAAAGAATGTGCGAAGTCCGACAGAAAACTGGCACAAGCAGCTTAATAAATGTGAGCCATAATGATGCAGATTTAGGGATGATGGTAAACCCCAATAGCTCGTCCACCTCCTGTCTTGAAGACTTCTAGTTTTCTTACTGTTGGACACAATGGGACACATTTACTAAGGGCCGTGCGCCAGTTTTCTGTCGGACTTCGCACGTTCTTCTCAGTGCAAACTGTTTGCACAAGTATTTAGGAAGTGTCCGAGGCACATTTCTGGCGCATGCGACACTGTTCTTCGTACAACACAAACTTCTGCATTAAGGGGGCGTTCCGGTGCTCAATCGGACCGTGCGACACATATATCATGCAAAGTTTGACAGAATTGTGCCGCACACCCCATGTTCAAGGTACAGCAAAAAAAAAGTGGTGCCCTATGGCAGAGGGGTGCCAAATTCATGATGAATGGGCGCCAGAAATCCTGAATATGGCGCCCCCTGCACACTACACAGGCAAACTGCATAGTACAGACACCACTGTTCTTTGTACATGTGCCCCAATTTTCTAGGCTGTTGACAGGATCACCCCCATCCTTTGCCTTCTGGTTCTGAGATTCGCTCTTCCCGGCTGTGATGCCAACGTGTGTTCTGCCAACTCTCAGTGAGGACATCAAGAACTTGGCACAGCTTGGCTAACTCTATAGCTGAGAGAAGCTTCTCCTGGAAGCTTCTCCTGGACAGCGCCAGCTTATTACCAAAGATGTTCCAGGTGATGACACAGAGAAGACTCATCCAGAACCGTATACATAATGGTACATTCCCATATACCAGCAATGCTGCGGAGGTCACGGCAGGAATTACAACGTCATCACAGAATACAGAAAAGTTCTGAAGCCCTAATTGATACGACTTTCCTTTCTAGTGAAATTATTAAAGGTGTTAACTTTGTTATGACCTCAGAGAGACTCTACCACCATGATACATATACTCACCGGCCACTTTATTAGGTACACCTGTCCAACTGCTCGTTAACACTTAATTTCTAATCAGCCAATCACATGGCGGTACCACAACCAGTGATTTAATTAGGTGTGAGGTAGGTAGATGTTCTGTCTACATATCCATCCCCTGGCTATTTATATCTCACACCTCTATCTACTATAGACATGAGATTAATACAATCTTTCGCCCATTACTGTAATTACGTCACAGTGTCCCCAATATACGGAAAAAACCTTCCACAAAAAGTGTAAGCATCCCATAATGGTATCCATAAATACTACACCACACCCCGCAAAATTCAAGTCCTGTGAACCCCCCCAAAAAATGTAAAACATAACAAAACTCTATATGCAGTGTTATTTTTACCACATAGAGACCAGCATAACAATTAAACCCAAGAATCTATGTAGGAAATCTCCTCACAAATACTTATGTATACGTTTCTCAGTGGTTTTAAAGTTGTCCTATAGAAATATAACTTGTCCCACAAAAAACAAGTCGTACAACCACTGCTCATAACACCACAGCAAAATGGCTGTGGCTGTGACAGGAAGGGATTACTGGCTCCAGCACTGCCCTCCTCTGTTACAGGGTGAAGATGGCGGCAGCTCCGGTATGTGGAAGAGCCTCCTGCCAAGTCCTGCGCCCTCCTCCCGCCATACAGCGGCTGTAATAATAAGCCCCGCCCATCCGGCCCGGTCATGTGACCTCCAATCCACGTGACCGCTACGTCATCCTTCCTCCATGGCAGAGGCCGGAGCAGCAGTGTCCCGGCCGCCTCCTCCTCTGTACTTCAGGTACCTTCACCGACTACTCCTCGTGCCGCGGGACTACATCTCCCATCACTCTGCGCCAGTGTACTGCACGGCAATGCATGCCGGGAATTGTAGTTTTACCGCAGTTTTGCTGCTGACGATTAAATTACAGCCTTATGTTTACAGTAAAGTTGGTTGATAAGCAATATGGCGGTCACCCAGCTTTTCCAGGCTCTTTAAGTGTATAGTCATATCAGAAGTGCAGGTCAGGAAGGGGCTTTCCCTTAGCTATTGTTGTATTATACTATATAAAGCGCATTACCTCCGGCACTTACAATTTTACCTAATGTTGTGTTTTTCTAATTGTAGTCTCGGAGAGATGGAGGAATCCTGCAGTACAGCGCCACCGGATAAGGACAAAGCGGGCAAAACCCACTTCAGGATCATCAGGTTTATTATGGAGGCAGGTGAGTAGCGCCCCTAGTGGAGAGCATGAAGCCCGGGGCAGTGCTTTGCTGGCAGAGAGGGTGGGATGCTGCAACCGTGGTGTAAAGACGAGGTGGGATTCACTGGTTTTGAAAGGGAAAACATAAGAGATATTGGGTGCTGGGCACAAGAGAGGCGGATTCTGGGCACGAGCGAGAGAAAGGAGCGGCAGGCGTTTGGAAACAGAGGGGAGCGGCAGGTGCTAGGCACGCAAAAGAGAGAGGGGCTGCAGGCGCTTGGAAAGAAAGGGGAGGGGGTAAGCACTGGACATGTGAGAGAAAGGAGCTGCAGGCGCCTGGCGCGCAAGAGGGGGCGCTTGGCGCAGGAGAGGGGGGCAGCTGGCCCTGGGTGCGAGACGGGTGCTGGCTGATTAAAGGAGAGGGTGTTGGTTTCTGTTTGGGTAAGGGTAGGAGGTGGGTGTATGACACTGGTGGGTAGTGCCATAGTATGGAGAGCTGTGGGTGCTGGCAGCATTATGTCCATGTACCATATGTCTGTGGGCACTACCTGCCCATTCAGTACTGGCATTACCACCTATCTACAAGGAGTTGTACCATATTCTCGTACTGCCCTCACTGCTGTACATGATCTTTTGTGCAGGAGTAAAGCTCGGCATGCAGTCAATCCCCATAGCCACGGCTTGTACTGTGTATCACAAGTTCTTCCATGAGACGGCGCTGGATGCCTACGACCCCTACCTGGTGGCCATGTCTGCCATTTACTTAGCCGGAAAGGTGGAGGAGCAACATCTCCGGACAAGGGACATCATCAATGTGTGCCACAGGTAAGTGGTGGCTTTTCTGTGGGCACCATAAGTGGACATCACCTACCGGTTGCACACTTGTTGCGTTGGTCAGTGATTTCATTGGTCCTTGTCTATAATCTAGCTCGTCCCTCTTCCATACTTTACACTGCAGGATAAGATTCAAATGGAGTCTCACACACTCTTCTAGTAACTAGGACCTCTGTGATCTGTAGCTACATTTCTCCTATCGGACTCCGTTCACACCCTGTACTGTTCAGTCAAATCAGAGGAGTACTTTCTACCTGCCCTCTCTGATGCTTTCCCGTGGAGACAGGATGACTCCTCTTTTTAGTAAGACATATTTTCTTTATTCCTTCCAAAGGTATCTGAACCCGGGAAGTGACCCCCTGGAAGTGGACACCAAGTTCTGGGAGCTCCGGGATAGCATTGTACAGTGTGAGTTATTGATGCTTCGCCTCTTGCAGTTCCGCGTCTCCTTCATACATCCACACAAGGTAAGTGATCCTGAGCAGGACGCTGGCGGCTCCTTGCTCCACCCTAATATTTATTATATTCACGCCCTGAGGATGCAGATACGTGTTGCTTACCCAGACGACACTGATGCAGTACATGTCTTCTTCTCCCTAGTACTTGCTGCATTACCTCGTATCGCTAAAGAACTGGATGAACCGGCACAGCTGGGAGCGGACTCCTATTGCCACCGCTTCTTGGGCTCTGCTCAGGGACAGCTATCACGGGGACATCTGCCTCCGCTATGAGGCGCAGCATATAGCGGTGGCCGTCCTATACTTTGCTCTGCAGTGTTATGGGGTGGACGTTCCAGGAAATGAGAGTGCGGAAACTCAATGGTGGAAGGTGAGGACACTACGGGTGACAAACCATTGGGAGGTTGGATGGAGGTGTATTACGATAAAAGGGGAAAGAAGTTGTCATTTTGGTTCTGTTAATAACCTTTTTAACCTTTTGTTCTCTATCTCGTAGGTGTTCAGCGAAGACATTACCAAGGAAACCATAGACAGTATAGTATCTGAGCTCATCCACATATATACTATGGATACAGAGATACCATGACCTGTGGACTGTCTAAAGAAATCCTCATAAACCGTAGGCCCTCGCTGTGGGTCCAGTGCCGGGACATGTTTTTCCTTCTTTGTACAGGATGGCAGACGCTGGAGAGTCCGGAACCCTTCAAAATGAGACGTTTATTGGAGATCCTCTGTTATTTTGAGGATTTTTGTGCCATCCTGTGGTGGAAACATGATTTTGCAGGTAGCTGAGATATAACCTGTAAAGATGGAGCATTCTTGTAGAGGCTGCGGCGGTACGTATTAGCATAATGTATGTCTTTAGCCTAAAACGGTACAATATTCTGTGTGAGATGTTCATCAGCTGGTAAGGAGGATGTTTGTAGTGAGCCAGTACATCAGCTTACAGCCTGCTACAACATTACTATGTAACATAAAGGGACACCAGGACGTAATAAAAACCTCAGATGAAAAACACACAACAGATTCCATTGTATCATTATTTATTAAGCCCAAAGTGCAAGAGGAGTCAAAAACCGAGTACCCCCTTCTATTGGTATAGACAGAGGATGGAATTCCAATACCCTTCAGCTATTGATTATCAGTCAGTGTGACCATCTCTTTAAAAGCAGAAGTTCTTTCAGCATTAAAGGGTGTGTAATCACAATACCATGGATTTTTTTTTTTAAGACTGATGGAAGGGTTAAAAATAGAGCAATTTTAAATGCCCACAGCATACACTGTAAGCGGAAGTGCATCTGCCCGGCACATAAGTACTGCTGTACATGCACGCAAAGCCTCTTGGCTCATAGGATAAAAGATGAATGAGAACCTGCGCTGGTTAGTGAGACAGCATTTCATAATGAGGACCAATGATGTCAGCTGTGGGTGGGATTTTACAGTCGGAACAGTCGGTAATTGGGGAGAGATGGAAAAGAGGCAACGCCTGGGTGCACCAACTACGAGATTTACATCTAAATTATTTTGCTGTTAGACTAACCCACACTAGTACTAAAGGTTTGTTCCGGATTGGTGTTACAGCAACAGCTAAACCATGGGGTACCTTACCTGTTTTAGGGAATCCTTTAAGTGTAACTCTAAAGTTATAATGATTTTACCAAATAATTATATGATTTCCCCCTTTAAAAATAAACAGAACGATTCCCATATTGTGCTGTTCGTCCTTTTCTTTCCAAAGTTATGGCATTTTTTGTTCTGAAAGTGTTTGCCAAAATTCTTTCTCACAAGAGGTGAAGTGGGTGGAGACTAATGTCTGTCAGTCTATGCCCTCAAGCTGAGGCCAGTTAGCTTGCCCACAGATCCCACGATGCTTTGTATTCTCTCTCTAAGTAACTTGGCATTAAATACTTTTAGTTTCCCACAAGTAAATCCACTGCACAGTGCACATACAGGATGTATACGGTGACGGCCTGGAAGCTTCCATCACATGGAGGAGCAGGGAACCAGTAATAAGTGGAAGAAATCATTAGTACATGAAGTCTATGGATGTGCTGTGTGAGCTTTAAGGGTTAATCGCTTATCTACACAGAGCTGAAACTGCCCATGACAAGGTGAGAGAAGGGAGTAGCATGAGGTGCAGAGAAAGTTCTGTAGAATCACTGGGGCTCATTTACTCACCCGGTCCATTCGCGATCCTGCGGCGCGTTCTCCGACATTGATTCGGAGCTTGCCGGGATTCACTAAGGTCCGTGTGCCCGATATCCACCAGGTGTCCCTCTTGCGCCGAGGTCTGCCGGGGTTCACCTTCTTTGTCCCGGTGTATGTGAGTGTTATTCTTGCGTGAAAGCTGGCGCCGATGCGCCACAATCCGATCGCGTGCGCCAAAAACCCGGGGCAATTCGGCGCAAATTGAAAATATACGGGAAACCCGACAAAAATGCGCGATTCGGACCCTTAGTAAATGAGCCCCACAGACTGGAATGTAGGGACTGATAGGGAACAGGGGATATATCAATGAGTAAACCTCCAACCTTGTAAATGGAAAGGGGGGAACTCTTGATATTGTATGAATATTAATGTTATTTCTACTATGTAAAACCTGTAAAAGAATTTTGTATGGAAAAAGAAATGTAATCAAAATGTATTAAAAAAAAAAAAGAACAGGGGAGATCTTATACTTCACTATTCTGTGCGGGGGACAAATGTATCCACTGTTCTGAACACATCCAGCTCTGGTACATACACAGAGAGCGCTCTGTCACATGACCTCCTCCTCTGTGAGCAGAAAGAAGCAGCTCTTTCCCTCACATGAAAAGGATAGAAACACCGAGATAATCTGAGGGCTATAGCAAGGAAACTGCTGCATATAGTTAACAAAGATAATAGACAAAGTGGTTTTGCATCCCAAGAGCTATTGATTTGTGGAAAAAAAATAAACTTTACAGTTACACTTTTTAAGTATCCAGAACAGAGTTTAATCAATAACTGAGCCAGGTCTTTGATAACATAATGATGTGACCCAAAAATACTGGATCCTTCATTCCTACGAGCCACTCCAGGTAATTGTGTTATAAAAGACATGTCTAGATCAAAACTGTTGCTTTTCCTTTAACGGGAACCTGTCTTTGTCTTTTATGTGCATCTTCATTACAATATAATTGTGTGTTTTAGCTTACCTTGCACTCTGACAGAATCGTGTTCTCATGTCTCAGGTTTGTTTTGGTTTGGATGCATTTAAAAAACGTGACCTGTCTGTGCTGCTCACTCCTGCCCCCACCTTTGGGCTCCTGTACAGCTCCTCCCTCCCCTACTGTGAGCTCCTTCATTGTGTGAGTAAAGGAGCAGGAGAGAAGAGTTGTACAGGAGCACAGCGCTGTGGACTGAGCAGCACAGACAAGAAATGTGTTTCTTTAAGGCAGGTATAGGTTCCATGCCTCTTATCTGGTGGGAATGTGGACTCATTCAGGGACGCAAGCTATCTTCAAATTATATAATGAACTTTGCTGAGCAGGCGCTGCTATCCATGTTTCCTGGTCCAATCTCAAAGTTTATGCCCATGAGACAAAATAGTCCCTCATCTGTGGAGATGCCACGTAGGTCCCACCAGGTTACAGTGGATAGAAGCCCTTGACTCAATTATGCACATGGAAGAAGAATATGCTAGTGATGATGGGAAATATGAAACCATCCATAAAATCCTGGCCCCCTTGACTCGCTTTCCAATCCCACCTATCACAGCTGCCTGGTTAACCAGGCACGGTATCTGTGGTGGGTACGTAAATCTTAGCCCATCTTAAAAAAAAAAAAATATATATATATACAGGCAGTCCCCGGGTTACGTACAAGATGGGGTCCGGAGGTTTGTTCTTAAGTTGAATTTGTATGTAAGTCGAAACTGTATATTTTATAATTGTAGATCCAGACCAAAAAAATTTTGGCCCCAGTGACAATTGAAGTTTAAACATATTTTGCTGTAATGGGACCAATGATTATCAATAAAGCTTCATTACAGACACTTTACAGCTGATCATTGCAGCCTGGGACTATAGTAACATCCAGAAAGCTTCACCAGAGGTCAGTGGGGGTCTGTCTGTAACTATGGGTTGTCTGTAAGTCGGGTGTCCTTAAGTAGGGGACCGCCTGTATATTATAAGAATATACACACTTCATGTGCACATTTTTTGATTGTCATGGGATATAAAGTAGCTGAATCCGGCCCATGTTCTCTCTTTAGTCCACGATTAAGACCGTATAGCAAAACTTTATTAACAAACTATTTTCTGTCATTTATAAGATCATTGAAAATGCAGCATGCTTTAGATGTTTTTCTCCATGAGCTTCTGTATAGACAAAAATGGCAGAAAAATTTGCAAAATATTATAAATTAAACAATGTGACTAAAAACACAACATAAAAAATGCTGCAAACTACATGAGGACCTACCCTTACATCTTCGGCGTGCAGCTCCTCGTAGCATGCACAGAACACTAGCTTCTCTGACAAGGGCGTGCAGCTACGAGCAGCTGCGCGCCGAAGATGTAATGGTAGGAGGAGAAAAGAGGCTACTGGGGCGTGAAGTAGCCGCGAAGTGTAGCCTCATGTCCGGCTACTCCACACCCCAGTAGCCGCTTAACAAAATTTACATATTAGTCTAATAAAGTTTTCTAAAAGATAGTGGAGACGTGAGGATTAGCTCTAAAAAGGGCTATCCTCACGTCCCATACATCCACCTACCACCCGTTCTACCTTTATAGGTAGAATCGCGGTGGTAGGTTCCCTTTAACTGTAAAGTTTATAACGTTTTTCTATAGATAAAACTAACGCTTTCCGATATACATTCATTACCTTATTGCAAACTTTTGTCTGCTTCAGCCCTCCACTCTGATTGCCAGGAAGAAACCGTGTGCGACAAAAGAAGTGGCCTATGGACCCAGGGTAAGCAGGAGGTGACGGGGCAGGGCTATACAATGTGCTTGTTCTTGGATCTGCTCAGTAATTTAAGGAAGCAGCTCCTTCATGTCATCTCTGCCCTGACTACTGTCTGACTCTCACGTTCCCACACACAGTCCACCTCTCCTCCTGCAACCACTCACTGATCAGTTACTACTGTTGCTCAGATCAATCCATAAATTTGCTCTGCACACCTCCCCTTATCTTTTTGACAAAGCTATAGTCAGGAAAGTGAGAAGAAGGGGGGAGGGTCAGCACTGCTGTGTGATCGACAGAATGAAGACTATTTACTTCTGTGTGTGCTCTGTATCCTCCCTCCTCCTGCATGTCAGCAGCTGCTTTTTTATTGTTCTCTGTACTCCCCCTCCCCTACTGTACTGGTAAGGGGAGAGACTGATGCCATCTGTTTAACAGCCTGGCTTACACATCCATCTTAGCAGGTACTATGTATAGTAGTCATAAGTCTGTATCACGTCAACATCTGCAAAGAGTTTGTAAGTTCTCTCCATGTTTGTGTGGGTTTCCTCCCACACTCCAAACCATACTGGTAGGTTGATTAGATTGTAAGCCCCATGGGAACAGGGGCTTATTTGTGTATTGCTGTGGAATCTGTTGGCACTATATAAATAAAGGAACTATTATATTATTATCATTATAGGCCATACTGTGCACAGTATTAGGGTACATTCAGACAGCCGTATGCCCGGCTGCAGCCGGGGGGAGGGGGCATACAGCTGTGCGCTGGAGAGAAGGAGGAGATGACCCCTCCATAGAAAAAAGTGCCGCACGGGAACACATACGGAGAAAGATGGAGCATGCTATCTTTTCCCAGTGTACGGCGCAGATACGTACCGCCGCCGGGCCGCCATTGCCCTATATGCGGACATATGTACGTCCCCATAGACGGCCATCTGAATGTAACCTCACAGTGTGTAATGATCTGTGTGTAGGCCATTGTTAGTATGGATGTGATGATGTAAAGCTGACACTGAATGTATCTTTCAGGTTAGGGTCCCATCTGTATTGTAAAGTAGAAACGCTGAGGAAAGGTTTCAGTCTATGATTGGCTGCTAGTGGAGAGTTCCTGTGGAGGACTCAGTATTATGGGAAGGGAGGGAAGCTGCTCTGTCCTCTAGTTCCCTTAGCTGATGTCACAACCATTAAGCACCCGCCTACTTCAGGAGAAGCTGGAGATGATTTTACCAGCAAGGCCGATAGATATATTGGGCTGGATCTCAGGCTAAGAAGAAGTTAGCAGCATGATTTTGGTATTGTTGGAATTGTTGTAAAATTCTTGTAAAATTCTCTCGAGCTAAGCCTATCCTATTTTTGTCCAGATAACTTCCGAGTTATGCTTTAAATATCAAATATTGAACAAAACACGCATTATCAAAGCTGAGCTTGTAGAATAGTTTCATATTTTTTTATACAGACAAAGTTTTTGCCTATTTAAATTTTGAAATTCCAATACAGACTTGTATATACTATACAGGGTGTTGTTCTTCATATATAACTTTTTTTGTTTTATAACAGGCAGGTAAAATTTTTAACATTTGTGTAGCAATTTAAACAAAATCAGCCATTCAATACAGTATTATGCTTCAGGGAGGCCTCCCAATATGAGTTTTTAAGCTCCGCCCTGTAAAAATGTACAAGCATTTCTCTTTATAAAAAAAAAGGAAAGAAAATAAAGAGAAAAAGAATAAATTAAAAAAAAAAAAAAAAAAGACGGCATGGACATATTGCACTGCTCCCAACCCGCACCTACCCCCCCAACCCCATAAAATAATAAGCAAAGCACGCTTACATTTGGCAGATTTATACAGCAGTAGTGGCTTTTTGTTATATTTTTTTTTGTATTTTTTTTTCTTTTTTTGGTTTTTAAATATATAATTCTTTGTATCATTTGTTCTATCAATATATCTACAATATATCATGAAAAGAAGCCTGCAAATGAACAGTAATATTACACATTTTATCGTTTTGTTTTTTTTTTTTTTTTTGCAAATTAAACACCACTTTCTTTTTTTTTTTATTTTTAAATATCGTTACACTCATATGCTGAAAGAAACAAAGTTGCATCTTTTTACTTTTTGATTTTTTTTTCTCTTTTTTTTGCTGTGTTTTTTTTTTAATTACGGTTAATATATAGTTTTTTTTTTTTTTTTTTTTTAAGCAGCTACTTCGTTGCGGTCTTTCAACATAAAGAATGGCTTCAACCATCAAGAGCTGGTAGTTCTGAGTGTCACCATGGGTATTACACAGATGTTTTTTTGGAAAGAAAAATGTATTCTCAAAGGGAATCTGACACAGGTTTTGTCCACCACAAACCATTCCCAGTCCCTTGTAGGTGTAAGGATATAGATTTTGGACATTTATTTATTTAGGTGTTCTGACCACTCCATCCCTTTAATTTCTGTTTTCACGTCTATGCTAATTAGGAGTAAGTGCTTCCTGGGCATTACCAGAGCCCCACTAGATTCTAGTTCCATTGCCTGCTCCTGTGGCAATTCTACTCTGTCCATTGCCTCGTTCGATACTTCCCCCATTCACTGACGCCATCTTGCTATCTTCAAAATTTGCTTATGCTCATTAGATTTTCGTGTACTGCCTCCTTCTCCACACTGCGACTACAATTCCCAGAATTCTCTGATGAAGAGAAAGAGTGCACAACAACTTCAAGAGTGCATGTGTGAGATTTGAAGAATGATGACATCCAGTGGTGCACCAGCCATGAGGCGAGTTGAGCCTCTATCCTCAGACAGCACCATCTGCAGCAAGATGGTAGACAAAGAACTTGACACGTAAAGGGAACCTGTCAGCAGAAATTGTCCTAATTGACCACTACCACTACTGTTTCTTTCATGACCCAGTGCGGTGGCATCATCCAGAAAATCAACTTTGAAGTGAGATGCAACCTAGTTTTATAAAGTTATGGAGGCAGAGATTTTAACACTGAAGTCAAGCTCTCTCTTCCTCAGAAAGCCCTTTTCACTGTTACTTATGGTTGTGCATCCTGGGACATCACTAACCAGATCTCCTGAAGTCCAATGCATGATGTCCATCACAAAGGAGGAGGCTTTCAGAGCTCCCACCTTGACTTCAGTGTCAAACTTTCCGCCTCATTGACTTTATACAACCAATTTACATCTCAGAAAAAGTTGATTTGCTGGTTGATGCCATCACCCTGAGACATAAAAAGAAACAAAAACTTGAAGGTGTTACGCTGCTTGACAATATACTGGTAGTGGTTTATTAGGCCAATTGCTGATGACAGGTTCCCTTTCAGAAAAGCCCAATTAGCATATTTATGCTAATATATGCTACATATAACATATTATATACATTATATATATTTTATTTTTAAATCTTGGATTGCTGCCGTTTTTTCTTGTTATATTTGGATGGACTTCTTGTCAAAGTGCTAGGCTGTGCACCCGAGTATTTTTTCACTATTTTTTGCACATTTTTGTACATGTGTGTGTATATATATATAATATATACAAAAGGAGAAGTGGTCTATGGAACCAGAGTCAGCAGGAGGTGAAGGGGCAGGGCTATGCAATGTGCTTGTTCTTGTCTCTGATCAGAAAAGAAGCGGCTCCATCATGTCAGCTCTGTCCTGACTACTGTCTGTCTCTCACATTCCCACACACAGTCCACCTCTCCTCCTGCAACCACTCACTGATCACTTACTACTGTGCATAGATTAATCCATAAATTTTATATATATATATATATAACAGAATTTATAAGGGGTGGAGTTATCCAGTCATCTATATAATGGTATTCCTGGTGCATCTACAAGGTTCTGGTGATGGTTTGTGGTGGACGAAACCCGTGAAAAATTCCCCTTTAACGACCCTTTGAAATATATATATATATCTTTTTATAATGCTTTTGTCATATTTTGCTCCTACAAGGCTACAGAAACAAACTTTTATTCACCTTGCAAGAACAGCAACTGTGACCTAAATGTCTTGTTTTTGTGCAATACCCGTGGAGCACGGTAAAAAGAAAGCAGGCATATATTATTATTTTTTTTCATTCAAAATGCAGGAATTCCCATGGCTTATATTTAATGAAAAGGTGAATTTTTTTTAAATATATATATTTTTTTATCATATATAGTTCTAGGCGGCATCCAAAAAAACGCAGGGGCTGGAGGCGTCACCTTATTTGGCTAGCTTGCAAGTAGAACAAGTTCTTTTTTTTTTCGCTCTCTTCCACAGTCCGCTCGTTTTGACTGTGAGATTCCGCTGGAATTCCAGTAGAACAAGGCGGGGCCAATAGTTTCCGTAGCTTCTCCAGTCGGCATACGTATGGACGTTAAGTTCTCCTCTAGCACTTTTTTTTACCTTCACAACGTCGTTTTATGTCTTGAGGGAATTTTTTGAAACTTTTTATTTCCAAAAAAAAAAAAAGTTTTCGATTTCAACCAAAAAAAAAAAAAAAAACACCAAAATTTGTATAACATTGTAATGCATAGACGAGGGTCTTGGGGTGAGAATCTGTTGTATGACGGGTTCCTATTGGAATGTATGGACTCTCTTAGCAAATCATTGCAGGATACTCATGCAGGAAATTAGGACTGGGCAGCACAAGATGGGGCTAGAGGGTGTGAATGGGGGGAAAAAAAGCATTCTCAAAGCTTAAAAGTCCAAGGGGAAAAAATATGTCTTGTTTATTTGAATTTTTTTTTTCTAAAAATCGAGCAGCAGAGATGTTACAATCCATGCAGTATAACTGTATGTTATAATATACACCTAATACTTTCTGATATTCACTCTGCTATTCAGTATTGATTAGTTTTAGCTAGTTCATGCCATTTAAAAATTTACGCAAAAAAAAAAAATTTCCTGCAACATTTTTGCAGATTTAATTTATGTTTTTGACATTTTTTAAATGATGTTTTTTGTGTGTTTGTGTGAAAATTGAATGTATTACTTTCTAATTAGTTTTATCTCCTAATAAATCATACGCTATGTCAACTTTCTGGGTTCTGACATTGATAGTGTGTATGTGATTATAACTAAAGCTATTGCAGGATGTATCTTCAGCTATATATATATTTTATTTTGTGGGAGGGGGGAAAAAAGAGGATCATTACTTCCCTTATTACTCGATAATCTGTTTTTGTTAGGAAGGCCCCCCCTTATTATACTATGTAGTCTAAGGAAGAACCCAACAGAAGTTGTTCTTTATCTCTGCACTGCCTCCGCAGGAGAATGTAGTTATTACAAATTCATAGTCCTCCAGAATGAGGGACACTCTGTTTCTATCGCCTCTCTGTTGTATCAGATTTCCATAATAGGGCATTAGTAAGAGGAATGTGCAATGTGAATACAAAATGGCCTCATGGTATAGTAAAATAATCAATGTTTGATGATTGCCTTATTTTAGATTGTTTATCAAGTTGAGCTTTTCCCGAAAGCTCTCATTTCTTAATTCACCTGTGGAGCCCTGCCACACACTGTAGTTATGCATCATGTTTTGGGCCAGCATAAAGATTTTTTTTTAAATATCTATGGCCACTTTCGACAGGAAGAGTAAGACATAGTTCAAAATGGTGGGAAAACTGAGTCATTGATGACCTCTTTGTTTTCTTTGAAGGCTTTTTTTTGTTCACGACTGGAGTTGTCAATACTGGCTTTTGTCGATTATCGTGGATTCTTCTGAATGCCCCAAGGACTGTTTTTTTTCTTCCTCGCAGGTAAGAATGAACACAATGACTAGGGCTAGGAATACATTTTGGTCTTCGGTAACCTTGGTGTTGTAGTATATTTTACTTTTAAGCTGTTTCCGCTGTAAATGTAGACTTTGCCGACACATCAGCAGTTGCAAAAAGTTCTATTATCTTGTCATTCTGGTGATTTTTCTGAAGACTGGTTTGGTGTTCTGTTAGAGAGAAGTCTCCACACTGTGCAAAGGACTTTCGGGATTGGAAGAAGCAGCCGATTTGCTAGTGTCTGTGGTCAGATAGATGCCACTATCAATGGCATTGTTGTTCTTGTTGGGAGATGGGGGAGGAATGGACCACAGCACCCGGCCCGGAGCCTCCTCACTATCTTCCACATCGGTATCATCAATAAGGGGGATGTTATGGATGTAATCGTTGATAAGAAACTCAGGGGTAGCCATGAAATTGTGAATGGAGGTCTTGGATTCAGGTTTCTCTAGGCCTTCGTAGAGGGAACTACGGAATGCTTTCACCACCCGGATCTAAAAGGAGTTAGGGTTAGGTGGATGTGAAGGGGGAAAACCCAATGATAAAATGGGGGGGGGGGGGAGGAGGCAGGAAGAAAAGAAGGGAAAATAAATTGAAGGGAAAATGAAGAAAAAAGAGACAGTATTAAAAAATGTAATTAAACGAGGCAACTTTTTGAGGGGGAATCTCAGTCCACAATAATTTTGCAGATGATGATAAAAGCATGTTTGTTTTAATGTATCTTAAAGGGGTCGGTCATTTTACTTCATGTTTTATGTAATGTGGGAGCATGGTATCCACTAATTTACCAATAAACATCTATTCATAGTTCTGCACAGCTTTATTTATACATAAAGCTCCAGGTTTAGAAATGTATTTTTCCTTATCAGCTGCTATTCCTGTCTATAAAGTGTCTGGTGATGACCAATCTGTCCATGAGAAAACGCCCTACTATCTTACATGACATCTACCACCAGGATGAAAGACTGTATGCAAATGAGCCTGAGGGGCTCCATACTCCATTAACACCTATGGAGCCCCTCAGGCTCATTTTCATACAGCCATCCATCCTGGTGGTAGATACCCTTTAAGGTCCTGGCAGGGTGATTGCTCATGGACAGTTAGAGATCACATGACCTTCAATCTGCGGTCATTTTTTGAACAGGAATGTCTGACTGATGAGGTAAAGGACATTTCTGAACCGTGAACTTTACTTTGTGTTTTGGGAAAGTTGTGCAGAACATTTAATAGATGCATATTCATAAATTACTTAATATCCCGCCCCCCACACTTACACACACATTACAACAAACATGAAGTAAAGTGGCAAACCCCTTTAAGAAGTTCTAAAAGTATTTTTGGATATCAATGTAACACCTAAATCCCTACCAATCGACAAAACAGGGGGCCATGACACTTCATCCTCTTTAGTACATGATAGGGTGACAACTATACTAACTCCGCCCATGGGAGGGGCATCAGTACCAGTCACATCCACACATGTAAAGTTATTACAGTCAAGGTGCCCTATATTCTGCCAATTCATTGGGGTCTTGGGTCATTGATGGTCTTCAGAATATTGATGAATACTAATGCTAATAAACATTTATTTAAATTGGTTAAAATTCTTTATTTAAATTATTGTGAAAGAGAAGCAACACAGCACATTCCTGTGGACTGAGATCCTATAGAAAGTCACATTAGGCTGTAATATTTGTAATAAAGATGTCTATGATATGTGTTTATGAAAAATTAGGATATACGTACACTGACACGTATCAAACAAAAGATGAGAAAGACAATTCACGTCAGACAAGACAGAACACATACAGTGATGCTCTACTAATAGACTACTCATTGGAACATACATTCACTATGTGACATCTGACAGATGCAATGACATGTCACATGATACTTAAAGGCAAACGTAAAGAGCAGAAACCAAAATAAGTGAATTGCCAGCGGTATCCATTGCTTTAGAATATTTTCTTCATATTATACTATGTTTGAAATGAAATGCATATTTTTTTAATACATTTTTAGAATTTACAATTTTATCTATGCAGCTTGACAAATTTGTTCTATGTTCCATTGATTTGTTATGGAGCTCTGGGACAGCCGGTCCCAGAATATCTAAACATTCCGGGCGGCCCAGGTCACTCAGTGGGTCCTAGTGGTCAGACCCCAATGATTAAGGGATAAATAAATGTCTTTGAAAAAAAAACTTTTATGTTAAGTGTTGAATTTACACTTAGAAAATGTTCTTTTAAAAAAAAAATTTATAAAACTTTTTAAAAATGATTACTATATACGGTATATTGCTAGATAAATCATTTTAACATATTGTACATTTCTATAGTGGGGTTTTATGATTTATTTCATTTTCCCTTTTAATTAAAAAAATCTTTATATGAAGACTCGATCTAACAATGGGGCTACATAGGTATTCTTTTGGCTTCACTTTCCAAATTAAAAGTTAACACAGTAGACGTATGGGCTCCAATCACACTCACTGCTTTTTATGTCTTTTTGACAAAAAGCCAGAGGAGGAGCTAAAAGGAAAAATGTGCCTCCTCTTTAAAAGGCACAAAAACACAACAAAAACTTAATTTGTGCCTCCCGCTGACGGTAGTGGGCTACATTCGCCTCTTGTTTTTTGATAAGCTCAGCATATATGCCGGGAAAGCTCCCAGAGTATATGCTGTGTGTAGCAGACAAAGTCTCCGTCTCTGTTTTTTAGCAAATTTTTCATGTTGAAAAAGCCCCCTTATGCTTATAGCTGTGTTAAGGAAGGCTAGGACACAAAGACAGGGACCTCTGTGCCCATAGGAGGCCCCTGCCAGTGATTATAATAGGACTTGATGTGGCTGACACTAGCCACTCACTGGCTTAATGAAGCTACAAGAGTCAATGGTGTCTGCGTTTTTAAGACCATGTAAGTACAAGTCCGGGTGGCTTAACCGCCCCACCTTGCACTCAGACCCAGTTGCCATTTCTAGAACACAAGTAAAGGATACAGGAGATGTCCCTGAACCTGAACGGAAATGTTGGGTCAGCACATCTATATATAAGGGGCCTTATATTTAAATGGACGGGGGCTCAATATTTGAATCTAAGGGGTAATCCTGTGCACTAGGTCTTATTGGTATCTATTTTTATTTGTGAAAGTTACCAGTAGCTACAACCTTTCCCACTCTAGGCTTACAATATTCTTACCCAGTTTTTTTTGGTAAAATTAGGCAACTCATGCTAATTTTCGGGTCTACTAATACATATACAGAACACATTGCATCTAAGACTAATAAATATGCACGCCTCCAGAGTGACGTCACTGGGAAGAAGTGATTATGACTGCTGGAGGAGTGCATAACTATTAACCTCCAGCCTGAGGCTATTAAGCATATTTCTTAAGTCTTTTTGTCGACAAGTCAACACTAAAGAAGATGTGTTCGGGGATCGGGGAGAAACCGCGACAGGTTAGCTTAGTGTTAGTTTTCCTTTAATTCTTAGTATACTATTTATCATTCAATATGAGATATTTTATACACTGAATTCTGCAGTTTTTTTCTTTAAATCTTAATAAACTTTAGATTTCCCATGTAGTACCCACAATAGTAGTAGTCATACTACACATGGCATATCGAGGAAGTAGAAAGTGATTCTTCCTGTACAAAACCTTCCACAAATCGACAGACCTGGTTGAGACAACTTTCAGCACTGAACCCGTTTCTCAGAAGGAGGGGGTGGGTCTGAGGAACAGATGGAGGGCACAAAAGTTGACTTTCATTAAAAATCTAAGCAATGGATAAACCTTTTTTTTAAGTGAGGGTGATGAGGAATGACTATAAAAATGAAAAACAACAACAAAAAACATGCTCTAAAAATAATCATGTGGATTAAGAGTAGCTGTGCACAGCATGGAGAGCCAATGAATAAGAAAAAGAAAATGTAAAAATTCAAGCTTTTTTTTTTTTTTTTTGATGGAAATGCACTCATGCTGCACTTAAGACCCGTAGGAAAGGGAACCAAAGGAGGGAAAAAAAAAAAGATCAAAATATTTATCATGACTGTGTTCGGCGTGACGTGTAAAAATGAAACAACAAAAAGGAGATTCAGCCCACACAGTGACACAGCCTTGACTGCCTGGAGACGTAGCTCCAATCCAATCATGCACTTTAGGCACAGTAAACATTCGAGTATTAAAGCCCATCATTGCTGTATAAAGGGACTAGCTTTGACTGACCAGCCTTTTGTGGAGCAAGGATTGTAGCATGCAAGGAAATTTGGTGTTCTTCCATGCCCAGGGTGGGAAGAAATGGAGGAAATGAGGTCAGGGGTTAAGGGAAAAAGCTGATGGAACACTGAGTGTAACACACCTAGAATTGCTGGATAAGTGAATATGAAAAAAAAAATAATAAATAAGGCTACAAGCGTGACTTTTTTGTGAATGTATGTTTTTTTTTTCTATCAAAAATAAATTTTGAATTTTTACTGGGACTGCTAAATTATTCACGTTCCCAGTTTATTAGGCGAGGCTTGCTAATTCTAAATAATTTGGCAAATTTTTCTAGACGTCTATTTTTGTACAAAAATTGAAATTTTTAAATTAAATTGAAATTTCGTTTGTCAGTTATAAAAAAAAAAAAGAGAAAAAAATAAAATTTTTAGGCCAACGAACAGAGAATTTTATGATTTACTCTATACATACAATATTCCATTGTTTGATAATTAATTGTGTAATAGATTAAGATGTAACAAATTTTATAAGCCTCTTGTAAAAAAAAAAAAAAACTTTTTAGATTATAAATTTTAGAATATGGAAGCCTCAAATTGATATGATGACAGATAAAAGGCAAATAAGCTGAAAAGAAGAATGTGCTTAATGGTGAATACAGAATGGCAGAAAATAAAAATAAAAACTAACATAGGAGGGAAAAGCATTTCTTGAAGAATAAGCTCCAGCAAAGGAAGAGCTGACTCCATCAATCCATTTTTGGGAACTAAAAGTTCTGAGGGAGGAAAAGCTCGCAATTGTGCAGTCAAATCGGAGAATGAAATGCATAAACTTTCCAGAGCCCTTGATCAAGATTTCATTTCAGGATCAATAGATTTAAAAAAAAAATTTTTTTGTTATATTGTAACTTTTCTCCCATTTAACATGATGGGACATATTTTTAAATATGTAGTTTTGTAGTTTTAGGAATTTCAGACATAAAATATTTAAAAAAGTTTTCCAGGATGGGATAAGGAAAACCTTGACTCTGCTAGCTATCTTGTAAGGCAGCTCCCTTGACATTAAGCATGACTTTCAGGAAGCCTAATGACATGATTCAGGTTTAAAGCCAAACCAGTATATCTATTCCAGAAGGAACAGACTCCCAACTTTAGACAGCGCTGTTTCGACCTGATTGTGTCTCTTCAGTACAGCGTAGGGAACTGGTTTGGGTGAGCGAGAGGCTTGTGACAAAGTTTAGGAAGTTAAATTTCGCCTTACGGAGACTGCCAATTATGGCCGCCGTGTAGGCATCTGGAGTCTTATAACAATTGTTGCTCTACTAGGGGAGTTCCTCTAGTAGAGCATCAATGTCTATAAGACTTCACACGCCTACATGTCGGCCTTAATTGGCAATCTCCATAAGGAGAACTTTTACTTCCTGACCCTGAGCTTCATTTACTCAGCCCCGTACAGTGTCGGACTGGAGTGCCTAGGCCCACCGGTAAAAATGTTTATTGTGGCCCACCACTCTGCAGCTACAATCAAATATTACCTAATATAACCTGCTGACTGGCATTTGCCTTTAAGTTAAGTCCTCTAAGCTTAAGAGTCAGCAATATATGCCCATAAATTAGGGACTGGGGGCCTACCCTGCTCTGGGGCCCACCGGTTCACTCCCAACAATAAAATTGAGTTGAGTTCTGTTCATTTCTCTGTTTCTCAACAGATCTCAAATGATCTGTTGGGTGCTGGGTCGATCTATCACCTATCTGATATTAAGAACCCATCCTTAAAAGGGAATGTATCAGGTATATTTGGGAAATTATGGACTGGTGGTTTAGTGTTCAAAGCCAAACTATACAGGCCGTCTCCATGGGCGCATTACAAAAAGTAATAATATTTACCTCGGAGCTCTCGGCACCTGTGGAATGTTGCAAGTGAAGCCGGTATAGTACAGTCAGGGTTCACTGCGCAAGCGCCGTGGGAACGGCATGTGCGCAACAAAGCCATAGTATTATGGCAACTTCATTGAAGCAACGCAAGAGGAGGCGCTGCCACTGAAATCTTCTGATGTGAGTCCGAGACTCCTTATTGGACTCAGATCTAGGTAAGTGTGAAGTTTTTTTGTTTTTTTTTTTAATCCGCCCACTGAGAGAATTCATATATGGTGATTTGGAACACTAAGCCACATGTCCATAAGGATCTTCTAATACAGCCGGTTTGGTGTCCAGAATTAACCTGACAGATTCCCTTTAAGTAATTTTTTTTTAGCCTGAAAAACCCTTTTCACCCTGTAGTAGATTTCAAGTCACACTTGACAATTTTTTTTTTTTTAGCGTTTAGAATAATCTTAATAAATAATTATATGAATAAATTAAACTATCCCTCTAAATATTAATTTTAGCAAATATATATTTTACTTAAAAACAAATCTTTTTAGATTTCTATATTTTACACTTTCAAAAATATTGGAGTAAGGATCATTAAAAAAAAAGTAGAGCATGAAATTTAGTGTCCATTTAACTTGTAATTATTATTTTTTTTTTAATTTACAAAATGTGGGAAAAAAAAGTTGAAGAATTTTTTTTTACATGTTCAAAAAAAATTTATGCGTTGGCCTGAAATGAGTCAATCACAAGGGCTTTTTTTTTTTGCACATGATGGCTTTCCAAGGAATCCTGATGGGAAAGAAAGGTTGTTAATGGCTTTTGACAATGTGAATTTTTCAGAGCTGTTAACGGCAAGTAGGAGAGCATCCCAAAAGCTGCAAAAGCAAGAAAAAAAATGACGTAATGTTCATATATCAGCTGTCACTTTGGGCCCATACTCGAAGGTTTACTCTTTCAGGAGATTGCCAAGATTTGTCACATTTTTTGCCATGTTCTCATTTTTTATATTTTGGATTTATTGAAGTTCTTACAGTCAAGACAGAACCGCTAAATATTTTTCTTACCATTCTAAAAGTAGTTTTTTTTTTTTAATGTTTAAAAATGAGACATTCCAAGAGAAAGAAACGTGAATTTTCATGTGCTTATAGCATAGTGTCATGCGAGAGAGACGGGGCATTGGTGTGTGTGCAACTATTTGACATAAATTGAGTATTTTTTAATAAAATGCTGTCGAGAAAAGGCAACATCGACTTTTTTTTTTTTTTAAATGTTCTCGATGTCTGTTTTTGGATAAACGAGCTTTGAATATAAGGAATTTTAAATATTGTTTTAAATTTAAAAAAAATCTATTAAAACTGTAGTACAAGATAAAAACTTAAAGTGTACCATAATTTTTGACAAATTTTGCAAGAATAAACAACCCAGTTTATGTTCTTAAGGATTTTCCATATTTTTGGGCATTATGTGACTTGTAGTCTACATTTTCTAAGAGCTTTCACCCCCTCAATTTACAGTTACTTGGTATAATCCTAGCTGCTGTGACTCACTGATCCCCTTCTCCTCTCCATAGACTACTTTGTAATCTGACACCTCAGAGAGTTTATGTCCCCATTACAAGCAAGACAGAATTCAACAGAGATTTCAGAGAGGAGAAAGGAAGGTCCTAATAATTAAAGTGGAGAGTGAAGCACTTTCCTCTGCTAAAATATATTATGCAGATTCTTTTTATTTACTTGTCCTGCAGATTTTTGCTAAGTTTGTTGAAAAGTTACTGGGAATTTAATAATCATAAACAAATTCATCCCCACATTTGGAGGCAC
This sequence comes from Engystomops pustulosus, assembly GCF_040894005.1. Taxonomy (NCBI): domain Eukaryota; kingdom Metazoa; phylum Chordata; class Amphibia; order Anura; family Leptodactylidae; genus Engystomops; species Engystomops pustulosus. The sequence goes on from NC_092419.1 coordinate 95,162,735, forward strand.
AATTAGTGACTAATTTTCTCTAATTTCACTGGGCTGAGTAATAAAAAAATAACTGAAAGGCTTTATTATTATTATTATTATTATTATTATTATTGCATGGCCTACAAATAATAACCTTAACAGGTTTTCATTAGCCTGGGTTCACATCTCTTTTTGTGCCATACGTTGTAAGGACATGTCGGGGGGATTCCGATGTGTCCTTACAAGGCGTGGTACAGACGTATACCTATACAGTGGGATACGTCGCCTTAGGAGCCTGAGTGTGGGGGGAGGAGCACACAATTGCAGCAGTCAGTGATTGGCTGCTGCTGATGTACAGGGGGTTTGCTCAGTGATGTCACTTTCCTAATATGGATTGTGACATCACCAGGATCTCCTCCAGAGCAACTGCTCAGCGAGCCAGGTTGGAGGGATGCAATACTTTGCACCTGCTCCCCATAGGCTTCTATTGCTTGTGCTGAGCATGTACATCGCTCAGCAGGAGGCAGCAGGATGGACGTATCTTGCTGCATCTTTCCATTGTGCCTTTTTCAGTGGATGCTATGTATACTGGTCAGACGGAAGCAGCAACTATGCCCCCGCCTGCCAGTATATATCAATGTATACGCTCAGCATGTACCTCGGGTGCACTTCTGAGGTATAAGCTGAGCGTATAAAAAAACGAGATATGAACCCAGCCTGTTCATAGATGCTTCTTCTCTCACTCACTACAAGCTGTTTTTTTTTTTCTCTTGAGGGCTCAGGGGGAGATTTATCACTGACTTTTTGGTATAGAAAAATGTCCTTGCATCATATTTAGGTGTAATACAAGGACTCCCCTTCCATACAAGGTGTGCAGTTGGTGGGATTGGGCTGAAATACAGGCCTGATTCCACAGGCTGCACATGATCCGGGGCTTATTCTGAGCCAAAAGCAGGAGTGGTAGAAGGGTGATGCCGTACATGGCGTTTTTAGTCCGTTTTTAAGCATGCGTTTTCAGTCCGTTTAAAAAACGCATGCGCTTTTCACCGTTTTTCCCAATTATCTTAATGGATAAACAGGTTATAAGCAGCCAAATGCATGGTAAACGGTCAAAAACACATGCGTTTTTAAATGGACTGAGAACGCATGCTTAAAAACAGACCAAAAACGCCCTGTGTGGTAGCACACTAACACACAGAACAGGTGCAGGTCTTTCCATTATAAATTTCGTCTGTATAGTCGCCGGAAATACTTTTGACACCTGTTTTGTGTATTTTTGTTGACATTTGAAGTCAGAACCGAGATGTGAACTGGGACATATTTCTCTTCTTCTAAGTACAGGATATGTTTTTTAGAGTGCGTTCACACATTGAGTTTTTCAGATGCAGTTTCTGATGCCCAAACCAGAAGTGGAGTGAAGACAGAGGAGGAGCAGCCACTTCTTACTGATAAGTCCTCACCCATTATCATCCACACCTGCTTTAGGCTTCAAAAACTGCATCTGAAAAACTGAACGTGTGGCTGCACCCTTAGGTTTGTAATTAAGTTGGATTTGTATGTACGTCAGAGCTGGTATATTTTATAGTTGTAACTTGAGACAACATTTTTTTTTTGTCCCTGTGACAATTGGATCTTTTAAATATTTTGTGCAGTCATGGGAATACAAATTATCAATAAAACTCTAAACTAAAGTAAAGTGTCCACAAGATGTCACAGAGGGCATAGAGGTAACTAGGGGTCGTCTGTAAGTTGGGTGGCCTTAAAGGAAACCTACCATTTGATTTGATGCATTATGAACCAAATATACCTTGCCAATGCTGTAGCTTCACTGATCTGATCTTGTTTAATCCCTGAGCTGAGTGGTTATTATAAAATTCTGATAATGAGGCTCTCTCGCTCCTTAGCCTGGCTCAGAGCTTCTCCTCTCACATTAGTAATGCACAAATCAGTAGTAATCACTATGTTATCCCTGAGAGGCAGAAGTAATCAATCTCTGCACCATTCCCCAGCTACTGTGTATGAGTCATCCAGCTCAGGTTGATTAGTTCTGTCTGCAAAGTCCAGGAAGCTCTGTGTGTAATGTGTTTATGTAGGCTCAGCTCAGAGATTAAACAAGATATGTTTCTGCATCAGTGTAGAATTCTCAAGGTATGTTTGGTTCATAATGCATGAAATCAAATGGGAGCTGTTCTTTAAATTGGGGACCTCCTGTAGTTATAAAAACTGCAATGGGAGTTTCTAACCACAGACAGATAGGAGACACAATGCGAATGAGAGGTCACGATGCTTCTCTGACAAATTTCTCTGTATAGAGTAAAATCAGCCTGCAGTGAGTGTGAGGAGAGGCAAGTGCAGAATTAGAAAAGTTTAAATATTCGTGGAGACCTATTAGAGAAATTTTTGTTCTGCAATAATAATGAAAAAAAATATTGCGTATTACAATGCATTGATAGTTACAAAAATAAGTGATTATTTCAGAGATAAATATTGCAATACTATGAATATTTCCTCAAGGAAAGTATAAAAAAAAATACTTTACATAAAAAAATACCAAAAATAATGTAATTTAAAAAAAAAGAATTTTATTCTTCTAAAAAAATAAATTAATTTAAAAAACTATATCATTAATTAACGAGTTCAATGTAATAATAATAATAATAATGTAGTAAATAAACTTGTGGTTGAGTGATTCAACAATATTAGCAAAAGACAAAAAAATATTTTTAGGTAAAAAAAATAAATAAAAAATTCCTTTTAAGCATTTTTAAAATGTATTTCACTTTTTTAATGTTCATCTGTATAAGATCAGGTTTTTATTTGTCTTTTATTTCTATGTTTTATTTTATAAAAATGTTTTTATTACTATGTTACTATTTTATAACATTAATCAAAATAGTAAATGAAATAAAAATTTTTACTCCAATCCCTATAGTAAAGTTTTTTTAATTTAATAGATAGGAGCTGATTGATATCTGGTACCACAGGTTTAATGTGCAGATAAAAAGTGAAACGGAGATGGAACGCAATTACAGAAGCGACAGAAGCAGCCTTTTTGCGCACTAGGCCAGAAAAAAATAAAAATCAGTGGCAAATAAACAAAGCTGAACTCAGTATCAAATAGAAGCATGGCACTGTATGCACACCAAATATGTAAAGGGCTTTGCCCAGGATTAGAGGGTTAAAATCCTGCCATTTTTTTTCTAGAAACAGCGCCTCCTTTATCCATAGGCTGTGTGCGGTACTGCAGGTTAGTATAATTAATAAGGCTGACCTGCAATACCAAATGCAACCTATGTACCATGATGGCACTCTTTCTAAAAAAAAAATTCCGATTCACTCTATTTCTAATCCCAGACAATCCCTTTAAGAAGAAAGGAGAATATGGCTTTGGAAATTATACACCATCTTGACTGAAAAAGACCAAACAAAGCAAGAAATAAAAAGGAAAATCACGGTGAGCAGAAAAATGCAAGACTGCAAAAAAGAAGATAAAATAAGGTTTTATAAGGGTGGGTGTAATAAAAGTTACTGATGAGCAGTAAGGAAATCGCACTCACTCCCAGCAGTGCTGGTGGTATTGGCAGCAGAGAGAATTACGTGAGTGGGAGTAGAAATGTTTGTTACATCATGGAGCTGGCTGAGGACCGAGGAACGCCGACGCACAGCACCCTGAAATGAACCGCTTCTCTTGAAGGTACTCACTACCTCCATCTGTGGGAGAGAAAATGAGATAGGGTTTTCGTTTTTTCTTTTTTTTTCGTTTTTTTTTTTTTGTCATTTGAAATCTTGCTTCTTTGGGCACAGTTGAGAAAAGAGAGAACACTATTAAACAATGTCTGCAATGTAGAGTGTGAACTTCCCCTTTAAGGCCCCAATCCCAATTCATCTCACTGACAGTGTCTTTTACCAAAACAGTGGCATTGCCCATGAAGACTAGAATCCAGGGGCGTAACATATTACAGAAAAACCTGGAATGGGAATGTCACAGTACAGGGATAATGCACACAGTGATGTCACAGTACAGGGATAATGCACACAGTGATGTCACAGTACAGGGATAATGCACACAGTGATGTCACAGTACAGGGATAATGCACACACAGTGATGTCACAGTACAGGGATAATGCACACACAGTGATGTCACAGTACAGGGATAATGCACACAGTGATGTCACAGTACAGGGATAATGCACACAGTGATGTCACAGTACAGGGATAATGCACACAGTGATGTCACAGTACAGGGATAATACACAGAGTGATGTCACAGTACAGGAATAATTCACACAGTGATGTCACAGTACAGGGATAATTCACACAGTGATGTCACAGTACAGGGATAATTCACACAGTGATGTCACAGTACAGGGATAATTCACACAGTGATGTCACTATACAGGGATATTATACACACAGTGATGTCACTATACAGGGATAATACACACAGTGATGTCACAGTACAGGGATAATGCACACAGTGATGTCACAGTACAGGGATAATGAACACAGTGATGTCACAGTACAGGGATAATACACACAGTGATGTCACAGTACAGGGATAATGCACACAGTGATGTCACAGTACAGGGATAATTCACACAGTGATGTCACTGTACAGGGATAATACACACAGTGATGTCACAGTACAGAGATAATGCACACAGTGATGTCACAGTACAGAGATAATGCACACAGTAATGTCACAGTACAGGGATAATGCACACAGTGATGTCACAGTACAGTGATATCACAGTACAGGGATAATTCACACAGTGATGTCACTGTACAGGGATAATACACACAGTGATGTCACAGTACAAGGATAATGCACACAGTGATGTCACAGTACAGGGATGATTCACACAGTGATGTCACTGTACAGGGATAATACACACAGTGATGTCACAGTACAAGGATAATGCACACAGTGATGTCACAGTACAGGGATAATGCACACACAGTGATGTCACAGTACAGGGATAATGCACACAGTGATGTCACAGTACAGGGATAATTCACACAGTGATGTCACTGTACAGGGATAATACACACAGTGATGTCACAGTACAGAGATAATGCACACAGTGATGTCACAGTACAGGGATAATGCACACAGTGATGTCACAGTACAGGGATAATTCACACAGTGATGTCACTGTACAGGGATAATACACACAGTGATGTCACAGTACAGGGATAATTCACACAGTGATGTCACTATACAGGGATAATACACACAGTGATGTCACAGTACAAGGATAATGCACACAGTGATGTCACAGTACAGGGATGATTCACACAGTGATGTCACTGTACAGGGATAATACACACAGTGATGTCACAGTACAAGGATAATGCACACAGTGATGTCACAGTACAGGGATAATGCACACAGTGATGTCACTGTACAGGGATAATACACACAGTGATGTCACAGTACAGGGATAATACACACAGTGATGTCACAGTGCAGGGATACTACACATAACAATATCACAAAACATGGATAATATACAGTGATGTCACAGGACAGGGATAATACACATAACAATATCACAAAACAGGGGTAATAGACAATGATGCCACAGTACAGGGATAATTATGTCACAAAAGAGGGATAATACATGCAGTGATGTCACAGTACAGGGATAATACACACAGTGATGTCACAGTACAGGGATAATACATGCAGTGATGTCACAGTACAGGGATAATACACACAGTGATGTCACAGAATACATATAATGGGCACAGTGCTGTCACATACACATATAATGGGCACAGTGATGCCATTGAATTATGCGCATGGTGATGTCACAGTACACATATAATGGGCACAGTGATGTCACAGTACACATATAATGGGCACAGTGACGTCACAGTACACATATAATGGGCACAGTGACGTCACAGTACACATATAATGGGCACAGTGACGTCACAGTACACACATAATGGGCACAGTGATGTCACAGTACACATATAACTGGCACAGTGATGTCACATACACATATAACGGGCACAGTGATGCCACAGTACAGATATAATGGGCACATTGATGTCATTGAATTATGCGCATGGTGATGTCACAGTACAGGGGTAATTTACATGGTGATGAAGAAGTGATACCGCAGTAATAGGCTAGAGATATCACTGTAGTGGGATGATGTGCACAGTAATATCTGGGTAGTGCACACTGTGTGATGGGTGATGTGCAGAGTCATGTAAAAGCACAAAGTAACAGTGATATCACAAGACGGCATGAGGCCACCAAGTAGATGATGGATGTGACATCACTGTTCACATTGTCTGTGGGCAAATTTATCAAACTGCCTAAGCGTAAGAAAGTGCTTAGTTGCCCACAGCAAACAATCACAGCCCCCTTTTAAAATATTCATGAGCACTGGTAAAATGAAAGCTGGGCTGTAATTGGTTACACATTCTTACTCTTAGGCAGCTTGATAAATCTGCACACGGACAATGTGAACAGTGATGTCACATCCATCATCTACTTGGTGGCCTCATGCAGCAAGGATTGGACAGTGTTCACATAGTGGTACGGGCAGCACACAAACGGTATCATCACAGACAGAGGACATGACATCATTATGCAGGTACTGTGCCCGCTACTATGGTTGGAATCTCATTCCACTGTTCATTGCAGAATTTTTATACCTGGACACAATTCTATACAAGCATTTCATAAGACTGGTCAAAGAAGATTTGGGGTCTGACACAGACAGGTGAGAGACTCTACCTAAAGAGAATTACACATTACATCATCATGTCATTTCAGCATCAACAAGTCTGTGATATTTCTTTCTTATGGGTTAGAGTTCTGATTATTTAACCCATCCTGCGTAGACATAGCATTAAATAACATTGTTCTGTAGCCGCCACTAGAGGGAGCCCTGGAGGTTGTTTGTAGCTGTCCAGACACTGGGGGTCATTTACTAAGGGCCCGATTCGTGTTTTCCTGACGTGTTACCCGAATATTACCAATTTGCGCCGATTTTCCCTGCATTGCCCTGGGATTTTGGCGCACGCGATCGGATTGTGGCGCATCGCCGCCGGCATGCACGCAACGTAAAACGGGGGGCGTGGCCGAGCGGAAACCCGACGGATTTGGAAAAACCGCCGCATTTAAAACAATAAAAGTGTCGCTTGGGACGCATTTACCTTCACTTGGTCCAGCTCGGTGAATTCCAGTGCGTTCAGATGCTTTTCGGCGCAGCAGCGCCACCTGGTGGACGGCGGAGGAACTGCCTTGATGAATCCCGGCCGGCCCCGAATCCACCGCAGAGAACGCGCCGCTGGATCGCGAACAGACCGGGTAAGTAAATCTGCCCCACTATCTTGGTCTTGGCAAACTATAACCAGGAACCCAAGGATCCAGGTAGGATGTTAACATGTTTTCATACTCACCCTCTTGAGAACACATACATGCTTGGTGTAGCTGTGTATGCATGTGCCTGGGACAGGCTAAGAGAGGGTGACAAATAGCTCATGTATACAGAAACTTTCTGCTGGTTAGTTCTTCTGGTGCCAAGAACAAGTACAGAGAGAGGGGTACATGTGAATAGGCGTTGGCTGGACTTTCAGCTACAGCCGCTTGGGTATGAAGAATATCTGTGGCTGACCCTTAAGGGGGCCACTATTATGGAACATAGTAAGATTGCTACAGGTCCAATCTGGTCCAAGGAGGAGAACTTTGAAGGCTCTAATGGGTACTAAGTGTAAGAAAACATCAATTTTCTATGTGAACCTGAGACCATTTCCTTGTCCCTTTATGTTGGGAAGGTCCAAGTTATGTTCTTAGGCACCACAGGCCTGGCAGGAGGTGTCAGAGGTCACAGGACTATTCGATGGCCCATGAGGACCACGTGATTCCACTTCCTCTTGCATCACAAGAGATGTCCCCTCGTCCAAGGAGGCAAATTATTGGGCCAAAGGGGCCCTGTGACCATAGGCACTTCTGGCTAGGCTCAAGGTGTCGAAGACTGGAAGTACCACCACAGGAGCTGGAGCAGGGTAAATCTTCCAATTACAGGATTTTATCGACCTTTACCAGGGTTTATAAACTGATAGCAAGTGTTGCCCCATCTGTCCATAAGTTTTTTTTGCGGAATTGCAGCTTCTATCAAAGTTTAAGGGATTGAACTGCAATACCACACCCAACATTAGAACCGGTGTGGCGCTACCTTTTAACATGATTTTCTAATCCTGTACAATCCCTTTAAAATTATACACACAGATTCCAGGACACATTTTCAAGATATAGTTGATTACCCGAATGTCTATATTTTTTGGCAAATGATAGCGCATTTACCTACAACAAAAGTGTTAGTTTTACCCAGAATAGAATCAGAATGTTATATAGAAATATAACTTCATGTCAGGTTCCTTATTGAGCTACAAAATGGGATTTTGTGGAGAACATGTGAAACATGTAGGACTTCCCTAATGGCCCTGGATTTCTATAGGAGCTTTCCTGGTGTCTATAAAACGTACTATGTATGAACACTGGGTACTGGTTTATGTGATCACTAAAACTAGAATGTGGAAACTAAAGCAAAAAGTAATTTTATTGTGAATAAACAGGGAACTTAAAACGGCCCTGGAAAAAATAGGAATACATTTTGTATTTAGGTCTGTGGAGACAAAAGTTCCTTCAGATAGTCTTGTCTCGATGAAGGAACATCTATATTCCTGATGGGGTTACCAAATGCGAATTGTATAGCCTGGAATAATTGTCCCACTGGGTTCCTATGATACCCTTTGTTGACTTGTGAAGGTTCCACTTAGCGGCTCTGGCGCCCAAGAGGGTTTAGAAGTTCATCCACCAGTTTATATACGCACATGATAGCTGAGTGCTTGTTGGATATTTTTATCTGGTATAACCCAAGATGATAAAAATAAATATTCACATGTCCCCTATATTACAGAATTGTCCCGCTGAACTCCAGAAGACATTTGTAACATATAAAGCCATGATAGATCCCCTCAGAGCGGTACAGAAGGGAAGAGTTTGGTTTTTGTGTTATCTAATCTTTGCCTCGTTCTTGTTGCCGGTAATTCTGGACAGAAGAGAAAAGTTATCGAAACAAAACATTCAGATTATTAATTCATGCAAAGAGTTAACCTTCAGGCTTTGTCAGCAGTTCATTAGCCAGGCATGCACTACCGGAGCCCCCCTGAGATCCCACTCTATAGCTGGTGGTCATCATTGGCCTTCAGTGGTATCTAATGAAAAAAAAAGCCATACCTGAGTTTGGATTCGGTTCAGTCCACGGAACCAGAGGATCTGACCTCTTCTGAGCTCTCGTTCCGCATGGTCGATTTCTTCTTCATCCTCAGCCATTTCCTCATCTGTTATTTCATCTTTACCGGGCCCATGCCCTGCTTCCTTCAAACACTTCAACTGGCTGGTGGGAATAGTGGCAATGAGCTAGAAAAGAGAAGACCATCCGAAACGTCAACCGAAATTCGGCAAAATGATAATTGGTAGCGTGTAAGACTCGTCCTATAGGGCTACGAGTTCCAGTTGATGGTGATCTCTCTTAAATATACATTTGGAAGTTATATTTGGTGCTATGGTCCAAAACTTTTTTGTGGACCCAAAGAAAAAGCTTGTTTGTATTTATCTAATTGTATCGCTGTAAGATGGGCCCTCAAAACTATTTACACTTAAAGTGTTATGTCCGAGGAATTTATGTATCATTCAATTTCTTTGAGGGTTTGAGCTTTATTGTGTTATTAAGTAATGCCAGGGGTGTCTTCTCTGCTCCGATCCGGTGACACAATACGCCTAGAAAGCAAGTTATTGGACGCGTTGGTCATCCTGTCGCCACTGTATCTGAAGTCTATGTTATAGGGTAGAATTTACAATATTAAAGAACGACAATTATTTATTTCTCACCTGTCCCCAAACAAGCTCCCCCACTCCCACAAAGAGACACCAGAGCCACTGCTGAGTGTTTAAAGGTGAACAGCTGAAGGGCTTCCCTCCGAACTGGACGATCAAAATCTGAAGCAGAAAAGCAGAAAAGGAACGAACTGTTAGGATGTTGTGTATGGTTGTGTTCAATATTAAGATCATGCCCCAAGTATCAAAACAATCACAATTTTACATCCCTCTTATTGGAGAACCTACAGAATTACACGGTTCTCCGGATTTAAATGATGGAGAATCATGGACATGTGGGTATTGACCACAAACTTTCAATCTATCCCATATCATCTACTACCCCGTGGATGTTCATCTTAATGATGTGGTGCTATAATGTGGATACCGTGACCAAACTTGTTCCAGCGTTATGCAGACTACTGCCTCCGTTTTGTTCTAGAATTGGGTGGTGATGCCATCTCCTGAAGACCCACCAATATCTCTATGACCTGTCAGAAATACCCCTTCAATCATACATTAGATTTATACTGAATTCACAACGTCTCACCTGGACTCCGAAGGTGCCCAGCACTATGCTACAGAATATTGGATTTGCAAAAATACCGTCAAAAACATTCCTCTCTCCATGGATTTTACGGGCGTTAATTTCATTAAACAACTGCATCATGACAAAGGTGTTGAAAATGATGGTGTAATGTTCAGAAGGTGGCGAGTGCAGGGGGGCGTTTCGGCCACTGTCAATGTCGAAGAAGATTTCACCTGGAATAGAGACCATAAAATAACCATTAACCTCCAAACTCTGCGGTAATAACCAGTGACTGGAAGTGGCTTCATAGATACCCACCAACAAATAACAATGTAAAGATGATTACGAGCTGGTAGACCGCATGGCCGAGGATGTTCTTCATCATGGTGCGAGATATAAGGGGCTTGTTTCTGCCGTAAGGTTTACGTAGGAGCAATGATTCCGTAGGGGGTTCTGTCGCTAGAGCCAGTGAAGCGAAGGTGTCCATAATAAGGTTGACCCAGAGCATCTGTACTGCTTTTAATGGTGAGTCCTACATGGGTTAGTAAAAAAGTGTAAATTACTGTCTGTATACAGTATACTACTGTTTATACTGAATCTCTATGGAAGCTTGAGGTTCCCAGTATAATGGACCATGACCATTATGGGTCTTTACAAAATACGAGTTTTAGAGAGCTATAATACATCACACTAATCTGTAGAGCTTCACTATTTTACTAAGAATATCTCCCATGTACAGAATATTCTTACATGGGCTGCAGAGAGTATCCAAGGAGATCCACTCAATGTTACCCGAATATTTCCGATTTGCGCCGATTTCCCCTGAATTGCACCGGGATTTTGGCGCATGCGATCGGATTGTGGTGCATCGGCGCTGGCATGCACGTGATGGAAATCGGGGGGCGTGGCCGAGCGAAAACCCGACAGATTCGGAAAAACCGCCGCATTTAAAAAACAAAAAGTGTCGCGGAGCTTGCACTTACCTTCACCAGGAATAGGCCGGTGTACTTGAGTGCATTTCAAGGGACTTCAGCGCAGCAGAGAATGCGCCACTGGATCGCGAATGGACCGGGTAAGTAAATCTGCCCCATTGTTTTTGTCCAGAAACATTGGTACCCTTATCCATGGCAAATGTCTGCCATTACAGCTTATTCCCATTCAAGTCTATAAAAAAATTCAGCTGTAATACAACACAAGGCCTATGGACAAGTGTGGCGCTGCTTTCCTTTGGAATAAAAACAACAAATCCCATTTTACCCATTAATATCATATTATGAGTGATTGTAGAATGTAGGATTGTTTTATGACATTCACCGCACACCATGGTTTTACGCATAAAACTCTTTATCCTTTGCCGCTATCTCTGGGGAGTGCACTGTGAATATTTTAGGAAGTCCTGCCTCGCGATAGAACGGCTTAAACCTGGCCATGTCTCCCACGCAGCCCTAAAAATGTATTCCGTTCTATTCAGGGGCCCGGAGTATACAAAGGCACAAAAGGCTGCAATTATTTATATTGTACAAGCTGCCGCTTGGAAGCCTCTTGCATTCCCAAATACATAAATCAGGATCCGGGAACAATGGATATACCAAACGCTATACAGAATAGCCAAAATACAAATAATCCTCCACTCCCCCACTCAGCATGTTAAAGGGGATGGGCTTGATTGCTGGGGGGTCCGGAGTTTAGACAACCACCTTTAATAAGGACAGGGTCCTGTGCTCCCGTTGTCTATAGGACTGTTGCAGGGAGCAGCATAAACCCAACATCAATAATTTTGAAAAGGATAGGTCAATGGGTCATATCCATAACCCCATATCCATGACCCCATAGTAATAGGAGAAGAGGGATCCTGTTCTGGTGGGACACTCACAATCAAACATCCATCCAGGACTGGCACCAGCACTGGGCATACCGCGGGTGAGTGCTGGAGCCCAGAGCTGCTGGGGGCCCACATAAGGCTATACATAAGGAATCCATAGGGGTGAGGGGGGATGTATCTAATGAATCCATAGGGTGTGAGGGGGGCTTTTATAAAATAATCATGTTTTAGTTCCTGAATTTTGAATTCTGTCATGTGAGTTCACTGCAAAGGGGCCCAATGAGGAGCTGCCGCCCAGGGGCCTACAGAAACCTGGGCCCCACCCTGCATCCATCATCTATCTTACCTCTGTCCACATATAAATGCATCCCCTTTAAACTGGGTTCCTTTAAGTTCCTGTATCACTCTGTAACAGCCCTCCCCACTATTTATGGTGTGCCATTTATAATAGTGGTGTCCTACTGTAGAAAAGGTAACTTTAAGCCCATCAGATCCTAGGCCTGTGTTTGTATCCCTAGAGCCTACTTACCTGAGTGATACAGGCACCAGTAAATGCCACAATCACTGCTACCACGTTGACGGTCAGCTGGAATTGGAGAAATTTGGAAATGCTGTCGTACACGTTGCGCCCCCACATCACGGCTTTGACTATGCTGGAGAAGTTGTCATCCGTTAAGATGATGTCGGAGGCTTCCTTGGCAACATCTGTTCCGGCCAATCCCTAAGTAGGTATGAAAATACATAAACCACTTATAATAAAGGTATAATCTATGAGCCCCTCCAGCAAGTGTGACCTCTACCTCTGCATCTCCTATTGCCGCATCCCAGAGCTCATACGTTTTTGAGTCAGGGAGACATCATTCATATTTACATATTTATCTCCTATTAGGAAGAAGAATACTTAAAGGAACACTCCAGTCAAGGCTATTTCATTGAATAATGCATGATGCAGGGTCTAAAGGGAGGAGCAAGACTCATTGGGGGTCATTTACTAAGGACCTGATTCGCGTTTTCCCGACATGTTACCCGAATATTTCTGATTTGCGCCGATTTTCCCTGAATTGTCCCGGGATTTTGGCGCACGCATCGGCACTGGAATGCACGCGACGGAAATCGGGGGGCGTGGCCGAACGAACAGCCGACGGATTCGGAAAAACCGCCGCATTTAAAACAAAAAATCCGCTGAGCTTGCACTTACCTTCACTCAGCCCGAGCCGGTGAACTCCAGCGCGTTCCGATGCTTTTCAGCGCTGTCCTGGTGGACGGCGGAGGAACTACCTTAATAAATCCCGTCCGGACCCGAATCCACCGCAGAGAACGCGCTGCTGGATCGCGAATGGACCGGGTAAGTAAATCTGCCCCATTGTATTCCTAGAACCCCTTCAGGCCCTGGACAATGAAGAGTTCACTGAATTGACTTTAACCAGAGAGTTCCTTTAAAGTAGAAAGGACACTAAATGGAGAAATCTATAGATTATAGACGTGTATTAATTTGTAAACACATATAAAGAACAAATACTGTACAATATATAATATATATGCTGTGAAGTTCTGCCCCTGTTCACACAACCTCAGGTTCTCTAATGACTAATAAAATTCACAGAATGATCTCAGAAGAAATCAAACCAAGACAACGTATGGTAAAATGTCTCAATCTCTGTTTTCTAATTCCATGAAAGGCTAGGCAGATGTGACAAAACTTTATTTGCTTCACAAAGGATTATACAGAACTTTCAGTGAGGCAGGACCTGGGCTTGGTTAGTTAAAAATAAGAAGTATTTGGTTCATTAATTTTCACGTGGGCATCCCAGAAACAAAAACTCTGTTCTGCTTGTAGTGGGCAATATAGTAAATCAGCCCAGGGAGCCTCAAATTCTTCTTCTTATCACACTGTTATCAATCTTCATCCACAGCATATAAAAATAAAAGCATTTTCATTAAACACATAACAATACTACACACACATACATATATATATATATATATATATATATATATATATATATATATACAGGCAGTCCCCGGGTTACATACAAGATAGGGACTGTAGGTTTGTTCTTAAGTTGATTTTGTAAGTCGAAACTGTATATTTTATCATTGTAGTTCCCGACAATTTTTTTTTTTGCCCCAGTGACAATTGGAGTTTAAAATTTTTTTGCTGTAATAGGACCAAGAATTATCAATAAAGCTTCATTGCAGACAATTTTAAGCTGATTATTGCAGTCTGGGACTATTTTAAAGCATCCAGAGAGCTTCACCAGAGGTCACAGTGGGCAGAGGTGTCTGTCTGTAACTATGGGTTGTCTGTAAGTCGGGTGTCCTTAAGTAGGGGACCGCCTGTATATATATATATATGACATTGAAAGACTGAAAGTGCAGCTTGTCTGTGGCTGGGAGGCAGCTTGCTATTTCAGAAAGCTTCTCCCAATGATTTATATGTAATGGAGACCAGAAAAAGTAAGCTCCACCCAGGGGCGTAACTACAGTGGTAGCAGCCATAGCAGCTGCTATGGGACCCCCAGTGTCAGGGGGCCCCGTCATCCAACCTGACACACTAAAGAGTGGAGGATGTGCACCAGTATTTTCATACAATGCTGCACATTGTACAGCATTATATCTATATAACATATATGTGTTGTGTATATGCTGTATTTGTATATGGTGTATGGTGTGTATATAAACTGTATGTGTGTATATATGCTGTACGTTTGTATATGGCACTGTATGTGTGTATATATGCTTTATATATTTGCGCATGAGTGTATCAATGTGTGATTGTAACTTGCATGTGTGAGAATACAAATATATCTATTTTTTAAGTGTGAAGTGGGGCCCCACTCAGTACCCTGCTATGAGGCCCTGCCTCTCCTAGTCCCGCCCCTGGCTCCACCCCATTAAATGGGTCTTTCACCATTACTCTGCAGACAAAGATTGGGAATTTTTCCCTAAATCTATAGGATCTTGCTGTCTGTACATATACAGATTTAGGTAATAATACTTTGTGATGAATTTCATAGTCTTTTCCATTCTTTGTGTGAGAAGAAAACTTGATGAATCTTCCGATGTGAATACCATTACCATTACAAATAACTTACCATGGCAAAGCCCACATCTGCTTTCTTCAGAGCCGGCCCATCATTGGTGCCATCCCCTGTCACTGCCACCACTTGGCGCTGTTCACAAATTGTGCTATCAATTATGCCTGAAAGTGAGATCCACAAATAACTTCACAGACCAGGAGTAGTATACATATAGCAATCCCATAACTGAGTCAGTCTACAAGTATACACCAAAAGTACCAGTGTCTTAACCTACAACCTGGTTACCAGTCTCTAACCCAAAACCAAAGTACTTACTTTACTGCATCCGATAAAATCTAATCATATATGTTTCGATTGCACCTATCAAACAGCAGTTAATTGGAAATGTCAATACCGCCTACTACCACTAGATGTCACTGTTGCAAAACTTTTGCGCTGACAAATGCAGTAAAGTAAGAAGCTGCGCACATTGCAAGTGTAATATGAAGTGTAACACTTGATACTAAATCTCGTTTAACCTCTACTAATAAAAGGCATATTTAGATGCATGAAAATTTAATACATGTCATTTTTTACATTCAATTATTTAAATTATGTTCCTCAGGAATTCCTTTATTATAACTCTATATGCCGCAATTTAGGCAATATAGAGTTATAATAATTCATCTTAGATCTTAGATTTCCTTTAAAGAGAATCTGTCACAAAGTTTTACCCCACTAAGGTACGGTATAAAATGTGCTTTCTAGAATTCCCTCTTTTATGTGAAATATCACCTATATGCCTATAAAAAAATCTTCTCCAAAGTCAAGCAAATATGACTCTTCTCGTCTCATTTTCACAAGAGATGAGTCAAGTTTAGTGGTTTCAGGGGTAGTGTTACTTTAGAAGCCCGTTTATTCTGTTGTGTAGCACCTAGAAACATACTTCTTGTGTCATATTAAAGATAAGGGTCTTATCTTTCAGCTCAAATCAGGCTACAGAACCAGAGATACAGACCATTAAAGGCATAGTTGTAAATGAGAGTTGAAGATAAATGAAAGTCTCTTCTTTACCCACGATTGTTCAGTGGAATCTATACGGGGGGGAGGGGGGGGGGTTGCGTATGAAAAAAATATACGAAAAATATACAATGCTGTGGCACATCCAGAATAAAATCCCAAATTTTTTTTGTCTATAAATCTATAACATTTTGTATTTGTCCTTGCAAGACAGGTAGGGAAAACACGACCTACACGTTTCAGCTCAACAGACCTTTACTAAAGGTAATTTACTTGCCTGTATGTTCAGTTCTGTAGCCCACAAAACCCATAAGATTATTATCTTTAATATGACATAAAAAGCATGTTTCTAGGTGCTATAGAACAAAAGATAGGGGCTTCTGAAGTGACAATACCCCTGAAACTACTAAACTTGACTCATCTCATGTGAAAATGGGATGAGAAGAGTCATATTTGCCTGACTTTGATGTATGTAAAGAGGGAATTTAGAAAGGACATTTCATTCTCTACTAGTAGACTAGTAGTTTGGTGGGGTAAAACCTGGTTCCCTTTAAGTGAGAAGGATTTTTTATACATACATTACATTAAATGACTGACCTTTTACCAGGGTATGTTTATCAGTTGGTGAAGACCGAGCGAGGACGCGTAATTTTGGCCAGATTTTATCCAGGCGTTCCTGTTCTATCTGAGAGAAGCAAACCTTATGTAAGAATTAAACCTCTGGATATCTTTTCCCCATGATTATTATAGCTACAGTAATAGCAAATCTATGGTGATCGGAAAAAGCAAAATCCCCATTATATCATCAGTATGTACAAAGAGCTGGCTCCCTGCTTCATTACTGTGTCATTACACTAAGCTCATTATAGCCCAAGCTTCTGTGGTCTTATATTAAATCTCAGAGATGTGGAATTATCTCTTGTGCTGATAAAACACAAACCTCTCCCTTCTCGTTTCTGATCCGTCTGTTGAACTCTTTGCCCTCCAGGCACAGGAAGTCCTCCCCTGGTTGGATGATGCCGCACTTGGCTGCGATGGCCCGTGCTGTGTTGATGTTATCCCCAGTGACCATACGGACTGTGATCCCGGCTCGCTGACATTTACGGATGGCTTCAGGGACCTGGTAACAATGACAATAAATTCGGTTCCAAAACCAAGTCTGTGCAGTATAGAGAAGCAGTGCACTGTATAGCAGACAGGAGGTCCTATACATGCAATCAAATAGTGGTCAGTCCAAATTTCCTTACTTACCTCAGGCCTGACAGGATCTTCTATCCCTACCACAGCGATACACGTCAGGTCTCCCACTATCTCATTCTCGTTTTCCCACTCCGGTTCTGGCACTCCTTGAAAGTCTCGGTAGGCGATACATATGGTGCGCAGTCCGTCACAGGCCATGGGTTCAATGATTTTTTTAACCATCTCGTCCCGGTCACGAGGCCGAAAAGTTCTGAGTTCACCAGCACTGCTGAGGATATTCGAGCACCTGCAGATATAGAGAGGTTGGGTAAGTGACACTCGCACTCCTAGTATCGAGGTTCCCACCATTACACGCCATCAAAATCTGCCATTTTTTATATAGTAACACCTTAGGGGCCATAAGCTGCTTACTAGGGCGTGTAACACATTGGGCATAGTATCCTGCTTCTCCAAGGTTCCCCGAACCAGATGTATATTAAGCAGCGCCTCAGGAGAACCTGCATCTTACCACTTTAAGGTCACCACAAATACCCGGGAGCCCAGTCTAGTTAGGTGGCATATGTTACAAGCTAAACTACCTCTGGAGACACAATATTAGGGCAGTAAAAGGACTATTTTCCCCATAGAAGTCTAAAAATCTTACATTACATAGAGATGAGTAATGCCTTATTTACCCTGCGGGGGAGCTGTAGGGATACTGAACACTTGCTGCTTGGTCCCTACTCACAGTATAACTGATCACTGGGGGTCCCAACCTGTGGTCAGTCCTGTCAGAAGCGAAACCTGAAGCGGCGGGACCCAAATGCAATAATTTTACCAGGCCCTGGTATTATTTATATACCGTATTTTTTCGGACTATAAGGCGCACCATCAATAAATGCCTGCTTGAATGCCTAGGTTCATATATAAGGCGCAGTGGATTATAAGGCGCACCTGATTATAAGGATGAATGGCCAGCAGGTGGCAGACCTGTGCACAGTTCAAGGCAGCTGTTGACTGTAAGTACGGTTCATATATAAGGCGCACTGGACTATAAGGCGCACCTTTGATTTCTGAGAAAATCAAAGGATTTTTTGTGCGCCTTATAGTCCGAAAAATACGGTATTACTGGACTCTTTGCAAGGAAAAAGACACCCAAAGACCTAAAAGACCTAAATGCAACTATAACCCCCAAGTTATACTCAATTCCTACGATCAGCTGTTATTGAGAGAGTAGATTTCAAAAACAGCGCCACACCGCAGCTGTTTTTGAGTATCGCAAGTAAAGTCTACTTACTTAAATGGGAATTAAAGCAAATCTCTTTTCTAATCTCAGACAACCCATATAATCCTTATTGATCTGTACAATACAATTAAAAGGAGACATGAAGGTGGAGGGTAGTGTCATACCTTGCACACACACACACACACACACATATATATATATTGTCCATGTCCATATTGTACAGTCTATAGAGATGTTGAAGTCTATCTGCGTCAGTCGGCTTAGCTATGAGCCCATTTATTAACTCGCCATATATCATGATGGGCATCTGTTGTGTAGTATCACAATCTAATCCCGCTCATATTAATGCCTGTCATTGTCTGATCTGCCTTAGGCCTCAGAAGATTTCCCCAATAATGCAGATCAGCGCTCACAAGGCGTTAAGGCGACGGCATTGTGACACATTGCAGAGCTCCCGAATCCTGCTGTCTTTAATTAAAGCTTCTCCGCGGTTCCCAGAAGTGGGAAACATAACCATGCGGGTGTACCGGAGCCCAGACTAAGAAATGGAAGTTGGTATTGTGAGGAGCGGATACAAGGAACATATGGTATGTGACTGACGACCATAATCCACTGGCACGTCTTTCATTTCCTAGCGTCCAATCTGTGGAGCTAAAAGAAGTTTAATTGTATGTGCCAGATACCACGTGCGTAATGATGTGCCGCCATTCACTAGAGAGGAGCCGATAGATTCTCAAGGTTTTGCGTCATGAGATGGAATGTCGTGAAAGCAAAGTGTCCCTGTTGCTAGGTTACCAGCTATTGTCATGTTTATGTGGAGCCTGTATGACGGCACACAGCGTCCATGTTACGCTACCATATTCTCCCCAATCTTTAATCTGAAGAAAGATGACAAATTTCCTATCAATTTGTGGAAATTCTGTAGCACAACAAGATAAGGGGTGTAGAGGTATCAGATACTACCGGGTCCTGGAGCTTAAAGAGGACTCAAGGCTCCTCTGCGACATATGAAGACACCATTTTTCTCAACAATACATAAAGGATGATGGGGGGATTAAAATTTAGCATTGGGGCGTTTAAAGGACATGTATCAATAGGATGAAGGATTGTAAACCAAGCACACTGACATACTGGTGTGCGCCCCCTCTGGCAGGATCTGCACTTCTTTAAGCTTCTTATACATTGTTTTTAAGAAGGCTTTAAATATTATGTAAATGAGCCTCAGGGGTTCCTGGCCCCAATGACACAATTTTAACTTTTTCATAAACGCAGAGCAGAACCTGCCAGAGGAGACGCACAACAGTATGTCAGTGTGCTTGGTTTACAATACTTCATGCTGGTGGTAGATGTCCTTTAAGCTACACCAATTTCTACAATCACCATGTGATATCCAACTTGTAATTCTGTACATCAATGTTTTTAAGCCCTAAATCTGATTTTTATGGGGTTACATATCTCATATTTCCATATTTCAGTTGTGCCCATATTAACTTATGTTAAAATAAGAAGAGAAATTAGCTACTTCCTTTCTTGATGAAACCTCGTTCCAACATTACCTTTAATATGGCTATAAATTTGGGAGAAGGCAGTCATGTATTTATGTCAGACTAAAGGTTCCTTGGGTCAACCATGTAAAATTATTTTGGAGTCCCCAACTTTATTAACCCACTGAGGAGTAGACCCTTAACTCCTAAGAATTGCATTTCTTACTGTGGACCTCTGGAGTTAAGTAAAACCTGGGCCATCTAAGGATCTTTGGTATTCTGGTGGCCAGTCCTACTCTCGACATCAGAAGTCTCTGGGTGAGTTGGTGACAGAAATAGAATTTATGAGCGCTAATATGGCTGACAGGAAGTAGCTGTCCAATAGTTGTCTAATGCTTATCATAGATACTGATGAAGGTGAATGAGACACATGAACGGATCTTAAAGGAACAACTTCTCTCGTTTGGACAATCCTTTCTCAAGGAAGAACTGCCAACAGAACCTCCCATAAAATGTTACTTGAAGGGGATAGTATCTGACTAATGTTAAAACCAACGGCTTGGTATTGTAATTGAGTCATGTAGTCAGATTGTGTCCACCGGTGAATACTCACTTCTTCAGGAGGATCTCTGAAGCTCCCTTGCTGTACAGTCTGAATCCGCCATTGGGTAGGCACACGACGGTGCTCATAGACTTACGAACAGAGTTGAAGGTGTACACTTTATAGAGCGTCTCCTCAGGAATCTGGTCTCGCACCAGCTGGTAGTCCCGTTGCAAATCCAGAACAAATCCAAGCAGGGCGCACTCAGTTTTATTGCCTACTTGCTGGGGAAGCGCTCCTTCTTTTTCTGGAGGCTATAGAATTTAATGAGACACAAAGATAAGAAGGCGATTCACGTCCAAGCTGGTGGTCAACATCCATATGGTCTGGTAATATTCCTGGTAGTGAAGGGCAGTGATGGGAGTGATAATAGCTTTCCTGGTGGCTTATGACAATAGACAATTAGAATAATGATAACAGTAAAAGGTTAGGACAGAATAAGTTCATAGTAACATTACTGGTGGTCTAGGGTAGGGATACGTTTAATGATAATATGGCTAGTGGTCTAGGGCAGTGATTGGATCAATGATAACTCACTAGGGGTCTCAAGTGCTGGATAATGGTAATGCAGCTGATAATCCTCTGCACACTGGATGGGGGAACCCGTGGTGGTAAGCAGCCATATAGAGGGATCAGACAGAGGCAACATTGTGCAAATCAACTTACAGTTCTTTATATAACAGCAGGCAATGGCCAAACGATTAACAGCATATTCGTAAGCTAAAAGAGTCATGGAGAGGCGGTCCACAGGAAGGTTACACGCAACCTGATAGAAGGTTCAGGCTGGGCTAGTATAGATGGAGCTGAGTCTGGCTGGTGGATCTCAGTTCTGGGCTTAAGTCTCCGGACTTGCCCTGGGTGCTAGGCGATGGCCTGAGGCACCTGTAGTTCCCGGAATTAGGCCATGTGGCTGTGGCAGACAGACCCTGAGGTCTTGTTCTGTCTGCAGACTCTAGTAAAAGACAAGACTGACTGAACCTCATGCTTCCGCCCAGCAGGGGTTTATATCCCCTGGGTCAGGTGGTAGCACCTCTCCAATTGGCTTCCAACTTATATTACAAGAACATAAATGGACAGTCACATATCATAGTGTTAACCGGTGCCTTACCAGGCAGTGGCTTCAGCTGCAATCACTAAGTTCTCTTAGAAGTAGCATTTGGATGAGTTGCTCAGGCTCACCAGATAACTCCTGACCAGGACAGGGCGCTATTCACAACAACCACCTTGCCTATGCATCGGCAGGGGTGTTGCAGGATGTGTTGTAACATTTGTAATGCCAGGAGAAAGCTGGTTGGATAACGAGCTTGCCACCTCACAATGGGAGTTTATAAAACCCTTTGTGGCTGGAAAGTTCTAGGTCAGTCCAGGAGGTCTTTGGAGTACAGAGATTCAAGGAAGCAGAAGTGTCTGTGGCTTGCTGCTCTGAAACACTTGGCCTGCGAGAGAACAACAGGCCCAAGTAGACCTCCACCCTTAGGAGTCTGCCCTACCTTGCTGCTGAAGCAGCCAACTATTCCCTACAGCCTGAAGCTACATTACCAGGCTGAGAGCTTCTCTATTCAGCTGAAGTTTTTGCTGTTGTGGCCGTTGCCAAGTTCCAATAAAGGACTGTAAGTTGAATGTTTTACCAACGTTGCCTCTGAGTGATCCCTGTGCAGGTTGTTTACCACCAAGGATGCCCCATTCTTCATCATCAGGGATCCCTATCTACACCCCAGGGTTTCCCCAGAGAGAAAACCTACACTCTTCCTCCATTTTCTTGTACATTTCACCTGCCAGAGACCTGCCAGGCTGTGACGGGGCCTCCATGCCCCTAGTATCAAACACCGTGACCACTGACGAGCACTAGGCTGCGCTCCGCCAGCAACTCAGGTACTCAGGGCTCTGGCTTCCCTAAGCCACGAAAAAGGCAAGGCCCCGGTGAGGGAGGTTGTGCATCCCTGTTGGTGTGTTAATTATAACATCCGTGGAGGGCTAGGGCTATGAAGGTGATAGTACCATAAATAACATCCCTTGTGTCTCATGGACTGATCATCGTAGATGGAACTCAGGTTGGGTTTTGTTTTTTTTGTATGTATTTGTCTCTTTGTTTTTGTGCCTTATACAGTTTTTTGTTCATAAAAATTATTTGATAAAATTAATAATAACATTCCTAGTGCTCTAGGGGAGTGGTTAAATTAACAGTAGCATCGCTAGTGATGCCTGCAAGACATCATCAATCATCAGCCAATCACAAAACAGCTCTGTAATTGTAGACAATGTGGCGAGTGACTTACTAGTATCTTGGTGGTGTAGGCACAATTAATGGCAATGGCATTGACAAGCAGGTCTAAGGTTTTGGAATTGAGGCTGCTGGGATCTGGCTTCTCTTTATAATGGATGTCTCCTAGGTAAGACTGGACAACAGTCATCCGATTGGTTGTCAGGGTTCCCGTTTTGTCAGAGCAGATGGCAGTGGCATTGCCCATTGTTTCACAAGCATCCAAATGTCGCACCAGGTTGTTGTCTTTCATCATTTTCTACAACAAAGAAAAACAACTGTCTGAAAAAATGCTCCATTAAAAAACTATAAAAACCTATCTTATAAGATTCTATATGTAACCTGGGGTTTCCATCACATGAGAAGAACTCATATCACATCACAAGTTATTCTACAACCATTTAGATCACTAATGGGAGCTAAACTTTTTGAAAGGGAAGAGTTACACTATTCCACAATTGTGCACATACAGCACAGAGGTCCACATCTCTACTTAAAGGGAAAGTCCACTATTGCATCTGTGTTCTATGTTCTTCTAAGCACACCTATGCCTTTTCTTGGTAACAGACTCTCCTTTAACTTAACTTTTTGTTAACATACAGGGAGAAATAAAAAGGGAGGACTAAAAGATCATTGTTTGTAGTCTGTTACTCTGGATACACATTTATTTTATTTTCATTAAAGGAAATCTACCATCAAAATCAGGCATGGATAAACCCGGAGCTATTACTCATAGATCCAGACACTGTGACTGCGGTAATCTACTTTTTTTTATCCATTGCCTCCTTCCTCCCAAAGTCAATGTTTAAAATTATGCTAATAAGCCGGAAGTGCTCGTGGGGGCGGTACCTGAGCACTTCCATCCTCTGATTTAATCTCACACAGTGGGATGGGGAAGTGCTCCTGCATAGTGTGCCTGTGCATAGAGATGAGCGGACCCAAATTACAGGTTCTTGGGGCGTTCCTCCTGTCCCGGACATATTGCACCCCATGATCAATCATAGCCCCTGGTCAGTCAAAGTCACGGCTAGATGTTAGGGGCATTAATTGCCAATCTGGTAATATGTCCAGGTTGGGTGAAATGCGCCTGAGCGGTGAACCTACCCTTTGGGTCTGCTTATCTCTAGCATCTCTATAAAGCTACAGCATGGAGGGGCTCTGGTAACAGGCTCATTAGAATAATTATAAAAGTTGATTTTAAAAAATATAATAAGATTGCCACAGTCTATGAGTAAGTGCTTGATTTTTATGGTAGATTTCCTTTAAAACCAAAACATAGCCATGCCGATAATATTACTTTGTGTCTCATGCAGAACAATTCATACATGCACGCTACTGTATATGGGCCCATATGCGGTTCTTATTTTGTAACAGAAACTAATGGGTCTTTGTAAGGAACAGGTTTGAGAGCCGCTATGCTTACCTTGACAGAATAGGCTAGAGAGATGGTAACGGCTAGGGGCAGGCCTTCTGGCACAGCCACCACTAGGACAGTAACTCCAATGATGAAGAATTTGACAAAGTACTGCACGTAGACAGGGGTACACTCCGCTAGCCACACTTTGCCATCCACCACAAAGGTTTGAATCACAAAGTAGAGCACCAAGATGATAACTGTAATTGCCGACATCACCAGACCTGGTGGAGGAGGCAGGGGGTAGTTAAGGGGAAAAGGAAAGGAGCAAAAAGGAAGAAAGGAAGGAGGTGAGTCAGAAAGGACAACAAACCAGGTTAATAAGGGACAGAGAGAGAGAGAGAGAATATGGCAGAAAACTGAGTTTTATCCTGGAACATGAATTTCTAAGCAGCGATTCTGTAGCTTCTACTGGACTACACCCTCCTCAATAGCTGGCTGATCATACTGAGGGTTGGAGTTCAGCAACTACTTCTTTATATTCCTTACTCAGTACTCGGAGCCATAGTATTAATAACAAAGACCTGGGCATAGGACTGTTCTTAATATACAACTAACACTATTTCAATGGTTGTTATACTGGAGCTTTGTGCTATTTGTTATCTAAGCAGGCGGGGTCTCTACTACAACCGGCTGATTGGTTTCGGGCCATCTCCAGCCCCCTACACTGATTAGCTGCTTGGCCCATCAAAAGTAGAAAGGCCAAAAATGGTCTGTCTCATGGCTCATTTTGCTGGAGTCGGGCCACATTTCTGACATATTAGGCCATTATTGTTAACCTCGGGACAACCCCCCTAAGTCAGGGAATGCTGCTACTAATAACAAAGTTACGTTTGATAAATTCAGCTCGCACACCAGTTGACCGGGTTATCGGCACCCAACTTCCCACTCACTTATGAAGAAATGAATAGCGCCATTGCCAAAACTTTTTTATTTACAGTTCATTAGGCTAAGAAACCTTTTTTCTGCTCCCTCTTTCTCCTGCGGTGAGCAGTGTCTCTGAAGTCCCATACACAGCATAGAGATAATGATTTACGTTTTGCATACCTAGAGAATGTTTTTCATATTGTTAAAAGTTTAGTTACACTTTCAGGGAAATCTACCATCAAACACAAGCGTGATAACAAGGGACACTTACTCCAGATCCATGCACCGTGACTTGATTAATTTTCTTATATTTGTTGTCCATGGCCTTCTTCCTTCTAAAATCAACTCTTAAAATTATGCTACTAAAGAGTTATTAGAATCCCACAGCGTTGTAGCTGCACAGGCTATTACATTCTGAAGAAGCATATCCCTCCTCCCACTTTGTGCTCACTGAGGTGCAGGGGAGAGGGTAAGACTAATGCTCATGCACAGTGTAACAACAGCCTGTGAAGCCAGAGCACAGATTGCTTCTGGTGACACCCCAATAGCCCTACAGACTCATTAGCATAATTGTAAAAGGATGCAATGGATAACAAATATAAGAAGCTTACTACAGTCACTGTACCTGGATCTATGACTAAGTGTCCCTGGTTTATCCTAATGGATTTTGGTGGTAGAATTCCTTTAACGACTACATATAGTAGATAGGGTACAACTTGATATAATTGGAATAGCCCTTTAATCTCCTTCTAGTGGTTGGTTTTATCCAGGAAGCACCTGCGTGGTATATTGTACATTATAAACAGCTGTTGCCCAGGTAGACAGGAGTCAGTGTTAGAGTATTAGGTTTTTATATAAAAATTGCATCAGTAAAATCTATGTTAGCTCGAGAATGAAAGCGATTTCTTTGTTAGGTCTAGACACAGTGAGGAAAATACATTTTAGTTTCTCGGCTTCACAGAGAAAAGTCATCAACCTTCTTTGCTCATTTTTTTCTTCTCATGTCATTATATTAAACCCAGAGATTTTATTTTGGGAAGAAAATAGCAATAGGTTGAAGACAATTGAGAGGTCAATGGAAAGATCTGACAGGAAGCTCCTTTGGAAGGCATGAAGTTCCCAATGTAAACTGCCTGTGGACTTTACTTATTCATCAAAGCCGTTCTTCAAACGAGTGAAATACATTCAGGTCACCTACATACAGCCGCAGACACCCTTCATAGACTGAAGTCATATTCTGCCTCCGTGACGGCAGGTGTCTTTAAACTAATCCAAGTGCAGTATGCACAGGCATTTTACTTTTGGGAAAAGAGTCATTTTTTCTAAACCTTATTAACCTTCATTAACCTTTAGAGATTGATTGTAAAAAATCATGCAACTTGGCTCACCACTAGAGGGAGCAGTCCTAAGGAGTTTTTGTATTTGTAAGGTGTAGACATCTGCCTATTAGTTTACAGAGACTTTAGCTATTAAAAGCACAAAAATGGTAACTGACTGTTCCTACACTCTTTACGTACCTCTACCTTGTGCCAGACTCTCCCCCCAAACCATGCCCTCTTATATATTATGTAACAAGCCATTTTCTCTACAAATCTGCCATGTATAAGACCACTTCTTCATCAGACTTCATCATGTGATAGTCCATACATTAGCAGCTCTACCATTTACAAGACCCAACCTTTAGTAGCCTTCTATGAGCTAGATCATTCACCCCAGAGCCAAACTTCCTAAGGTGAACTCTTAGCTTGATAGTGTCGAAGACCACTCTTTAGCTCACTGCTCCATATTCCAGACCACTCCTTTACGGACCTTGTGCTATTCTCAACAGCCCTACCGTGAGCTGCATTAACTCCTCCATTAAATCTTTCATGTGCTAAGCTACTACTCCTTGAGCTTTCCTTCACAAGCTCTACCATGTTTTAGACCACATCTTCCATAGCACTTTTATGTTGTAGACTACTCCATATCATGGTCACCTTCTGAAGCTCTACCATACACCAAACAACTCCTTCAGACAACTCCTTCAGTCCTTCCCCTGCTCTTCTGTGCGCCAGATGACTCCTTCTTGAGTATGACAACCAAACCTCTACTAAGTACCACAGAACTCCTTCCATAACACTTTTCATGGGGATGCACTGGACTACCCATTCTTGTTCCTGCCCTATCTGTAGACTACTCCATTTCATGGTGACCTTCTGAAGCTCTACCCAGAGGCGTAACTAGAAGCTGATGGGCCCCAGTGCAAAGTCTGTGCCAGGCCCTGACTATAATGTATGGTTTATAATAATAGTCTTCTCATATGGGAAAGTGACACTATAAGGGCCCCCTAAACCTCTTGGACCCAGATGCCACCGCCCCCTCTGCACCCCCTCAAGTTACGCCCCTGGCTCTACCATACACCAGACAACTCCTTCAGTCCTTCTTGAGCTTGACAACCAAATCTCCACTAAGTACCACACAACTCCTTCCATAGCTCTTTTTATGGGGATGCACTGGACTACCCATTCTTGATCCTTCCCTATCTCTACAATTTTTTGGGCCACAACTTCCATAGCTTTTTGTGTACTCTTATTTATTGTCACCATACTTTCTTTCCCAGGTTCTCCACTGGTCAAACCCAAGATGATTACCACACCACTCTTTCCTACTATGTACCAGACTTCTCTTATCTCAGATCTTCTATAAGACATACTTCCCCTTCTTCAGTCTTTCATTGGGTAGACCGCTCCTACCACAAGCCTACACATCCCTCAGCTAGGCTGCTCCATACTAATCATTCCTTCCCAAGGTCTATAATGTGACAGGCCACCTCGGACTGCAAAGAGAATCTTATTGATGAAAAAAACATACTTTTTCTGTATTTTCTGCCTTCAAAGTGAATCTATTGCTGACATTTTAGGACACCTTTTTAAAAACAGTGTTAATGGAACCTAAGATTTAAAAAAGTCACCCTATAATTTACACCCAAGTTCCTAATAATGTAATCTGCTAAATCAATCTTGAGGTTACAGAATACATGCTGCCTGTCTCATGTTGACCTTGAGGAGTCCTATTTCATATCATGAGGTCTCTATGGTTACGTTTGTTTCCTCCATAACTATGAGATTCGGTTTTACCTGCTTTTCCTATCTGCACTGCCAGCTTGGTGAGTTTTCCCTGTAACACGGACTTCTCCTTTTTGGGAATACTGGCTTTTTTCTTCTCACGCTCCTCCATTTCTCCACCTTCTGCACTTTTTAGTGGCTGCATCTCCATGGCAACGGCTCCATCCTGTTTTTTAGCTGGAAAAAAAAATAAGAAAGCAAAAAAATTCATAGGTCATAAGCTATAGGTTATAGGATGAATGTTAATGACATTTGGAGCTTATGTAACTAGCCAGGGTCGGCGTCAGCACCAGGCATACCTGGGGAAGTGCAGGGGCCCAGAGCTGTTAGGGGGGCCTACATGGCCGAATCTTATTCCCCAGCAGCCTGGCAGCATCTGGTAAAGGGTGGGAAATAAATATAAATTTTTAATGCCGCCATATGAGTTCACGGAAAAGGGGCCCACTGAGGATGTGTCGCTCAGGGGCCTACTGAAACCTGGAGATGGCCCTGTGACTAGCATCATGTTGAGCACCAGCCATAGGAGGATGATGTTCCCAAGACTAATTAGTGGACTCCTCATTTAATAGTGCGGAGACAGAGACTTTTAAAAAATAAAACTCTGTTTCGAATAACCATGTACAGGCGGTCCCCTACTTAAGAACACCTGACTTACAGACGACCCCTAGTTAAAGACAGACCCCAATGCCCCCTATGACTTCTGGTGAAGCTCTCTGTATGTTACTATAGTCCCAGGCTGCAATGATCAGCTGTAATGTCTCTGTAATGAAGCTTTATTGATAATCCTTGTTCCCCATTACAGCAAAAAAATTTTAAACTCTAATTGTCTAGATCTACAATTATAAAATATACAGTTTCGACTTACATACAAATTCAACATAAGAACAAACCTATGGACCCTATCTTGTACGTAATCTGGGGATTGCCTGTATTCAGTTTCAATCCCCGACATAGTGGTCAACCTAAGAGTCCTGGACTATACTCTGGTCCTGGAGACAAACGACCCCGAAGCTTGAAGAGGCGTCCATCATTCACCTTCAGATGTAGTGTTTGTATTGAACATGTAGGGTACCTGCTCTTACCTTATGGATCATCTTGCTTGAAGGACTAAACTTGAGCCCTTTCTCTGTAATTACTGCTTTTAGATTTTTTTTTTTAATAGGATGTGTCTTTTTATAGCGAATAAAGAGGAATATTTTAAAACTTTCCAAGCCGCTGTTTTCCTTTCGAAGCTTGTGTAACCATTTCCCACCTTGCAAGGTGTGACTTTATACATGAAGGGGGAAATGTCAATTAGATTTAGATTCCAACTACCAACTGTTCTGCTATAAAGCCAGGAATCCACATGGGACTAAAGGAAATTTTGGCCCAATTCTAAATGACTAATGATTTATGTAACGTATCACAGAACGTCTCGGAATCTTGTCATGGACAAATGGATGCAGCATGTAATAGATTAATCAGATGAGCCTGTTGTGACCATTTTTGGGGGTATTTACTGTATATTCATAATGTTTAGCCAAACCTGGCTCCATAACTAGATGACCCACATCCCATGAAATAGAAACCCTAACTTGTAATATTATATATAGGGCAGCACGGTGGCTTAGTGGTTAGCACTATAACCTTGCAGCACTGGGGAGCTGGGTTCAAGTCCCAGGGACAATATCAGCAAAGAGTATGTTCTCTCTGTGTTTGCATGGGTTTCCACCGGGTCCTCCGGTTTCCTCCCACACTCCAAAACACACTGATAGGTTGATTAGATTGTGAGCCCCATTGGGGACAGGAACTGATTTGGCAAACTCTGCGCAGCGCTGCGTAATCTGTGTGCGCTATATAAATAAAGAATTATTATTATTCTACATAAAGTCAAAATTAAAGACATCTTTGACAGACAGAGAGTTGTACATTCTCACTGTAGATCTCGGATTATTCAG
Source organism: Engystomops pustulosus (assembly GCF_040894005.1). Taxonomy (NCBI): domain Eukaryota; kingdom Metazoa; phylum Chordata; class Amphibia; order Anura; family Leptodactylidae; genus Engystomops; species Engystomops pustulosus. The sequence goes on from NC_092419.1 coordinate 95,193,084, forward strand.
CTGAGTAAAAGATAAGAACCCGTTCTTTGTTTTGATATAGAGCCCCTTTATCTAGACATAGAGTATGATATCTTGTTACACACACAGTCCTGGTTATATAGAAACGATTAGACAGAGAACACAAATAAAAAATGTCATAGCTAAGTGTCTCTTTGCTGGAGCTGGTTGAACAGTTCAGATCAGGTGAACTTTTTGCTCCCAAAAATCAGCTCAATCGGGGCTTAAACCACCAATTTATCTAAATCTGGTCCGTCATCTATTAACTAGACAAGAGGGCCACTCTGAAGTACACAGAAAACCATTGATTTGAGCTCAGGTCATGTAATGATTTATTACTCCTCCGGGGGTGCTACAGAGAAATAAACGCCCTATGGTAAAGAAATTGACCTTCTGTTGTCCCAAGTTACACCTAAAAAAAGCCAACCAATAGTATTGATCACATTACAGTCGATTCCACTTTATAGTCGGGGTCCACCAACTAATTTAAGCTCATTTTGTTGATGGTTCACAATGGAACTCAGATTATTCACCTGAGGAATGTGCATCAAGGACTGTGTGTCCAATCTGAATATTTTTTATACCACGGTAATATTTTTAAGCTGTAATTGCAAGTGTTCCACCGGGAAGTGTGAATATTTTCAATTCCTCATATCCATTTTTAAGCTGCCGGCGTGCCCTACCGAGATGGCATTGTTGTCATACAATTATGCTGCAGGATGGAGGCAGCCACTCGACCATCAGGCCCCTACCAAAACAACGCACCTGAGGCGTATAAATGCAGGCCCACAATGGGAGCCCTGTCAAGCCTTGGAGCTGTAACAGAACACACCCTGTTGTGTCTCATTCCTCGCTTATGAAGTGGGCAGGGAAGAATGAGCAGCCTGATTGGCTGAGGGCCGCCATGCTGTGACCGAACCATTGTGCCGAAATAAATGTTTAACAGGGAGGAAAAAAAAAACATCGCCGTAAGTCCATTCCTCCACTGAGAAGGACTGATCAATAGTAAAATTACAGTAAAATAATATAACACTTATTATGCACCGGCATCACCAGTAATGAGAAACATGTAAACACACACAACTGGGAACACTAAAGGGGTCAACAAACCTAAACATTGGTCCAACGCTGAGGATTTTTGGGACTATAGCTACATAGTGTTAGATTCAGTGTTGGATTGGTCCACCAGGGAACCAAAGGATCCTCCACAATAATGACTTAAGTGGTCCACCAGAAAGAAGTACATTCGGGGGCTTCTAGAGTCAATTTCCTTGGGTTGATGAAGGGTGGGCCCTACTACTCTCTGAACTGGTAGACCCAAGGAAACCCAGTTTCAGTTTCCTGCCATGTTAGCAAGCTCTTGTGCTTAGATTAAGTCACCATGGCCCCAATGTGGGGTTCAGACCCCAAGCAATCTTATATTGACTAAGGATCGGTCTTCAAAATTAAAAGGTCATCAGTGCATTAACCTCTTAAATTTTCTATTGCAATTGTCAGCCACAACCTAAATGGCGCCAGATGCTGCTGGGAGCAACAATGGCTGCCACATTTAATATAAGATCTGTGGTTTGGATTCTTGCCTTTGAATTAGAAAGCTCAATCAGATGTGAACATTTAGAGCAAGGTACTGAGGGCCAACCAATGATTGGTTTATTGGGTTCAGCAGAGTTGTGACAACCCAATTGGGTCCTTCCTTGTGACTCCTATAATTTCTGATGCGGAATCCTGTGTGGCACTCTTGCTACTTATCGCTTATCTGAATCCTAGGTTGTGTCGCAGTCACACTTGGCATGGCGGGCACATTACCTTTATTTTGAATATTCTCCACTGCCCCATCCTGCTGCTTTCCTACAACAAGAAAGGGGTGACAAACACAACACTTGAAAACAGACAAGACAAGTGCACTGCAACAACACAAGACGACAAGTGGTGGCCAAAGCAATGGGGAGGTGACAGGACTCAGCAGCGTCTAGCAATGGATTAATCCCATGGGATGAAGAGGAAATGAAGTGATTTTTGGTTGAGACATTTTTCGCTTAAAATAAAAAACTCCTTGAAATCTAGTAGTATCACAATAATCCAGCAATCCTGTCCCACTATAATCTGGAATAGCAGAACAAATAGACCTAATTATAAGACCGTCTCTATTAAAATGAATATATTATAACATATTTAACAGTCTTTGCGATGTAGATCGTCTTCTTCGAAGGAATATGTTTTATGCATTTATGTTCTGTCGGATTAATGCAGAGCGAAACAGATTTAAGACAATAGATGGAGGGCTTAGAAAGCAACAATACTTGTGTTTTATGGCTGTAGACCACCAATAGTGGTGGGGATATTGGAGACCCAACTTTCTTAAATGAGCCACTAAGAACCCACCCAAGGAGTGGGATAATATAAGAGCTTGAATCCTTTAATTTACTACATTTTGTGTTTTAGAAACATAGTGTAGTTATGTTAGAATAACAGGTACCCCTATGGGGTTAAATTTCATCCCAAGGGTCATTTGTGTATGGATAATGGAGATGATCTCCATTAAAGAGACAATGGTAATATAGTATATTGTGGATGAAAACTTTCACTCTTGCTACACAATGAAACACAAAATGTACTACAAAAAATGTCTTTAATGTCACATAAAATAAGTAGTCGCAACACAATAAACAGATCAAAAGTTACTCTGGTAGATACCAATGTTCCCGTTACCTGTCTTAACACTTTATATTATATAGCAGTAATCTTAAACTGTACAAAGGCTTGGGGCATATTGTATGTCTATGGCTAGCCCTTGGGAGGTCTTCTAATTTAGACTTCCATAAAGAAAATTCATATTCTTCCGTGGAATATATTATATTCTGGGTCCCAATAGCGGCACCAACAGACCACTCTCTCCTGGGCAGAGTACTTACAAGGTTAGCCACTAGGATACAGGATTTATAGATAGCCCCCCCAGGTGAAGGGACGCAGATGAAGCAGATTTTGGGACCCTAGTAGGATCACATATAATGAGCAAAATAGGCATACGAACCTGTTCTGTACAACTGTGCATCCCTTATACTGTTGTGTGAAGGCCCTTTAAATGAGCAACAATCAACTGGTTGTCAACCACCGTTAGGTATGGCCCAAAAGTGGCCAGATCCTTGAACCTTAAAGATCTTTTTGGAAGTAAAGCTCATTCAAGTTCATCTTGTGCAGCTGATACGTGATAGATTTTTAGTGAATACATTTATAGTTCTGGAGAGTTCATTTATAGTCTGGAGACTTCAAACTTTCAATGGAGATATTATAATTAGTATTAGACACTCTAAAAATCAAGATGACCATGATGTAAAAAGTTTACGGCCATCTGACGATCACGAGATATCTAACACAACTGAAGCCTCAAAGGTTAATAGATTAATAGTTAGTAGTCTAGACTTAATTTTACCTATAGTGTAGTGGTAGGTCTAAAATGGCCACTGGTAACATGAGTACTAGTGTGGGTAATGACTGATCCCCCTATCTCTCTTACTAATGACAGCTCTCAGCTTTGCCTAACCCCATTGATGGGCAACTGGTTCTATTGAACATAATGTGATGATCCTTGAAATCTTCAGATGATGTTCTTCTACCTACCATAAGCTGGGTTGTGTCATGACCATAATATTTTATTATTAGCTATAGTTTCTCATTCATTCAATGTCCAATGATGCATTCAGCTGCCATGATGCCACATGCACGTAGACTTTCTCTAGAACTAGAAGCGCAGGCCAGCGCTGAAGCATGGAAATGTCAGCATCTTGTTTTCTACGTGGATATATGATAGCTGAGAAGATAAAGCGGACTGTTATCTTTACCTTTCTTGTCCTTCTTCTCTTCTTCTTCTCCACCAGCTCCAAGCAAGGTGAAAATAATGCCGGTCTGTGAGTTTACACCAACAGCTGTCACCACCATCCTGCCAGACCCCTCCATGACATGGGTACCTGCCAAAACATGACTCATGATGAGTTCCTCAAGTAGACAGCAGGGACAGATCTTTATCCTTTTCCTCCTCCCGTCTGGTTCAGGCAAGGTCTCAATGTTATGAATTACAGCACAGATGACATTATGAGCCATGCCAAAGTGTCTGCAGTACAATTATACTTAATATGCCAGGACTGCTATAACGTAGGAAGAGAGGTGAACAAGAGCCAGTTGTGGCCACCTGCTGTCCTGGTCTTTCTATTACCATTGTCCATAAAATTAAGCCTTGGTTAGTGCAATGTTAATAGCCTATTCAGGCTTATAGCATTAGTAAAGACTAGAGCTTTGACCTAACATTGTCCTCCTGCTCATAGCATGCAGCACAATTTAGGCCAAATTATAATTCCTCTAATTATTGACTAGTTTACCCTTGGATCACCTATTCTAAAGATCCTCTGTGTTTAAAGGGGTCTCTCACTAGGCTTATACAATCCTATATCAGAACAGGATAGTAATGACCAGACTCATGCATCCCTATATCAGAACAGCATAGCCCGATACACTGATTCAGTCTGTGGATCACAATTTTCTTCTTACTATAGAGTTCATAGCTTATCTGCTACAGAGGATCGTGAGTCCTATCAATGCTGTGCACATGCTGTTGAGTCCATCATATTCATATGCTCCATGCTATTCCTCCTCTAGTCACCACTGCAATGTATATGGGAGAGTAAGGAGTCTCAGTTTCGGCCCCGAAGATAGTTAAGTGATAATCCACTGGAATTAGAGAATCAGTCTACACCTTATGCTTGTCCCTTTCAGACAATTCTACAATTTCATACACATTTTCTAATGATCACTGAGGCCAAGAATGGAGGTCTCCGGAAAAAATATCACGGGTTATGGGGATAAAACATTTATTTAATTCTTAAAGGTTGGACTTGATGGACTTGCGTCTCCTTCCAGCCTTATATACTATTATACTATGATACTATGATACTATGTGGTGTCACCTGGTCTTGGGGCTATCTCTGAGGAATGGTGTCTCCCGTGTAATATATGCCTATTATGGGAGGGTTTTAGCCTCAGATACGGTGATGTTATTGGTGATAGAGTAACAGATCAATACATAGAGAGATCAAGAAAAACAAAAACACAATTGTCAGTGCACAGAACATTATATTAGATCCTCACCAGAAAGCAGCATTGGGTCTTTCTCTACAGACTTGCGCACATGGTCTGATTCTCCTGTCAACGAGCTTTCATCAATTTTAAGATCATTTCCCTGGATCAGAACTCCATCTGCGGGCAGCAGGTCGCCTGAAAAAATAAAAAAAAATGAATGAAGCTTCTGCTGTGAACCCGGGGCAATTCAGGGCAAAACGGTAAAAAGACGGGAAACCCGATGAAAATGCGGTGTTCGGACCCTTAGTAAATGTGCCCCAAATGTTCCTACTTTAAGGGAGATTTATATAGTGACGTAAAAACATATCATGAAGAAGAACCCACTCTTGTAGAATATAATCACCATATTTGATCTGGGCGATGTCTCCCACGATGAGCTCAGCCACGGGAATCTGAATAACTTGGGCATTCCTGATGACGGAGAATCTTTGCTCTTGTTCTATGCGACTCTGCAGTCCCCGGAACTGTTTCTCCTTGCTCCAGTCATTGAAGGCTGTCACCCACACCACACATATAACAGATAACAATATGGCAGCTCCCTCTATCCACCCAGCTTCTGACTCTCCTTCATCATGACCTCCGGCTTGCACATTTCCACAGTCTGAGAGAGAGAGAGGAACAAGATATATATGTAATAAGACCTGGCTGTTACAAATATTGATGATCATTCAGGAACAAGTAAGTGCCGGTAGGACCATGCTCAGTTTTATGTACTCCATACATCTATGTCCATGGAGTGATTTGCACCCCGATGTAATGAAATGTACCCAAAGCCATGGTCCATGTCACCGTCACCATCAGTTACAAGAGATAAATAAGAAGGACATGCAACTCTAACAATGAAAAGGGCTCATTGTGGTGGTCACCTTCCTTATCCCACTTGGTAGACCATCCCAGCAGAAGATTGAAGTTCCTCACCACATGATTTCATTGGGCACAAACATTCTTTATTCCAGATATAATTAGTCCTCTTAAACAAGTTGTACATGTACTGCCAACGTATTTTGAAGGATCTACTGAAGAAGCTCTGTTCACCCGAGAAAGTTATTAGCCAGACAATAATGGAAATCCACCATCAAAATCAATCATGATAAACCAGGGACTTCTTCCTTTTTAAAATCTACTTTTAAAATTAGGGTGTGCAAATTAGGGTGTGCAAATTAGGGTGTGCAAATTTTAAAGGCAGAGAACGGGCCTGGCTTACTCAGGTGGAACAAGTGTTTGGAAGCGAATCGGCTGTGCCTGAGACAGCGGATCAGAGAAATGTGAGCGAGTTACAGAAAAAACTAAGAGCATTACTACATCGCAAAACACGGATATGGTGGAACAAGATCTCATTAGAGAAATATATTCAGCAAAAATTAATACCGAGAGGCTTGAGAGTGCAGGTATTCCCGTCAAGAGAATTGAGGGTATATTTAGAAGTGTATAAAGGGGACACCATCTTTTGTCTTGAGAAAATTGTACTTCCCACCCCCACTTACCACTGTTAGGAGTGGTAAGTGAATAGGTTAGGACTTAAGAACTGTGAGATGGGGGCGGATTCTTGGCAACAGCCAAATTTTAAAGGTGGTAAAATGTTGGTAAAGTCGGTAATTATGAAGTTATTCGAGTTTCAGACTCCTTCAAGGGGTGAACCCTGAGGAGTTGGTTGGTTTACTATTTTGGGTTGGTTAGGCACCTCTGCTCTTGCCCTTTGCTAGGAGGTTGGCGGCTAGTGGATTCGGTATATACGGCATGGCACGCCGAGTGTGTTTTATGAGCGTTGCTCTGGTTTAAAAGAACGCCCTGAATATTGATGACTATTATTGGTATTAAGTCACCTTGTCAAGAACTCAGCCTTTATCATTGTAAAACTTGTAAAATGTTTTTCTTTATTTTATATGTTAATAAAGTTTTGTGTTTTTCAGATTTTAATACAAGATGTTTTCAATAAAAGCTGCGACCAATCACCTTTACAATTTGTTAGTTATGGGGGGGTTGGTCAGGCAGGTCATTTACTTCAATGGGTCATTTTCTTCCCTGGTCGGCCCTTGTCTGGTCATGATGTTACCATGAAAAAGTTCCAGAGACTTTCTGGGAATTTTTTTTGTTTAATATCTCATTGATTGTTAATATTATAATTCATTCCTCCCGTCTGTGTCTGGGATCACCACCTTATGAAGGACTCCATATAAGGACAACTTTCTTAAAGCACACATAAAAACATAAAAGTACACGAGGTTGATGGGACATCTGACTGATATGATATGACTGAGTTCAGTGAATGATCCGCCATGATGAATAGATGTGCACCCTACCATCAGCAGATCGCAGATACCATCAGATGTTACCAAGGTTCATCATTCCCGCATACATATGTAAGCCTCATATCTTTAGCAAAGAAAGAAAGCTGACTCCACAAAACTGGAGGCTATCCCTTCATGGGTGACTGATTGGAGAGCTTTTCTTGTATAGATAGGATGTGTAAAAAAAAAAAAAAATTAATTCACCCGAAAGTATAAATAGCATCTACTTCCATTCATCAAACTAGCTAAGGGTTGTCTGATTTTGTATGAGAAAGTGACTTGTATTTGAAACCAGGTTTTCTAAAGAAGACAACCCCCTTTAGATAGAAACTTAATTGTGCCAACCTGTTTAATGGTGTTCTATGGGGATGGAGTTGGAGATAAAAATAAACCTCAATTAACTAAGCATAGAAATGGTTTTAACGAATTAGGGCTTACACGTTACGTCTCTTTTCTCTTCTGTACCACTTACAGTTTACTATGGAAGTCTAGTCCTGCAGAGTTAGGAGGGTTTAGGCAGCCACACAATGGGGTCTGTGGGTGCTAGATCACTTTCACAGCCTGTCGCACCTATCTTAATCAACTTTATTATGTACTGTTCCACCTCACTTCTCGACCTTTTAGGGCACACTCACTCTGCCAGGGCACATAGCAACGGAGAGTTTTTCTCATACTGGGAAATTCACTCCTTAGATGCTGTGGTCTACAGCGACCACAGCATTTAAGGGGTTATGGAAAAAATTACACTATCTGGCACCCAGAATTGGGCGCAAGGTACAGAAGTAGTAAACAGAGGTCATGTAACAGACAGAAAATCACCTTATTCAAGAGAAAGGTACCTTCCAAAGGGCGGAGGTGCCTTAAATAACCCTTTTCAGTGAACATCAACAAGAGGGTAAAAGTAAGTAGCCATGCCAGCGGGCCTTCTGCCATGCCTGCTAGCATCTTTGTGAAACTAGTAATAAGCTGTAGTAGTCACATGGGGGAAACCTGACAGGGGTCGCTAGCATGACAGCAAAAAAAAACCCAAAATGGGAAGTACAGTATAAATATTTTTTATTCTACCTTTATCTCTGCTTTTAGCCAAATTTTTATAAATCCACAATAATCCTTTTAAGTGCTCACAATCTCCTCTATCCCTATTTCATCCCTCAGAGTGCCACCTGCAAGGCAACCGGAGAGATGAACCCGCCCTGTATAATGGAGGAAGCACTGGAACCACAATACAGGTTGGAGATCCCACAAGGAGGGTTGGCGTGAGCGTACGTGCACGTTTTATTGATGTAGAGTTGCGCACTGTATGTAGGTTTGTAGGTCAGGAAAAATAATAAGTTCTGGAAGTGGCTGGGAATTTAATGCTTTATTATGGTGGCAGTGCATTTCTTGCTGAGCTTGCAGTTACTTGTTCTATTTCATGTTATTCTTTACTATTTAATGAGCCTCCAAATGCCATAACCGCACACATTCCTGTATTTCCCTTCTCCTCTGTGCCACAACCCTGAAATATTAGATTATATTGACTGGAAATCTTACATTTAGACTTGAGCTATTGGGGGTAGGGAAGTGGCCACATGACCCTTCTTCTTCTCCCGCATACTAAATATTACATTAAACCTATACTATCTATACATTAAATGTATACTATCTATATTCCAATATATTATATACTTAATGGGTAGTAGTAGAGGATTATCATGATCTACTGGGCAGACGTAGACATATAACTTCAATACTACTCAGATAAATCTTAAAGGGGTTCGGCCAATTTAATCAAAATTTTAACTATGGCTTGGGGTCAGATTGAGTGTCAACTGTCCCACTTACCTTCATTTCAAGTTCTCCATCGTTGTCCCGATCCTCCCTTCCTGTACTTTGGTCCATGGCCATCTTCATTCTCTGGGACACGAGGAAACGAGCGGGCAGCACAGTAAAGTACTGGGTGAGTGGTCTTGGGATGGGTAGAGCTACTTTGGTAATAGGAATCTTATGATTTTTTATTTAGGGAAAAAAAACGAAAGATGGCCAACTACTTTAACTTCCTAACACTGCATTTTTCTTCAACCCTTGTATAAAATATAGACAGTATACAGACAGTCCCGGGGTTACGTACAAGATAGGTTCTGTAGGTTTGTTCTTAAGTTGAATTTGTATGTAAGTCAGAACTGTATATTTTATAATTGTTTTTTGATCTCTGTGATTATTTGATTTTAAAAATGTTGGGTTGTTATAAGAACCAGGATTAACAATAAAGCTTATTTGCAGACACTTTTTATAACTCCTACAGCTGATTATTATAGCCTGGGGCTAAACTACAGTGAATTACCAACATCCAGAGGTCAGTTTGTAACTAGGGCTTGTCTGTAAGTTGGGTGTTTTTAAGTAGAGGACCTCCTGTATTAATCATATTTAGAGTTATTCCCAACATATTTGGCTTTTTGTTGTTTGGGGTTGTTAGTAACAGCAATCTAATCTAATTCACACACAAATATTGGCAGTAGGAGAACATTTGCATCTTGAAGAGAGGTGTTGTCTAGTTAGAAGGTTTAGAAAGAAGGTTTAGTTCTAAGAATCGGAGGATCTCACCTCATGATCTCAATGTAATGTATGGATTTGCCGATCCTCCAAAGAGTTGGTCTTCGGAGAACTTAGGAGAATGGAAAAACTTGCTTTGGATGATCTACTTTTGATGGTCACTAGTTCAACGCTTAAGAAAAGATATGGTTTTGGTTTTCATAAAAATCCAATCATGGGTTAAGATTCTTCACAAAAATGACCACCATGAAATATTGTTTTATTTTATATATGTCCTTACAGTTTTATTTTACATATGGCTGCTTAGAGTCATCCAAGTCCCACAAGTCAATGGTGTAGAAGTCAATCACTTCTGCATTTACTTGTTACATGAAGAGTAGTGATTAGAGGAGGACTCAGGAGGACCACTATAGTAAACTACTCTTGAGGAGCGCTAAGGTTGGATCTGCTGTAGACAATTAGGACTCAAAGGGGGGTCAATAATGATTACTATATCAATTGCATTTTATCCCCAGGTAGCAGTAGATCATGTTAGGGTGTGTGGGTATATCACCCCTGTGACTTATCTCAGTTAAGAGGTTCTAATGGTGATGATGATGGCGATATGATGACAACTTCAGTAGATAAGTACATAAGGACAGTTAGAAAATGTAACTTACTTCAGAACACCCCACTTACAGATGACCCCTGTTACAAACTGCCCCCTGAGATTTCTGGGGAAGCTCTTTGGATTCTAATTATTTACTAAACTTTAGTCCAAACTGTAAGGTGTCTTCAACAAACCTTTTTTTGGTAATTCTTGTTCCGGTGTCAACCCAAAATTATTAAAATCCAAGTGTCACAGGGAACAAAAAATTATTTGGCTGGAGTTACACTTAATAAAATACCTTACATACAAATTCAACTTCAGAAAAAACCTATAGCACCTATCTTCTGCGTTACCCGGGGACTATCGTATTCCCATATAAACCCAGTAGACAACTGACTAGACATGACCTATATTGAATCTTATGTCCCTATACTTCTCTCTTAATGGTATGTAAAAGAGTTATATTTGTTATAAGGGTCCAATTTATTATTTTGCTTAGCCCGTAAAGAAACATGATGGCTACTGACAGAAGAAATATGTTTTGTCATGGGAGTAAGACATTTAAGTGTAGTCTTGACCTTCAGATGCCAAACTTGTGTATTAAACTCTAAAAGAATATGCAAACATCCATCCAAGTCACACACAGGGACCACGAGTTACACAGTTCAGCCATGAATAAGGGTAAGGTGTCTACCCGAAACGCGTAGGCAACTTATCTTTGACCTGTCGTGTTGACGAGTGTGAATTTATCTATATGCAAAGATGAAAATAAAGTTTTGGATTTTTTTAAGAAAACGGAAATGGACCTTGGTAGTGGTCTTGGAGCCGGATCGTATGTATGTGCACAAGATAAACTGTTTTACAGAAGTATAGACATTTTCCTACGTAAGACACCCCTACTTCCATATATAAAGGCTTTAACAGGAGTTTTGGAGGCCTGCCTGATACTCTAATTTGGCCAACATCTATTATTTCTGATTCCCTCATACATAACTTCACTTGGCTTGACAACTTTATTGACCCTTATTTCTCTCCTGAAATCTGCACCCCTTTACTCATCAGCATGGCCAGCATGGTCTATAGATTGGTGGCATGTACCTCTGTGACACTTTCTGGCAAAAGTAGTGATCTCCATATCTGTCAATCAAATTGCTTCCCGTCCAGCCTAGTTTTCTGGTGGAGTTTACCATATTGAGTGAAGACAAAAGTGGTCTATGAGAAAATAAGTAGAGGGTCTATACTAATGAAGCCAGTAGTAAATATGGTGGATGGTCCCTTGAACTGGGCTTGGCAGATGAGTTCATGAACTAGAGGAAGTAATGCAGATATGCAGAGATAAGGGATGTCTTGGGGGAGGTTGTGTCAGATTGCTCCGATACACGGAGCAGAAATAAGACATCTTGTTAGGATTTTGTAAGACACGTCTTTTGAATACTGATACGATCTGATAATCTAACATCGGGGACAAGACTCTTTCTTCATTCACGTTGAGCGGTGCTTGACAAGTGATGCACAGTGTGCTTGAAGGGATGACTCTATAGTAGAGCGGCTCTAAATAAGAAATCCCTGCTCCAGGTATTCAGAGCCTCGTGAGCACACCACATAATACAAGATGTTCTTCAGCTCAGAACTATGGCACACACTTGAGGAGAACACATAAATACTTAATACCAAGAGAGGGGCTTAAGTCCTAAAAGCATAAAAAATTACCACATTTCTACTTCTATATTGAGATATGTTCAAGTGATTGCCCCAAGCTATATATATATATATATATATATATTGATAACCTATCCTTCAGTGGGGGTCCAACACCGCACACCCAACCAAATAGATAAAAAAAACCATAAGAACATCTCCATTCTCAAATGACTGGAAGCTGTGTGTTAGTATCACAGCGTGGCCACTACTCAGGGAGCAGAGTTGTAGCACTGGGGCAACCAGAATCAATTGATTATTGGGAGTGTCGGGAGTTGGACAACTAGCGATCTAATCTTGATAGCCTAGCCTTAAATTCCCAATATATATAAGGTTAAAAGCATTTTTAGGAAGGTGTTCTACCTACATACAAGGGTTTATAGTTATTTGGTTGTTTATAATAATTAAGGATAAGGGGTTAGCTGACTTGAGGTTATGAGCAACCTTACTGACAAGGACCAAGGCCTGCTATGGTGTACGAGCAAATAAGGGACATGTTTTGTCAAGCTTGGTCCCATCCTATTATCGATTAAGGCCTTGTACATGCACAAGAGTCTTCTGTCCATCGAAACCACATTGTGGTTTCTTATAAGTACTCAGGATAACAAAATAACACATTCTCAAATTCACTGTTATTAACAAAAATGCAGCATTTTACAGATATAACTCCAAACTGTCAATCAGTCCTCAGAGACACTCAGATCCTGCCAGGAGATCGTGAAGAGAGAGAGAGGCTGCAAGCTACTACAAAGCTACAAGGAAATAAGTGATCCGGGGGAAGGGGGCGGCAGGCACATATCTGTGAGATGTAGCAGAGATCACAATGTAACAGTGTAATGGTCTGTCAGACTCTGTGTAATCACCTCTGATCTGTCTCATTTCTCTATTTATCATTGTGTTAGAATTCAGATGAAAGTGCATATACATTTGTGCCCTGATAATCTAACCACTTTGTCACCCACGGAACTAGATGGATAATACAGCAATGTTTCTGCTTAGAGAGGCCCCCACCCACACCCTGGGATTTTGCACTGAGCATCATAGAGAGTGATAGGAGCTAAAATAGCAATACAACTGAGTAAAATAGTAGAGTAAAGGGTTAAATGATCTTTATTGTGTAATTTCTTTCATGGGAAAACCCCTTTTACACCATCATGGACTGGCTGACCATCTAATGTGTAGAGGGATGTCTTAACTTTTCCTTGACTAGCAGTAGTTGGTATAATAACGGAAGGCATATCTTGATTTTCCTTTTAGATTTTGCAGATGGGTCTAAGGATATAGATAATATCTGAAGCAATCCAAATACGATGAGTTTTTTTCTTACTCCTTTACAACCTGGTTCTTAAATTGGAGATATACTTCGTCTTAGGAGCCTTTTGGCAAAGATCACAATTGGTTCCCCTTTAAGGCCAAGTTTTTGTTTCCTCCTATCTATGGTCTCATTGATATAATCCCGTCTTATGTTTTGAATTCTGGAGTCCTACAAAAACTTAGTTGTACAAAACCCTGAATGAGCAGGCCCCCAATTTACAGGAGAAACAAGGCAGCTGCTTCCATTTTTTTAAAGAATCAAGTGGTACCTCATCAAGTGAAAGGCCTGCCGGAGGAGGTTTAGTGTAGCCGTTATATAGTTACCCAGTAGTTATTGTCATTTTACAACACTGTCCCCTAATTTTTGTTTTCAGAAAAAAAAAATACACAGAAGACTCGTTGAAGCACATTTGAAACAATACGTATTCAGGACACAGTCATCTTTTATATACACAATACCCAAGTATCATAGTTGACTTACTCTCACTCTGTTCTCCTGGTGGTGCATAGAATGAAAGGCCCAGGGAGACAATGGCAGCAATTTCTAAGATGATGAGAGTCACGTCCTGGAGGGCTTCCCAGACTAATTGCAGGAAGGTTTTGGGTTTTTTGGGAGGTATGAAGTTCACACCATATATTTGTCTTCTCTTCTCAAAGTCTGCTACATTCTCAGACAAACCTGAAAAGTAAGAGGGAAACGGAAAGGTTAAACATTTTCAATAAATGAAAAAGCTAAAAAATAACCCATACAAAATTTAATAAAGTATGAAGAAATCTAAAGCCCACTTTCTGCATTTATTTTCATACACATGGGTGCACTGGCCATGCGGCGAGTTGAGCCTCTTGCCTCAGGCGGCACCACCTGCAGCAAAATGGGGGGCAGCACCAGGGGCTCACTCACCTGCTACAAAGCAGGACAAGACTCTTAAAAATAGTGTCTCTTCATATCCGATGTCAGCATGGAGTACCCAGTTTCTAAAAACAACCCTGTATATTACTAGATTACTAGTGTAAGGGGCACAGTGGGCGTCGTTCTATTACTCGCCTTTAGGCTCACCACTTTTCATATGTAATGAGTTTGCACGTGGCTAAGTACACATGGCTATGTAGACCTCTAAGCTGTATGACCAACTTTGTCATTCCATTTGCTTTTTGTGATGTTGTCTCCTTATTCATAGCTTCTTCATCACTAAGTGTAAATATCTCCAATCATTCCGGAATTATCAACTGAATCTGACAACGTAGAACATCCCTACGTCTACATATGAGTCACTCTTCTACTTCAAGGCAGGTTTACCTCTTCTGGCCTTTAGTTCACAACTTGTTCCCAACATCCAAAATTTATGACAAGACAAGAAGACAACGAGAAGAAGACTATGGTCCAACTACATGTAATAGGTATGATGTTGGAAATAAACCAAAAACGGAACAACTATAAGAGGTAAATTTAGGTAAGAGCCCTGGGCCACCTGTTGTCTCATGAATCGCCTTTGGTTATGGAGAATTTTCTGATTTTGTAAAAAGATCCTCCTGCGTGAAAACAAAAATGATCACCTAACAGAAGAGGCCTGTACAGGCAGTCCCCGGGTTATGTACAAGATAGGGTCCATAGGTTTGTTCTTAAGTTGAATTTGTATGTAAGTCGAAACTGTATATTTTATAATTGTAGTTCCAGCCAAAAAATTTATTTTTTGCCCCAGTGACAATCAGAGTTTCAAAATTTAATTTGCTGTAATGGGACCAAGGATTATCAATAAAGCTTCATTACAGACACCTTACAGCTGGTCATTGCACCCTGGGACTATAGTAATATCCAGAGAGCTTCACCAGAGGTCACAGTGGGCAGAAGGGTACGTCTTTAACTACGGGTCGTCTGTAAGTGGGGTGTCCTTAAGTAGGGGACTGTCTATACGATGAGGAAGGAGGAAACTCGTCCTGTAGCCTCTGATGTTTGGGGTTTGTAGATGACTGTCTTTGCACAGAACATCATGGACCTGACTTTCCTTATGACATCAAGATTTGTAATGCTTTTATTCTACAGGACGCTTATCTGATTCATGCTGCCAGGTGCCAATCACCCTGTCATATTCTTCATGCCATGCCACCCTTCATCTAGCGTGCCACACATTAGACAAATCTCATCTCATTTATACCAGAAAGATCAATTAAGCTGCAAAAATAATGAAAGTGCAATTAGCTAAGGACTGGATGACCATGATATTTATCTCCTCCGATCCTTTGGCATTACATGCCAACCTCTGAAAGCCATGTAATAGCTCTATGCAGAGTCCATAGACTTCCATGATGTGGCCCTGGCTGTCTTCTTAGCATACATGGCCCCCTGCTCTTCATTCTAGTAAAACATCTGAATGTGACTTGTGGCAATGAAAGGTCCATTTCCAGACGATACTATAATAACGATTTAATGTCAAAGCCCTTTAATACAGTGCAGACCTTTTCAGCACTGGGAAGTGTGACTAATGGAAGCATTTAGTAAGGTCAGAATTGACTGTTCTAGTAAAGAGCTGCGCAGTCAAAGCTTCACATTTTCTTTCTCGCCGCAGCAAGGACGGGGTACGCAAGACGAATAATTCCTCAGTAATAAAACCTGTCGCACTCTGTTCCTCCAGAACCAACTATTTTTAGTAATGGTTCTTCTTATCTATGGGGGTGATGGAGCCCATGTTATTCTATGACATTTGGGAAGAGACCATGGTGGTACTCGGGTGTTAAGAGCCATCTAGTTCATCATAGGAGATAAATATTCAGCAGATGTAAATCAGCATGTGTCAGTATATCTGCAATGCCGCAATAGTACTTTCCTTTTGACCTGACCTCTGCCTGATTATCATATTATCCTTGTGCTGACTGCTGCTTGTTCACCATTAGGCATTTACTATGCTTGCCTTGATCTTGGCTTATCCACTGGCCACATCTCTGGCTGTCACTATGGAACCACACACCACCATCTCTAGTTCCACCTTCCATTGAAATGAGCCTACATCTAGAGATTGATGTAAATTGGCTTGTGTCGTTGTATCTGCAATGCTGACATTCAGCAGCCAATGGCACTTACATCGTACTGGCTTTGTTTCACCCTACATTTCTCGTTACAATTTGAGCCTGTGCTGCCTACTGCTTGTTCACCCTTATGCCGTTATTATTCCTGCCTTGACCTTGGCTTGTTCACTAGCCACGTCCCTTCCTGTCCCTTCCCAGCTGTCATTAAATAGAGACCACACCTAAAGATCTAAGTCCAGATCCTTATACAGATGTTATAGGGTGAAAACAGGGGGGCCACGTAGACAACAGCGTCATCCATACATTAGTACAATGGGGGGGATTCATTATTGCTCCTGAAAATGATTCCGAAAATGATTCCTAA
Source organism: Engystomops pustulosus (assembly GCF_040894005.1). NCBI lineage: Eukaryota > Metazoa > Chordata > Amphibia > Anura > Leptodactylidae > Engystomops > Engystomops pustulosus. The sequence continues at coordinate 95,210,017 of NC_092419.1, forward strand.
AATGCCTTCCTAAAGGCTTTTAGACTGATTTCCGACTCAACCAACAAAGGGGCATGATCTTGTGAAAGGGGCGTGCTTTGAAGAAAAGTGGGTGTGGCCACATGGAAATTAGCCTGTGCGCCAAAAAATAAAGGAGGTGACACTCACAGGGGTGGGGGATTTTACAGTGTGTCTCAGATTCCGACAGTCTCCCGCTGGAAAATACTGCGCCAGATTAATCACTGTGATGATGAATTCTGGTGTAGCATAAGACTGTCAGTTCCTACTTTCTGTTAGTCTTAACTGCCAGAAATTTGGGCGCATGGACGATTTCCCGCAATCCACGCTCCCTTCTCATGAGGCCACAAGAAAGAGCCCCACAAAAGTGCCAAAAAAAGGTTTAAAAACCTTGATAAATGTGGTGCAAGGAGTTTAGGTTTATTTGTGCAAAACCACCAGAACTGTGGAGCAAGTGCGTTAAAAAATTCCACCCATTGTGTTGCATATTAAGTATTAAGAATAAAAAATGTTTTGAGTGCCCTAAATCACTACATCCCAAAAATAATCACTTTTCATGAAGATTTGCATCAATTCTTCCCCACTGACATCTGGGTCCTTAAGTTTTACCAATATTAGGACTGTTGGAAACAGTAGAACATTCCTCCTTACAAAAGACTATATTAACTTCAGAAGTGTTTGACTTAGTGGCACATATTTCTCTGATTCTCACCGTTCCCAGATGTTAAGTGAAGGAAACACTAATCATAAGGTGTTCCTGTACGAAACACATCTACACCGCCATCACAACGTGATATAATACCCTCAAGGATGAATGTTTACACCGGGATCCAGGGTGGAGCACATAATAAGGCTATTTGGATAATCTTATGTTTGCCTCGGGAAGATTACTGTAATAGGATAATGTACAATGTGTGGTGTGTCTTTAACGATAAACTATGTAAAGCTCTCGGATTGTAGACTTGCCATAAAGGGAGGTGTAAGGAATTTAATTATATGGGAAGCAGACTATTATTCCATCCTTCCAATGATTCAATTATGCCAAGATGAAACATCTGGATTGGCCACTTGTGTCACACTACTGGGACTGTATATAGTCCCATAACCTGAGCAAATCAACAAGGTATACAGTACGGCATTACAACTGTATGGAACCAAAAGCATTGCCCATAAGATGCTGTTGGCACATCTAGTAAGACAAGTACTATAAATAATCCATCATAGTTACAGACTCCTATACAGATTTTGCACTGGGCCAACCATAAGTAACTGCTATCATTGAACTTTTCTAAATCTGCCCTCGAACCATAAGCGAAACCCATAATTTGCATAAAATACAAGATTTTGAGATCAGTCATTGATAGGAGATTGATGGCACCCAACACCTATCAGCTGTTTTTATGTTGTCCAGGGGCAGCTATCTTGCTAATATCAGCTGATCAGCGGTGACAAGGTGTCGGATCAGTGACTGGGTGTCGGAGTTCCCCTAATCTCTAATTAATGACCCATCATAAGGAGATTGCCCTCGGATCAATTGGTTACAATCTGCCTTGGGATGTCAGTACAGGCGGTGCCCTACTTAAGAACACCCGACTTACAGACGGCCCCTAGTTACAAACTAACCTCTGGATATTGGTAATTTACGGTACATTAGCCCCAGGCTACAATGGTCATCTGTAACAGTTATCAAAGGTGTCTGTAATTAAGTTGTATTGTTAATCCTGGTTGTTAGGACAACCCAACTTTTTTAAAATCCATTTGTCATAGAGACAAAAAATTCTGTGTGTGTGTGGGGGGGGGGTTTACAATGATAAAATATACAGTTCCGACATACATACAGATTCAACTTAAGAACAAACCTACAGAATCAATCTTGTATGTAACCCGGGGACTGCCTGTACTGTACTGCCCGGCACTGAGAGCCCAACTTTACGTGGATATAAATTCCCAAAATCCAACATTTGAGGGCAGAAGATCCAGGCACGTGATGATTAGATTATATTTCCTAGAGAAAAGGATGGTTTGAGAGTGTCGATATTAAAGTATTTTCACACTGTGTGGACCTCTGCTCGCTGGACAGCTGGAATTATACGCTTTTAAGGATTGCGTCTTTCCTACATATGTGACACGTACGGAACAACTCACCTACGGTGTGGCTGAATGAATACAGACCTACAATTAAACTAACTACCGTGCCCTGCTACACCCACAACCTCTCATTTCTGCCGAGAAGGATTAATGGGTTTATGTGGAAAGGATAAAGATTTTATCCTGTAATACAGAGTGAAGGTTGAGCGTTTAGCTCTGGCTTCCCAAAGCGGACAATGTCAGTACAAGTCCTGTGATCCCTTTATCCATAGATAATACTTCCACTGTCCATGGCATCGCTGAGAACTAAATGCCTAACACTATTATTAGATATTCTGTGTAGTCTTTATTGTATTTATATCTTTCTGGAGAAGCAGAAGGGTCTCCAATATGGCTATTGTTACAGATCCCATTGGGATTGCCTCACTGACTTTCTAGCCAGATCAGATAAGGGTAGATGGGATCTTTACTTAATTTGATTACCTATCATCGGCAAACATGCATTAGGGTGTGAAAGCATAACTTCAAGATGGGAACCCTAATACAAAATATGTTATTTGCCATCTAAGGCTCTTGGGTCTAGTTATGAGAGCATCCTCTCACCCTTTTCAAGTTAATATATCTTTACCTGATATGCAGCTTATCAAAAGTGATCATCAGCAAGTGTGACCGGCTCTATAAAAGCAGAAGTTTGGAATTATTCTGGTCTGGAGCATTTAGGTATGAGTTATTATGATGCCAAAGAGGGAAGATACTATCAAGTGAAGGAATTATTGATGTCCATCTGTCTTATTAACACTAGATATAAACATCCACATGACAATTCCCATGCCTCTACTTGAAAGGTCTTAGAGTTTTAATAGAGAATGGGCACAAAATCAATTAAAATATGGTAAACCATGTTTTTCAGGGAAGAAGGACAATGGCCCAAATTTATGAAAACGAGTGCAGTCTGTACCAGATTCATCACACAATTTAAGGTGAAACTCTGCAAGGGGTTTCCCATGTATACTGGAAACTGTTACGAGTCAGACAAAATCAAAGTTTTCTACTTACCGGTTAAATGCCAACTATTTTTATTATACTAAGCAATATTAGACTGGATCTTGCGGATCGGGTCAATACGTCTAATTAGGAGAGTCCACAGTGAATACGTTTCTGTAGACAGACATGTTTTATACCATAAATATAGAATAATTTACAGTAAGGGCTTAGTATGGATTGATTCTATTCTCGTGCAAGGGCCAAAAGTCCCTTTCCCATGGTTTTACCTGTACTCAAGATGCTACTAGGGACCAATTACTCTCGCTCTCCATACATATTCACCATGTTTGGCAACTTTTGCATTGCAGGAAAGCTCAATACCCAATATCCACTCACTGTCAATAGTCTTTAGGTTTGATTAGGTGGGGGAGGTTGAAAATATGTTAAATTGTAGTAGAGCTAACAAGATGAGTAACAGATTTCTGCCAAACAATGGCAGAGATTTCAGCCAAAGGAAGTTGATAGATTATACCTATACATTTAGGTTGGTAAGTAAGTCCATATGTCTGCAGAGGAGACTTGGAAACTGTTGGCATAATGACAGCAAGCAGAGATTTTGACAATTCTGAAGTCCCATGAACCCTAGCACCTTCTTGGTGACAGTCTCTGATTCTTTCTCAGTAGCTGGGAAAGGTATTCATCTGACACATATTTTATCTAGGCAATTCCTCCCATATTGAACAGGCCAACTTTTTGTGACACTGAATCAATATGAAAGTGGCTCTATAAATTGATAAAACATATTCCAGCCACATTGAAGCCATTTCATCTCCATCACAATTTCTTGCATCCATTAATTTTAAAGGGGTTATATGTCCAATCTGACCACTCACAACCTGATGACAGGTGAGGTGCTGTTATCGTGGCACACAACATATTGGGGCTTATTTACAAAGGGTCTGCGGAACGCACTTTCGTTGGATTTCGGAAACTTTCGGGATTTGCGCCGCTGTGACAGCTATTCAGAAGGGGATTGTGTCGCATGCGATCGGATTTTGGCACAATCGCGTCGGCTTTCATGCAACAGAAATCGGGGGGCGGGCCATAGGACAATCCAACGGATTTGGACTGAGCGTGGGATTTAACTTTAAAATTGTGTCACAAGACAATACACTTACATGCACCAGGAAGAAGAAGGTGAATTTTGTTGGACCTGATTGGGGAAGCGACACAGGCAGGAAATCGGGCGCACGATCTAAGTGAATCGTGGCACAATGCATTCCAGTCGGACATTCCGGATCGGGGAACGTGCCCCATTATGACTTATAATGAATTTTCATCTGATTTTACAGTTTTATTGCCAGATATGTTGACCTAGATCATATATATACACTCACCGGCCACTTTATTAGGTACACCATGCTAGTAACGGGTTGGACCCCCTTTTGCCTTCAGAACTGCCTCAATTCTTCGTGGCATAGATACAACAAGGTGCTGGAAGCATTCCTCAGAGATTTTGGTCCATATTGACATGATGGCATCACACAGTTGCCGCAGATTTGTCGGCTGCACATCCATGATGCGAATCTCCCGTTCCACCACATCCCAAAGATGCTCTATTGGATTGAGATCTGGTGACTGTGGAGGCCATTTGAGTAGAGTGACCTCATTGTCATGTTCAAGAAACCAGTCTGAGATGATTCCAGCTTTATGACATGGTTCATTATCCTGCTGAAAGTAGCCATCAGATGTTACAGGGTACATTGTTGTCATAAAGGGATGGACATGGTCAGCAACAATACTCAGGTAGGCTGTGGCGTTGCAACGATGCTCAATTGGTACCAAGGGGCCCAAAGAGTGCCAAGAAAATATTCCCCACACCATGACACCACCACCACCAGCCTGAACCGTTGTTACAAGGCAGGATGGATCCATGCTTTCATGTTGTTGACGCCAAATTCTGACCCTACCATCCGAATGTCGCAGCAGAAATCGAGACTCATCAGACCAGGCAACGTTTTTCCAATCTTCTACTGTCCAATTTCGATGAGCTTGTGCAAATTGTAGCCTCAGTTTCCTGTTCCTAGCTGAAAGGAGTGGCACCCGGTGTGGTCTTCTGCTGCTGTAGCCCATCTGCCTCAAAGTTCGACGTACTGTGCATTCAGAGATGCTCTTCTGCCTACCTTGGTTGTAACGGGTGGCGATTTGAGTCACTGTTGCCTTTCTATCAGCTCGAACCAGTCTGCCCATTCTCCTCTGACCTCTGGCATCAACAAGGCATTTCCGCCCACAGAACTGCCGCTCATTGGATGTTTTTTCTTTTACCATTCTCTGTAAACCCTAGAGATGGTTGTGCGTGAAAATCCCAGTAGATCAGCAGTTTCTGAAATACTCAGATCAGCCCTTCTGGCACCAACAACCATGCCACGTTCAAAGGCACTCAAATCACCTTTCTTCCCCATACTGATGCTCGGTTTGAACTGTAGAAGATTGTCTTGACCATGTCTACATGCCTAAATGCACTGAGTTGCCGCCATGTGATTGGCTGATTAGAAATTAAGTGTTAACGAGCAGTTGGGCAGGTGTACCTAATAAAGTGGCTGTCAGTGTATATATACTTTTGACCATCTACCTACATTAGTAAAAAGACTAATTAGAAGGAAGTAAAACGTTAATGCAGGATCAGACTACATATTGTTGATTGTAGTCTGTTACCATGGAGATACACCGGGCATCTCATTTCAAGGCAACACTTATTTGGTTATATGGAGCTCATAGGGTAGATCTTCTGGCTTGAATATAGAGCCGTCTGTAAGAGTGGAGACCTACCTGTACTTTACACAGACAATGTATTGCTACACATCCCCGGCAAGGTGACTATTTACCTCCATTACTCCCAGTGCCATCTGAGAAGACTACTCTTCTCATTAATCATCCTAAACACACAGGCAGATCGACCTTGATAATGACAATTAGTATGATGTAGTTTTGCTAGGAACTCGAATTCCCTGTAGAAGCTGGAAGTATCATAGCCACAGGCTACCCACCAGCAGCAACCTGAGATATATATATTTATAAATGGATCTGGCTGACATTTTGTTGGAGCTCCGCGAACACAAGAGACGTAAAAAGAAGAAATCACGATTTCCCCTGAAGCTAAGATATACATTTTTCACTCAATTAGCACTAGTCTAAATTGTACTCCTCTGAGACATCGGAATATATTAATATTTAGAGAAGTGCTTAGAAATGAAACAAGTGCACTTATATATGGCACAATTGAGTCCCAGGACTGTTATCGCAGGGTCAGGGCTCTGCCATCAGATGATATGGGAAATGTAATTATTTCACGTGTCTTTTCCTAAAGTTTATTGCGGATGAGGATCCTCCATAGACATACTTATCTACTCTTGTGTTTCTTCCCAAGCAATGTATTAGGTATTAAAAAGGGATTATGACCTGAATGTCCCAAACAGGGTCAACCCCAATACCAGAAACAGCAGGACCCCTTTGTCCTAATAATGACCACAGCAGAGCCCCATAGATATTTAATAGCAAAGGCCTAATTATCAGGCCTGTCTCGCATAATATCATCCAATAAGCCTTATACCTGTAACTATACAGTGCCCCCAAAACATAGCCAATATTTCCACATAATATCATTCAATAAACCTCATACATGTAACTATACAGTGCCCCCAAAACACAGACAATGGGGGTCATTTACTAAGGGCCCGATTCGCGTTTTCCCGACGTGTTACCCGAATATTTCCCATTTACGCTGATTTTCCCTGTATTGCCCCGGAATTTTGGTGCACGCGATCGGATTTTGGCGCATCGGCGCTGGCATGCACGCGACGGAAATCGGGGGGGCATGGCCGAACGAAAACCCGACGGATTCGGAAAAACCGCCGCATTTAAAAAACAAAAAGTCTTGCGAAGCTTGCACTTACCTTCACTCAGCCCGGCTCAGTGTACTTGAGTGCGTTCCGATGCTCTTCCGCGGAAGAATGGGCTGGATCGCAATGGGCCGGGTAAGTAAATCTGCCCCAATAAATCTGCATCTATAACTGTAACAACAGGGGCCTATGACAGTCCAAGCCACATCCATCATGTAAACCATTATAGGCCCTGTCACACTGCCCCATATTATAAACCACTGAACTTTATGCCATTGAAACTACACAGTGGCTCCATAATATGGCTGATATTACCTCATAATATATCAACCATAAAGCAGCCATATCTGTAACAGCAGGGCCTGTATGTCATTGCCAACCACATTTCTCCATCAGGTTAAACATACAGCCCACATAATAAGGCCCTGTCACACTGCCCCATAATAATCCACTGCGAGTGTAACTATACAGGGCCTCAATAATATGCCCAATATTACCTCATAATTTATGAACCAATAAGGCAGCCATAACTATAACAGCGGGGTCTGTATGAAAGCGCCAACCCCATTTATCTGTAATGTAAACCATAGAACCCCCATGATAGAGACTGTCTAAACCTAATACCAGTGTTACTACACAGTGCCTCGGACAAACTCGGACAAAGCTGAATTTTAACAGGTCCACTCTTCATTAATCATAAAGCACCCATGCTTTATGTAGCCCCTGTAGCAACGGGGCCTGTATGTTAGTGCAAACCCCATTTCTCTATAAAGTAAACCACAGAGCCCTCACAGGGCCTGTCACACTGCCCCATAATATAAACCACTGAACCTTATATATTTTTAAATATAATATATATTTTAAATATAAAATATACAGTGCCCCAATAAAGTAGTAATATTACCTCATAATATGAGCCATAAAACCAACATACCTGTAACAGTGGGCTCTATATGACAGGGCCATCCATATTTCTCCATAAGGTAAACCATAGAGCTCTCACAGGGCCTGTCACACTGCCCCATACTATAAACCACTGAACCTTATATTATCAACAATGAAAATATACAGTGCCCCCATAAAGTAGTAATATTACCTCATAACATGAGCCATATAACCACCATAACTGTAACAGCAGGACCTATATGACAGGGCTAACCACATTTTTCCATAATGTAAATCATAGAGACCTCACAGGGCCTGTCACACTGCCCCATAATATAAACCACTGAACCTTATACCACTGTAACTTCACTGTGCCCCCATAATATAGCCAATATTACCTCATAACATGAGCCATAAAGCCACCATAACTGTAACAGCGGGGCCTATATGACAGGGCCAATTACATTTCTCCATAATATAAATTATAGATCCCTCATGTAGAGGGCTTCCATAGCAGAGCTAGACCCACTGTACCAATAATGTCAACCAGAGAGCCCCAAAACAGCCCAGCCATAGTATGCCAGACACATCACCTCATAATATCAACTAGATAACCTATACCAATGCAACTACAGTGCCTCCATGTCAGGGCCAGCCATATTACTATTCCTAAACAATCTTCCCCATCTCGTTTTCTCCTTTTGGTATCTCTCCTTCTAGCTTGAGCAGGACATTTTCTGTCTTATGGGGTCACTGACCCTCTTAGTATGCCACAACATCAAACTCTAAGGTCAAGAACCTCCAGTTATTGCTCTGTACCACTTTTAGGGCTTCAACTCACTCCCGTTACATCACAACTATCTCATTTTCTGACTAAAATGAGATACCTCGTTGTAAGAGAATCCATTGTAGCAGACAGATAACAAGATGGGCCCAGAAAGTTGGGCCTACAGGTTAAGTATCTATTAACCTGAGATGCTGTGTTTGTCCTGGGATCACAGGGACTCTGTGATGAGATGTTAGGCTCCGAGATTAGGGGATTAGGATGTGAGAGGGAGGGTTTGGAATTAGATTTGGCACAGACGTCTGTGGAAGATACGGAGTTGCTTGATTTCTTGGCGGCCATAGCTTTTATGGATTGAGGTGAAGATGTGTAAATCGTATCACAAATTACATTGGGAACCATTTAAAGGGAATTTTATTAGTTGTGCGCTGGTGGGATGTGACCACTGTGGGCAAATTTTAACCCCTCCTACTGAAATATTAGGAAGTAGTTAATATATATGTAGGTAATTACTTTCTATGCTACTATGTACAGTATATTAGCTCTTATACTGCTGTTATACTGCACTAGTCATGCAAACTGTGTGTAATAACCATTCTAATGCAGTATGAATGTAGGTACGGTAATTTTGCTGGATTTAAACACATGATGATAATACAAGGGTTGAAGATCAAATACTTAATCCCATCAATAGCCCTATACACTATAGCAGGGCAGATCTGTATGTAATCCGAGTATTGAACAGCAGCCTACGAGCCAGTCAGTCTGCGCTATGCATCTCTCCGCCATCACCTTGACTTGTCCTTGAGACTGCAGCAGTCTTCTGCTTTGCACTGGTGAAACTCGACACATATTTCTTTAGCCGGAGCTGCCGGCTGCAGAATTTATTTTGTAGCAGATACTGAGCGAGATGATAAGACTACAACTGTGCTTTTCTGTCAGACGCCGCTGCAGCTGTAATAGTCTATTCACACATTTCGGTGGACAGAGGAGATGAGGCTGGGAACAAGCGGAGGATTCCAGGCAATTTCATGTTTTATTTCAGATGTAGATTTTAAGCTTGGAAATTTAAAGAGACCAACATACATTAATACCGTAATGGGGTTCTCTGCCTTGGACAGTATCTTTTTTGTTTTTTTCGTTTGGACTCCCAGTGATAAGCTGTAATAAGGGATTTTGACTTTAAGAGATCAATTCCCCTGGAACTGGATCTACATCCCCATAAATCAATTTTATCTTATATTCCCTGGCATCAGATGCGGCGTGTCCTGCTCCGCTGGCCCCTCCCATCTACTCCTCCTCATGTCTTATGCCTCCTTACTATTCAGCAGTTCATGTCATGTAACTGTCATCAAGGGTAATGTCATCAAAGGTCCTGTACCCTTTACATTTGCAAAATTTGCAATGTATGTATCTAATGAGATAAAACCACAGAAGCCTCCATGGATTTCTACCCCTATCCATCCTCCATGGAGGCTGCTGTGATTTCATGTGCTCAGATACATACAGTTCAGTATAGAACGGGTACAGTTTGCTAATGTTTAGAGGCTAAAGAACCTGAGATGATGTCACTCTGGTCACATGACATGAAAGTAACACAAGGCAGAGCCGTCAAAATAAGTGGGTGTGGTTAACTGGCAGCCCAGGAGAGAGAAAAGTCAAAGCCAGAAGACATGAGTCAGAATAGCTAATTTACATATCAGACAAATTAAGGTACAGTGCCTTACTGGCAGCTAAGTTTAGGTAATATGGGGAGGACTTGTAATCCTTTATCTGCAGGCATTGTTAGTCAGGGTGGTAAAATTCTGGTGACAGGTATTCTTTAACATTTGTTTTGGGATTAAATGTTTTTTGGGCTAGTTTTAGAATTATTGATGATTTTTGGATTTTTATATTTTATATTAAAATCAATGTATAAGATACTAGAATTGGTTTAGGATTCAAATCAGACATATTTAAGTTTATATTTAGGACTAATTTTTTGTGATATATTTATATAGAAGTAATCTTTATGTGGATGCATCTGCCGTGTGTTCTTTCGATTGGGAGGAGAGGTAGAATGGGAAGATACCATTGGTTATTTTAGATTGTGTGACCTGGTATATTTAAGAACTGCGAATGTTCTGCTAAGTTTATGAATGGGAGTTTTTTCTGAATAGTAAGCCTCTATTGGCTTATTTATGTTATGTGATGGAATATAAGATTAAATCCATTAATGGTAGGCTCAGCAAAATGGTAAAGCTCCTACTGGCCATTTTAAATTACATGACTCGGTATGTCTGTGGATATAGATTTTGGGGGGGAGAATCCACAGTGTGTTTTATACTAAAAGTTACAGTTAAAAATATTTGTTTAGCGTTTTAGACCAAAGGATTATAGATTATGAAAAGAATCTTGGAAGATTAGGGACTATCGTGGGAGTAGATACTGAAATATGTATAAGTGTATGTATACTATATAAAGTCATTATAGACCTACTTTTTAACTTGCGTTGCTTTAAACCTATATATAGGGCTGGGGCGAGAGAGATGGACAGGATGGCTTTTATAGGAGAGTGGAGGAGGTCCTGCGGACATTCAGATAGCCATTAGGGGTTACAGTGTGAACGTGAATCTACTCTGTTCATTCCGCTCTTCTAGATGTGAATGGTGGAGGTTGGACTGGATGCACATCGTCATTGTACTGTTTCTCAGCCAAGATAAAAGGAGTATGAACACCAGAATTTTTTATTTACTCCCACAGGAGATGCTCAACCTTACATCGTTACTACAAAGACTACACAGTGCATGGAAATGCTGAGTCCTCCAGGGTAAGAGTTGGTCTACAAGAAAGAACACACTCTATGAAATCTGAATTAATAGGACAAGAACAATGGGTTTGTTTCGATTTTTATGGACTTTGTAAATGGAAATAGGAAGGTGAAGTGGAGCATAAACCAACTTCACATTGGTACCTGAGAACCCAAACACAAACTTGGTGAAAGGTACTAAAGAATTATCTCGACTAAGATGAATGTGACATTAATGTTGAGATCTAGAGATAAGTCAATATATTAATCGCTACAGAGGCTCAGAGTGAATCTGGCGATTTTCAGGCGCCGAATCAATTCCAAATATATTCAACTCACTTAGGACGAATCTTGTACGAGCAGAAGTATAACAGATCTGTATGATATCAATGAACTGTGGATGGAATATGTTATTGTCTCTTTGCACCACGTCCGTTACAGTTTCGTTATTATTGTTTTAGTGAAAACTGAAAACTAACTAAATGAGGTAGGAGCTTTTTATTAAAAAAAAATGTTTTTGGGGACTAGAGATTATATTCCCAATTTCAGAACAATTAAAGCAGCATTAGTTCTAGCCAAACAAATTGGGCGAAGTTTCAGCAAATCAAATCTTGAATAATGTGCTAATCTCTATTGTGGTCCATGGCTTAAAGACACTTAGGGTATATGGGCCTCCAAAGCAATCCTTCTTAGACAGAACTGTTCTGGACTGGTTCATTTGGAGAAAAAGTAAAGTAGAATAAATTGAATAAAGATGCAGGTCAATCAAATACAAATTATAATGCTACCATGTTGCCATTGCAGCTGCCAAGGGGCCCACAGTGTCAGTGGGTCCCAGCATCTGCAGTATTGGGTGTGTATCTACTGGATGTGTTTGTGGTTTGTATATACTATATATAGGTGTATATGATGTATGTATATTTGGTGTGTATTTATTGTATGTATGTATGTTTATGATGCATTTGTGAATATGGTGTGTATATGCTATGTGAGTATATAAATATCTATATTTTTTGAGGGGAAAGTGGGCCCCATTCAGAAGTCTGCTATGGGGCCCTTTCCCTCCCAGTTATGGCCCTGCCTGTGATTGTACTATTATTGTAGCCATCAAGCTCCTCCAAGTAGTATCGCCATATAAGGGTCTAGTTAAGGCACAGACAAAAGATTTGAGACAAATAAGGCAGGGGCTTTAAACCCATATTAAAATTCTGATCTTATTATCAATAAATGTTTGGATAACTCCTAGTGAATTTGGTATTTTTTGGAGTTTGCTGGTTTCCTCTTGTTTGGCATTGACACCTTGGAGTCCCTTGAGTTGCCATATATGTAATGCAGGCACCACCTACACTCACCGGCCACTTTATTAAGTACACCTGTCCAACTGCTCGTTAACACTTATGGGCAGACTGATTCGAGCTGATAGAAAGGCAACAGTGACTCAAATCGCCACCCGTTACAACCAAGGTAGGCAGAAGAGCATCTCTGAACGCAGAGTACGTTGAACTTTGAGGCAGATGGGCTACAGCAGCAGAAGACCACACCGGGTTCCACTCCTTTCAGCTAAGAACAGGAAACTGAGGCTACAATTTGCACAAGCTCATCGAAATTGGACAGTAGAAGATTGGAAAAACGTTGCCTGGTCTGATGAGTCTCGATTTCTGCTGTGACATTCGGATGGTAGGGTCAGAATTTGGCATCAACAACATGAAAGCATGGATCCATCCTGCCTTGTATCAACGGTTCAGGCTGGTGGTGGTGGTGTCATGGTGTGGGGAGATTCGCACCATGGATGTGCAGCCGACAAATCTGCGGCAACTGTGTGATGCCATCATGTCAATATGGACCAAAATCTCTGAGGAATGTTTCCAGCAACTTGTTGAATCTATGCCACGAAGAATTGAGGCAGTTCTGAAGGCAAAAGGGGTCCAACCCGTTACTAGCATGGTGTACCTAATAAAGTGGCCGGTGAGTGTATATTCCCTTCCCTGCTATGTGAGATCCCATATCCAAAGCTATATTGAACTCCCATAGCAGTGAAGGTAATATTGTTACCTTTTGTGGCAAAACCCCTTTAAGTCCATAAGAAAGAGGCAGCAACTAAAGTTTCAACCAATGTAATTATGGTCTGTTACATTTAGGAAAGGTACAGAGAATCCTATATGGACAAGACACATCTTTATTGTGGAAAGAATGTCATACCATGTCAGTGTCAGAACAGGCATTTCAGAAATAAGTTCCATGCGGTTTCCCTTGTGTAGCAAGACAAAGGAACCTGAGAGTCTGAAATTACTTAGCAGATGCCCACAGCTAGCCAGCATGTAGACCAGGAACATAAGGTCTCCTCTTGTCAGGTGATGACATATAACCGAGCATCTTCATCACGGTTTTCAAAGCGGAGCAATATTTTATCTGAGCATATCATTTATGGGATTTTTTTTCCAATTATAATGGATAACAAAGACATTTTTTTTTCTTATTTCCTTCATAGGACTCCTCTAAACCAGACGTGATTAACCTCTAGAACGATTCATGGTCATGTAGACACGGTATAAGTAGGCTCTGAGGAATTGTGGTATGACTGTACAACGGGCACAAGTTCTGAGAACATCTAATGGATGTTTCTTAGGAAAAACAGGACAAAATACATTGCTTTAAATAAATGCGAAGATCTGCCCTAGATGAGGCTGATGGGCAATGACCATCGATGACCATCCTTGGTAAATACACAACTAACTACGGATCTTTTTGTTTTGTAGTGGATAGTTTGTAGTTTAATACAGACATTGATAGTTACCAACCCAATGGTACAGTTTACTCCTTGTATATGAATTGTTCCCTACTCGCAGCTCTCCATGCAGTCAAATGTCAATCAATCTCTAAGAATGGAAAAGAAAAAGACCGATAATGGGGCCTATGCAGTTCTGGAATGGACTCTAGTATTTTCTGCCCATTACTATGTTACGACTTGGGCTCTGCAGCGGAAAATTTGATACCACCGGTCCCACCATGTCTCTAAGACACATATTGTCGAAAGCACTAAAAATCGTCATTATGTATAACATTACCATCAAATGTTTGTTAGGAATGAATTTGGAGACAAACATGTTTTGGGAGCTAGTGTAGGAGTTATCCTATATAGATCTCCTCATGTGGGAGCCTCAAAATAGGGACAATTTGGAAGGATAGAAGGACGGGAAAATTGGTTCCAACTGAGGAACAGTTGGGAGGCATGGACGACGGCCCGAAAGCTTTGCCAGCAGCAGATGTGAGCTTAGTCTTCCTGTGCCAGTATCGGCAATGATAAACTAGACTATGCTATTCTCTACGTCTGGCTCACTAGAATACCTTCAGCAATTTACGCAGAACTTTACAAGACAATATAATATATGTAAGAACTAGAAGATTCTGTGAAAGACTACTGTTCCTGCTTCATACAATAATTGCACAGAAATTACATGCATTCTGGAGATAGAAGCCCTATATCTTAAAGTCATAGATATTGACACAGTCATAGTCATTGTCACAAGGATATCATCACAACGTCTGGTTACCGGTCTGGGCAAAACATTGTACCAACTCCATTCACCATAAGGATTGTGGGTCCTTTCCCTTTTTTCTAAGTATTACCTACATGTTACCTACTAATAACTTGGATTGTCCTAAATTTTCAAGGATAGTCCCTAATTTTCAGAGACAGTCTCAGCAAATTCAGGCATGTCCAAGTCCAGAGCTTGGTTGACTAATTCCATTGTTCTACCATAACTGATAACATCTAAAATGTCAATGGTGAACCAGGGCCTGGTGCAACTACTACCTTTAAACTCCTAAAGGTAAATCATTGGCATTGTCCTTTTTGTTTTATAAGTAGCTTCCAAATTGAATGTGATTTCAATTCTGCAATGGGACCATGAGGTGACCCCTCTGGAGAATAGAATATTGTTCGGTTGTATTCACAACCTATATAGTTTTGTGGATATACAGAATTCCACTCAATTCTACAATATCACCAAGTACTTCTTGAAGATAAGAACCGTGAAGCTCCGTGAGATCAAGCATATGACTTCATGAAAGTTCGAGAACTCAGTTGAGATATCTTATATTGTTAGACACAGAAGCTTATCCGGGAAATGAAAGATCCACAGAGAGAACGTTCTGGACATGAAAGAGACCGTGGAGCTGAAAACACCTTTAAGAACAGCACTCACAGTCCTAAGATCTTGTATGTTACAAGACCAGTCTACGTGGACACTCATCTTCTGGTTGTAATGTAATCTCTTCATGTTATAGAATTCCTGTTCATCAAATCTCTACCAGGTAATGTGTATATGTGGCGCTAAATTGCAAGTTCATGTCCTAGTAAATATTATTCCAGCTGTTTTGGCGTAAATGGTAGATTTTTGCCCAATTGGTATTAAAATGATTTGCCACTTGACCCAACATGACGTCTTGTTCTACCGTGGGTAAAATGTATAATGTACCAAAGCCAATCTAAGAGGTTTGGCATGTGCATACCACCTCTGAGAATGTATTTGCTCTAGAAAAGGATGCAGGGCTTGTAGAAGTGGCACCTGAAGGGTATCCAGCTATGAGGGGGATGCAACTAAAGTCTTATGGGTCCTAGGCCAAAAGTTTAGCTTAAGGTGCTCACAAAAGTATTTATCATGCCCATCGGTACCTTGTAGTAGCTCACATTTCTTAAAATAAAATAGGGCCTTAAAAATGTTTAATTTGTAAAGAAAATTTTATGTATTTTGGAAACATATCACTGAAATATCTTTGATACAGTGGCTTAGCTCTGTGGTGAATACCTCTATAATACGGCGTGAGAAGTAGTGAGAATGGAGTAAAAGGAGAATATTGGAACCAGCACGGCTGCATATTTCTCCATTGCCTGAGTTATTTCACTATATACTTACCAACTGCTAATTCTGCCATTAAAAGGTTAATTATGTCCTAAAGGGAAGTGGGGGGTGGGAATCTTATTGCAGTAGTAAATCTCAGTGCACAGGTTGAAGATTTTACAATGTTTAAATTGCTAGAAGGCAAAGGAGATCAATGTGTCATATGGTTATGCAGTTTTGGACTGGTCACAACTGCAACCAGTGCATAGTTATGCCACTGGGGGTAAGGTATTTTACTTAAAAGTTGGATTATATGCAATTTTGCTATTGGAATAAAGGTTTGAGCAGTTACGTACCAAATGAGGCAGAGCTAATAAAATGTGAGATGAATGAAATTTTCATTGGTCCTGCTGTCATTTTAGACACATCAAATTTGGCTCTGGCCTCTCATTATCGGGCGGATCGGCCACATTGTTGGCATATCTATGGCCACTTTCAGAGGAGTATTATTACGCTTGGAATCATTACGGAAACACAGGATTTATTTCAGAGGAAAATGTTCAAAACTTGAGACTACCCTCAGGAATTAGAGACAGTAAGTAGGTCAGTGTAATAAATGTGTTACTTCAAAGAATATACTTATTTCTGGTCCTGTGAATCGAGGCTCTCGACAATGCAGTTTATATATCAAAGGGATCTGCTAAACAAACAAAAAAAACTCCTTATCTATAATTGGGAGGTAACAATATCAAAGACTTAATAGAACCTGGGAACAAGATCTGTTTTTCAACAGTTAATAAAGAAAGGCTTTGTGTCAGCAAACTGGAGGACGGACAGACAGATTGAGGACTTGTCAGATAGTCTGGAGGGTGATTGGAAAGACGGTATCATAGTTGGACAGATTGGTGGGTGGCTGGAAAGACTGGTGGATAGTCGGACAGTCTAGAGCAGTGGTGGCGAACCTAAGGCATGGGTGCCAGAGGTGGCACTCAGAGCCCTCTTTGTGGGCACACAGGCATGGTGTTGCATGGTATTTTCATGGATGCCCAGAAATCCCAGAATTTGCTGGACTTAGTGCTATCTCAATCTGCCACAGGAGGAATGAGAAGATGTGGGCAGTTCTAAATTATCATTGTAGCTCCCGGCTCCAGACCTGAAAATTGTTCCTATTCAGGGCAACCTGAATTTGTCCTCCTTCGTTCTAATGTATTGGTGTACTCAGGGTACTGATA
This sequence comes from Engystomops pustulosus, assembly GCF_040894005.1. Lineage (NCBI taxonomy): Eukaryota > Metazoa > Chordata > Amphibia > Anura > Leptodactylidae > Engystomops > Engystomops pustulosus. Next base: position 95,227,515 of record NC_092419.1, read on the forward strand.
CGATTGAAAGCTATGACAGAGAAGGCAGAAAGAAGTACCTAAGAGGTTTGTCATCACTGGTCTAGAGTGTGGTTGGGAAGAATAAAGCTTGTCTGGAAAGACTGGAGCATAAATGGAAAGACTTAAGGGTGATCAGACAGAATAGAGGGTAGTCTGATTGGCTGGAGGGTCGTCACAGACAGTGAAATGTGGTTCAGATAGACTGGAGGTTGGTTGGAAAGACTTAGTCGGAGAGACTGGAGTGGGTCTAAATGAAGCTTGTCTAGACAGCCTGGAGAGTGATGAAGGGTGATCTGATGGACTTGAGGGTAGAAGATAGAACAGAGTATAGTCTGATATACTGGATGGTAGTCATGAAAATTGGAGTATCTTCAGAAAGACTGATGAGTTGTCTGACAGGATCAAGCATGAACAGATTGGAGGGTTGTTGGAAACCATGGTTGTTAGATGGACTGGAGTGTGGTGAAACAGACTGGAGTACAGAGAAAGAAAGGTGGCTGTTTGGGTAGACTGAAGGTTGGCTTGAAAGCCTAGAGCCTAGAGTGTTCGGAAGACCCCAGAGTAGGTTACAAAATTCAATTTGTGGCTTATTGGACATTGTGAACAGTGGTTTGACGGTCAGAGAGCAGACAGACTGAAGGGAAGCAGGACTAACTGGAAAGTGGTCAGAGTGACTGGAGAGACTATATGGTGGACAAGCACTCTGGAGGGTGGTCAGACAGACTGAAGGGTGATCAGGTAGGTAGAGAAGAGAATAGTTATAATGTATGAAGGTTGATCAGAACTCTTGGCAAGCTAATGGTATGGACTGCAGAAAAAATAGAACTCAGCACTCCAGGCTGCCTGACATTTTTAATATTTAACTACATTAGTTATAATAAGGAGAGTATCCAGGAAACAGAAGCAGATGACTTAGCACACGTTCCTAATAGATACCAATAGATGGAAGAACTGAAAGTAGGGTCTGTGTAAGAGAATGGTGGATAACACTGGACATCTCGTTTAACGCCATGAAGAAAAGGGTCTTGAAAAGTTTTGAGAAGGCAATGCTAATAATCAATAAATACAGGTTTTTCTTAATAAATGGGAAAAGTCACATAACAAGACCATAAGACATGGTAGGGGGAGCTACTGAGTTTTCCCCATATGAAAGGTCTACTCTGATTATCCAATTTTAAAGCAATACTTTATGGGGTTTGCTGAGGTCAATTGTGAACATACAGTAGATGACATGATCATCCTGGCAAGTCCAAATGTAAAATGTGTTTGACTATAATTATAAGTTTTCTGGGCTCAACTTGTACAATAAGTATGTAACTGTGGTGGCTAACACTGCACCATCTAAAAAATAGGCAGAATAATAGGAACCGTAACCGTTCACATTCCATATGTAGTCAATACTATCTTATACTAAAAAAAAATACTTTTTGTATCTCTAAATCCATCGCACCTTTGTTCAATATATTTACGTTACACGTTAAAATAACAAAATAAGCATCCCAGTCCACAATGAGCCCCACCATGGAGATTGGGCATCCACCAATTATAGCGGCCGCTTCCTACATTTGCTTGCTTCCTACACCACATATATAATCTTACAGCTACTTCCCAATGCAGTTAGCTCCCTCTAGTGGTGGCAATAGGAAACCAAAGGTTTTCACTTTGCTCGTATGATCTGGAACTTTTATGCACCCATATTCTTCTCTCTGTAGAATAAACTGTAACCCATAGATACAATCTTTCTAAGATGTTACATAGTTTCCTTGGCTGAACAACGATACAGCCTGTAGTCACCTGTTGCTCACGTCCTCCCATAATATTAAATTGATGGTGAGACACAACTTCATCAAGACACGAGTTTCACGACACTATAGGGACCTGTTGACTTCACTTTCTCGTTTACTGTTACTCCGCTCATGGTTTCATTGAATTATATGGACATTGCGTGTCTCTTGATAATGGTCCCGGGGGGGATAGAAATGTCTATTTTCTGTATACAAGTCATTTATAAAACAATTTTACTGCATATCGGTGATGAAGCTGAGCTGTGCCTTCTGCAGGGCCATCATATGCGGCACAAGTGATATCATTGGGGAATGATGCGCTGCCATACAATTCCTGGCAAGATGGAGCCTTGGTTTAATTACTATGTGGTTTATTGAAATGGCCTCCTTATTGTTGTAATGTACTTCCAGGTCAAAAGCTTAATCACCATAGCGGGTGCATTAATGGGGTCCAGTAGTAGTCATCCAATATCCTAAGCCCTGGCAGACAAGCCTTTCCTTAGAGGAGGGAATGAGGAAGTGAAATCAAGTGGCCATCTATGTAATACATGCAGCACATCCAGTGTTCTGCACAGTTTCCTATATGATCGGGCAGAGCAGAAGCGCTGTGCCTCATCATTAAGTCCATGGAGACACACAATTTAGATTCTAGACCCTAATTAGAGAAGCTCTTCTGCTACGTAGGCTTCCTGACCTCTCACTTCAGTGATTGGGGTGATTGCTCCTTGATTGCTCTGCCTGATCATAGAGAGAACTGTTCATCACCTGTTCTGTATAGAGTTTTGGAGTAATAAAACACAGCTGCCGTGTAGTTTTCTTTATCATTAACCCCTTCACTAATCTAGACCACTAAATCTGCTGATTTTTTCAAGATCATCAGGTATACTAAAATTTACCAGTCCACTGCCCCTGATGACCAGAAATATAATTTTATACATAAAAATGAATGTACCATTCTAGGCCTTAGTCCCCTATTTATATTAAAAATTGACATTAACCCTTTCACTGCCCAAGATCCTCCAATCTCCAAGAAGCTTGAATCTAGTACCCTATGTAGCTAGTGAATTCGGGACTAGCGGGGGCTATAATATCCATACAGCCCAGAGCCCATGGCAGTCTTCATCCGACTGATTGGGCTAGACCTGGACAATGCTATCAACCTGAATGCTATGTGGTCAGGGGCCTCTATCAATAGTTATTTTAGGGGCTTTGTCTGTCTTAACTTAGTGATCGCTTTATGCAGGCTCCAGGCTGCCCCACACCAGCTACAAAGGCTTAAAGGAAACCTACCATTTGATTTCATGCATTATGAAGCAAACGTACCTGGAGACTGTTGTAGCTACACTGATGCAGGATCATATCTTGGTTAATCCCTGAGCTGAGTGGTTTTGCTGGAAAAACCATTATAACATTCAGGACCTTGGGAAAGCTGGGTCCGGCTGGCTGACATAAACACAGTACACATTGGAGCTTATAATTATGGAGGTTAGTCAAGACATAACTAATCAACCTGAGCTGGATCACTCATACACAGCAGCTGGGGGATAGTGCAGCAATTTATTATTCTGTCTGGCAGGGAGAACAGTGATTGCATCATCATCTACTGCAGAGAAAAACTCACTGCTAAGACAAGCGCTAAACCATGTGCTGAAGGAGCCGTAGAAGGGGCAGAGCTTCATTATCATAATGTTATATCTGTTTTATCAGCAAAACCACTCAGCACAGGGATTGACTAAGACATGATCCTGCATCAGTGTAGTTACAGCCTTCTCAAGGTATGTTTGCTTCATAATGCATAAAAGCAAATGGTAGGTTTCCTTTAAAGGGAACATTAAAGGAGGGAAATGAAAATGGGAACCTCATTTTATGTCCTCCCTATAGTTTAGTACAAAAAAAGTTAAAAATAACACAAACTCTTTCCTGGTAGGAGAATGCATGTCCCTTCTTCTTTATAAACCTCTGTTATTAATGATTGAATTACAGAAATTTTAGGAAAAAAGCAATCTGTTGTTCAAGTAAAAGAGTTGCAATATCAGACACAGCCTATAGACAAGGGTGGCGCTGTTTCTGGGAAAAAAAGACACTTTTTTCCCCCTAAACCTGAATTGCAAGTCAACAAATCACTCATAGTCACCTATATAGAATATTTGGACAACATGGGGGTTCCCTACGTTACCTTCAGTGGGGGAAGTCTTCAGTCTCCTACACAGGCCATTGACATCACCGTAGCTATCTTGTATTTTTTGAATGGCCTCAGCTCCTCGCAACTCCATGAGGGAGCGCAGCTCCTGCAAAGTGCAGCCAAAACCTCCGGCATGGTTCTGTTCTCTCCGTTGGTTCTTTGGGTAAAAATCCACTGAGCTGTTCAGATCTCCCATCTTGAATAATTGTTGTTATTTCCTGACCTAGGAGCGTAGGTGTCGGCGTGAAGGTGAGCGGGTTTTGTTTTCCAAAAGCAGCCGCCACAGTCTGCACTGGTATCAGTGGGTGTGCCAGATAGATGATGGGCCTGGGAATACAAAGATATAAAATGAATATAAAAGGTACAAAGTAATCGCCGTATTAAAAGTAATATCCCTTTACAAGCAATCTGTTGGTGATTTTCACCAGCCGTTAGGTACTGACCCTGGAGATTCATGTAATCATACATTAATAATAAGAATCTTTATTTATATAGCGCCACCAAATTCTGCAGCGCTTTACAAATCATAGGGGACATATACAAATATAATATTACATTACAGAGTACAAACTAGTGATGGGTTGTTCGCGAACGGCACAAAGAGCCGGCTCGTTAGCGTGAACGATGCGAGCCGGCTCACCTCAGTGAGCAGATGGCTCACTAAACCCCGCCCTAAACGGCTCACCACGCCCCCTTTAACCCGGTAAAAGTTAAAAAGTGGTGTGGTGTGACTGACTGGCCTGGGGCTCCCTATTATATATTTAATAGTGAGCCGTTCAGGAGCCAAAAGAGCCGGCTCTTCTTAGTGAGCGGAGCCTAATGCGCCAGCTCGCTAAGAAGAGCCAGACTTCCCATCACTAGTACAAATATATGGAACAATAGGAGTCAGGGCCCTGCTGACATTGGTGTACATTGTTTGTAGCAGCAGGACTGTGAAACATGGACTTGTGAAACATTGAACTAAACTGCTGTGCTCCAAAGCCCTTGCTTGTGGAGCATGTGTAGGAGGCTTCTAGTATACTATACTATAGCAGTTAAGGGTAGAAGCATGGGTTGTGGAGCAGTGTTGGCAGCAATGGCAGATTACCATATGGGTTTTTGGGGTGGTCACCCAGCCCTAAGGCTTCTAAGGGGCACAGGGAAGCTCCAAAGTTCCCATATGATAACTTGAGCTTGTAAGAAATCACAGGACTGCAGTGTTTAGCAGCCGCTGACAGTTCCCAGCCCAGGGAAACATGTCACAGCAGCCCCTCTGCTCCCCCTCCTCCACACAGTGACCAGACTGCAGCATGAGGAGGTGGAGCTACAGTGATGTCTGGAGCACATGAGAAGCAGCAGCCTGAAGGAATGACAAATCCGGATCCATAGGCAAAGAAGGAACATGACGGTGGTAAGGAGGACCTATAACGCCGGAATTTTATGTGATAGTATAGATGTGAGATGATGGTCCACTTTAAAAGGACAGAGTAGGTGGTATAGTGTAGTAATGTGAGAAGGGAGGGGCTCAGGAGTAGATGTCACTTCCTATCCGTCTCTTCTTAGTGAGCTGGCTCATTAGGCTCTGCTCACGAAGAAGAGCCGGCTCTTTTGGCACCTGAACGGCTCTCTATTAAATATATAATAGGGATCGCACACCACACCACTTTTAACCCAATTTTATTGGGTTAAAGGGGGTGTCGTGAGCCGTTGAGCAAATGAGCCGGATCTTTGACCATCTCTACTCCCTAAAAGCACAGAAAGAAACATGTCCCTCCCACCCGCCCTGTTCTATCACTAGTCTACAACTGGTTATTTACCTATTACATATATAATGCTATGAAAATGATTGTGACTTTTATTTGTTGAACTTTGATAATGTTTATCTTGCACCATGTAAAATTCTTAATTGACTGTTGCATGATGAGAGAAATTGGGACTATCCTCCGAAGCCCAATGAAGGGCGATCCTGTATGTCAGGCAGCTGTGGATTGGGATATTGGTGAATCCCACCCCTAGCATGTCACCTGACTCCTCCTCTATTTGTTTTATTACAGTGATTTAAATAAAGCTGTGGCCATTTCACCCATTGGGGGTCATTTACTAAGGGCCCGATTCGCGTTTTCCCGACGTGTTACCCGAATATTTCCGATTTGCGCCGATTTCCCCTGTATTGCCCCGGGATTTTGGCGCACGCGATCGAATTGTGGCGCATCGGCGCTGGCAAGCACGTGACGGAAATCGGGGGGCGTGGCCGAACGAAAACCCGACGGATTCGGAAAAACCGCCGCATTTAAAAAAAAAATCTGTCACGGAGCTTGCACTTACCTTCACTCAGCCCAAGCCGGTGAACTCCAGCGCGTTCCGATGCTTTTCAGCGCAGCAGCGCCACCTGGTGGACGGCGGAGGAACTACCTTAATAAATCCCGGCCGAATCATCTGCTGAGAGACAGTTCTGTCCTTGACTCTTGTCCTATATTTTTGCTTATCTTATGTTTTTGGCCTAACCAAGGAGCCATCAGAGTCTTCTTCTCAGGACTATTAGTAAAAACATTCTGTCTCCCTGTGCTATGTGTGAGAAACAATATATAAAGTTTTGGGGAAGTGAATTTATGGGGAGATATTCAAGCTAACCTATAGCATTGCAGTATTTTATCACCTTTTTATGCCCCTATGCAGATGGGGCATTAGCTGTGTGCAAATAAAGTTTGTGACTCTGCATTTTGTAGACTGGTTGTGTCTTGGTGTGTGCTTCCATCCCGGTACTGTGAGCCATCTTTGGCTAAAAAGGGTTAATTCGAAGGATAAGGACTGTTTTGAGTCCTAGATAACAATCTTTTACAGGACACATTTACGTACCCCGTCCCTGGAGTTCACCAAAAGTGCATTGTCTTTGTCCGACGATAATACACTGGGCCGCGATTCACTAAGTTTGTGCATCCGATATCGTGCATGCATCGAAGGTGAGCAGCGCGACTCATAGTAAATGAGCCCCATTGTAAGTTTCTGCCATGCCTGTGCTCACTTTAGGTGGATTTTTGGAGTTGCTTTGTGTGTGTTTCACTCAAACAGAAGCTTATATGTAGTGACTGTCACTGCTCAGACCATTACATCGATTTAACCCCCACTCACAGACCTTTTATCACACAGGGTCCCCCCGCCCCATACTTGTACTGCTTGTACTACACTACCTGCATATTACATTTCCTCCCCAGCGCCCCCCACAGCCACTTCATCTCCCTCTCTATTCAGAACCATAGATGCCTGGGTCCTCTGTGATTTTATGACCTACTGCCCTCTGTTCCCTTAGGGTATGTTCATTTGATGAATTTTGGAACAGATTTTCCCTGTAGAAAAATTGTCCCAAATTCCTCTCCCATTGTAGTTACTGTGAGACCATATAGAAGCAACATATCCTACATTTTGAGAAAAATCTAGGCTCATGGTGTTCATAATATAGGACATGTCTGTCCAAATCCCGGCTGGAAAGCTAGGAAGCAGATTTTTAATTGGTATTTAACACAAATCTTCTCTCTGAACATAGCCTTTCGGTGCCATAGGACATTCCATCTTCATTTGCTCCTCTGACAGTTTACTCACTCCACCCGCATCCCCTTGGTCAATGCTGCCCCTTTGGTTACTGTGGTAGAGCTGTGTACCATCCATATTCAGGTCACCTCTGGACCAATCATTGACCACGGAGATTACCTCCACAGAAATGGCATGCCGTGTCATTGACCAGTTATATTCCATTAGTGTGGAGGTTAATACTGAGGCAAATTGGTCCAAGAGTGACCTGCCCAGATTTGCTAATGGCCCGGACCTGTAGCCCACTTTTTTTTCCCAAAGTGATTTCCCACTTTTGCATTAGGAATGTTAGATATATGATTGTCGTGTATGCCGAGATTGCAGAACTAGGTGAGTCCCTTCTGTGATCCAGGTCAGCATGTTGCTCTTGTCTGTCTGGGGCAGCACAATCATGTAAATGTGTAATGTCCCGCAGGACGGGCTTTTACTAAATTCTACACCCAGATAACTTCCTGGTTGGACTCCATGCCACCTTCAAGCTCATAAGCACCTTTAAGGCAGGGTCACTTCTTTAAGAGCCATTGGGGCAGATTTACTTACCCGGCCCATTCGCGATCCAGCGGTGCATTCTCTGTGGTGGATTCGGGTCTTCCGGCAATTCACTAAGGTTCCTCCGATGTCCACCAGGTGGCGCTGCTGCGCTGAAGTTCCCCGGAATGCACTGATCTTCACCAAGCCGGACCAAGTGAAGGTAAGCACGAGCACCGCTACACTTTTTTTTAAAAATGCGGCAGTTTTTCCGAATCCTTCGGGTTTTCGCTCGGCCACGCCCCCGATTTCCGTCGCGTGCAAGCCGGCGCCGATGCGCCAAAATCCGATCGAGTGCGCCAGAATCCCGGGGTAATACAGGGAAAATCGGCGCAAATCGGAAATATTCGAGTAACACGTCGGGAAAACGCGAATCGGGCCCTTAGTAAATGACCCCCATTATCTCCATTATTTACATGCTCAGCTCTCATACATTAATACCTTGATGCCACCTACTGTCTACAGAGAGTGTTTATATCTCATGTTGTTAACCTGACACAATTTTGAATGTTAAATCCCGCACGTTGACCGAATCCGTCGGATCATCCGTCGGCCGGCCCCCTGATTTGTGTCATGTGAAACCCGGCGCCGATGCGCCAAAATCCATTCGCGTGCTCCAAAAACCTTTTCTAAATGCGGCGCACACTGGAAATCGTCAGGTATGCAAACGATAGTGCGGACCCTTAGTAAATGAACCCCTATGTCTGTAACTTTTGTAACATTCCTGAGGCTTTGCAGACTGTCATTGGCTTGCATTCTAGAACTGTCTAGACAGACCAAGTCTATAAAAATGGCCTCTGTCTGGGGTTCTGGGTCTCTGTTCTGAGATTATGCTGTGATCAACACACTGCTGATTGCTACTGATTGTTGTGCTGCTAATTCAGCAGAGCCAACCCTGCTCCTTGAAGATTATTGCCAGGCTAGCTGAGTACTGGCTCAGGCTGAGGTACTTTTGTTCCTGCTATCTGGAGCTTTATGCTCTTGCCACAGCCATCCAACTGACTGCCCTGCTAGCTCTCAAAGAGAGCAGTTCTACCTCTCAGTCAGTGTTTCCCGCTGATGTTGAAGTTCTCCTAATAAAGAAACCGTGTACTTACAATATCTCTGTTTGTTGTGTGTATCCCTGGCCTGCCACTAACATCAAGGGCCTCCCTTTTACCATATGCTAGGAAACTAACATTCAAAGTATCCCAGAGCCAAACCTTCAAAGTCACGCAGCATCAGGGATGTAACTATATGATAGTATATAATAGAGCACATCCTCCATTCTTTAGTGGTGGACCCCTGGCACTGTGGGCCCCAGAGCAGCTGCTATGGCTGCACCCACAGCTAAGCCACCATCAAGCCAGCCACTCCACTCCTAGTACTCCTAGAAAATTGCTCTGTGAATAAGAAAACACAAGTTGCCAAGAGAAATTCTGTATCCGGTAATTGTGACCAGACCTTTGTATATGGCGGCAATGATTGGTGCTATCCGCGCCGGGACTGTAGAACAGCTGAAGGTTCGTGGCACAGTAGCAGATGCATGCTGATTGGTGGGAAGCGTGCCGGTGAGAACCCTAAATAGCAGGCACTTTACCAGGATTCCCTACAAGCAGAGTTAATTGTGAATGATAATTTTCCCCTTATCTTAATGACTGTCTGTCTATAGTTAATTTCCCAAAAGATAAACAAATACACATCAATCTTACTGAACTGAGAGAAGGAAAGCGTCTCCTGCCGAAAAGAGACATTTCCACGAAACACAGCGTATGTGGGATGCATGCAAATATACATAGGAGGACCGCTCTAAATGAGAAACCCTGTATTGGATGGGCTAACCTAAAGCAAACCTGTCACCATATTTTACCCCATTATACTAGCAGACCCCTCAGGTAGGGGATGAAATGTCTTTCTAGAATTCCCTCTTTATGTAAAATCTTATCCATTTATCAATAAAAAATCTCAGCAGAGAAGAGTGATATTTTGTCTGAGATGGGTCATTTTAGAGCCTGAAGGAAGAGAACACTACTTCAGACACCTCTATCTTCTGTTCTGTAGTACCTAGAAACATGCGTTCAGTATCATATTAAAGATAACAATATTCTCTTTGAAATCACTTTAGATTTTCAGATCTGTGAGCTATAGAAGGTCTCTACGTCTTTAACTATCTGTGTCTCCGATTCTGCAGTTTACAGAACCACAATTTTGATGCAATCCGAAAGATCACTTCTCGCATGGTTCTAGGTACCATAGACCCTACGGTAGGGACATCTTAGGTGACACTACCTGTGCAGCCTCTAAAATTGACTCATCTCTGGATAATATGATTGATTTGAATAAGATTTTTTTTACATGCATGACATTTCATATAAAAGAGGGAATTCTAAAAGGAATTTTTTTACCTTATGTAAAAGCTGATAAAGTTCTCTTGAAGATTTCTGGAATCTCTCCATAGTAAGAATTTGAAAAAAAGACATTTCACCACTTTCACCAATTCTAAATCTTTGCATGATTTGGAAGGAGTTTACTCCACTGATTCTGGTACAGTTGGAATTTTTTTCTCTGGCACCATCCATTCCTGAGAAGTCATTTTGTTACATATAGAATGTTTACTGTCAAGTGGGTGTGGCCACGTTGTCTATTCCAGCCCTGTTGACAGTACCATTCCTGATTAGGTGCTGAAACTAACAGAATGGATCTCTCTACAGTTCAGTCTGGAAATGACTGGCAGTCATTGAGCACTAACATGCAGCGTTCCCTCTAAGCAACAGGATGTGGCACAGTATTCCTGTAATTTCTCACGGACTAAACTGTCAACTGGGTGTTAACATTACCCATTACCCTTATCAATATAGGGGGGTGGGGATCCTGCAAATGTTCTCACTGTCCAATCAAGTTGAAGTGACCAACCCAATTGACTGGAGAAATGGTAACACCCAGTTGTCAAAGTTTTCACATATTTCCAGGAGGAATAACCAAGCGATGTTACAATTTAGAATTCTGAGAAGAAATAACTGATGGAATCCTTTTTATAGATTCTGTATATGGCCCCCCCGGTACTTCGCTCACCTGCTTAGGATCTTGTTGTAGACGGCATCATAACACAACGTTCACTGGGGATTTCATTCGTGAATGCAGCCACATCTAACAGTCACAGGCACCACTGCGAGTCCAGGCTGAGTGAGGGGGCCAATCCATGGACGTTGTTGTTTCCAGTTTCAGTTGCAAACTTCTGATGTGACCCAGTTAGGGGCAAGCACACCTTGTGTCTCCGCTGCACTGAGAAAACCTGCATGGGGAAACAGAGGACACATCAGCAATAATGGACCAGTAATGGACCAGGTTTCTGTAGGCCCCTGGGCGATAGAGCCTCAGTGGGCCCCTTTGCAGTGAACTTATGGCGGCATTAAAAAGTCAGAAACTAAAAGTCCTCCTGTTCCTCAAAATATTCCCTAGTTTATCATACAAAACAACCCCCTCATGATTATTTCATATACAGCCCTTTCATTTTATACACAGACCCCTCATGGTTATTTTATATAAGCCCCTCTCCCCCCCCCCCACTATGGATTCATTAGATACAGCCCCCTTATCCCCCCAAGGATTCCTTATGTACAGCCTTATGTGGGCCCCCAGCAGCTCTGGGCCCCAGCACTTGCCCAATATTCCCAGTGCTGGCGCTGCCCCTGCCGCCAATATCCACTAGTCCACAAGTGCACATTTCAGCTGCCTCATGTGCCACATTTGGTACCTCTGATCCTACAGAAAAGGCTCCCACAGAGGAGGCTTATGGAGGCAGGGGGTCAGCACTAAACCACGTCTCTTGTTCTCTTAATTTCATAGCTACAACTACTTACAGCTGCCACTAGATGGAGCTCACTGCATACAGAGTTACACTGCATCTATTGAGTTCAATAGGCAGATAGTTCCCCCTAGTGGGAGTCACCAAAGTTGTATGCCAAAGTTGTATGATTTATGTAGTAAATCAATACAGATACATTCTGAAATATATAAGTTTTGAGGTGGGACATTAAGGTAAAAGGAGTCTGTTTTGACTATGCAATAGTGATCTTATCTCTCTGAATTGATCTGCTCCAAAGTCTTCCTACAGCTTTTGGTTAAACTGAATACTATCGGAGTCTTTCTGAGAATAGGAGATGGTACAGGAGAAAGAGTTCACCTTACAGAGACTTTGCCAATTAAGGCTGCCTTGAAGGCGGGAGGAGACTTATAGCCATTGATCCTCCTCTAGGGCATTCCGGGCTGCCTTACAAGGTAATAAAAGAGGTGTGGTTATCATTGTCCAATCCTGGAAAACGTATTTGCATATGTCTCAGAATAGGGGAGGAGCAGTTCACTGCAGAGATCTAAGTGCACAGCAGTGTGAGGACACAAAATCCACAAAAATAACAGTCCTACTTACTACACAAAGGCATGAGTGATACACAGCACCCTTGTATAGGCTGTTAATAGGGAGAGGGGCCCATTCTGAGTTTTACAATGCGGCCCCATAAGACCACAAAAATTTTTTATACTTATTAAACTCTTTATTCTCCCCATTCAATAACGGTTTATTAATAATACATTGATAAAATACATAAAATAGAGTAAAAGTAACATCAGTCACTTAGTAACCGCCCTGGATCTATGCAGCGAGCCGCACTGGTAATCATCATGCATCAATTAAATTGAATTATTCAGCTTTATTGCTCCTCATTATTATTTCAGGCCTCCCACTTCTATATCATTGCGCGTACATTAGGACTACAGTAGGACATACGGCATCCTTGCATTAAGCCGCCAATCCCCTCAGTGCCCGCTATGCTGAGAAGCTAGATGCATATTTAATCAGGCTTTTTCTTTGTATATTTCATATACTCCCTAATGGCAAGGGGTGAAATTATTATGGAGAGTTCAAATCGTAACCTTGGCCTGGATCCTTTCATCCTTAAAGCCTCTTTTCTACTTCAAGGAAGAATCCTTGGTTCATGAGTCCTCATGGTGGTGCTCAATTGGCAAGGGCAACGGTGTCTTATAGTATGGGCAGGTCACACATGTCTCCACCATTATGGACCTCTATAACCACATTCCCACCATGAATGGTCCACCTATTTGGTCCACCATACATCATCAGGCGACTTACTAGCTCCCCAGATGTTGCATAACGTAGTACCACCACATAGTACTGTCATCTAATCCATGATGCTGAGCTGCAATGCTTGACACAACCTGTAGAGTTGGTGCCGGTGGGGTTGCTAGATGGTATCAGCTGTGTAATATGTACCATGTCGGCCATATTTCCCAGACTGGACATTGTGCAGGGACGCAGACTTTTTGTCAACCAATCTGGCTCCTACAAGCCACCCCTCCGACTACTGGACTAGGGCTGAGGCACTCTCAAATACCTGATCCACAGCATTATGTGCCTACAGGAAGGACCCTTTCCCAGCATATTACTTGCTGCTGTTTTGAACTGTGTACCGTTAAAGAGACTAAATTAATTCATCTAAATTGCACCCTCGCCCTCTTCTTGCATCTCCATGCTGGCCCTGAGGAGCATGGACGAGGCCTTTTCTTGTGGACCAAGCCATTTTTACATATTCTGGCACCAGGCCGGAACTACAGTCGACCACTCTATTGGGGTCAGGCCCCGGTGGGGTAACATTGCATTCCCATCTCAGCCTTTACCAATTGTTATACTCTGGAGATGTAATACATTGGGATGAATATGATGCATGATAAATAAGTCCTGCACCAAGTTGGCATAAGAGATGTAATGTGACATCTGCACCCTCCCCACACCCATTTGGACCATCAATGAATAATAACTTCCTGCCATTAGTCTTAATAATGCTCCTCTCATGTAATGTGTGTCTTCACCCCAGCCTGTGTCCATCAGGAGCCTCCACCACAAGGACGTTTGATGCACACTGAGCCCAGACTCCAGAGAGAGGCTTATTAATATTTTAGTGGCAGCATCACTGCAGCTTGGCTGTTTTTGAGATCTGACTGTTTATGATGCTTCCACCAAACCCTCGCCGACTCCCAGCTCAGCATTCTCCACAAAAACTTGCGAGGCGAGCCAGGAAGCTCCAGCTGTCCAATTGCTCCATATATCAAGAAGTAGAAGAGAGCCGTACATCTGCAGCCTCCCTAAAAGGGCATTTACGGTATGAAATCCGCATGACGGTCCGGAAACTCTAACGCTTCACATTATCCAATCAGTTCCTTTTTCGGATTCTCTTGCAGCAAGAATAAGACGTACAAAAAAATTAGCATATATTATTAACACGTTCTTCTGAAGCTGCTAGCAATCCCCATAGGAGATATATACAGTGTGTTGTTATGCCACTCTGCTGATCCACTGAAATGACATATTTATTTGATCCGTTATCCATAATTGATGTAGCACTAACGTATTCCTACATAGAGAGTAGAAATTACAAACACCAGAGCTGATGGCAGCACCCGTGGGGATCACCTGGGGCGTAGTACTTTTGGCCAGTTCCATGGTTCTCCCAGGGCAAGAGATAACCTCAATAATCATATCTGGAACTTGCTTCCTCGTTACTGCCTGAAGGGGCCTAAGGTGTCATCAGAGATTACAAGGTACCCCCAACGGGCACAAGTATCCACTGGGGTCAATTAAATGCCAAATATTTCAGGTCTATGTCAGGAGCTTTACCTTGCCTATACAGCTCTATGCAACCTCTGATATAGAAATTCTTGTCAGGAATAAAGTAAAGACCCGGGGACTGAGCAGAATCGGCACCGGAGAAGGCGATAGGGAGAGGTGAGTTTTTTAAGCAATTCTTTCCATGGGAAACCCATTTAAATGAGCAATCTGTGAGAAAAGTTACTGGCCCACATTTATCAAACACAGTGCAAAGTGCACTATGAGTAGTGAGGCGCAGATTGTACAGAATTGTGGTGCACGGTCCGACTAGGCACTAAGCACCCTTTGGGTGCACATTTTTTCTGTCTTGTCAGTCCCTTTCCCAGCTTCTTTTTTGCTTCTGTATTGAAGTGTGTACCATTAAAGAGACCGTGAATTATTTACTTTAAGATTTTTATCTCCAGTGTGATCCCTGTCCTGCTGCTAACACCATGGGCCTCCCCTTCACCGCCTGGGCATCCATTACGACACACACACCGGGACAGCCCCAGGGGGATCCCTTCTCTAAATTGCGGTCTTGACCTCTTATTGCATCTCCCTGCTGGCCCTGACGAGCATTGACGAGGGCTGTTTTAGTGGACCAAGCCATTGTGACATATTCTGGCTCCAGGCCGCAACTAGAGCCGACTACTTACCAAGAAACCCAACTTCCCCCATACTGCGGTCAGGCCCCGGGGGGGTAAAGTTGCATTCCCACCTCAGCCTTTACCAATTTTTTACTCTGGAGATGTGATACAACGAGTGAATCTGATGCATGATAAATAATTAGTGCACCAAGTTGGCATAAGCGATGTAATCTGACATCTGCGCCCTCCCCACACCCATTTGGACCATCAATGAATAATAACTTCCTGCCATTAGTCCTAATAATGCTCCTCTCATGTAATGTGTGTCTTAACCCCAGCCTGTGTCCATCTGGAGCCTCCACCATATATTGGGGACACGGTCCAACAAAGCCCCTTTAGGTGCACAATATTTTTATCTTGTCGTACATAGAGCAGCCGCAACACAAAACTGGCGCAGCCAATTCATAAATACACGTGCAAGCAGTTTGCATGTTCTTTTTAGTGCAAAGTCAGACACTATGCCTAATGAGGGACCCTTGTGGCCCCACAATATACATAAAATATATGTGTGTGTCATTTTTAAAGTGGAAATTACTGATATATTTATAGCATATCTCAGGATATAAGGATAGAATATGTATCTAGACTCCCATCAATGTGAACCTGGAGAATGGGAGTCATGTAATCCTGGGTTTCCATTTGGAAAATGCTCTTCACTGTTCTCCTAATGGGAGTTGGTAACCAATCTTTTCAGGGATACTAAGAAATGTCTCCCATTCCAAAAATGTCCACAGTCAATACCAGTGAAGCCCTGGGGATAAAAGTAATCTTTCAAGGAATTTCCTTTATTTATATAGCACAGACAGATTACACAGCGCTACCAGATTAATCTCTGTCCCTAATGGGGCTCACAATTTAATCAACCAGTTTGTTTTGGAGTGTGTGAAGAAACCGGAGGACCCAGAGGAAACCCACACAAACACGGAGAGAAAATACAAACTTTTTTCAGATGTTGACCTGGATGGGACTTGAACCCAAGACCCCAGCACTGCAAGGCTATAGTGCTACCCACTGTGCTGCAAGGCTGCAGTGCTACCCACTGAGCCACCATGCTGCTCTCACAATATTTAAGCAGTGTGAAACTAACCTACGCCTCACTGTGGCCTATCTAAGACTATTACTAGCCGAATCCACTTGGAAACACCAGCATCTCCTGAGCCACCGTGGACAGATGTCACCAGCACCAAGACAACAAAAAGACATGCTGCAATAAAGTTTGGATCCCTAAACAAAGGTTATTGTACAACACCCTTGGGCTTTACTCATAGCTAAACCAGTTTGGTGACACAGTGGCTTCACAACCAAAAGTCCTTTATTCCAACCTAATTGGGCAAATTTACCAAGGGTCCCGCAGCCGCATTTTTTGGGGGTTTCCCGACTTTTCGGGGATCGTCCCAGGGATTGTGTCACACGCAATCGGATTTTTCCGCATCGGCGCCGGCTTTCATGCGACAGAAATCGAGGGTCGGGCCGTCGGACGATCCGACGGATTCGGACAACCAGCGGGATTTCACATTTAAATTGTGTCGCAAGCCAAGCACTTGCATTCACCGGGAAGAAGGAGGTGAACTCCGGCGGACCTCAGCGGGGAAGCCACACATGCAGGAAATCGGGCGCACGGTGGTAGTGAATCACGGCAGCTGTGCATTCTCAACTGGGGGATCACGCAGGGACTGGTAAGTAAATCTGCCCCACTGTATTTTGAT
This sequence comes from Engystomops pustulosus, assembly GCF_040894005.1. NCBI lineage: Eukaryota > Metazoa > Chordata > Amphibia > Anura > Leptodactylidae > Engystomops > Engystomops pustulosus. Next base: position 95,244,563 of record NC_092419.1, read on the forward strand.
CTAGATTTACCCAATGTGCTAACCTACATGCTATGGTTCTGTACGTCATTGGATCGTCATTTCTGAACAACATAATACATATATCCCTATAGTTCTTCTTATATTCTAGAAGGTCCCTCATAATCCATGTCAATGAATACAACATTTTGTTCTGATTGTTAGGAACCATCAATTCCAACAAGTTCTAGACTTATCGCAACGTAGACTTTGCAAGGAGCTCGGGCGTTGATGGTGGTAACAACACTAATAGCTAATATATCATTCCAAATACATAACCCCAATGCCAGGAGATAGCGGGTGAAGACCACCACGCTCACTCATGTATAGAAAAGTCACGTCCAAGAACAATCCTTCATGTGACCCCAACTGATCCTTAGGTAGTTGTAATGACCTCTTCGAATAGTACTCTCCGTCGGTACATGGCGGTCTTATGGCGGCTCCCTTCCCATGCTCTAGCGTTGCGAACCTCGCATGGCATGAAAGTGCTGTGAGCATGTGGCAGTCATGAACGATGACTCCGTGGCTGAATCATGTCCATGGAGAGAGGCGGTGGGGAGGGGGGGAGCAGAAGACGAGGGAGGTAGGATGAGGAGAAGGAATGCTTGAATTTCAGTTGCCATGGCGACAAGAAGTGGTTCTGCTGCAGTGACGATCTGCTGTTGTTTTTTTGTATACAGAAAAATAGAAAATGTATATTTTATCCCCCTGGTAGCGCTCTACATCATTTCATCAGGAAGGGGAACGAGTGCAGAACGCGGAGACATTTTCATGGCCCATGATGAAGCCATGAGGACATCTCCTCCAGTCTATTTCTAGTCAATGGGATCTCATGTCTTACATCTTAAAGAAACGTAGCCCTCCTATATGTATTTATATGGTTCACCAAGAGATGTCTATGGAGCTCTTGAGGAGATATCGCTCCTTCAGTTGTCCTCTTCTGACACAGGAATGATGTCGGGCATCATGGATCTCACAACATCTTTCACCCAGTGTCCCTGGAAAGGAGAACCTGACTATACCTGAATTTTATTATGTGGACATCTCTAGTGTATACAAGAGGGGTATTATCTCTTCCTCTCTACCCCCTCTAGTTTTGCCCCTTGTCTAGCTCTTGATAGAGGCCATCATTGTCATCCTACCAGGTACACAGTACAGGATACATCTACACCACCGCAGGGTAACAGTTCGCCTAATAGTATAACACTAGTCAAATGGCGATTGTCCAATACGCACAGTGAAGTCACAGTAAGGAGATAAAACACACAGTGATGTCACAGTACAAGGTAATGCAATAATGTCTCAGTACAGGAATACTACACACAGTGATGTCACAGTACATGAATAATACACACAGTGATGTCACAGTACATGAATAATACACACAGTGATGTCACAGTACAGGGATAATACACACAGTGATGTCACAGTACAGGGATAGTACACACAGTGATGTCACAGTACAGAGATCATACACACAGTGATGTCACAGTACAGGAATAATACACACACAGTGATGTCACAGTACAGGGATAATACACACAGTGATGTCACAGTACAGGAATAATACACACAGTGATGTCACAGTACAGGGATAATACACACACAGTAAGCTCCTGTAAAAGTGAGGTTATATTACAAAGATAATACAAATAGTGATATCACAGTACAGGGATAATACACACAGTGATGTCACAGTACAGGGATAATACACACAGTGATGTCACAGTACAGGGATAATACACACACAGTAAGCTCCTGTAAAAGTGAGATTATATTACAAAGATAATACAAATAGTGATATCACAGTACAGGGATAAAAGACACATGTCTGTCATAGTACAAGAATAATACACACAGTGATATCACAGCACACGGATAATACATAGTGATTTTACAGTACAGAGATAATGCAATGAAGTCTCAATACAGGATGATGTCTCAACAATATAATTACTGCAAAAAAATTAATAGTGTACTTATTGATGGTAGAAATGTAGCTCTAAAGCAAAACGTAATCGGACACATTTATTAAATTGTCTGTGTCCACAAAATTGTGCACCTAAAGGGGCGCTCCAGTGCAGAGTTGGAGCCTGCACCACATTTATTACAGCTACATGACAGATATGTGGTACATGCCCCTTAAATTGAGTGCACTTATAAAAAAAAATTGGTGCCTTCAGTTTAAGCATGATCAGCACATGCGGGGTGCGCCAGATTACAGAAGACTGTGCGCCAGTCTTCAATAATCTGGCGCTCTCTGCACATTAGTGAAGTTGCACCACTATTGATAAAACGGGCCCAACATTTACTTTTCCACGTATCTTTCTATAGTTTATAGGTATGATCAGGGCCGCATCTGCCATGACGCGAGATGAAAATCTCCCCTCAGGCGGCGGATGCCCGAGCCCTGATTGAAGCGGCGAAATTTGGGGCCCGAATCTCCAACATGAAAAATCTATCGCGCCTGTCTCTTTAAGATCCTTCTGTCCGTGCCGCTCTGTTGCTCTGGAGGACTCAGGCAGCATTCGATGACGTCACGCTGCCTGCATCCCTTCACAGAGCACAAGGTAGCCGAAGACCCGGGAAGAAGACGCGAACGCCGGTGGGGGAGCGTGACAGGAGTCGAGGTGAGTTGATTGCTTTATTATTTTTATAAAAGGCGGTCTGTATATCTAAAAAACGGGGGGCAGTATATCTAAGAAAACGGGGGCCTGTATGACTAAGAAAACGGGGGGGCAGTATATCTAAAAAACCAGGGGGCAGTATATCTAAGAAAACGGGGGGCAGTATATCTAAGAAAACGGGGGGCTGTATGACTAAGAAAACGGGGGGCATTATATCTAAGAAAAGGGGGGCAGTATATCATAGAATACAGGAGCTGCTTATTTTATAATAAGGGGGCAGTATATCTAAGAAAACGGGGGACAGTATATCATAGAATACGGGAGCTGCTTATTTTGTAATAAGGGGGCAGTATAACTAAGAAAACGGGGGGCTGTATGACTAAGAAAACGGGGGGCATTATATCTAAGAAAACGGGGGGCTGTATGAATAAGAAAACGGGGGGCTGTATGACTAAGAAAACGGGGGGCATTATATCTAAGAAAACGGGGGGCTGTATGACTAAGAAAACGGGGGGCAGTATATCTAAGAAAAGGGGGGCAGTATATCATAGAATACAGGAGCTGCTTATTTTATAATAAGGGGGCAGTATATCTAAGAAAACGGGGGGCTGTATATCTAAGAAAAGGGGGGCAATATATCATAGAATACGGGAGCTGCTTATTTTATAATAAGGGGGCTGTATATAACAGAGGCTGCATATTATATAATAAGGGAGGGGCTGTATATTATATAATATGGGAGGTGAGCTGGACATTATGAACCTGGGGGTGGCTTTCAACCATAATTTAACTACATATTATATAATCAAGGTGCGCTGTATATAATAAAACTTGTGGGTGAAGCATTATATGGGAGGGGGCTGTATCTTATATAAATAGAGGATGGGGCTGTATTTAAAAGGGAGGGTGGTTAATATGGGGTACTGTATGTAATTAATTTTCACCTCAGGCAGCAAAAACCCTAGAATCGGCCCTGGGTATGATTAACTGCACCATGTGTCCTAGTGGACAATATTAGTGGGAACTTGACACCTCACTCCCCCAGCATTATAGTATCATCGTATATGAGGCCGGAGAACGACGCAAGTCCATCAAGTCCAACCTTTAAGAATTAAATAAATGTTTTATTCCCATAACCCGTGATATTTTTTCTCTCCAGAAAGGCATCCAGGCCTCTCTTGAACACGTACATAGGAGCACTTTTACTTACCTGGTCCCTGCACGAGTTCCCCGAGGTGCGTTGTCCACCGGAATGCACATTGTGCAGATGAAGATTGGGCACCCGATTTCCTGCATGTGTCGCTTCCCAGGTCCGCTGGAGTTCACCATCTTCCTCTCGGTGTATGGTGCATGGCTTGCGACACAGATTAATTTGTTAAATCCCGCGCGTTGTCCGAATTTGTCGGATAGTCCGTCGGCCCGCTCCCCGCGTGAAAGTCGTCGCGATTGCGACACAATCCGATCGCGTGCGACACAATCCCCGGTGCCATCCCCAAAAACATCAGAAAACCCGACGGAAATGCGGTTGTGGGACCTTAGTAAATAAGGCCATAGAGTCCGCCATAACCAACTCCAGAGAGTTCTATAGTCTCACTGCTCTTACAGTAAAGAACCTTTGTCTATGGTGATGGTAGAATCGCCTCTCCTCTAGGCGTAGAGGATGCCCCCTTGTCCTGGTCACAGGCCTAGGTATAAAAAGATCTTTGGAGAGATCCTTGTACTGTCCGTTCAGGTATTTGTACATTGTAATGAGATCTCCCCTCAGTCGTCTTTTTTCTAAACTGAATAATCCCAAATTTTGGTAATCTGTCAGTGTATTCTAATCCCCCCATTCCCCTAATAATCCTGGTTGTTCTCCTCTGCACCCGTTCCAGCTCTACTATATCCTTTTTATACACTGGTGCCCAAAACTGTACACAATATTCCACGTGTGGAACCTCCAGTGCTGCAATTATACATTGGACAGTAGTAGACGGTTTATTCCATATTGTAGCACCAGTGCTGAGGTACTCAGGATTAGATACCATACAATTGAACAGATTAAGGTGATCACTCACTGACCCTTCTGATCTGATATTGATAACTTAGTCCAGGGATAGGTCACTAATATTAAAGAAAAACCTTGGAGTCTCAGACAGCCCATTAAGAGGACAATATCCATTACATTTGGAAAATCTGTTGGCCAAGGAATATAAATCCCAATGCCCTAGATATTTGAACTTTCATCTATCCATATGTGGCCTATGTTTACCACAGAAGAGGTTGACCCCCAGGGAATTTTAGGGTCAAAAGACCATTGTATAGTCAATAGGTAACACAACATATAAAGGCAACTTCACATGTATTTGATGGATGACGGCCCATATCCAACGATGCATTGCTTCATAGTTACCCAGATTCCTCATGAAGAAGCCAAGGATTATCCTGACTAACAGCCGAGCCAATCCCCATGCAGATCAGGGGCACTTCAAACTGTATATCTGTGAAGGAAACTCAAGTGCCATCCTCTAGTAAATACATGTTGGCTTCAATTTGGCTTGTGTGAACATACCCTTATTGAAAGTCCTCAATCCGACGTCAAGTGTCTTAGTCGAGCACTCCTCCTCCTCAGAACTCTGAATCGGTCCTCTATCCCGATGCCAAATATGCACAGACTGTTGATCTCCAGATCTTCTAGGATTTGGCTGAACGCTGCCCTGTTTTAAGTACCCTGATTTGTTTGTGACGATAATATAAGTTGGTTTATTGTAAACCCTTATGTCCTGCAAATCTGGTGCTAGAAAAGAACTAAAAGCAAATAAAAATGGTGATGTCCTGGTATAAGTCACCTACAATACTCATACAAACTGCATAGCGCGAGTCACGGAGCGAAGGAAGACAAACTGTGAAAAATAGCCTGAACAACAACGCGTTTTGGTCCAGTTCCCAGACCTTCATCAGGTGTAAAGGTTGCCATTTTTCATCAGAGGTTGCCATTTTTCCCAGTCATTAGCAGATAGTTTCCAACAAAATAGCACAAGAAAGACTTTGTCATATATCTTATCACAGGAATATGCTTCTTTCTCCTCTTATCAGGCTGATTTCCTCTTCCCCTTTGTTGCTAAACTGACACTAACTTTGGAATCTCTGCTGAATCGATCTTTCTGATCCATCTTACTCATCCATCTTACTGATGTTTCTGGCATAGAAACACTAAAATAATCCCAAATCTTTGCGCACTGCTACGCCACTCCACGCCACATGGGCGCGAAGGGAGTGTAAAGGGGTACTGGAATGGGACGATCGTAAGTATTTACGCAAAACTACGCAAATCCTCTTGAAGTATCCAACGGGACACAGGGGAATACTGAAGAATAAACAAATGAGCATTTATTAAGCCTTCCATGTGCCGTGCTGGACTGATGGATTATTTCCTCGTTGGTTGTCTACTCTGGGTCTAGCTCCGGACCCGTCCTGTTGCACCACCAAAAGGCTTGTCACGGATCCGATTCGGGTGAGAGCTGGACGTGGAGGTGTCATTGCCTCCGTAACTCTTTTTTTCCTTACAGGGGAGCGTGGCCTCTATTATATGTGGGCACAGGAGCGGCGTATGATGAATCTCACCCTAAGTTTCTATCGCACCCTAAGGGCTTTATTCACATCATTACAGGTTAGTACTTCCTATCCAATCTAACTGGCCTAATCTTCTGTGGAGAGTTTTGGAGCAGACTTTCCTCTACTTCTTTTGTGAGGTGTATGGAAGACATTATACTAGCAGCTAGTCTCCATCCACCAGCCCTAAGACATCTCAATATTACAGATTAAGCCTGACGAGGGGATACTTCTGAATAATAAAGAATACAAGTTATGTACTGGGCAGATATAGTGTTATTCTTCATGTATACGGAAAGGTTGATGACCCTTTAAAAGGAAAGTTTATTTCTTTATATCTATATAAACCTGACACGTGGACAGTTTACCCTCAGAAACTGCTATAGTGTTGGTGGACAAGAGGAACTGTAAGCATTTTACTTTCCTGCAGTGCCCCCACAGGAGATATATGGCATTACACAATATTTATTAAAATCAATAGCAGTCTCAGAAGAGAAGTAGAGATAGACCAGTTCTTTGTAGCTGCTCTCCACTTTGTCTAGTAAATGGTGGTTATGAATGTGGGAGCTAATACCTAATTGGCAATCAAACTCTGTTGTTGACCTAGAATGAATATATTCTTATCCGGGTTTCCAGAAGGTCATGAGATTTTACTGTTGGGTTGGGTTAACAGAATTTCTTTGGTTATTGGAGAGCAGATTTCCATAAGAATAGACATTGCTCTTCCATGATCATCCTTCATTTCCCATGACTGACAGGCTGGAAGAGAATATTGGATTTCCTTCACCCTCGGCCATAGTGTGCATGTTTATTGCTCATTTCATGGGACATAAACCATTGAGACAGGGGATCACAGAGGCCTGAAGGGATATATAGGCTTTACTAATCCCCAAACCTTGGTATGTCCACTATCCCCCCTAATGACAATGTATTTCTATTAGGGAGATGTGACCTGCAGCCATGACTCCTCGCAGCCATCTTTGACAGACGTCCTCACCCTGATAGGGACTGATAAGTGAAGCGTCCTGTCACTGTGCGCTCATCTCGAGATGGCCAATAAATGATTTATTTTTAACTGGGAAAAGCATCAGCAGAAATCATTGTTCCAAAAGATCACTTAGGAGAATGCAGCGGGAGATAAGAGAGAAGCGGCCGCCGCTCATTGGTGGGATGGAGCATTAGGAATAAATCTATAATTAAATAAGCACACAATCATTTTTTGGTCGGGGGCCAAGGCTACAATTTAAAATTCCCTTCACGGTTTTCTCGATGGAAATAGGAGATGCTTGGCCGTGGATTGATGAATTATCCCAGCACTCTCTCCTAAAAAGCTATTTGGCCATTAGGTATTTATACCCAGATGCATGGGAGAATTTTTGTTACCTTAAATGTTCTGTGTTGGGGGATATTTTTACAAAACTGTAACTTCACACGTGTCCTAACTTGGGCAGAAGTCATTTTCCTTTACCTTTTTCAGCACCTTCTCATGTGGAGGTGCAAACTGTGTTCCATGTAACACATGAGCTTAAATTGGTCTCTACACATAGATGGCCATCTACAGGACGTAAAATAAGTCATCGTTTATCTTCTTCGATTGCTTTATGGTCTAATTTCAATGCTCATTTCCCAATTGTAGTCAATTATGGCAGTGGACAAGGTCAACATGGATGACATCTGCAATCCATGGACACCTAGGTCCGACGTCAATGCACTTTGTCGCGATTCACAAAGATTGTGCGCCCGATTTCCTGCATGTGTCGCTTCCCCGCTCAGGTCCATCGGAGTTCACCTTCTTCTTTCTGGTGCATGTAAGTGCATTGGTTGCAACACAATTTAAATATTAAATCCTGCGCTCAGTCCGAATCAGTCAGATCCTCCGACGGCCCGCTCCCCGATTTCTGTCACATGAAAGCCAGCACAATTGCGGCACAATCCAATCGCGTGCGACACAGTCCCCAGTTAAATACCTGTCACAGCGCCGCAAATCCCGAAAAAATTGTAAAATCCAACGAAAGTGCAATCCACGTGAACCCCGATAAGTAAGCCCCGATGTGTTAGTTTGGAAACACTACCATTGATTCATGTAGTCATCTGATTCTTTCACTTCCTCATTGTTTTTGCTTTCCCAACATCTGATTCTGAAACTTTGATTCACCCAATATCTTTAGATCATTGACAATTTGCAACGCCACCAGATATTAAATGTTACTAATATCACCACTCAATGGTTTATGTTTATGCCAGATTGCAGTATGGTGGACAACGACGGAGAGAAAGTTTAAAATTGTAATCCTGCAGATACATGACCATCTATACGATCTAAAATAAGTTCTCATTTATCTTCTTCAGTTACTTTTATGGTCTAATTTTAATGCTCATTTACCAACTGTAGTTAATTTTGGCATTGGACAAGGTCAACATGGATGACATCTACAATACATGGACACCTATGACCCTGTTTCCATTTCAATACTTCGTCCAATGTAGGTTGATACTGTCTACAAAGTACAAGAAACACCCCACAAGATATGTTGTTTTTGAAACACTCCCATTGATTCATGTAGTCACTGGATACTTTCACTTGCCCATTGTTCTTGCGTTCCACACGTCTATTTCTGGAACTGTACATCGCCCAATACCTCTAGACCATTAACAATTTACAACGCCACAAGATAATCAATGTTTTAAGTATGGCCACTCGATGGTTTATGGTTATGGCAGATTGGAGTATAGTGGACGACAATAGGAAGAAAGGTTAAAAGGTGTAACTACCTTGAAAGCCAAGAAATAATGCCGACAGACAACCAAGCCCAAGAAATGAGACTCAAGAAGAAGATAAGCTAGTATGTCTGGCTTCCCTACCTCTGAGTCAAATAGAGGAGTTGATAAAAAATGTGTGAATTCCATTACTTGAAATGTTTGTCCACTTTATAATTTACGTTCTTCTTAGAGGAGTCACACTGTATGAGGTACTACCAGGGATTCTCTATAGCAGTGGTGGCGAACCTATGGCACGGGTGCCAGAGGCGGCACTCTGAGTCCTTTAAATTAATGAAGGTTCTTAACAGTATACAAACTCTATTAACTAAGAATTTCCTAATAGGTTATCTCAAATTGGGTTTTCTAAACAAAAGAAGGTAGGAGACCACTGGAGAAACTCCATTCCAGGTTGTGTGATATCATTCAATATTATTATTCAATAACCCAAGCCATGGGGTGTATTATGAATTCATTAATAGTATGAAATCTCCCAATAAAACTACAGTATATTGAGGATCTTCTCTACATCCCTGTAGTTCCTGATTGGTGAAGATGTAGCATCTGGGAATTCATGATGGAGGGGTTGCTTCCACCAGACACAAGAGGATGAGATAATTAACCAATGTACATGTTATGTCAGGGAATAATAGCCCCTTACATAAGGCTGGAAACCTAATCATAGGAAGGCAGCGCTGGTTCCTCCTTATATTATGAAGACCAGAATACTCCTTAAATGAGTTTAAATCCTATGAAAAAATCCAGATTCAGCACTGTAATATCCAGATTTAAGCATGTCTGCTGCTACATGCCCCAAGCCATCAGTGTCCTCTCCTTCATTACAGACCATAGTTCTCGTCTTGGTCACAGAGGGTCATAGCGTTTAATACTTGGCCATCATTTTTAGTATACTTTAGAATTCAGAGGTTACTATGGGCGTCCATGACACATTTTTTCATAAAGATGGAGTCCAATGACTATTTGGAAAAAATTGAGAAAATCCCTAGAGCCAAAACATTTTATTGACCAGTGGTGACCTTCAACACATCACTGGAAGTAAATCCTCCATCGCCTTCTAAAGATGAGCTTGTAATCTAGGTTTTTATAAATCTAAAACTGCTTCATTCAAGGTCAGGTGGGTTTCATGACGATACTTGATCCAAGGCTGGCCATATATCTGTCATTGTTATATGACCGATCAATGCCTTCAGCTACACCTTGTCAGGACCTAGATGATGAAGGTCTCAACGTTGCCTCTTTAATGATTCAATAGAAATTGATTAGGAATGACATTTTAATTCAGCTTTATCCCTGGTCCCTCATAATTGTTCCTTATACTAACCAAATCCACCTCCTTGAACCTGAGCCTCCAACCTACGTTCACAGTAGGGGACATGAACTAATAGTAAAGAAGTCCTATTGGGTTTTTAAGGGAGCCATTTGAAAGCTACATTTGCAGAGCTCAAGACCCATGGTCTATGGTTCCTACAGTTTGGTGATCAATGAGGGTGTTGGACCACAGACCTAACATTGGTGAGCTAACCCGAGAATAAAGGAGCAATAGAAAAACCATAGAATACCATTTTAAAGCAACTCTCCAGAAAATAACTTGAAGGTAGGTCAGATGTAGGGCTGAGATGTGACTACTGTGCCTAGAAGGAGTCTGAGGTAGTCTGAGACTCACCCCCAATCACATAATTGGCACAGTTGCAACCCCAGCCAATAAAGAGATAGGGGGTGTGTTTTCAGACGACCATGTTGTTTTTAGGGATCACGTCTAAAGATGACGTACCATCTGGCTCCCATAACATTTTTGTGAGGTTCTTCAAAGACAAAAATACACACCTTGGCTCGTCTGTTCTGTGATTAGTTCACCTCCCTCTCTTGATAGTAGGGATTTCTTAACATTCAGTTCTCCTTTAACCAAGATTACCCTATGTTTTAGACCTTCAATACATCAATGAATAGTGTCCTATAACTCGACCATCAAAGACAATTTTGCCAATTTTGTCAATTTTCACAATTTTTAATGGTCGAGTTATAGGACACTATTCATTGATGCGTTTTCTCGGAGGATGTGAAGATCCTCCTAGTCCTTGACCAGTTGTGCACTACATACCTCTGAACATCTTTATCCCTATTCCTATTAGACCTTCAATACATCTTTCTCAGCGAAATTCCAAGTAAGTTGAATATCGTCAAAGATCTCCATTAAACAGAACCTTAAGTTGAATGTGAAGCTTCCATGGAAGTGAGTCAGAGCACAGACATGTGGATTGCTGCTGCTGACATAGAACATATCAATATATTGATTTTATAAACCCATTTCCTTCTCTGCCGCCACCGCCGCATCCTTGAAGATGTAGAAGCATGACAAGAAGAGGCAGAGAAAAACAAGAAGAGAGGAATCATTGCCAAACAGTGACTTTCCCACAGAGAAAAAAATCCACTAGCCAGAAAGCGACTAGGATCTGGATTGAAGACGACTCTCTCAGCTTGACCTTATGGCTCATCAAATCAAACAGAACCCACGGGAGATGCCTTTAACAAGGCCTTCAGCACCGGGCATGGAAACCATTTATCACTCCTGTGTAAAGACCAGGAGGCCAGCGTCAGTTTATGAACTTATGTCTCATCCATTAGTTTCTATATAGGATATAATATCATTGTGCCATATTATAGAGGTTATTATATCATCTGCGCCTCAAGATGCACAACCACCCGACTATACATACAGTATACAAAACGCAATAACAGATAGGTGCTAGATCACCAGATGTTCTGGAAAGCACCGGTACACCGGTAGTGAATTCCACAGATTTTGGTCCAATGAAGGAAATGAGTGCAGGATTATAAGATTATCTGGATTAATAAATGCCAGAATAAAGAAGATCCAAAAAAAACCAGGACATTATTGAAAGGGACTGTATCAACTTTGATTGTTTTCCCCTACTCTGTAATATGATCATTGGGGGTCTGCTGGGACTTCTACTGATCACAAGAACAGACCCCCAAAAGGGGTTCCCATTCTCACTAACTGAATGAAGCGGCAAACTGGTACAATCCCTTTAAGGTGATGGAGAGTATGCAGTCACACTCATGTCAAGGAGCCTTCAGGGGTCCATTAGGTGTCTTTCTTATATGACACAATGAGGCTCATTTACTAAGGGTCTGCAGAGCGCATTTCCGTTTTGCATCAAATTTTTGGCGCACGTGATCAGATTTTGGCGCAGCGGCTTGCACGGGACATAAATCAGGGGCCGTGGCCGTCGGGCAACCCGACGGATTTGGACAACGCACAAGATTTAACATTTAGAATTGTGTCGCAAGACACGCACTTACAAGCAACAGGAAGAAGACGGTGAACTCGGCGGGGAAGCGACAGAAGCAGGAACTGGGGCGCACGATCTTCATGAATCGCGCCGGACTTCATCCTCATTCACAAGGGTACGCACACCGCATTTGAGTCGGGTTTCCCGACTATTTCCGATTTGGGTCGCATTTAACAGGGTTTTTTGGCGCACACAATTGGATTTTGGCGCCGACTTTTATGCGACACAAATCGGGGGGTGTGGCCATTAGACAACACCGACTGATTTGGACTAAGAGTGGGATTTAAAATTAAAATTGTGTCACAAGCCCTGCACTCACATTCACCTGGAAGAAGAAGGTGAACTCCGGCGGACCTCAGCAGGGAAGCGACACATGCAGGATATCAGGCGCACGATCTTAGTGAATCGCAGCGGACTTCATCCTTGTCGGACATTCCGGATCGGTGATCGCGACAGGACCAGGTAAGTAAATGTGCCCCTTTGGGGCACATATACTAAGGGTCCTGCGGCTGCATTTCCGTCGGGTTTTCAGACTTTTTCGGGCATCGCGCCGCCGGGACAGGGATTTAGAAGGGGATTGTGTCGCACGCAATCAGATTGTGACGCAATCGCGACGGCTTTCATGCGACACAAGTCGGGGGGTGGGCCATCGGACAATTCGACAGATTCTGCCAAACCGCAAGATTTTACTTTAAATTTGTGTCGCAAGATCAAGAACTTACATACACCAGGAGGAAGATGGTGAACTCCGGCAGACCTGATCGGGGAAACAACACATGCAGGAAATCGGGCGCACGATCTTCGTGAATCGCGGCAGAGTTCATTCTCGTCGGACACTCCGGATCGGGAAACGGACAGGACCTGGTAAGTAGATGTGCCCCTTCTTGTCTAGACTCTATTATTTCAATAGGAACTATCTTGTTTCTCCTGTGGTGGCGCTGTAGGGGAAGCCTGCTTGTATGTGATCTTCCAATCTTGTGAGGTGGAGTGCCCCTTTAATGTTTTTGTGAACATAGTTTTTGAGGACTCTTTGCAGGTCAATGCATTTTATTTTTGCTGTCTTAAAGACACCATCTAGGCAGAACTGTTTAGCTGATGACCTACGAAGTATGTTGTATTTTTTAGATACCTCAACATAAAATAATCCAGCGCCTAACAAGCGGGAAAATCTGTGCAGCTCCTATAAATAACCGCGGTAGAAGCGACATTTAAAACTGCATAAATTCACCCGCTTATGGTCATTTACATACAGATAAGAATCTGCTGACACAGAATTTACTAGTACAATGACAAGATTCATTTATCAAGTGGTATTGGGCAAACCTCAGCAACATTTCATGTTTTTTTACCTCAGGATGTGTGTCCATGTTTATTCATGAGGTAATAATTACCGTACGCGGCAGCCCGGCGGCTCTTGTGGTGGACGGGCTCTACGAATCTTAAAACTTTCTATATGGAAGTTGCCTTTTGTCAGAAACAGTGCCACTGTGATTCATTGGCAGTGTCTGGTATTGCAGCTCACTTCCATACTATACACATAGGGCCAGATCTATTAACCCCTTAAGGACACAGCGCATGTTCACCTTTAGGACACAGCACGATTTTTTAAATCTGCATGTCGTTATAACTTTGGAACGCTTTATCTTACCCAGTTTATTTTCATACATTGGGGCACATTTACTAACGGTCCGCGGAACACATTTCCGTCGGGTTTCCCAAATTTTTCAGTTTTGCAGCACATTTAACTGGGGTTTTTGGTGCACACGATCGGATTTTGGCGCATCGGGGGGTAGGCCGTCGGACGATCTAACGGATTCGGACAACGCGCAGGATTTAACATGACAAATTATTGTGGCAGATTTACTTACCCGGTCCATTCGTGATCCAGCAGCGCGTTCTCTGCGGTGGATTCGGGTCCGGCTGGGATTCATTAAGGCAGTTCCTCCGACGTCCACCAGGTGGCGCTGCTGCGCTGAAGAGCATCGGAACGCACTCAAGTTCACCGGCCTATTCCTAGTGAAGGTAAGTGCAAGCTCCGCAACACTTTTTTTGTTTTAAATGCAGCGTTTTTTTCCGAATCCGACGGGTTTTCGTTCGGCCACGCCAGACTTCATCTTCGTCGGACCGTCCGGATCAGGGATCGCGACAGGACCAGGTAAGTAAATGTGCCCCAGTGTGTTCATGACATGTTGTACTTCACGTTTATGCTATATTTTAGTTGACATTTTTTGCACTTTTTTATAAACAAAAATGGAAATTTGGTGAAAATTTTGAAAAAATTTGTGATTTTGCTATGCTCATCATCCTGATAGTCTAGCCAACCAAATTGGTTGCTAACATTAACCATATGTCTTCTTTATGCTTTTTTATATGTTAATTTATAAGACGGTAGGAGGCTTACAGTCCACATTTTTAAGTAAATTTCAGATTCAATTTTTTAAAGGACAATTCATCTTCTTAAGGGTTTTCAAAGTTCTATTTTTTTTAAATTCCCCACAAATCGCCCAATTTTTTAAAATTGCACCCCTCAAACTATTCAAAACAGCCTTTGGTAAGCTTGTTAACCCTTTAAGCATCTCACAAGAATTAAAAAAAAAATGGAAGTTCTGTTTGGAATTTTTATATTTTGTCAATAAAGTGATCTAGTCCTAAAATTTACACATTCATGCAGAATAAAATGAGAAAACACATCTCGGACTTTGTTGTGCAGTTTCTTACGAGTAGGGCAATACCCCATAAACTACTTTAGGGGCCACAGCAGAGTGCAGAACAGAAGGAGCCATTGAACTTTTAGAGGGCAGATTTTGATGACGTTGTTTTCAGGTGACATTACACATTTAAAATGTTCCAGAGCTACAAGAACAGTGAACCCCCTATATAAATTTTCCAATTTTGAAAGCTACACCATCCTGAGAGTTTGTCAAGGGTTATATTGAGCTTTTTACCACCACAGATGTTTTATAGAAAGTAATTACTGTATATACTCGAGTATAAGCCAACACAAGTATAAGCCGAAGCCTCTAATTTTACCACAAAAACCTTGGAAAACCTATTGACTCGAGTATAATCCGAGGGTGGGAAATGCACAGCCTCCCCATTTATATAACCTGCCGGACCCTGCCCCATAGTATATAGCCAGCACCTGCTCCCCAGTATATAGCCTGCCAGTCAATATACCCCAGTATATAGCCAGCCCCCTGCCCCAGTATATAGCCAGCCCCCTGCCCCAGTATGTAGCCAGCCCCCTGCCCCAGTATATAGCCAGCCCCCTGCCCCAGTATGTAGCCAGCAGCTGGGGAAGCCGGAAAGGTGAGTTTTGATATATATTTTTTTTACTCGAGTATAAGCTGGGTTTGGGTTTTCAGCACATTTTTTTGTGCTGAAAAACTATGCTTATACTCAAGTATATATGGTACATTGACTCGTGTAAGTGAAAATCTTTTTCCAAAAAACCTTCCTTTGGCACCTTAATTTTTATTTTTAGAAGGGGTTAAAATAGTAAACGCACCCCATAATTTTGTTCCCTAGTTTCTCCAGAATGCAGTAATATCCCACATGTGATCACAAACTGCTATAAGGGTGCACAATGCGGCTCGGAAGGGAAGGAGCGTCTATTGGACGATTTTAGCTGGAACAGATTTCAGGTACTATGTCCCATTTTCTGAAGAGTAGGGCAATAGAAACCTCCAATGAATGGACGTATTTTAAAAACTAGACCCCTAAAGGACTGCAGTAACACTATATTTTGGGTGAATTAGCTTTTAACCTTTATTAGCTTTTTTTTGGGGGGGGGGGTAGGTGCAAAAGAAAATCTACTCTGTTATGGATTTTTTGGATGTTATGGATTATGAAGTTTTTTTTGTGTTTTATAGACCAAATAGCATAGATAACATGTTACTTTTGTTGTATGGGTCAGTACGGTAAAGGCAAGATCCCATTTTTATAAACGTATATATTTTTTACTTTTGACTTGTTCTAAAGAGTAAAATCTCATTTGGAGAGAAAAGTCCTTTAATTTTGCATTGTCATTTACTAAGCGGCATAACATTTTTATTATTTTGTTGATTGAACTTTTTATGGCTTATTTTTTGTGGGACGAGTTGTACTTTTTATTGGTATCATGCAGGTGTAAATGTGACTTTTTGATCAGTTTTTATGTTTATTTTTGTTTGGTTGAATGCTCAAAAAAATTAAAAAAAATTTCTGTGTTTGTTATTTATTTTTCTATGGAGTTCACCATACGGGTTCAGTAATTATTTTATTTAATTGTACGGGTTGTTATGGACATGCAATTGTGTTTCGGAGTTTTAAACTATATATGTTATTTATGGGACTTTTATTGTGTATTAAATTTTATCTTTATTAAACTTTTATTATGCAAATGTTCATAGGCTGACACCTATTCCGACCCAACAGGCTGTCAGGAAAGGCAATCCTGGGGTCCTTCATTGAACCCCCGGGCTGCAGTGGAGATGATTGGCAACCCCATACACGGCACTTGGAGAGGGGGGAGGCAATCTCCGGATGGAGAGGTGGGTGACACCTTTAGTTGCTATGGTCATGTTTGTTTGTTTGTCTTGGGGAACGTCATGGTGGGTGAAACACACAGTTTTGGGTCCTACTTTGCACTGAAAAGAACATCTTTGGAGCTTACGCACCTAAAGGGATGTGTTAGTGTAAACAGCGGTTACAGGACATTCTGGGAATCCCAGTACCTTAATCCTTGGGGAGGGGTAGAGTGGAGATAATAACAATAATTTCTTAATTTTAATAGCGCACACAGATTACGCAGTGCTGCACAGAGCTTCCCAGATCAATCCCTGTGCCCAATGGGGGTCACAATCTAATCAACCTTACAATATGCTTTGAAATGTGGGAGGAAACCGGAGGACCCGGAGGAAACCTACACAAACAGAGAGAGAACATACAAACTCTTTGCAGATGTTGACCCAGGTCCCCAGCACTGCAAGGCTGTAGTGCTAACCACTAAGCCACCAAGACTCCTCAGTCTATACAATGCCCCAGTTGCGGCTCCATGCCCATAGACCCACACACGGTGCTCTGTTCTATACAATGTGGATTCCTGGTATCCTCAGACATCATAGACTCCGTCTTACGTCTTCCACCCATATCACTATTTTAATACCTTTTATTAGGCTCTATAAATATATCCCGACTCTTGGTAAGACAATGAGGAGCGCAGTTTAGTCTTCGTCTACTCCACGGACCCTCCTCCCATTCTCTTTTCGACTCATCTGGGGACATTTTGGGAAGTAATGGTAACGCGGGAAGCAGCATGATGGGAAGAGCTTGTTCCCTGCGCTACTGCTGAACAGTAGTGGGCGAAAAAAATATATAACAAGACGTTTCGCTGGGTTTATTCAATCCCTATTGCTAGATCCAAGATTGCCGGCATGAGGTCTCCCACCCACCAAATTGATTTTTTGTACTTTCCTCTTACAGGTACATTAACAGAAAAAGCCTTTTTTTTCTCTTTTCCCCAAGCTTAAGTGGCTGGATTAAAATCGTACGATTAACCCTTGTCGACTCAAAGAAAGATCTCACTGTATTTACCGCACAATCTTTCTTTTCTCATATATGTTGTATAATCCCCTGCCTAGGTGGGAGGGGCTTAATACCAGTCTGTGCAGCAGGGAGAGGCAGTCTGTTGTATAGCAACCTCGACTATGCTAGAAGGGGCACAACTTGAGGGGGTGTAGAGGGTGCTATTTCACTGAGGCCTGGGAACCATATGAGGCCTTTAAAGGAAATCTAACATTTGCTTTTGTGCATTGTGAACCAAACATACCTTGAGAATGCTGTTGCTACACTGATGCAGAAACATATCTTGTTTAAAAGTAATCATAAAATTAGGCTCTGTTGCTCCTGTGGCTGCTCGGCTTCTCCTCTTACCTTAATTATGCACTGCTCCAGGGAATGATGTAATCTCTGCATTGTCCCTGACAGACAGAAGTAATCAATCGCTGCAGCATCCCCCAGCTGCTGTGTATGAGTCATTCAGCTCAGGTTGATTAATCCTAGCTGGACACTTCAGCAATCTCTGTATAATGTGTTTATGTAGGAACCCAGCTTTCTCAAGGTCCTGAATTTTATAATAGTTTTTTGAGCAAAACCACTCGGAACCGGGATTAAACAAGATATGTTTCTGCATCAGTGTCACTACAGCATTCTCAAGGTATGTTTGGTTCACAAAGGGATTTTAAAGGGGTTTTCCCACAAAATAAGTTAGGCTCTACCTACAGGGGTCTTACTGATGAGACCCACACAGATCACGAGAACGGGTGTTCCGGGGGATAAACCTCCGCTATGAGAGGAGCAGTTGATCGGGCATGGCCGGGCAGCCCGGTCCATCTCACTGCTCTGACTATTATAAAAGCCCTGTTTCTATGCAGACAGATGTTTGTTATCCATCTTCTAGTTAATGCTAGATGAACCACGCCAACACCATGGAAACTTCCCCTTGGGCCCAATTCTCCTAGAAATTCATTGAATTATCTTTTTTCTTGGCCAAACCCTTTAAGGCAACTCACTATACATCTGAAGAAGACGAAATCTTGTATCAACATCACAAAAAACCTCAATGAAAATTACCCCCAAAAAGTTCCACCTTTACCATCAGCCGTGCTCGGATCCGGAGAGAGATTTAACTCTTTGTTATTTGTTCTTCAATTTGACACACCAGCCTAAGACATGACGGTAAAACAATTAAGATACGTGGGAGGGAAAAAAAAAAGTGGGTACATGATGTATGCAATTATGCATAAACTAATCATAGCACAATAACTAATCATTAGGCCCTAATTATCAAGTAACAGATTATAGATGTCTGCCAGGGGAGCTGGCTAGTGAGGCGCTCCTGTTGTCACATACTACACTGCTTATTTTCTCATTATTGCAGCACTTGTTTTGTTTGCACCCATGCTAGCATTAATTCCAGAGGTTCCGGTGCGCTGGCAGCAACATGTCTCGAAACCTTATCATTTACAGGTTCATATTCTTATTACAAGCCCCATTCGTACAGAAAGGAAGGTGAGACATTGGGGGTCATTTACTAAGGGCCCGAATCGCGTTTTCCCGACGTGTTACCCGAATATTTCCGATTTGCGCCGATTGTACCTGAATTGCCCCGGGATTGTGTCGCACGCGATCGGATTGTGGCGCATCGGCGCCGGCATGCACGCGACGGAAATCGGGGGGCGTGGCCAAACGAAAACCCGACGTATTCGGAAAAACCGCCGCATTTAAAAACCGAAAAAGTGTCGCTTGGGGAGCGCTTACCTTCACCTGGTCCGAGGTGGTGCATTCCGGTGCGTTGAGATGATTTTCAGCGCAGCAGCGCCACCTGGTGGACGGCGGAGGAACTGCCTTCATGAATCCCGTCCGGACCCGAATCCAGAGCAGAGAACGCGCCGCTGGATCGCGAATGGGCCGGGTAAGTAAATCTGCCCCATTATGTCCACACTAGTCTCCCTGCTTAATATACCTGGCCAGGCTTCTTCTTCTGGAGCACCAGTACCACTCGTGTCTTTTGGCTGTGTTTGGTACTGCAGCTCAGCCCTGTTCACATTTATCAAACCAAGCTGTAATTCTAGATATGGCCTAAAGACATGAGTGGCGCTGTTCCTGAAAAAAAAACATGTAAAAGAGACTTACAAGAGAGACGAGGTGCAATGGTGCATACAAACACAACCGTTCCACGCTGGATACGCTTCTTATGGCTTGCACTAGGTAGTCTCTTTGTAAGTCACTGCAAGTCTCTTTTACGTGTTTTGAATAAAGAAACTGTTTTAGAACCTGCTGATGGGTGAGTGCCACACTATTCTTACTACCATATGCAGTAGTAAGCTCCATATTTCAGTAGACCCCTGGGCGACAGAGCCCCTTTGCAGTGAACTCCAATGAAGGCATTAAAAATTCTGAAACTAAAACAGTCCCCTGTTCCCTAAAATATTCCCTAGTTTATCATTCCAAGCAGATTTTATACAGCCCCCACATGGTTATTTTATATACAGCCCCCTCTTGGTTATTTTATATACAGCCCCTCATGGTTATTTTATATACAGCCCCCTCATGGTTATTTTATTTACAGCCCCCTCATGGTCATTTTATATACAGCCCCCTTATGGTTATTTTATATACAGCCCCCTCATGGTTATTTTATATACAGTCCCCTCATGGTTATTTTATATACAGCCCCTCATGGTTATTTTATATACAGCCCCCTCATGGTTATTTTATATACAGCTCATGGTTATTTTATATACAGTCCCCTCATGGTTATTTTATATACAGCCCCCTCATGGTCATTTTATATACAGCCCCTTCATGGTCATTCTATATACAGCCACCTCATGGTTATTTTATATACAGCCTCCTCATGGTTATTTTATGTACAGCCCCATCATGGTTATTTTATATACAGCCCCCTCATGGTTATTTTATATACAGCCCCCTCATGGTTATTTTATATACAGCCCCCTCATGGTTATTCTATATACGGCACCCTCATGGTTACTTTATATACTCCCCCTCATTGTCATTTTATATACAGCCTCTTCATGGTTATTCTATATACAGCCCCCTCATGGTTATTCTATATACAGCCCCCTCATGGTTATTTTATATACAGCCCCCTCATGGTTATTTTATATACAGCCCCCTCATGGTTATTTTATATACAGCCCCCTCATGGTTATTTTATATACAGTCCCCTCATGGTTATTTTATATACAGCCCCCTCATGGTCATTTTATATACAGCCCCTTCATGGTCATTCTATATACAGCCACCTCATGGTTATTTTATATACAGCCTCCTCATGGTTATTTTATGTACAGCCCCATCATGGTTATTTTATATACAGCCCCCTCATGGTTATTTTATATACAGCCCCCTCATGGTTATTTTATATACAGCCCCCTCATGGTTATTCTATATACGGCACCCTCATGGTTACTTTATATACTCCCCCTCATTGTCATTTTATATACAGCCTCTTCATGGTTATTCTATATACAGCCCCATCATGGTTATTCTATATACAGCCCCCTCATGGTTATTTTATATACAGCCCCCTCATGGTTATTTTATATACAGCCCCCTCATGGTTATTTTATATACAGCCCCCTCATGGTTATTTTATATACAGAACCCTCATGGTTATTTTATATACAGCCCCTCATGGTCATTTTTTATACAGCCCCCTCATGGTTATTTTATATACAACCTCTCAAGGTTATTTTATCTACAGCCTCCTCAAGGTTATTTTATATACAGCCTCCTCATGGTTATTTTATATACCGCCCCCTCATGGTCATTTTATATACAACCCCTCAAGGTTATTTTATATACAGCCTCCTCATGGTTGTTTTATATACAGCCTCCTAATGGTTATTTCATATACAGCCTCCTAATGGTTATTTTATATACAGCCTCCTAATGGTTATTTCATATACAGCCTCCTAATGGTTATTTTATATACAGCCTCCTAAAGGTTATTTTATATACAGCCCCCTCATGGTTATTTTATATACAGCCTCCTAATAGTTATTTTATATACAACCCCTCAAGGTTATTTTATATACAGCCCCATTCACCCCCTATGGATTCATTAGATACAGCAGATGACGTCCCCCAGCTCTCAGCCAATTGCATGCACGGTTGTCTCTGTACAGTGCTCAGCAGGAATTGCCAAGAGTCACCTGCTCTCTGGCTGTGGGGAGGAGGAGGAGGCGGGCAGTAAGCATGCACAGAGGTATGCAGAATTAACAGTTAACTGAGCCCAGAACGCTCTGGTGATGCCCCCAGAGCCCCTCAGGCTCATTTGTATTTTTATCGTCCTTTTTTGAGAAAACAAGACAAGATCCTGATCCATGGAAACTCAACAACCTTGAGTGTGTGTGTTCTGTTTAAAATACCTAAATCTGGTGATAGATTTCCTGTCCAGATTTGTAAATTGATGACCACACTGGTGCCTCCCAGAACTAGAGTGACCATACGTAAAGAAAACAATCGAATTAGCAACCATAAGAGATTATGAAGAAGAGGTGAAGGAACATAAACGTTATGATGTCATACACATATAGGGGGTATTTATCAGGGTTTCAGTGCCACAATAAAAACTTTATTGAAATATACATAGGTTGCTGTCGCAACGCACACGCTACGTACAGACCAACAATCCAGTGTATATATTACTGTACCATGAATTAGGCTGCCAAGGGGACAGGGCCAGTACAGATTTGCACAGATGTGGACTTTCTGGTCCATTTGGTCCTGAAATGGATAAATACGGATAGGACTGTACATTATATACTGATTTCAGTCCCTCATGGCACATCTACAGCTCCTCCTTATATTGTAGAGCTGTATGGATTCTGCACAGTTACTATACACCCAGGGCCCTGCCTGGTGGAGATGTGTAGAGACTAGACGAGCGCTGCTCCTGTCCTTTCACCCTCTCTATTTATATAGAAGTGAATTGTTGTGTGGGCGGAAGCCTTTGCATCCTTCATTGTGTAATTGACTATTTCTATTAGCTACACGATGGCTCTGTCCGATTGTGAAAAACTTTATTGTGGGCCTTAGTTGAGGCTCTATTAGGTGGATTATTTGTGATATACACTGGTCCATATAACTCATATTTTAGACACACCGATAAATGCAGGCTTAAAGTGACCCTCTACTCAGATCACAAGATATGTCTATACATCAGGCATGCATAGTCAACATATCTGGTGCCTCCGTGCTGCTTCTGGGGACTCCATAGATCTGTGCTGTCTGGGCTGGTCCGAAAATGGCTGCTGATTTCATGAGGAACATTAAGAGAGATTTATCATAAGTCTCTTAGAGCAGAACTGTTCTAGTTACAAATGGCAACCAATCAGAGCTCAGCTTTCATTTCCCCACAGCTGTTTATAAAATGAAAGCTGAGCTGTGATTGGTTTCCATGAGCAACTAAAACATTACATTGGAGGGGACGCCTCTGATTTATATACTGGTTTCCTAAAGAAGTCGATTCATTTTAAAAGAGACAGAACAGAGGAGATGAATGTTTAAAAGGGACGGCAGTCTAAATTATAGTAGAATTTCATCTTCTGGGTGATCTTCATCGCAATCACGGCGCCATACGCGAGCGGTACCGTTTACGTACCCTGTAGAAAGATAGGACGTCTTATCTTTCAATGGAATACGGCACCGGGCTCTATGTTAGGCTATGGAGAGGGGTGTTGGTGAGTGGCACTCTCCATTTCCTCCTCTCCCTGGCACTGTGAATGTAGCCTAACTCGTAGTGCCAGGGTACCAAATGATGTTCATAGAATTAGAGGTGGCCCCTCATACCTTTGTTTCACCCTCCACACAGAGAATTATGTACTAGATCCAGGAATAGCTCAGTACCCACTGAAGTCTTTGAATGTATTGTGCTATCTCCCAAGGCCACACGCTCGCTGTAAATGACTTCTATTCCTCACGAACGACGGAATTAGTCATTCATAACAAGGAATCACACATAGCAGCGAGTGATGTACCCCATATGTCAATATCATGTCAGAGCAGATACAAATCACAGGGAGAACGAGAGCAGTGCTGTAAAGCACTGGGGCTCATTTACTGACAATTCACGATTTGGGCTGCATTTAAAAGGGGATTGTGTCGGTGGGCGTGACAGTCAGACAACCGACTGATTCGGACTGAGTGCGGGATTTAAAATTCAAATTGTGTTGCAAGACAATGCACTCACATGCACTGGGAAGAAGCGACACATGCAGGACACCAGGCGCACGATCTTGGTAAATCGCGCCGGACTTCATCCTCGTCGGACAGTCCAGATCGGGATTTGCAACAGGACCGGGTAAGTAAATGTTCCCCACTGTGCCAAATGATAAACCCAGACGCACACTGGAGAGTCAAATGACACATAGTAACATTTATGGAGAATCTAATCCCGGTAGCTAAAAAAGGCGTGGTTTTACTTATCCCATCCTGGAAAACTTTGCATATTTTCCCAGAACCCCCCTAGTGGAGCATCCATGGCTATAACACTTCACATGCCTACATGGTGGCTTTAATTGGCAGTCTCCATTAGGATAACTCTTACTTTGGGGCTCCTAAGAACAATTGTTGGGGGAAACAGGGATCAAGATGTTGGAGATAAGCCACTCCAGAAAAATTGTGTCACCACATTGTGAGACAAACACATGCTCCACCCAATCAAACAGAAGAAAGAAGCCATGATTTCTAAGTCTCAGAAATATCTTTAAACAATTTTGATCCCAAAGAAGGGGAGGCATAAAACAAATTGGGTTCTAGATGATGCAAGTTGTAATGTTCTAGACCACACAAGAAGCTCCCTCATCTCCAGGAGATCAGAGATGCTTTGACCCTAGTAGAAGCAGCATTGTCGCGGCCTCTCTCATAGGGGGGCATTTATTATTGACTTTCAAATGGAAAACTTGCAGTTTTTTTTTCTTCCATTGCTGCACCTGTCGCGCCTAATTTATGAAGTGTCGATGCCCCAATATTGGTGGTTTTCTGGAACTCAGGTCCTGTTCTTTTTTTCTGGGCACAACATTTTGCCCCCACTTGTGAATCCGACACCTTTCTTCCGCTTCTAGTTTTCCGACTCGTTTTTTGGGGCAAATTTTGGCACACAATTAGCCATGACTAAAAGCTGGTTCTTTTTCACCTTAATGAATGAGGAGACGGTTTTAAAGCATTTTCTTTTTGTGCCAAATGATTAATCCATTGCACCACAAACTTACATCCCACTGCGCCCAAATTGATAGATGCCTGCCATAGTCTTTGGCTGATGATCCAATTTCCTTGGAGATGTCTCCATGTATGAGTACACTTATGTTCCAGACTCACTGCAGGATTGTATTTCACCCAATGCAGGTCTCAACTATACATTTTTTGATGAGCATCCCCCTATTATAGCGTTGGTATGGCAACATCAAGAATACCTCACTATGGTAACAGGGGATGCAAGAAGGAAATTTGGTCTACTGGCTGAAGTGCTTTGTACAATGTGAAGCCATCTAAAGATACATGTACTCAATATAATCTGATATTGATGATCTCCTCCTAAGTGTAAAAAACTGCAGATTGGGGGGGGGGGGGGGGCAGATCTTGTATTGTGGAACAGAAGATACTGGTGTACCTACAATGGTGTACCTACCCTTGTAGAAAACTTAGAATATGGTAGGTTAAGTAGATTAAATGGGTTAGATTGGGTCTTAAATATGTGATCAGTGGTTATCTGAAGCCACTTCTGCTTCCAAAACATGTTGCCTGGTTGCAAGTTGCAATACTGAGTACAGCCACTATGTAATGTATGGCGCTGTGCTTGCAAGTATGAACTGCTGATTGTTGAGTGTGCCAGGTATCGGACTAATACCAACCAAATATTAATAAAATCTTTTACAGATAAGTCCTCAATATCCTCAATATGGTCACAGAAACCGATATTATTATTATGCTTACTATGACTGCATCTTCTTATTTTCACTTCAAATATGAAAGTTTTGGTAATTATCTTATTTGGTAAGTATTGGTTATAAATTCAAGATTATTGGCAACAACAGAAATGCTACATAATCATCTTCCCATTGGAAAAACTTGTCCTTGAATGATCTTCCAAGATGGCGGCCATGTTCTCAACTTGGGACAGTTGAATCCCAATTTTATGAAGCAATCCTTCACTAAAGGGATTCCAAGATTGGTTGCCCATACTGTCCTAAATGGGATCAGTTGGGGGTTCATCCGGGACCAACAGAATGTTACGTCACCTTCATCATCTTCACATTACTTATGTCCATATTAAATCAATTGAAAGAGACGAGATACCTTAAGTACAGTGGGCTAAACAAATGGGTGCAGCACGGTGGCATTACAGCCTTGCAGAGCTGGGGACCTGGGTTCAAGTCCCAGGGTCAACATCTGCAAAGAGTTTGCATGTTCTATCCGTGTTTGCGTGGGTTTCCTCTGGGTCCTCCTGTTTCCTCCCACACTCCAAAAACATACTGGTAGGTTGATTAGATTGTGAGCCCCATTGGGGACAGGGACCGATTTGGCAAACTCTGTGCAGCGCTGTGGAATCTGTGTGCACTATATAAAAATAAAAGGAAAGGAAAAGGGACCTGCTGTATGACCCATGCATCTTAGAGGTCAAACTCCCATTGATCAAATTAAAAAAGTATTTCCAAAAAATCTGAAACGATATCAATATTTTTATGTAGTAGCTTTGTCATGGAGACCCTGAAGGGAGGAGTCCAACCATCTCATCATAATCTGCATAGAAATTTCCTTCAAAGAGGTCAAAAGGTCATGTGTGGGAAATAGGGCAGAAAATAAGCACCAGGCTCTGTCCTAGGTCCCAAAAACTGCCACCATGATGGGACCATGCATGGCCCTGGCTCTTGGCCATGCCATCAGTAGAAAAAATATCCACATTTACGGTACATTGTTTTTCTTTTTCCCCTCTAAATAAGTGAATAACTAGCTGATCTACAAAGCCACATGGTAAAATAATCCAGGGATTATTCCCAAATCTCATAGCCTCGGTTATGAGCAAGGACACATTTACAGTAATGCTAAATTCATCATGACACTGAGGGATTATCCCCCACATTGGCAGCTTGTCAGTTTATAAACTGGGATGCGTCTCATCCTGCGCAACGCGGTGTCAGCTCTCAGCGAAACGTGGAATAATAGATCTTCCTAGATGACCACACCGGCTACCACACCGACAAAATGTAGGCTGGGCTTAAATTTATGGGCGTATTCCGACAAATCAGATTGGCCATGCCGAATCTGAACCAACCCCATCCTTTTACGATAACCGGTCGGGAAGAATTTTTCTCTCCTCTCATTACAAAAACACTTGACTGATGCTACATGGACAATTTGACGCATGAACATGCACCTACTACAACCCCCAGCATGCGGCGGCACCTACATTTCCATTTGATCTGAATGTATTTGAGAATTTCCTACTAAATCCCCACTACTAATGTGTTGTCTGTAGACACTTTGTGTGACTGCTTTGACCTCGGCAAAGCTTTGTGGTTACATTATACTTAGTAGCCGAGGTATTCTGTGCCAGGGACAAGTCACTGCGAGGGTTTAATAATTAAATCATCTTATAACACAGTCACATAGACATTGATTGAATAACATCCCAATAGACTAACACTAAGAGGAAATGGAGTCTACAGACCAGGGCTAATTCGAGCGCTGCACATTCCGGTATGTCTGAATTAAACCCTAATTCTTGAGAGGCCTCCTTCCTTTTAGTAATATCCTACTGGGATGTGATATAACATGTTCTCTTTGGTCTTACAAGAACTGATACCTGCATCCACTGCTTTCTCGAGCCTCTTCCCCTTGTTACAATGTCATTGATGTCACCGTGTATTGATCACTGTCACCACTTCTCAAATATATATCTGCTCGAGAACCTTTTCTTTCGTGTTTGTCCCCATTGTATTTAGCATTAATGACTCCCTTCACTGCAGATGTAGGCAGAATACAAAGGAGGGATGAGAAGTCACATTCAGGGCCTGGGTGCATAGATTAGAAATGGGGGTGAAAGTCAACAAGTCCATATGAGCCCAGTACCCAGTGCCTGAGCAATGGTTCTGATCTTCAAATCTATGGTTAACACTTTTAGGAGTAACCCAAAGTCAAAATAGGGGGGTTTTATCTGCACAGGCCTCAACAGGCTCCACACACATTGGGGGTCATTTACTAAGGGCCCGATTCGCGTTTTCCCGACGTGTTACCCGAATATTTCTGATTTGCGCCGATTGTACCTGAATTGCCCCGGGATTGCGGCGCACGCGATCGGATTGTGGCGCATCGGCGCTGGCATGCACGCGACGGAATTCGGGGGCGTGGCCGAACGAAAACCCGACGGATTCGGAAAAACCGCCGCATTTAAAAACCGAAAATGTGTCGCTTGCGAAGCGCTTACCTTCACCTGGTCCCGCTCGGTGTATTCCGGATTCTGGATCGCGAATGGGCCGGGTAAGTAAATCTGCCCCATTATATATTAGGCCAATCCAGCAAAAATATGGGGAACTCAAATGACCCAGTAGACTACAAGAGACCTGCACTTGTATGCACCTTTAATGTGGAAGGGTCTACTGACAAGGAGCTGGTCCATGAGACCGTCTACGAGGTAACCTCATAAACACATTTCCTTTCCATATGTCCCATTAGTGCATATAGGCACCATAATGGAGGGATCCACATTTGGGACTCTTTCTATTAACCAGCATGGATAGTGGCTTCTAATAATGGCTCTTATTTTGCAATACCTTGAAGGAAATGTGTGAGCAGATCAAGCCGAGGATCAGGGATGAAGCATATAGTTCAATTAACATTACAATTAGAGCCCAACCCATCAAATAGAGAATGCCATGCTATTATTTTCAGGGGACACAATCTGTAATAATATTATTTTTGGGGGTGCAGTGTGTGGTGCTATATAATATGCTATAATGTTTAGGGGTGTAGTGTGTAAGGCTATTATTTACATGTGGGAATAGTGTGTAAAGCTATGATTTTTAGGGACACAATGGGGCTCATTTACTAAGGGGCCGAATCGCCGGGTTTCCCGAATATTACCGATTTGCGCCCTTTTTCACTGAACTGCCTCAGGTTTTTGGCGCACGTGATCGGATTGTGTTGCTTCCTCGCCGGCTTGCACGGTGCCCCAATGTGTGGTTCTAGCATTTCCAGGGGCACAGTGTGGTGCTAATATTTTGTGGAGCACATTGTGTAATGCTATTATTTTCCTAGCCACACTGTATTGCTACATAGGGGGGCACAGTGTATAGTGCTATTATTTTCAGGGCACAGTGTATAAAGCTATGATTTTTAGGGGCACAGTGTGTGGTTCTAGCATTTTCAGGGGCACAGTGTGGAGCTAATATTTTGTGGAGGACATTGTGTAATGCTATTATTTTCCTAGCCACACTGTATTGCTATACCGGGGGCATAGTGTGTAGTGCTATTATTTTCAGGGCACAGTGTAGCACTATTATTTTCACTATTATTTTCAGGGAGCACATCGTGTTTATTGCACCCTATGCAACAATTTAACATCACATACTGGAACATCATGAGATTTCATTATTTGAAAGGGGGCACGGGGCTGCCATTATATGTACACAGTGTAGGACAACACAGGTTTTCTCAATTATCAAGAGGAGCAAAATATTTTGAGGTAATACACTGCTGAGACGAGGGTACAAGGTGAGATTTCATTATTGTAATGGGGCACTATTATTTTTACGTTGCCCTGTGTTTAGTGGATGCAGCTTTGTCTCTATACTCTATGAAATTTTACGATTATAGATCAATTTCTTAGGAACTGGAATGCCCATCCTGTAATCCAAGTTAAAAATTTAAAATCTGGCATAATCCAATTTCCATTGAATTTTTACAGTTTCCAAGTTAAATGAAGAAAGTAGTCTCATATGACAAGTAATACGATTGCAAGCATCAGGCAGTAGTAATAAATTGTGGTTAAATTCAATGAAGTTAAAAGTCAAAGGTCAGTAATAAAAAAAATAGACTTGGCTGACAGCAGGTTGTTAGTCAGTATGGGCCCGGAGGTAATTCCTCACTGGCCACTTACTGTTAACTACAGGTCACTGCACGGCTATACATAGTCTGAGTATTGCCAGGCATGTATCTGGCATGTCATTAATCATGATGTCACCTGCTCACAGACTGAAGATCCAGATCACCTGCTCCCATACAGTAGGTACTAATCACCTGCTCCCATACAGTAGGTACTAATCACCTGCTCCCATACAGTAGGTACTAATCACCTGCTCTTATACAGTAGGTACTAATCACCTGCTCCCATACAGTAGGTACTAATCACCTGCTCCCATACAGTAGGTACTAATCACCTGCTCTTATACAGTAGGTACTAATCACCTGCTCCCATACAGTAGGTACTAATCACCTGCTCCCATACAGTAGGTACTAATCACCTGCTCCCATACAGTAGGTACTAATCACCTGCTCCCATACAGTAGGTACTAATCACCTGCTCCCATACAGTAGGTACTAATCACCTGCTCCCATACAGTAGGTACTAATCACCTGCTCCCATACAGTAGGTACTAGTCCCCTGCTCCCATACAGTAGGTACTAGTCCCCTGCTCCCATACAGTAGGTACTAGTCCGCTGCTCCCATACAGTAGGTACTAATCACCTGCTCCCATACAGTAGGTACTAATCACCTGCTCCCATACAGTAGGTACTAATCACCTGCTCCCATACAGTAGTTACTAATCACCTGCTCCCATACAGTAGGTACTAATCACCTGCTCCCATACAGTAGGTACTAGTCACCTGCTCCCATTCAGTAGGTACTAGTTACCTGCTCCCATACAGTAGGTACTAATCACCTGCTCCCATACAGTAGGTACTAATCACCTGCTCCCATACAGTAGGTACTAATCACCTGCTCCCATACAGTAGGTACTAATCACCTGCTCCCATACAGTAGGTACTAATCACCTGCTCCCATACAGTAGGTACTAATCACCTGCTCCCATACAGTAGGTACTAATCACCTGCTCCCATACAGTAGGTACTAGTCCCCTGATCCCATACAGTAGGTACTAATCACCTGCTCCCATACAGTAGGTACTAATCACCTGCTCCCATATGGTAGGTACTAATCACCTGCTCCCATACAGTAGGTACTAATCACCTGCTCCCATACATTAGGTACTAATCACCTGCTCCCATACAGTAGGTAGTAATCACCTGCTCCCATACAGTAGGTACTAATCACCTGCTCCCATACAGTAGGTACTAATCACCTGCTCCCATACAGTAGGTACTAGTCACCTGCTCCCATACAGTAGGTACTAATCACCTGCTCCCATACATTAGGTACTAATCACCTGCTCCCATACAGTAGGTACTAATCACCTGCTCCCATATAGTAGGTACTAATCACCTGCTCCCATATAGTAGGTACTAATCACCTGCTCCCATACAGTAGGTACTAATCACCTGCTCCCATACAGTAGGTAGTAATCACCTGCTCCCATACAGTAGGTACTAATCACCTGCTCCCATACAGAAGGTACTAGTCACCTGCTCCCATACAGTAGGTACTAATCACCTGCTCCCATACAGTAGGTACTAATCACCTGCTCCCATACCGTAGGTACTAATCACCTGCTCCCATATAGTAGGTACTAATCACCTGCTCCCATACAGTAGGTAGTAATCACCTGCTCCCATACATTAGGTACTAATCACCTGCTCCCATACAGTAGGTACTAGTCCCCTGCTCCCATACAGTAGGTACTAATCACCTGTTCCCATACAGTAGGTAGTAATCACCTGTTCCCATACATTAGGTACTAATCACCTGCTCCCATACAGTAGGTACTAGTCCCCTGCTCCCATACAGTAGGTACTAATCACCTGCTCCCATACAGTAGGTACTAATCACCTGCTCCCATACAGTAGGTACTAGTCCCCTGCTCCCATACAGTAGGTACTAGTCACCTGCTCCCATTCAGTAGGTACTAGTTACCTGCTCCCATACAGTAGGTACTAATCACCTGCTCCCATACAGTAGGTACTAATCACCTGCTCCCATATAGTAGGTACTAATCACCTGCTCCCATACAGTAGGTAGTAATCACCTGCTCCCATACATTAGGTACTAATCACCTGCTCCCATACAGTAGGTACTAGTCCCCTGCTCCCATACAGTAGGTACTAATCACCTGCTCCCATACAGTAGGTACTAGTCCCCTGCTCCCATACAGTAGGTACTAGTCACCTGCTCCCATTCAGTAGGTACTAATCACCTGCTCCCATTCAGTAGGTACTAATCACCTGCTCCCATACAGTAGGTACTAATCACCTGCTCCCATACAGTAGGTACTAATCACCTGCTCCCATACAGTAGGTACTAGTTACCTGCTCCCATACAGTAGGTACTAATCACCTGCTCCCATACAGTAGGTACTAATCACCTGCTCCCATACAGTAGGTACTAATCACCTGCTCCCATACAGTAGGTACTAATCACCTGCTCCCATACAGTAGGTACTAATCACCTGCTCCCATACAGTAGGTACTAATCACCTGCTCCCATACAGTAGGTACTAATCACCTGCTCCCATACAGTAGGTACTAATCACCTGCTCTTATACAGTAGGTACTAATCACCTGCTCCCATACATTAGGTACTAATCACCTGCTCCCATATGGTAGTCCGGCAAAGGCCATCTTCTTCCATACAGTAGCCCTGGGTCACCTGCTTCCATACAGCAAGCACGGCCTGAGTCACCTGCTCCCATAAAGTCGGCCTGGCCTGAGTCACCACACAGTAGGGTAGGGTCACCTGCTTCCAAATAGTAGGACCGGTTTGAGTCACCTGCTCCAGTAGAGTAGATTAGGGTCACCCGCTTCCAAATAGTAGGCTCAAACTGGGTCTCCTGCTCCATATAGTAAACTAGGGTCATACGTTTCCATAAAGTAGGCCCGGGTCACCTGCTTCCATACAGTAGGCCCTAACCGAGTTACCTGCACCCATACAGTAGGCCTGGATCCCCTGCTCACATACAGGAGACCCCGGGCACCTGTTCACATACCGTAGGCCAGAATCACCTGCTTGCATACAGAAGGCGCAGACCACCTGCTCACACACTATAGGCCCAAGTCACCTGCGCACATACAGTAGGCCCGGGTCACCTGCTCACATACAGTAGGCCCGGGTCACCTGCTCACATACAGTAGGCCCGGATCACCTGCTCACATACAGTAGGCCCGGATCACCTGCGCACATACAGTAGGCCCGGATCACCTGCTCACATACAGTAGGCCCGGATCACCTGCGCACATACAGTAGGCCCGGTTCACCTGCGCACATACAGTAGGCCCGGGTCACCTGCGCACATACAGTAGGCCCGGGTCACCTGCTCACATACAGTAGGCACAGGTCACCTGCTCACATACAGTAGGCCCGGGTCACCTGCTCACATACAGTAGGCCAGGCTCAGCTGCTCATATAGGGCAGGCTTGAGTCATCTGCTCACATTAGTGTAGGCCCACATCATCTACTCACATACTGTAGGGTTAGAGGACTAGCTTACAGACAGTATGCCCAGGTCACCTTCTCATACACTATATACTAAGGTCACCTTCTCATACACAGAAGGCCCGGTCACCTGCTCACATACAGTAGGCCTGGGTCATCTCTTCACATACTGTAGGTCCGGATCACCTGCTCAGATAAAGTAGGCCAGAGTCATTTGGTCACATACTATAGGCCCAGATCAGCTGCTCACATACAGTGGACAAGGGTCACCTTCTTACTTACAGTAGGCACAGCACAGGTCCCCTGGTCACATCCAGTAGGCCCGGGTCACCTGGTCACATAGAGTAGGCCCGGGTCACCTGGTCACATAGAGTAGGCCCGGGTCACCTGCTAACATATAGTAGGCCCGGGTCACCTGGTCACATAGAGTAGGCACAGGTCACCTGGACACATAGAGTAGGCACAGGTCACCTGGTCACATAGAGTAGGCACAGGTCACCTGGTCACATAGAGTAGGCACAGGTCACCTGGACACATAGAGTAGGCACAGGTCACCTGGTCACATAGAGTAGGCACAGGTCACCTGCTAACATATAGTAGGCCCAGGTCACCTGGACACATAGAGTAGGCACAGGTCACCTGGTCACATAGAGTAGGCACAGGTCACCTGGTCACATAGAGTAGGCACAGGTCACCTGGACACATAGAGTAGGCCCGGGTCACCTGGACACATAGAGTAGGCACAGGTCCCCTGGTCACATCCAGTAGGCCCGGGTCACCTGGTCACATAGAGTAGGCCCGGGTCACCTGGTCACATAGAGTAGGCCCGGGTCACCTGGTCACATAGAGTAGGCCCGGGTCACCTGCTAACATATAGTAGGCCCGGGTCACCTGGTCACATAGAGTAGGCACAGGTCACCTGGACACATAGAGTAGGCACAGGTCACCTGGTCACATAGAGTAGGCACAGGTCACCTGGTCACATAGAGTAGGCACAGGTCACCTGGTCACATAGAGTAGGCACAGGTCACCTGGTCACATAGAGTAGGCACAGGTCACCTGCTAACATATAGTAGGCCCAGGTCACCTGGACACATAGAGTAGGCACAGGTCACCTGGTCACATAGAGTAGGCACAGGTCACCTGGTCACATAGAGTAGGCACAGGTCACCTGGTCACATAGAGTAGGCACAGGTCACCTGGACACATAGAGTAGGCACAAGTCACCTGCTAACATATAGTAGGCCCGGGTCACCTGGTCACAAAGAGTAGGCCCGGGTCACCTGCTAACATATAGTAGGCCCGGGTCACCTGGACACATAGAGTAGGCCCGGGTCACCTGGTCACATAGAGTAGGCACAGGTCACCTGGTCACATAGAGTAGGCACAGGTCACCTGGTCACATAGAGTAGGCACAGGTCACCTGGACACATAGAGTAGGCCCGGGTCACCTGGTCACATAGAGTAGGCACAGGTCACCTGGTCACATAGAGTAGGCACAGGTCACCTGGTCACATAGAGTAGGCACAGGTCACCTGGACACATAGAGTAGGCCCGGGTCACCTGGACACATAGAGTAGGCACAGGTCACCTGGTCACATAGAGTAGGCACAGGTCACCTGCTAACATATAGTAGGCCCAGGTCACCTGGACACATAGAGTAGGCACAGGTCACCTGGTCACATAGAGTAGGCACAGGTCACCTGCTAACATATAGTAGGCCCGGGTCACCTGGACACATAGAGTAGGCCCGGGCCACCTGGTCACATAGAGTAGGCACAGGTCACCTGGTCACATAGAGTAGGCACAGGTCACCTGGTCACATGGAGTAGGCACAAGTCACCTGCTAACATATAGTAGGCCCGGGTCACCTGGTCACAAAGAGTAGGCCCGGGTCACCTGCTAACATATAGTAGGCCCGGGTCACATAGAGTATGCCGGGGTCACCTGCTCATATACAGTAGACCTGGCCATTGTCACCTCACGTACACTAGACCAGGCTCACCAATTCACATGCTCACATAGGTACCTGGTCACATTCTGTAGGCCCAGACAAATTTTTTTCATAAATGGAGTAGAAACATTGGGAGTCTTGTTATAGAAAAGTAAAAGAGTAGAACAACAGGTACAATGTGCATGAAATGAAACACAGGTGTTAGGACATGAGCACAAAAAGCAGGAGAATTAATGTACATGCAGTGCAACTTCTATATAACTCCATAATGAATCCCATAGATGATATGAGAGTGATGAATACATAGATGATTGATAGATATATAGATAATAGATATGAGATAGTTATACAGATATATAGATATATGATAGGTAGATACATCATTTTCTCCATCATTACTATTATACAATGCATGTCCCAGACGTTGTAGAGCAGTGGGGGAGGTGTATAAGCATCATTAGTGTCCTCAATAATGTCTGCCCTCTGTGGGGCAAGTAATGGGATCTCCCTGCAGAGGGGGCACTAGTGACCCCATATCCACAGGCACACTGTTCAGAAATTGAGATTGATTATTATTATAAAGCTGCTCAGCCATCAGCACCCCCTCTGGGATACAAGCGATAAGGCATGCTGGGATCTGAAGTTCAGCAACACATTCATGGCTTTAAAATCATCAATGAGCCCCGGAAAGCTGGATGATTATATCCCCTTTGTACCCTACAATGGTGGCTGTAGTAGATGTCACCAAGTTTTTCCAGGTACAGAAATCATTTATTCCCTTAAATCTTAACACAACTTTCCCAAGACCCTGAAGTAAATGTATAATATAAGGATAATATATTCAATGTTTTGAGGTATATCTTTTCCTAGGAAAGCTGGGTGCTAACAAATATAGAACTCCTGCAACTCAAACTGGGTTTCCTAGCATCAATGGTAATGGGAATACATAGCCTTCCATGAGACAGTGACATCCCATGTGTGCTTCATAATGGTAGTTGCATTGGATGTCACCCAGCTTTCCGATGAACAGAAATGTGAAAATAAACCAATTAATGGGTCTAGGAAAGCAGGGTGCTTTCTGTAATATTGGCTGTACAAGGTTTTACTCAACTTTCCTAGGAACAGATAAACCAAAAAATAGGCAAATAAAGCTTTTATTGATTCATACATAAGGTGCTATTTTTTTTATAGGGTGGATGGATGTTCGTGTTTTCGTTAATACCCTCTGCCCACAATCATGCTATACTATGGATGGCAATAATAGGAGATCCGCTCTTCACAGCCGCTCCTCTACCATACAATTACATTTACATTAGGTACAGCGCCACTCCATTAGATTTTCCAATTACACCTTCACATATCAGCACGCAGAGATGCCCACACATCCACGGAGAGGGCACATAGAAGGACTGGCACTATTCACTTCATTACATATTCATCTAGTATCAGCATCAGGAGTTATCATACTCCTAGATAAGGGTATAGATGATTCGTACTAAATATGTACCAGTCTCTTACCCATATATGTATCAGTCTCTTCTGCATATAAATAACGATTATTATATGTACCAGTCTCTTATGCATATCTCTGCCAGTCTCCTATACATTTATGTGCCAATCTCCTAACCCCTTATCTACCAATCTCTTATCATAGATGTAGCACTCTCCTCTGCATACATCTGCCAGTCTCATATATACGTGTCAGTCTCCTGTCCATACAAGTACTAGTCTCCTACCTCTATATGCACCAGTCTCTTCTCCATATATGTACCAGTCTTGGTACATATATGAACAAATATGAACCAATATTTTCTCTACATGTGTACCAGTTTCTTATTCATTGGGCTTGATCAGTCTCTACCGGCACTTTAGGGTTTTCCCATTTCTATGTAGTCAAGGACAAAACATAAATCCCGGATTCCCATGTTTATGATAGGGCATAGCATGATCTAATGCATACAGGTGCTATATGTGCATGTTGGCAGCTGTATTTCCATCAGTAAGGCACAGCCTGTTCACCATGTTCATCCCCCCATGTCACACCCCCTCACACAAGAGGCATGAAAAAAGGTGAAAAAGTGGTGCAGAAGGATCATACAGATGGCGCAGATGCCACAACCCAGCAATGCAGAGAGTTCAGACCCTCGCCACCTGTGCCTCTTCATGCTGTTGGCAGGAGGTCATTCTGAGGGAATCTCCATTAGCCTCAGATTACCCCCTATAGTCATAGGTGCATGGGATTGCCCCTACAGAATATAAGGCCTCTTGCCATAGAGGGGTGATGTGTAGAGGAGACTTTAAAGTCAAAGGGATCAGGCATCAGGTTGACGTCCCCAAATCGACCATCCCACCCTGTGCAATAAGACATCTGCCCCCCCCCCCCCTCCCACCATCTTCCTAATGAAGTGCTGCTGAGATACCCCCTGTCACTCCGTGCCATCCGTCCAATCAGGATTAGGGACAGGCGGCTTTCAGTGTTGGAGCAGGATCCCTCCCCCTACCCTGCAGTTGAATAAAAAGGAGAAAAAAAAAAAGCCACGACATTGCAATGCAGCAATAGATCATCTGTGGTCCATGATGGGGCAAGTGTGCGGACCTTGATGTCCACCTCATTCCTGGCCAACCCTTGTGCCCTACACCCTTCATCTGCAGTAGTGTGGCATCATCATCATCCCTAGTCCCTGCATTGGGATGGGTGTTGTGTGACCTCCTCTCCATCCTTAATTGAGTCAGGAGGAGAGGGGACTGCAGGTAGCACACTCTGCAGAGCCTGTCCCATCCATCCATCCTCCCCATCATCATCATCTTTCATGACTGCAAGTTCTTCTCTCCATTGCAGATGAGGTGTTTCAGATTTCCCCTGAAAAAAAACACCCAAGACAGGTGGCATCCACTCCAATCCAGGGGAACACTCAACACCCCTTGTGCCCTTTCCCTAATTCCCCATGCCTACGTTATATCTAGCAATAGTAGACCCCCCTTTCCAGCAATCCCATCTCTTGGTCCCTTCTTCCTGCAGATACATTGTAACCGACACTTGATATATTCATGCAACAATGTATCCAATAAATCCAAATAAAAACAGACTGTCTTACCAGGCCATGATAGGAGGAGGGGGAAGACAGGAATCCAGTGTAGGGCTCTTCTTCTTATTCTTGTGTCTGAATCAAAGGAAGAAAACGAAAAAGCTGGAAAATGATGTAAAATTGGTTCCAGCAGCTGATACTGGAGAACTACATGCCTCATGGATGGAGCCAGAACTCTGTGCTGTAGTCCATCTGCAGACTTCAGCATCCCAGGAGAGCAGAAAGGGAGAGGGATGGGGGGGAGGTCTGACAATGGCTATTAAAAGCAATGCAGGGTGTAAAGCCAGATAATCGCCATTGCCATTCACCATGGGGGGCTTGAGGGGTTAATAGGCAGCAAGGAAGAAAGAAGCGAAGATTTTGTTTTTAGGCGGTGATGTAAAAAAGATTTTTTGGAATCTGTCCCCCCCTCTCTTTGTGCTGATGGTACAATCCAAGCCCACTTCATTGGTGATGGCACAGTGTTATCACTGATTCTACCTGCAATAGCTTCTCTGTGTTCTGCAAAGCTCACGCTGATAGCATTAGCATCCCCCAGACTACTTCCCTCTCCCCCCTTTAATCCCCTCTTACACCACCATTATAAAATAAGCAAAAAAATATATAATAAGGGATGGATTGAGAAGGATAAATGGGAGCAACGTGGAGGGGGCTTCACCTACACGGAAGGGGGGGGGGTGAAGGAGGGCTCCTTATCGTGAAAAATGAGACATCTTAGTGGAAGGTGACTTGGAAGGACAAATTAACCCTCCCATCCCTGGAGACCGTGGAAGAGAAGACCCTATGACGGAAGGAGGACAACAACGGGACAGGGGACACAACGATGTCATGTTGATGTCACGTAAGACATTGGTGTCATTACCAGATGCTACGTAACCTTGCCCGGGTCATCTCCTCTCCACCGCCGCCTCCTCCTCCTCCTACATGACAAGGATTCCCTTCCCTTTCATGAGCTCATTGCAGGGGGAAAAAATAAAAAAAATCAGTATTTTTGGCAAAAAAAAAAATTTGGGAGGGATTTTTAATAGAATGATTCTTCTTTCCAAGGGAGGCGATTTATGTCTTGGGGTTTTTCTAGTGATGGCAGATGATGTGTGCAGGAGGACACAGGCAGAACCTACAGCAATGCCCTTGACGGTGTCCTTCAAAGAAAAAAAATCCAGCCGTATGCTACATGAGCGCGGGATTCATTCATAAAGAGAATAGCAGGATTACACCCGTAGTGGGGACTTTATAAAACGGGCCGGGGTCACATCCGCCGTGCCCAGGACATTATGTGCCATGTGTCACTGCACTCATTTGCCTGACAATTGCTGCCTGTTCCGTGGAGCAGATGGCTGCCGGACGGGGGTCTCCGGACCTGCACAGTGATGTCATACATGGCACTCAGTGACTACCTATCATCCAGTACACCGCTATTAATCGGGGGGGGGGGGGGGGGCTGATTAATTCTTGACAAATGACTAGCAGC
Source organism: Engystomops pustulosus (assembly GCF_040894005.1). NCBI lineage: Eukaryota > Metazoa > Chordata > Amphibia > Anura > Leptodactylidae > Engystomops > Engystomops pustulosus. The sequence goes on from NC_092419.1 coordinate 95,284,490, forward strand.
TCGTTCCCATAGTAACAAGTCAAGATTAATCAAGAGTCAGATGTAACCACAGCTCCAGGCCCCAGAAAAACTAGGTCCAACATCTAATACCCCAAATCTCATGGGCAATGTGTAGATTTATGGACCTGGAGTCGTCCTCTTACAGCATGTTTTTGAGATTATTTTTGGTGTATCTGTTCCTGGGTAAGCTGGGTGATAAGCAGTATGGGCAGATAGGGGGTGGCAGCTTCATCTCTTCTTGATGAGTCGCAGTGCCTAAGGGTGGAAGAGTAATTTAAAGCTAAAAATGCACACCAGGTGCCCAGAAAACTAGGTCCAACATTTACTACCCCAAATATTATAGGAAATGGGGCACATTTACTAGGGGTCTGCGGACAGATTTTTTTTCCTTTTTGCCCTGAATTGCCCCAGGTTTTTGGTGCACGCGCCGGCTTTCATGCGACACAAATCGAGGGGCGTGGACGTCGGAAAATCCGTCTGATTCGGGCAAACCGCAGAATTTAAAAACAAAATAGTGTCGCAAGATCAGCACTTACATGCACCGGGAAGAAGAAGGTGAACTTTGCCGGACCTCAGCGGGGAAGTGACACATGCAAGAAATGGGACGCACGATCTTAGTGAATCGCGGCAGACCTGAATCCTCGTCAGACAATGAACGGCGGGGATTGCGACGGGACGGATAAGTAAATTTGCCCCAATATGTAGATTTATGGATCCTCCTCTTACACCAAAAATCGGGTAAAAAGATGCCGTAAGAGGACGACTCCCGTGTTAGATGTGTGACCTCATTTTCTGGGGATGTGGTGTGGATTGTAAGCTTTAAGTTATTACTCTGTCCTACTTGGACCCTGGAGCGGACCCTTCTTAAATACCTGTGCAAGCAGTTTATAATAGAAAAAACGTGACAGAAATCTGGCTAACGGCCCATAGTAAATGTGCCCCAGTATGTTTCCTCATGATTTTTGGTGTATCTGTTACTGGGAAATCTGGGGGATAATCAATATGGCAGATGGGGGTTGCTGCTTTCTCTCTTCTTAATGAGTAGTGGTGTCTAAGGGCGGAGCTTAAAATCCACACCATGCCCCTAAATATAATGTATTTTTATAGTACTGGTCTGCTTATATTGAGCCTCCTACAGGTTTCATGCTGAGACTTAGGTTATCTCTCTAGTTCTCATCCAGTTTGGTGGGGGTTAGGGATACTTTGACAATAAGCTGGACAACTACAAATGGGATACTGTCTCTTTACTGATCTCCGAGCACAGTGCTTTCCAAAATCCACTTATTAACCACAATATACAAGAGCCGTTTTCTTCTGCTGTGGAAGTTGGAAGCTGAGCCGTGATTGGTTGCTGCTCTGCCACATGTCATTAATATGAGCTCTGAGCTGTGATTGGTTACTATAGGCAATGAGTATAAGACACTTATGTGTGAGGTAAGGTGGTTGGGGATAAGGAAATATTGGGAGATTTATCAAAAGTGTCTGAGATAAAACTGTTCCAGTTGCCCATGGAAACCAATCAGAGCTCAGCTGTAATTTTATAAACTGCTGTGCAAAAATGAAACTTGACCTCTGATTGGTTGTCATGGCCAACTAGAGCAGGTTTGCTCTCAGACACTTCTGACATATCTCTCCATAGACAAAGTGACAGTCAAAGACAGAGACAGTCCCTGCAATGAGAGTGCCCGAGACAGACAGTCACTGGATTGAGAGTGCCCGAGACAGACAGTCACTGGAATGATAGTGCCAGAGACAGCCACTGAAAGAGTCTGCTAGAGACAGACAGTCACTGAAAGAGACTGCTAAAAACAGACAGTCACTGAAAGAGACTGCCAGAGACATACAGTCACTGAAAGAGACTGCCAGAGACAGACAGTCTTAGTGACAGAGACAGAGACGGTCAGTGACAGAGACCACCAGAGACAGTCTATAGATACATATAAAATATTTTTTGTTAACCCATTCTACTTTGTTATTGCTAAGAGCAGTTATTTACTATCACGGGCAATGTCGGGAGCTACAGCTAGTATAAGATAAAAGGTGATTTATGTGGATGTAACCCAAACAATTTTTAGGTAGCAGAAGGGCGTCAGTAAGTGATGCAAATGTGGTGACAGGTTAGCTGTAACCAGACTATGTGACCAACAGAGGTGACTAGTAAATGGCGGATGTGGGACCCCCGGCAATTGAAAAAATTATGATGTATTGTATCAGGCTGCTGGACTTGAATTATAGGGATTAGAGGCGTCTGTGATCTCCACTTTTTTAGCTGTAACTTTGCTCCAGATTGTTATATAGTGTTGTGCTGAAGTACCCATAGACACAAGGTTACCCTGGGATTGGGCTACTGAATGAGGAACATACTCTGGGGTAACATGCTGGGGAATATGGATGCATATGTAAATGATGTGTATGTTTATGTATGTTAGCTTGCAGGACTGACAGGAGGACACACAGCTGGGCTTTTATAAAGCTGCAGACACTATTAGTACTAGTCCTGGAGATTTTTGTAACCATACCTTCATGTGTGTTGTTAGTAGTAGGAGGACTGTACTGGGTTCTGTTCCAGGATTGTAGCTGGTCTTAGATCACTGCAGGAGTCCTACATTGCTCTATTCCTTTATCTGTGCATTACACTGTTCACCTGTTCACCGTCTCCTTCAACCTTGTGAGAAGCCTGCTACTGCTCTTACTCAGAGAAGAGGTGAGGGCTTTGCTGTGTTGCGTAAAGCAGTGTTAAAATAATAATAATATAATAATAATTGTTTATTTATATAGTGCACACAGATTACACAGCGCTGCACAGAGCTTGTCATATCAGTCCCTTCCACAATGGGGCTCACAATCAACCTTCCAGTATGTTTTGGAGTGTGGGAGGAAACCTGAGGACCCGGAGGAAACCCACGTAAACACGGAGAAAACATACAAACTCTTTGCAGATGTTCACCCTGGGACTTCCATACTGTGTTTCAATAACAATACCATAGAGCTATGAAATAGAATTACCATACAGTGCTTAATTAAAGGGGTTATCCGGGTTTAAATTTTATTTTTATGTCCGGGCTGGGGAGGGCTATTTAAACACAATAAACATGTACTTACCTCCTCCGGTGCTGCCGATGTCCCGCGCCGCAGCCCGTCTTCTCGGTGCGCCGGTGTAATGAAACCGGCGCACAGGGAGGTCCAGCCGGCCGGATGCTCCCATGCGCACCATCTCCCAGCGCTTACAACGCTGAGAGATAGGGACGGATGGGAGGAGCCGTCCACAACGCGGACCGGAAGCTCCCTGTGCGCGGCTTCCGTGCCCCTGTTTGTTTACAGGGGCACGGATTGAAGTGACCGCGGCGCGGGACATCAGCGGCGCCGGAGGAGGTAAGTCCATGTTTATTATGTTTAACTATCCCTCCCCAGCCCGGCCATAAAAAAAAAATTAAACCCGGATAACCCCTTTAACATTTCTATACAGTACACAAATAATACCACCATACAGTACACAAATAATACTAACATACAGAGGCAGATTTACTTACCCGGTCCATTAGCGATCCAGCGGCGCGTTCTCTGTGGAGGTAGTGCGCCCGATGTCCACCAGGTGTCGCTGCTGCGCTGAATTCCGTCGGAGTGCACTGAAGTTCACCGTCCTACGCTGGGTGCAGGTAAGCGCGTGTCCAGCTGCACTTTTTTTAAAATGTGGCGGTTTTTCCAAATCCGGCGGGTTTTCCTACGACCACGCCCCCCGATTTCCATCATGTGCATCCCGGGGCAATTCAGGGAAAATCGGCGCATTGGATATTCTGACGATTTCCGTTTTGCTCCGCATTTTGCAGGGGTTTTTGGTGCACGCGATCGGATTTTGGCGCCTCGGCGCCAGCTTTCATGCAGCACAAATCTGGAGGGGGGGCGGGCCATCGCACAATCCGACTGATTCAGACTGTGCGGGATTTAACATTTAAATTGTGTCGCTAGCCATGCACTTACATGCACTGGGAAGAAGAATGTGAACTCCGGCGGACCTGAGCAGGGAAGCAACACATGTAGGAAATCGGACGCACGATCTAAGTGAATCGTGTCAGCTGTGCATTCTCGGCAGGGAACGCACGTCAGTTAACGCGCATGAACTGGTAAGTAAATGTGCCCCACACTTCTCAAATAATACCACCATACAGTGCTCAAATAATACCACCATACAGTGCTCAAATAATACCACCATACAGTGCTCAAATAATACCACCATACAGTGCTATTAAAATATACCATTATACAGTGCTTGCATAATACCAACATACATTGCTAAACTAATACCAAGAAACAGTGCGGAAATAATGCTACCATCCAGTGGTTAAATAATAGTGCCACACAGTGTTCAAATAATACCATCATACAGTGTACGAATAATAATACCGTAGAGTGCTCATGTTTCAGCAGAGATGGCTATTGTGACCTTCCCAGCATCATAGGTCACAGGTAGACACAAAGTGGTCAGAGCGTGGTACTGCAGCTCACTGACTGTAAGCTGAGGTGCATTACCCCACACATACTCCAGACATCTGTGGCGCTGTTACTTGGAGAAAGCAAGCCATGTATTTTTAATATTAGACAACCCCTTGCATATAACAGATCTATCGTCATGTATATACTAGAAATCATTATGGGGCTCATTTACTAAGGGTCCGAACGCCGCACTTTCATCGGGTTTCCTGAATATTTGCATTTTGCGCTGAATTGCCCCTGGTTTTTTGGCGCCCGCGATTGGATTTTCACGCATCTGCGCCGGCTTTCACGCAACAGAAATCGGGGGGGGGGGGGGTGGCTGTCGGACAACCTGACGGATTCGCACAAACCGCAGAATTTATAAAAGGATTTGTGTCGCAAGATCAGCACTCACATGCACCGGGATGAAGAACGTGAACTCCGGCGGACCTCAGGGCAGCCGTGACACATGCAGGAACTCGGACGCACAATGTTAGTGAATCGCACCGGACTCGAGTCCTTGTCGGACAACGCACCGCGGGATCGCAACGGGACTGGGTAAGTAAATGTGTACAGCAGAGGAGGTCACACTGTATATATATATGATTCCATGTGTACAGCAGAGGAGGTCACACTGTATATATATGATTCCATGTGTACAGCAGAGGAGGTCACACTGTATATATATGATTCCATGTGTACAGCAGAGGAGGTCACACTGTATATATATGATTCCATGTATACAGCAGAGGAGGTCACATTGTATATATATGATTCCATGTGTATAGCAGAGGAGGTCACACTGTATATATATGATTCCATGTGTACAGCAGAGGAGGTCACACTGTATATATATGATTCCATGTATACAGCAGAGGAGGTCACACTGTATATATATGATTCCATGTGTACAGCAGAGGAGGTCACACTGTATATATATGATTCCATGTATACAGCAGAGGAGGTCACACTGTATATATATATATTTCCATGTGTACAGCAGAGGAGGTCACACTGTATATATATGATTCCATGTGTACAGCAGAGGAGGTCACACTGTATATATATGATTCCATGTATACAGCAGAGGAGGTCACACTGTATATATATATATGATTCCATGTGTACAGCAGAGGAGGTCACACTGTATATATATGATTCCATGTGTACAGCAGAGGAGGTCACACTGTATATATATATATGATTCCATGTGTATAGCAGAGGAGGTCACACTGTATATATATGATTCCATGTGTACAGCAGAGGAGGTCACACTGTATATATATGATTCCATGTGTACAGCAGAGGAGGTCACACTGTATATATATGATTCCATGTGTACAGCAGAGGAGGTCACACTGTATATATATGATTCCATGTATACAGCAGAGGAGGTCACATTGTATATATATGATTCCATGTGTATAGCAGAGGAGGTCACACTGTATATATATGATTCCATGTATACAGCAGAGGAGGTCACACTGTATATATATATGATTCCATGTGTACAGCAGAGGAGGTCACACTGTATATATATGATTCCATGTGTACAGCAGAGGAGGTCACACTGTATATATATGATTCCATGTGTATAGCAGAGGAGGTCACACTGTATATATATGATTCCATGTATACAGCAGAGGAGGTCACACTGTATATATATATGATTCCATGTGTACAGTAGAGGAGGTCACACTGTATATATAAGATTCCATGTGCAAAGCAGAGGAGGTCACACTGTATATATATGATTCCATGTATACAGCAGAGGAGGTCACACTGTATATATATGATTCCATGTGTACAGCAGAGGAGGTCAAACTGTATATATATGATTCCATGTATACAGCAGAGGAGGTCACACTGTATATATATATATGATTCCATGTGTATAGCAGAGGAGGTCACACTGTATATATATGATTCCATGTATACAGCAGAGGAGGTCGTATTGTATATATATGATTCCATGTGTACAGCAGAGGAGGTCACACTGTATATATATATGATTCCATGTGTACAGCAGAGGAGGTCATACTGTATATATATGATTCCATGTATACAGCAGAGGAGGTCACACTGTATATATATGATTCCATGTGTACAGCAGAGGAGGTCACACTGTATATATATGATTCCATGTATACAGCAGATGAGGTCACACTGTATATATATATATATGATTCCATGTATATAGCAGAGGAGGTCACACTGTATATATATATATGATTCCATGTGTACAGCAGAGGAGGTCACATTGTATATATATGATTCCATGTGTATAGCAGAGGAGGTCACACTGTATATATATGATTCCAAGTGTACATCAGAGGAGGTCACAGTGTATATATATGATTCCATGTGTACAGCAGAGGAGGTCACACTGTATATATATGATTCCATGTATACAGCAGAGGAGGTCACACTGTATATATATGATTCCATGTGTACAGCAGAGGAGGTCACACTGTATATATATGATTCCATGTATACAGCAGAGGAGGTCACACTGTATATATATGATTCCATGTGTACAGCAGAGGAGGTCACACTGTATATATATGATTCCATGTATACAGCAGAGGAGGTCACATTGTATATATATGATTCCATGTGTACAGCAGAGGAGGTCACACTGTATATATATGATTCCATGTGTACAGCAGAGGAGGTCACACTGTATATATATATGATTCCATGTGTACAGCAGAGGAGGTCACACTGTATATATATGATTCCATGTACAGCAGAGGAGGTCACACTGTATATATATGATACATGTGTACAGCAGAGGAGGTCACACTGTATATATATGATTCCATGTATACAGCAGAGGAGGTCACATTGTATATATATGATTCCATGTGTGCAGCAGAGGAGGTCACACTGTATATATATGATTCCATGTGTACAGCAGAGGAGGTCACACTGTATATATATATGATTCCATGTGTACAGCAGAGGAGGTCACACTGTATATATATGATTCCATGTACAGCAGAGGAGGTCACACTGTATATATATGATTCCATGTACAGCAGAGGAGGTCACACTGTATATATATGATTCCATGTGTACAGCAGAGGAGGTCACACTGTATATATATGATTCCATGTGTACAGCAGAGGAGGTCACACTGTATATATATATATATATATATATATATATATATATATATATATATGATTCCATGTGTACAGCAGAGGAGGTCACACTGTATATATATGATTCCATGTGTATAGCAGAGGAGGTCACACTGTATATATATGATTCCATGTGTACAGCAGAGGAGGTCACATTGTATATATATGATTCCATGTGTAAAGTAGAGGAGGTCACACTGTATATATATGATTCCATGTATACAGCAGAGGAGGTCACACTGTATATATATGATTCCATGTGTATAGCAGAGGAGGTCACACTGTATATATATGATTCCATGTGTACAGCAGAGGAGGTCACACTGTATATATATGATTCCATGTGTACAGCAGAGGAGATCACACTGGATATATATATGATTCCATGTGTACAGCAGAGGAGTTCACACTGTATATATATGATTCCATTTGTACAGCAGAGGAGGTCACACTGTATATATATGATTCCATGTGTACAGCAGAGGAGGTCACATTGTATATATATGATTCCATGTATACAGCAGAGGAGGTCACACTGTATATATATGATTCCATGTGTATAGCAGAGGAGGTCACACTGTATATATATGATTCCATTTGTACAGCAGAGGAGGTCACACTGTATATATATGATTCCATTTGTACAGCAGAGGAGGTCACACTGTATATATATGATTCCATGTGTACAGCAGAGGAGGTCACACTGTATATATATATGATACATGTGTACAGCAGAGGAGGTCACACTGTATATATATGATTCCATGTGTATAGCAGAGGAGGTCACACTGTATATATATGATTCCATGTGTACAGCAGAGGAGGCCACACTGTATATATATGATTCGATGTGTACAGCAGAGGAGGCCACACTGTATATATATGATTCCATGTATACAGCAGAGGAGGTCACACTGTATATATATATGATTCCATGTGTATAGCAGAGGAGGTCACACTGTATATATATGATTCCATGTGTACAGCAGAGGAGGTCACACTGTATATATATGATTCCATGTGTACAGCAGAGGAGGTCACACTGTATATATATATGATTCCATGTGTACAGCAGAGGAGGTCACACTGTATATAAATGATTCCATGTATACAGCAGAGGAGGTCACACTGTATCTATATATGATTCCATGTGTACAGCAGAGGAGGTCACACTGTATATATATAATTCCATGTATACAGCAGAGGAGGTCACACTGTATATATATGATTCCATGTGTACAGCAGAGGAGGTCACACTGTATATATATGATTCCATGTGTACAGCAGAGGAGGTCACACTGTATATATATATGATTCCATGTGTATAGCAGAGGAGGTCACACTGTATATATATGATTCCATGTGTACAGCAGAGGAGGTCACACTGTATATATATGATTCCATGTGTACAGCAGAGGAGGTCACACTGTATATATATGATTCCATGTGTACAGCAGAGGAGATCACACTGTATATATATATATTTCCATGTGTACAGCAGAGGAGGTCACACTGTATATATATATATATATGATTCCATGTATACAGCAGAGGAGGTCACACTGTATATATATGATACATATATACAGCAAAGGAGGTCACACTGTATATATATGATTCCATGTGTACAGCAGAGGAGGTCACATTCTATATATATGATTCCATGTGTACAGCAGAGGAGGTCACACTGTATATATATATGATTCCATGTGTACAGCAGAGGAGGTCACACTGTATATATATGATTCCATGTATACAGCAGAGGAGGTCACACTGTATATATATGATTCCATGTGTACAGCAGAGGAGGTCACACTGTATATATATGATTCCATGTGTACAGCAGAGGAGGTCACACTGTATATATATATGATTCCATGTGTATAGCAGAGGAGGTCACACTGTATATATATGATTCCATGTGTACAGCAGAGGAGGTCACACTGTATATATATGATTCCATGTGTACAGCAGAGGAGGTCACACTGTATATATATGATTCCATGCGTACAGCAGAGGAGATCACACTGTATATATATATATTTCCATGTGTACAGCAGAGGAGGTCACACTGTATATATATATATGATTCCATGTATACAGCAGAGGAGGTCACACTGTATATATATGATTCCATGTGTACAGCAGAGGAGGTCACATTCTATATATATGATTCCATGTGTACAGCAGAGGAGGTCACACTGTATATATATGATTCCATGTGTACAGCAGAGGAGGTCACACTGTATATATATGATTCCATGTATACAGCAGAGGAGGTCACACTGTATATATATATGATTCCATGTGTACAGCAGAGGAGGTCACACTGTATATATATGATTCCATGTGTACAGCAGAGGAGGTCACACTGTATATATATGATTCCATGTGTACAGCAGAGGAGGTCACACTGTATATATATGATTCCATGTATACAGCAGAGGAGGTCACACTGTATATATATGATTCCATGTGTACAGCAGAGGAGATCACACTGTATATATATGATTCCATGTGTACAGCAGAGGAGGTCACACTGTATATATATGATTCCATGTGTACAGCAGAGGAGATCACACTGTATATATATGATTCCATGTGTACAGCAGAGGAGGTCACACTGTATATATATGATTCCATGTGTATAGCAGAGGAGGTCACAGTGTATATATATGATTCCATGTATACAGCAGAGGAGGTCACACTGTATATATATGATTCCATGTGTACAGCAGAGGAGGTCACACTGTATATATATGATTCCATGTGTACAGCAGAGGAGGTCACACTGTATATATATGATACATGTGTACAGCAGAGGAGGTCACACTGTATATATATGATTCCATGTGTACAGCAGAGGAGGTCACACTGTATATATATGATTCCATGTGTACAGCAGAGGAGGTCACACTGTATATATATGATACATGTGTACAGCAGAGGAGGTCACACTGTATATATATGATTCCATGTGTACAGCAGAGGAGGTCACACTGTATATATATGATACATGTGTACAGCAGAGGAGGTCACACTGTATATATATGATTCCATGTGTACAGCAGAGGAGGTCACACTGTATATATATGATTCCATGTATACAGCAGAGGAGGTCACACTGTATATATATGATTCCATGTGTACAGCAGAGGAGGTCACACTGTATATATATATGATTCCATGTGTACAGCAGAGGAGGTCACACTGTATATATATGATTCCATGTATACAGCAGAGGAGGTCACACTGTATATATATGATACATTTGTACAGCAGAGGAGGTCACACTGTATATAGCTCTCGCTGAGGTCCATGATTCCTTCATGTCAGATCTTATTCCTGTTAAAGGCGCCAATCACTGAAATGCAGGAGCTGGAAGACGCCTAATAAAGAAGGAGTCCCGGATGATCCCCGGAGCGGATACATGGAGGCCTGTTCTTACCTATGGAGGCTGAGTTAGTGGTTGGACCCTGGAGGGACTGAGCTCCATGACTGACACTCAAGCATCCTGATGGACAGGAGAAGGGGCAGGGGATGGGGCAGACTGGTTAAGTGATAGGTGTGTTTCCTGCTCTTAGTATTTCCACTGGGGTAATAAAGGTGACTGCAAAGGATCCAAGATGTCCGAGACTCCTTAATGGAGCTCTTAAACATAAAGCTAATGGCCCATATATCTGCAAACATTGATTTACGTGCAAGCAAGAAAGCATTTGCTAAATGTATAATAGTTCACTCTCCATCAATGCAAATTTCTAAGATGCTTTGCTTAAAGGGATCTCCTTGGAAGCAGGCCAAAAATAAATATATTGATCCGGAGATAGATGTATAGATAGACAGAAAGATTTCTAGATAAAATTAGAATAGATAAAGTAATAGATATTTAAATGCATGATGTCATATGTGTGGCCTCTGACACCCTCCTGGGCAGGGGCGTAACACCAGGGATAACAGCCATAGCAGCTGCTATGTGGCCAGCACTATCAGGGGGCCCGGACACCTGACCCAACACAATAAAGAATGGAGGTTGTGCACCATTAGATACATATTATCGTGTACATTATACAGCATAAGGCTACATGCATGCTGCCGTGGCCCGCCGCACCGTAGCACGGTGGGCACACGGCAGCACGCGGGGAGAGGAGGTGAGTGCACCTCACCCCCGCCCGTCTCCATAGGAACATATGGGCCACGGCGCTGTAATACGGGAAAAGATAGGACATGTCCTATCTTCGGACATGCTCTCAGGACACATTGGCTCTAGCTCTCAGGACACACTGGGGCAGATTTACTTACCCGGTCCATTCGCTATCCAGCGGCGCGTTCTATGCGGTGGATTCGAGTCTTCCGGCGATTCACTAAAGCAGTTCCTCGGACGTCCACCAGGTGTCGCTGCTGCGGTGAAGTCCGCCGAGGCCCGCTGGAATGCACGAGCCTATTCCTGGTCAAGGTAAGCATGTGTCCCGCGACACTTTTTTAAAAAAAAATGTGGCTGTTTTTCCGAATCCGTCAGGTTTTCGTTCGGCCACGCCCCCCGATTTCCGTCGCATGCATGCCGGCGCCGATGTGACACAATCCGATCGCGTGCGCCAAAATCCAGGGGCAATACAGGGAAAACCGGCGCAAAACTGAACAATTTGGTCCGCCGGAGTTCACCTTCTTCTTCCCGGTGCATCTAAGTGCTTGGTTTGCAACACAATTTTGAATGGTAAATCCCGTGCTTAGTCCGAATCAGTCGGGTTGTCCGACGGCAACCCCCTGATTCGTGCTGCATGAAAGTCGGTGCGATTGCGCCAAAATCTGATCGCGTGTGCCAAAAACCCAACTTAAATGCAGCTCAAAACGGAAAAATGCGGTCCGGGAACCCTTTTTTAGTGATTGGAGATGACAATATACCGATCCTGGAACAGAATTTTTAGATGTTTTGTACGATGTGGGAAATGACATTACATATACATTGGGTAGCTGCTTGGGAATAAACACCACTTGAGTTATTCCACAACTATTGGAGTGCCGTTCATTTTTTCTAATTCTTTAATGTTTGAGCGACGTGGCAGTGCCGCTAAAGAACTTTTCTAGATAGATAGATAGATAGCCAGATGCATCACTTGTTTTTTCTGTTGTTTTTTCTGTTGTTTTTGCGCCTTTTCATACTGCTGCACCGTTTTTGCATCATTTTTGCGACTAAACGCCAAACTAGTCACGCAGCAAAAATAACCATGTTTCCCTCATTTATCCTACCAATCCAGATGTTTTGCTGCGCCTAATGACATTCATCATTTGCAACTTTTCATTCAGGCGCAAAACGGTTGCGTTAACAGAGAAGTAACACTGAGCCCCTGTGTACAGCATCTCATCCCCAGCAGCAGAGCTCAGCCAGACATTAGTACAGATAAAACAGACACTAGTACAGATAATACAGACACTGCAGACACTAGTATAGATAATACAGACACTAGTACAGATAATACAGATACTGCAGACACTAGTACAGATAATACAGACACCGCAGACACTAGTACAGATAATACAGACACGAGTACAGATAATACAGATACTGCAGACACTAGTACAGATAATACAGACACCGCAGACACTAGTACAGACAATACAGACACTAGTACAGATAATACAGACACCACAGACACTAGTACAGAAAATACAGACACTGCAGACACTAGTACAGACAATACAGACACTAGTACAGATAATACAGACACTGCAGACACTAGTACAGATAATACAGACACCGCAGACACTACAGACAATACAGACACTACAGACACTAGTACAGACAATACAGACACTGCAGACACTAGTACAGACAATACAGACACTAGTACAGATAATACAGACACTGCAGACACTAGTACAGATAATACAGACACCGCAGACACTACAGACACTACAGACACTAGTACAGATAATACAGACACCGCAGACAATACAGACACTACAGACACTAGTACAGACAATACAGACACTGCAGACACTAGTATAGATAATACAGACACTAGTACAGATAATACAGATACTGCAGACACTAGTACAGATAATACAGACACCGCAGACACTAGTACAGATAATACAGACACTGCAGACACTAGTACAGACAATACAGACACTGCAGACACTAGTACAGACAATACAGACACTAGTACAGATAATACAGACACTGCAGACACTAGTACAGATAATACAGACACCGCAGACACTACAGACACTAGTACAGACAATACAGACACTAGTACAGACAATACTGATACTGCAGACACTAGTACAGATAATACAGACACCGCAGACACTAAAGACAATACAGACACTAGTATAGACAATAGAGACACTGCAGACACTAGTACAGATAATACAGACACCACAGACACTACAGACATGACCTGCAGACTCTATTTACAGTTCATGACCTTCTATTTACAAAACAATCTACAGAAGCCTCAGCTCAGAGCAGGATAGAAGAGAAGTTTGCAGGATTTTGCAGATACAACAGAGAAGCGTCCCCCGGATGACCACACAGGTGTCTGAGGAGGATACTGGCCAGAATTTCAGGGTGGCAGCAGGAGATCAGCACTGGGGGATCCCCTCCAGGAGAAGCCACTGCTGAGGAGGTAACTGGGTGCTGCTGTGAGTGTTATCTTCATTCTGGGATGTGGGAGAAGCAGAGCGGAGCTTGTAGGAGGATCACAGGTAAGTGCCTGAATCTAACATTGCGCCTAAACTGCGCCAAAATTGCGCCTAAAGTGATTAATAAGAGGCAGGAATTCAACTTATCACATACGGTTGTTGGTTGTGATAATTTTGGCGGAGAAACTGCCAGAGAAACTGAGAATGAAATGTTCACCCACAGCTCATAGACAAGGAAAAAACCTGAGGCTTCTCTTCTGGCTTTTCAAAACCTAGTACCCTAATGGGGTCACCCTTCTTCCTATCCTCTGTATACACCACTTCATATATTATCCTGTGTTTGTTGCACATATAAAGAGGAATTACTATTTATATCCAAATATGAAGCAACAAGAAGGTGGCCAGCACCGCCCCATCATGTCCTTGTATAGAAGGTCATCAATACCACATCCAGGCTCCCCGGAGGAGGACACCATTAGGTAAAGGCCACTGAGGTCTGAGCTTATATCGCCTGCAGATATTGGCTGATACAATATACTCTCCACTTGTCATGACATTGACAGGATTGCCCATTTGGGATTAGCAGGCCGATGATCCTTAATGAAGTACAGAGGGGGCTCTCTTACTGGGGAGTGCAGTATTTGCATCCCCCCCATAATACCACTTTTCATAAGTTATATGTCCTAAATCTAAAAAATCATGGCGACCACCTCCTATTAATGAGAGCAGATGACGGAAAGAAAGTTTAGTCCAGGGAGTGGACCGAACAATCAATGGGTTAAGTTAAATCAACCATTTAAAGGGATTCTACCACCTCCTAAACAATTATAATTTACTATCATCTTGTTGTAGAGAAATACACTGTAATTACAAAAGGGTCTTTTTTTGTTCCTGTCCATTAAACTATTTTTGAGAAATTCCCCTTTTTTAATCCATATGTTAATGAGGCAGTTGGTGCACCCATATAATATCCTCAGCACTTAGACAATGGCTATTCCTGCCTAGTCCATTACACCTCTCCGTCAGAGAAGTTTTGTCTTTCTAAAAGCATTGGGCAACATTGGAAGAAGGGAAAGGGCTCCTGGTGCCAAGGACACACCCCGAGTGCACCAACTGTCTCATTTGCATATGGATTAAACTAGGAAAACTAGGAAATGGACAGAAATAATAAAGGTTAAAAACATACTGAATTTCTCTACAGCAGATTATAACTCTGGCTGTAACTAGTATTATTTTCAGACATTGCTGTGACCAATTTACAATCATGACTCCTCATATTGTTGAACAAGCGACCACTTCTAATAAGCTCTGTTAGGTCAAATGGACAGGGCTATTCTTAATTGTGGCAATATCATTAATAATACACATCCTAAAGAGTAGCTTCATTTTACATGTTAATGTCGGGGTAACTGTTGGCAGAGTGGGACTGTCCCACCATAGGATCAGAGGATCTTTGGGTAGGCCCAGACGCTAATCGAATACTGACACTGCAGAGGTCAACCTAATGTAAAGGCTAAAATGGAATAATTTTCTCTGGTGGTAACCCCAACCACAGGTTATTGGGACCCCCGCCATTCAAGACAACATGGGTGTTGTGTCCCTAGTTTGAATACGCAATGGGGCATTTATTGTCTATGAGGCCGATGAATATAACTGAGCACACACTCTAATAACTATCTCAGTACTCTGGGATTGAATAGTGGGGTACATCTATTCGAACTAGGGATAACGGAACAGTGGACCATGAGTAATGGCAATGTATGTAAAGTACTGCCCCTAATGTTCCTAAATTAAAACCTGATGTAGTCTGAGTCTACCGCTTGTCTTAAAAGGTTTCTACAAGATACCAAAAACAACATTTTGAAGAACATATTGGGGCACATTTACTTACCCAGTCCTGTCGCGATCCAGCGTCGAGTTCTCCAACGAGGATTCGGGTCTTCCGGCGATTCACCAAGGTCGTGCGCCCGTTGTCCACTAGGTGTCGCTGCTGCACCGAGGTCCACCGGAGTTCACCAACCTATTCCCGGTACATGTGAGTGATTGATTTTGCGACACAATTTGTTTTTTAAATTCCGCGTTTTTTCCGAATCCGTCAGGTTTTCTGACGCCATGCCTCCCGATTTCTGTCGCGTGAAAGCCGGCACCGAAATCCGATCACGTGCACCAAAATCCCGGCGGAATTCGGCGCAAAACCGAAAAAGTCGGGAAACCCGACGAAAGTGCGGCCGCTGAGCCCTTAGTAAATGAGCCCCAGTATCTGTGTTTGTGGGATTTTTACCTTTATGCAAATTAGGTCCTTTGTGCACTCATGGCGGCGCCATCCTTGCTGGTGCACCCGCTTTCTTCTTTATATTCTTCCCATTACTACAAAGTACCATGCATTTACCTAACAATTGGAATCTTCCATTGAAAGCAGAAAGTATAACTCCACCCACATTGCATAAAGATTCTAAATGATATTATCTCTGAAACTATACATTTTTGTAAAACAGGACTGGTAGGTCTGGAAGGCTTATAAAGTGACATACACACTGCTGGTTTTACCTGTGGTGGGATTTGGGAGCTGGTAGTCTTCCTTTAAGAAACTCACTACTCTCCTGCTCCGCCATGCTTTACACCACAGCTCTGCTCTTCCTTCTATTGTGTTTTTATATAAATCTTATATTAGGGATCTTTATCATCTAAAGCCTAAGTTTTATGTCTTTGGGGCTGTGTTACTTTCCTGCGCAGCATCTATCTGTCTTACTTGTATAAATATGCTTTCGCAGCAAAGACACTTATGGCAATCCATGTCTGGGGATCGGCTGAAGTGAGGCAGACATCTCCACTAAAGTGTTATGGATGATGTGCATGCTATAGCGCTCGGGCCGACTCTGAGAAGAAACGCTCTTTTGCAGGAGTAAATAACCCGGGAGAGCACTTTGGGGATTTCACTTTGACGTTTAGTAAATTCTCGCCGTAGAATTAAATAGTTTAAGAATAGCAGAGGAGAAACAACCCGCAATAAAAGGCGTTTACCTGCCGTGTTCAGTGCGAGGAACCGTCCACCTTCAGTGCAATTCCACCTCAACCAAAAAGTCATAGGGATACTGTTGGATCGTAAACTTAGACTGAACAACCAGCGTCAGGCAGCTGCCGCCAAGGCCCATAAATTATAGGATGTATACATGCTGGTATGGACATCACTAGTCTGACCACAACTGTGTAAGGTGAAATTCATAGCACATATTTTTGGATAAGCTCAGCTTACGTGTCAGGGAAGCTCCCAGGGTGAGCATAGACAGTCTGCACAGTATAGGTTGCATAATGTGAGAAATAGAGAATAGAAAAGATGGAGCAAGTTGTATTTTTCCATCCTGCAAAGTAGCTTATACACGGAAGCCTATAGAGGACGGATGCATCTGTAGTGCATCCACCCCCGACCTATACTGAGCATACGCTCAGGGAGATCCACAGTGAGGTCACTGTCTACATAAGGACAGTGACATCACTGAGGAAATACCCTGAACATCATCACCAGCCAAGCCCCTCCTTCCTCCTTTTTGGGGGGGTGGGGACGGCGCATTCCCTCTGTATGCACATACAGTCGTATATGTCCCAGACTGTTGTAAGGACACGTCTGGAATTCCTCCTGATGTATCCTTAAGACAGAGAGCAAAAACGAAGTCTAAACATAGTCTAGGAAGGAATGAGCTCAACGGGTTCAGAGGAGTGCGACCAATATAATTAGGGGAATGCCTGGATTAGAGTACAAGGACAGGTTATCATATTGTAATCCAATGACAATGTACAAATATCTGAATGTTAAAGTTTCAAATTAACAGCAGTCATTTGAGTGATGACCTCGGAGAAGACATTGATCTGTGATAAAAGTAGAATACAGGAGGCCAAAGCTAAAAGCTCCGGGTTACTAATAGTCAATAGAGAAGTGAGCACTAGCAGATCCTACAAGATGCAGGTGAAGGAATGAATGCATGTGGTCAATTATTGTCCTTTATGCTTCTCTAGGATGTATTTGCACCGTCATAGTGTGGGCGGAGAGTAAGGACTGCCACTGTCAATCACTGTGTGTGGGAGGGGTAATCAGGACTCTCACTGTCAATCACTGTGTGTGGGAGGGGTAATCAGGACTCTCACTGTCAATCACTGTGTATGGGCAGAGTAATTAGGACTCTCACTGTGAATCACTGTGTGTGGACAGAGTAATCAGGGCTCACACTATCAATTACTGGTTGTGGGAGGGGTAGGTAAGACTCTTAGTGTCAATCACTGTGTGTGGGCCTGGTAATCTGGACTCTCACTGTCAAGTATTGTGTGACAGTGGGGTAATTAGGACTCTCACTATCAATCGCTGTGTGTATGGGAGGGGTAATTAGGACTCTCACTACTCCCACTGTCATTCACTGTGTGTGTAGAAGGGGTAATCAGGACTCTCACTGTCAATCACTATGTGTGGGCGGGGTAATCAGGACTCTCACTGTCAATCACTGTGTGTGGGAGGGGTAATCAGGACTCTTACTGTCAATCACTGTGTGTGGGCGGGGTAATCAGGACTCTCACTGTCAATCACTGTGTGTGGGAAGGGTCTTCAGGACTCTTACTACCAATCACTGTGTGTGGGAGGGGTCATCAGGACTCTCACTCTCAATCACTGAGTGTGGGAGGGGTCTTCAGGACTCTCACTGTCAATCACTGTGTGTGGGAGGGGTCATCAGGACTCTCACTGGCTTTTTTAGGACTTTTATTATGATTTATTCTGCTCCGAATCACATAATTCCCTATATCACAGAGCTCAGCTTCTCTTCCTCTATCACTTCTTGTCCTTAGCACAAATTACATGACAAAATGTGGGTAGAGGGGGTTCCTCTTTTCCTAGCTTGACTACAATTCCCATCATCTCATCAGCCCTGGTTCATGAAAGCACCAATCTCTACAGGCCGACAGATTAGTCTCAGCGCTTTCACTTTCTATTTTGTGCTTTTTATCGTTTCCCTGCGTCTCTTAATAGTGCGAGCGATCATGAAAGTAACCTTGCGCTATATAAAGCCTCCTACAAATGGAGTCCACTAGAAAGAAGTTGAGGCTGGTTGTTATGGAAACTAAAGTTTCCGAACTGACGGTAGAAAGGCGAGAAATATACTTTCATGTCATGTAACTGGTTTGTAAAGAGAATGGAGTTGGGGTAAGTTATAGAGCAGTATGTATATCAGCGGGGGAGGGGAGCTAGCAAAGGCATCTTAACGTCAGGTGTATTTTTAGTATAATGTGGCTTTCTATTAAAGGGTGAAAACAACTACAAAGTACATCCAAGGTGCGCAGGATAGATCGCTATAGGCTGATGGTAAATGTAGATTATAGTACTGACGTAATCCTATATCTATGTGTTATTATGTACATTACTACACGAGTGATGCTAACATGGATGTTTGCTATGGTGAATAGAAATATACAATATATAGAGGCATAGCTCCAGATAGATGTCTCTACTGTGTCCTTCCATATTTACAATGGGTATGGAAAGTATTCAAACCCCTTTTCATTGCAGCCAATTGATAAGATCAAAAAAGTTTTTTTTTTTGCTCACTCCGCACCTCATCTTTACAGAAAAAACCCAGAAATCTATATATTTTTGCTAGTTTATTAAAGAAGAAAACTAAAATATCACACAGTCATAAGTATTCAGACCCTTTGCTGTGACACTCATATTTAACTCACATGCTGCCCATTTCCTTCTGATCCTCCTTGAGACGGTTCTACTCCTTTATTGGAGTCCAGCTGTGTTTAATTAAACTGATTGGACCTGGTTAGGAAATGCTCACCCTTGTGTATATAAGAGCTCACAGTGCATGTCAGAGAACATGAAAATTACGGGGTCTAAGGAACTGCCCAAGGAGCTCATAGAAAGGATTGTGGCAAGGCACAGAGCTGGCCAAGGTTACAAAAGACTTTCTGCAGCACACAAGGTTCCTAAGAGCACAGAGGCCTCCATAATCCACAGTTTGGGACGGCCAACTTCCTCGACCTGGTGCTCCAGAGAGATCCTGGATGAAAACCTCTTCCAGAGTGTTCTGGACCTCAGACCAGGACAAACCTTTCAACAAGACAATGACCCTAAGCACACAGCTAATAATAAGGCAGTGGCATCAAAAGAACTCTGTGACCATTCCTGACTGGCCCAGCCAGAGCCCGGACCTAAACCCAATAGAGCATCTCCGGAGACCTGAAAATGGCTTCCACCAACCTGAGGGAAGGGGAGAGGATCTGCAAGGAAGAGGCAGAGGATCCCCAAATCCAGGGGTGAGAAACTTGTATCATCATTTCCAACAAGACTGATGGCTGTACTAACTCCAAAGCTGCTTCTATTAAATACTGAGTAAAGGGTCTGAATACTTTTTGGATCTTTTCTGAACTTTTTTGATTTTACCAGTTGGCTGCAATGAAACAAAGAATGAAAAATTTAAAGGGGTCTGAATACTTTCCATACCCACTGTAAGTTCAGCTCAGCAATCCCATATCAAAGAGGAACTCACAGCAATAACAACGTAAGCCTCACTGCAAAGAGGACCTCCTACCTCCCCATAAAATAAAAATTCTGGTATGTAATTTCATAAAGCTACATTGTCTCCCTTATTCTACTGAATAAATTGATATTTGGGTGTTACTATTTCTTCTTACTAAAGCTACAGGTAGCAGTTGCACCAAAGACCTGGAATTTTAGGAAGATCAAGAGTCCTTGCACCATTATAAGAAAACACCTGGATAATGAATGTTATATGGCATACGGGTGCGCTGTTATGAATTCTATACTGTGAAGACATATAAAAGTCATAAATGGGGGTCCATGCCTCAGGACCATCTCTTTTAGTCAAAACAGAAACACTAAACAGAGCAACCTCTATTCAGTCAAATTTGGCCCCAATAGGGTTTGCTTTTTATATTTTTTAGGCCCACTGGGGTGCTAGAGCCCTAGGGGGTCTGATCCCTCATACAATATATTGCAATACTGCAATATCATAGTATACAGGGATCTGAATAAGTCTCGGAGTAACTCCCGGCTGTCATAATAATAATTTATCATCTTTATTTATATAGCACAATCATATTCCACAGCGCTTTACAAAACATGGGGGATATATACAAATAAGACAATACAGAGTAAAAACATAGACATATGGAAACAATAGGAGTGAGTTCATACAATATAAGACTAAATTCAGACGAACGTTTGCCCGCCATACCGTAGCACGGTGGGCACATGTCAGCGCCGGGGAGAGGAGGAGGGGGTGAGCACCGCTTACCATAGAGAAACATGGTGCATGGTGCCATATTCCGGAGAAAAATAGGACTTATATGTCCTATCTTTTCCCTGGCTACGGAACGGTATGGTGGCGCCGTGTACGGCACCATACCGCTCCATACGGCACCATGTGCCCATTGACGCCCTATGGGGGACATATATACATCCCCCAATGGCCATCTGAATGCAGCCTAAGGGTGAAGTCATAGCATAGTTAAGGAATTAGTGTCTTTAAGTTGCAATACCACACATAACCTGTAGACAACAGGGGCGCTGTTGTATCGTTTTTACATTTCGATGCCTATAAACTCCCTAATAAATTATTTTAGAGCTCGCAATGACTGATTTGCACCCATTATAGTATTCTCCTCTTATGATCATATTACCCAGCTAAAAAAAAAAAATTGGAAGTAACTCAGTGCTTGATACAGTGGAGGATCTAATTTTAGATACCTGCTGCGTTATATTTATCCTAGCAAATGAAGTTAGGGATTCATAGAGTTTTATCAGCAAAATCCTGTGTCATTGTAGCGAGAGATAATGCCAGCGTCTCGCCAACAGAGGAGATTTGCCGTACGCTATGAGCGCATCCAGCAGAAGCTGCGGATAAAGGAACAGCGCACATGAAAAGGACATAAGTACATTGTATTTCTAGCTCAAGTCCTGAATATTTCATTTGATGTTAAACTGCTTTATACATAATTTACCCGGAGATAATATTATAAGAATATACCAATAGAGTGTTGGCGGCTGCAGTAACTATTAGTTTCTCCCAGCAGCCATGATGTCTTGTTCCCGAATGGTCCTAGATCCTAAGAATTATATATTATATGTGTATTTTTGCAGTGTTTTTGTTGCTGGGTATCAGCTTCCTGCTGCGTTTTCATGCCCCCTAACCCCCATGACCTGCACACCACCTCCTGTGTATGGGGTCTCCTGCTATAGTGGGGTTGTGTACGACACCCCCTTTTCTCAAAAAAGATAAACTGCAGCTTTGGGGCAGGGTTGATCTTTAGGTGTTGGTGCCCACTCATAATGAGTGTATAACATGCACCCTATAGCGCCTCACAAACAGCATTTTTCTATATCCATATCATATTTCCATACAGTAATGACACCATATACACAACACCCATAATATACTATATGCAGTGACTAAAGAGTAGGTAATGTACACTTTCCATAATGCAACGCCCAAATAATACCATAGAGTATTCATATAATAATAACATACAGTGTGCAGATAATACCGCCACACAGTGCTCAAATAATATCATTGTACACTGCCCATATAATTCATCCATTTGTTGCTTGTGTAATACCATTATAGGGTTCTCATATAATACTAATATAAAGTGTTCATAGAATACCACCCTACAGTACTTGTATTATACCATTTTAGAGTACACATATGCTACCACCATACAGAAATACTATAATACATTATATAATGCTCCTATAATACCACCATAAAGTTCTCATATCATACTATTATAAATTGCTCATATTCTACCGCCATACAGAACTCACATTATAGCATTGTAAAGTGTTCATATAATACCACCAAACAGTACTGGTATAATACCATTATAAAGTACTTATATAATGCCAACACACAGAGCTCATATAATACCTTATAAAGTGTTCCTATAATACCACCATAAAGTACTGGTACAATCCCATTATAAAGTACTCATATAATACTCATGTGCCCTGACATGCACTGTGAGATCGTATATATTGACAGGTGTGTGCCTTTCCTAATCAAGTCCAATCAGTTTAATTAAACACAGCTGGACTCCAATAAAGGAGTAGAACCATCTCAAGGAGGATCAGAAGGAAATGGGCAGCATGTGAGTTAAATATGAGTGTCACAGCAAAGGGTCTGAATACTTATGTCCGTGTGATATTTCACTTTTTCTTCTTTAATAAAATTGCAAAAATATCTACATTTCTGTAAAGATGAGGTGCGGAGTGAGCAAAAAAATTCTCAGTTCTCATCAGTACAAAAGTGATCACATAAAACCAACATACACTTCTCATATCATCCCATAATATGTTACTTATACAATAGTAACAGAGAGAACTTATTGAGTACAATTATGAAGTGGTCATCTAACACCGCCATACAGTTATCATATAATACCATTAGGAAGTTCTCATGAATAATACCATATAGTACTTATAAAGTATGTATATAATACCAGCACACAGCGCAAAACAACATACACCAAGTGATCTGATAATAGTGCGGTAAACTGTGTAGATAATACAGGCAGTCCCCGGGTTACCTACAGGATAGGTTCCATAGATTTGTTTCTTAAGTTGAATTTGTATGTAAGTCGGATCCATATACTTTATAATTTTAACCCCAGGCAAATTATTTTTGGTCTCCTTTGGACACCTTTGATAACTGTTATAGTTTTTTATTGTGTCCTAGGGCTAAAGTACAGAAAATTACCAATTACCAGAGGTCCGTTTGTAACTAGGGGTCGTCTGTAAGTCGGGTGTTCTTAAGTAGGGGACCGCCTGTACTGCTATACTATTAGCTAACTTGCTGGTAGCACTTTATGTTGTGACAGGTGACCCACCCTTTATGACCACACAGATTGACCAACCATAAGCCCATCCATGACCTCCCAAGTCCAGATTTCAGAGATCTTCCATATTCTACTGACTTTTGTAGTTCTTATTTATTTTCTTGTTTTTCTTTTTCTTCTCCTTGATGTTCTTGTGGTTTTAGTGGTTAAACAGAGTAATAAATGTCATTATTGGAGGTTTACTGGAATCTGAATGTCTGTGCATGCAGTATAGGCTTGTGTGTAGACGATGGAGACGAGTCACAAGGCCTCTGGTTTTTCGGGAAGTGCAATTACCCGTGACTGCAGCTGGCATGGGAGATTCTAGTACCTTTCCTTAAAATCTCCCTCTTATCTGCTTCCCACTAATGCAGACATATTGTGTTATGTACATGTGGTTTTCCTCATTCACCTTCTCCTGGTAACTGTTGTTGATGTAAGACTGGAAGCAAGTTACATATCATAATCATATCTATGTGAATCCATCCATATGTACGGTTATAGAAAACATATGCCCTATGGCAAAGTCTTTACTGGCCATGGAAGATGTTAATTCTTAAGATAGGTCATCAATAAGACCCGATCTGACAACTGGCCCAGCTGGTCAGATTGTCGCTGGGCAGCTTATAAGGTGGGCTATGCTAATAACTGTTTATTCTTGCCCTGAATAGTACCATTAATCAGTTTCTCCATAAGCAGCTATGTCAGGTAATGGGGCTGCCTGACTGGTTCTGGCATACAGAAGAAAGTTGCTGATTAATGATAAATCAGCCATTCAGGACTCATGTCTAAGGAGAGACAATGATTCTTGGACGATACAGCTCTGCCCTGTTGCCATCTTCCTTTACTGTCCAAAGACAGCGGGAAAAGTTGTATTGTAATATAATGTGTCTTATATTATAAATTAAGGCAGCAGTGTGTACGTTTTACATGTGTAAAGGTGAATGCACATGTGGTGTAATGCTGCTAATAAATGTCATCTATAGGTTCTTCATACTGTGCTGTAAATTTTCTGCTGAGCTTAGTAGTTTAAATGTAAGGAAGCTCTCCACTGACTTAAAGACGGCCTGAATATTTCCATTGGAAGTCCATTGGTACTTTGAAATGAACTTTCACTTCTCTTTAGGCTTCTAATTATGGGTACGTCCAGTGGCGTAACTAGAAGCTGATGGGCCCCAGTGCAAAGTCTGTGCCAGGCCCCGACTATAATGTATTGTTTATAGTACTAGTCTTCTCATATGGGAAAGTGACACCTTACGGGCCCCCTAAACCTCTTGGGCCCGGGTGCGATCGCAACCTCTGCACCCCCTCAAGTTACGCCCCTGTTTACATCATATGGACACCTATTGGGTCTGTGAAATAAACAGTGGTTAAAAACACAGTTTGACCAGACTATTAGAGCATATCAGCCACAGAAGTTGCGTTGGGGTCATGGAAGACATATCCAGACCTAGGTGAATTCAGATTCCATTCCAGACTCCTAGATTAATTCCGAGCACGTGCTAGACCTCTAACTAACTCAGACCCCAGATCAGATCTAATAAAATCTAATTAGATCTTAGACAGGAATCCTATTTTACCCCTAGACACCTGCTATCTGCAGAATTGGAGACTGCAAGTCACCCTTAGCTGATCTGTGATGCTCATGTTTTGTCTAGTGAACCTTACTGAAAGTCCCACTTTGTATGTACATCCAATTTTCACAGTAAAACATAGGATCTTATAAACAAGGTGTATACAGGCGGTCCCCTACTTAAGGACACCCGACTTACAGACAACCCCTAGTTACAGACAGACCCCTCTGACCTCTGGTGAAGCTCTCTGGATGTTACTTTAGTCCCAGACTGCAATGATCACCTGTAAGGTGTCTGTAATGAAGCTTTAGTGATAATCCTTGGTCCCATTACAGCAAAAAATTTTTACTGGGGCAAACATTTTTTTGTCTGGATCTACAATTATAAAATATACAGTTTCGACTTACATACAAATTCAACTTAAGAACAAACCTATGGACCCTATGTCCTATGGACATCTCTTCCTTCTTCTTTCATAAGCAATGCATTGTAGAGCGCCATCTAAGTAGCATTTTACTCATAACTTATAGACCTGAAGGACTTAGGTATTACAGTATACCCCCAATATGTGGAGAACATACAAGGTTAGCCTCAGGCTGAACATCGAAGGATCTGAACTGTATACCCTTCTTTACACTGTCAGGTGCCATTGACTCTTTAGCAGTAGACGAAGAAAAAATATCAGAACATTGACTCGATAGATTTGACATGACATCAGGGGTTGATTCGATAAGTCCTACAAATGCCCTATTGAGTTTGGGGCTTTTATTGAGTCAGGACCATAAATGTGTCAGGACAACTTCTGGATATTTCTAAAGAGAGGAAATGTGCCAAAAACCTTTGCTTTTCCCTGGAGTTCAATCATCTTTTGTATCTCCAACTATTCCCCCCCCTTGTAGACCAGATCTCCGCTCTATGAAATGCTCTCTTTGGCTGCTGGGCAGTTTCTCAGCAACTCTTACATTATGCATGAATGAGGAAGTATATTTTCCTTTATGGTCAACTAACAATAGTCCAATAGGGTGATGCTGTCATTAAAAGGTTCACCATCATAGCATACAGATCTATTATATTGCAGAAATTGGGCAGACTGTTGTCATTACATCACATTCAACATCAGTCTGTCCAGGCAAATCTATACCTGGAGTCTGTAAGGTCGTAGTCCTGGCAGTTATCCATTGAGAATGTTGTTTGTATGCTTTAAATGGATATTAAATGGAATGTGTCTTTAAGATTTTGCTGTATGATGCCACAGCTGCAAACTATACTGAGACAGCTCCTTTAAGATTTTGATGGAGCTGCAAACTATACTGAGACGGCCCTTTAAGGATTTTGCTAAATGATGCTGGAACTTCAAACTATACTGAGATCGTCCCTTTAAGATTTTGCTGGATGATGTTGGGACTGCAAACTATACTGAGACTGCGCCTGTTCCAGATTTGCTGGAACTGCAAACTATACTGAGAAGTCCCTGTCTGTTTCACTCTGACTATACCTGGAGTCCGTAAGGTTGGGGTATTAATAATAATAATAATAATAATTCTTTATTTATATAGCGCACACAGATTACGCAGCGCTGCACAGGCATGTCAAATTGGTCCCTGTCCCCGTGGGGCTCACAATCTAAACAACCTAACAGTATGTTTTGAAGTGTGGGAGGAAACCGGAGTACCCGGAGGAAACCCACGCAAACACGGAGAGAACATACAAACTCTTTGCAGATGTTGACCTGAGTGGGATTCGAACCCAGGACCTCAGTGCTGCAAGGCAGATGTGCTACTCACTCAGCCACCGTGATGGCAATCATCCATTATGAATGTTGTTTGTATCCTTTAAATGGATTGTGCCTTTAAGATTTTGCTGTATTATTCCACAACTGAAAACTATATTGAAACTGCCCCTTTAAGATTTTGCTAGAACTGCTAACTATACTGAGACAGCCCCTTAATGGTTTTGATGAAGCTGAAAACTATACCGAGACTGTTGTAGCCCAGTGAAAACAGGGGTATCATCATCTCTAGATCCCTGCCTCACAAACACAGCTAAACTGTGCACATACACCTGTGTATCACACTACTACACAGCAACTATAGAGTTAACTAAACAAAGCTGCTGTAGTGACATCACACAATATTGTTACATTTTGCAGAGACCAGTGCAGACCAGGCATAGTGTCTGAGTTGTTGTAGTGCAGACCAGGCCTAGTGTCTGAGTTGTTGTAGTGCAGACCAGGCCTAGTGTCTGAGTTGTTGTAGTGCAGACCAGGCCTAGTGTCTGAGTTGTTGTAGTGCAGACCAGGCCTAGTGTCTGAGTTGTTGTAGTGCAGACCAGGCCTAGTGTCTGAGTTGTTGTAGTGCAGACCAGGCCTAGTGTCTGAGTTGTTGTAGTGCAGACCAGGCCTAGTGTCTGAGTTGTTGTAGTGCAGAGCAGGTCCTGTGTCTGGGTGGTAGTGAGGCAACCTGTAGCAGCAGAAGACACCTCAGTAAAGCTGGGAAGAGATTGCACATTAGTTGCACATAAGAAAGAGCTGGAAGCACAAGATATTTCTGTACAGGACAGAGAGAGAGAATATATGTAAGTGCAGAAGCTACAGAGGATCCAGAGACATGTGCAGAGGGAGGACACTGGAGCACAGAGACACCTCAGCCTCATACATCAGGTACTGAAGTCACTGCCCCAGCCCCTAGAACTTATCTTGGATTATTATTACTGTGATTGCTGACTGAAAGTGTTCAGACTGCTGAGAATAAACTGTTCAAAGAGACTGTGGAACATGTGCTTATCTATCTGGGCCTTATATCCCCTAAACTACACACCCTCAGAATCCTAAAAGAACTCGCACCTGCTAGCCCATCGTGGTCTGGCGTGTGTGGCTGTTACACTGTCCTTTAGCAATTTTGAACTCAAGTTCTGATGCTGGAACTTCAAACTACACTGAGATTGTGCCTTTTAGATTTTGCAGGATGATGCTGGATGTGCAAACTGTATTGAGAGTGTCCCTTTAAGATTGTGCTGCAACTGCAAACTATACTTAGACTACCCTGTAAAGATTTTGAAGTAACTGCAAACTATACTGACTAGTACCTGCCTGCCTGTCTCACTGAATAACAGCAGCGCCTCTCCATAGTCTCCTGTGTGTAATGATGCCTGCTTGGCTTCATGGGTTGTGGGTGCCAAATCTGCCAAATTAGGAACAGACCTGAATTTGGTGGTTTGAACCCACACACCATTAGTGGAAAACCCATCTGCAGTAGGATTTTATCTTAACTGGAGATGGGTCTTCATGACTTTGGATAGATAAGGGTCACAGCCTTTCTGGTAGCTCTCAAGACAATGGGGCACATTTACTAAGAACTGTGCAAATTGTACTATGTGCAGTTTGCCTGTGTAGGGCGCAGAGGGCGCTAGATTCATGATTTGTATCTTCATGAATATGGCTGCTTGTGCACTACTCCGACAGAGTGCACCTTTTTTTGGTGCACCTTTAACATGGGGCATGCAACACATTTCTGTTGGACTTTGCATAATAAATGGGTGCACGGTCTGATTGAGCACTGCCCCCTTCAGTGCAGAGATTTGTTGCGCAGTGGGTATAGTGCAGCCGCACCAGAAATGTGTCTCGGACAATTCTTAAATACATGTACAAGCAGTTTGCACGGAAAAGAACGTGCAAAGTCCGACAGAAAACTGGTGCAAGGCCCTTAGTAAATGTGGTCCAATGAGCTTACATTAGTGATCCCCAAAAAATGTGACTTCAAAGTGTCTGCTCTATCTGATGGAGGAGCCATACAATACCCCACTCTATGGCACAGTTATCATGGAGGACATCTTCCACCACACAACTCACCACTGTGTTTCCGTATGTCATTAAATGTCTTACACAAAAATAGTTTCTTATTTGTGAACGTGACTGACCAGATTTCTACTGACTTTTTGGAGATATACTTGGGTGATGCTATGGGAACGGTTTTGAGGGGGACATTGGTGTGATGTTTTCCCTCTTTGGTACTGACCAATGGAGAATTCTCATTTCTTGAGACACCCCATCGCCCCAAACCTTACCCTGCCACCTAGTATGCTCATTAGTGGATTTACACTAATAAAGCCCCATCTTATGTTGTATTCAGATACTCACCTCTCCCTGTTCCGGCTTCCTTCTCAGCCGCTCTGAAGCTTGTAGGTACGATGAAGTCATAAACCAGTAGTTAGCTGAACAGTAGGTAGCTGAAGGCTCCCTGCTTCACCATTGTAATCATCTCTTAGTCCACATTTGGGCCGTACCACCCAGGACAGCAGGACAGACTTGAATACCTACTGCTGTCCTGTTTAATCTGGGGTGTGTGCTCCTTGTTTTAGTTTATTTAGCCCCAAAACCCGATTCCACCAGTGGGCCCTATCCCATCCCAGTCCGACACTGTATATAGGTCACCACTCAGTTTTAGCTAAAAACAGAAATATTAAAAGTTTAGAATTTAATTAAAAGAAATATTGATTAAGATATAACTCTACATAATTCTACATAAATATTTAGCTCCTGATTATGTTGTCTCACAGCCAGATGGGGCGAGTAAATAACAACCCCCCCCCCTCTCCGTTTCCGTGGACAGTTTTTTGGGAATGTCACATCATGGCTGGCACGAGCCTTTCACTGGTTTCCCGGGTTACGTAAGCATTACTGTATCACCATGGCGACGTAACCCTGACACACTCAGTCACCGCACACGAGTACGCAGCCCCCTCTCGCACCGCGCTCCCCCTCGTAACGTTATTATGTCATCAGCTGCCATTTGCTGTCAAGGAAACACAAAAGCTGTTGCTCACCTTGAGGGCTTCCAGAGGGAATCAGGCCGGAGGGGATAGCGGAGCATCAGGCGGGATGTGAGATCCGCACTCCCAGACATCCGGACCCCAATCACTGTGATAGACAAGACCATCACATATCACAGTCATTTACTTATGGTGGAAACCATCTTTCCATCTTCTGACCATACTTCCCAAATTCCAGAAGATGGAGAGGCAAAGTTTGTGCGATGCCGTGACCCATCCCCCCATTGCTTCTCCCCCATTGGTGTTCCAAAATGGAATAATGCCCCCTTTATTAAGGTATCATAGTGTAATGCCCTTATGTGGCTTCCTAGTCTGTATAACCCCCACACACCAACTCACACTAAATAATGTACCCCTATTGTGGTCCCACACTGTATAATGCCC
Source organism: Engystomops pustulosus (assembly GCF_040894005.1). Lineage (NCBI taxonomy): Eukaryota > Metazoa > Chordata > Amphibia > Anura > Leptodactylidae > Engystomops > Engystomops pustulosus. Next base: position 95,315,412 of record NC_092419.1, read on the forward strand.
CCTACTGTCACCACCATACTGTAAAGTGCCCCTTACCCCCACCTAGTGCCATCACACTATATAATGTCCGCTTTTGTGACCCCGCTAACTAATGAACCCCAATACAAGGTTGAAACAGCGCTCTCTATAGTTGGGAGTCTGTTCCTTCTGGTTTGGCTTAATCCCACATCATGTTATTAGACTTCTAGTAGGTCATACTTGGTGTTAAGGGGGCTGCTTTACAAGGTAGCAAAAGGAGGTATTGTTTTCCATTTAACACCTTGGAAAACATTTTTGCATACTTCCCAGAATTCCCTAGTGGTGCATCTATGGCTTTAAGTCTCCTCATACCTATAAGGCGGCCTTAAAGGAAACATACCACTACGGATGTACCTATTAAGGTAGATCCGGTGGTAGGTGCATCTACTGTATGTAAGGATAGCCCTTTTTAGGGCTATTCCTTTACACCACTCTATCCTTTAATCTTTAATAGGGGTAATATGCAAATTTTCTAAAGAGGCTACTGGGGCCTGGAGTGGCCAGAGCTGAGGCTACACGGTGTGGATTCCCCCATGCCCCAGTAGCCTCTTTGATACTCCTACCCAGATATCTACAAGGAGCTGTGCGCTCGTCTGCAAAGCCGGAGTAGCAAAAGCCCAGTAGCTCCGGCTGCCAAGATCGCGCAATTGCCGGCCTGCGTTCTGCGCGTGCGCATAACTCCGGCTTCTTGGACGACTGTGTGTAGCTCCTCGTAGCTGCGTGGTGAAGATATGGTAAGTTTCCTTTAATTGGCTTAATTAACTCTTACCTTCTGGCCCCAATACTGTAGAATACTCACCTTCAGTATCTACCACATTGTCTAATACCCCAATCCTGTGGCCTCCCCTACTCTATATATTTCTTCATTCCTGCTTTCCCCATTCCACTGTATAAGTAGTACCCTTTCTTTGGCCCCCACCCTGCATGAGGCTCCTCTCCTGTGGCCCCCACACTGTATAATGCCCCTCTCCTATGCCCCCACAACCATATAACCAACTCCTGTGCTCCACCCACTGTATAATCCCCCTTTTTCTGGTCCTCCCCAATAAGTAATCATTTTTTGATTCATTTTACTGGCACAAAGAAGATTTGGGGAGGGAAATGAGGAGATAATATTTTGCGGGGAACCCACAAAGAGACTTCATACCATGAGAGGGCTGTAAAGGGGCATTATTGAGTTTGGGGCCATAAGGGTGCATCATACCATGTTGTAGCCATCAAAGGGGCATTCTTAAATGTGGCAGATAAGATTACTATTATACTATGTAGAGATATGTGGGGGTGGCCTTATACTGAGTGGAGGACACCATGGAGTATAATACTATATAGGAGGCATTATATCATGTAAGGGCCACCTACGGGGATATTATACTAAGGTAGGTAGTGTATGTGTGTGTCAGGGAATGGCTTGACATATGCAAATATATAGAGGCAAGTTTGAGCCATCTTTCCATCATATGAACATTTGTGGGAGGGGAGTGGGTTATGGATAGAAGAACCTGAATGTTTTCTTAGATTTATGATTCAGTGAGCTGGCACGTGACCATAAGTGGTCCAGGAGATGATAGAGTTGTGCTGTGTAGGAGGAGGACCTGCTACCATTTCTTGGAAATGGGCCTGCTAGTAATCCGTGTAAGAGGTTGCCCTGCTCCTTGGGTTACCTCTGTGAGGTCTTGAGGCACCTGGTTATGGCGACCAATGTAATTTACAGCTGAGGGCACCTATGTGCCCACCAGAGACTAATAGACATTGGTACCATCTCTAAAATTCCCCTAAATGTTTTAGATACATTTGGAACATGTTTCTCCACTGAAAATACTTTAAATTCCTGAATAGAAATTATCATGTAATTAGCATCTTTATTCTAAAACGCTTACTACACCCCGCAGAGAAAATTGTCCATCAGTGGGAAACGAACAAGTTATACAATAAATGCCCAGACTATTGGTACAAGGTCTCATTATCAGCTATTGATGTAGTGTCTAGATATAATTGTAATACTACTGGGGTCACTCAAGTACCTTGGGCACATCAATAGTTCCTGGTAGACCACCCACGACATGCTCACCATCCCCATGCATTGAAATCCTATTGATATTTCAAAATCATCTGGTCATAGCTTGGGGTGGAACTTATAAATTTGCCCACCTAGAAGATACCTACACCATCTACCTACTGTAGATTTATTTTGATATCCATGGATGGCATGTCTGCTGCCCTATTTGAAAGCATAGGAGTCTATTTTTGTCCATCCAAAAAGTTGCCCGCTATGGCGAATGGGCTCATCTGCAGGTGGAAAGTAGTAAGGAACCTAATTAGGGTAAAGGTGTTAGGGCATTTGGCTTCGGTGCTGGGTGCCAAGGCTGAAACAACACACATCCACTGAAGGGTCTTTCCAGATATGACCACTATCTCTTTAATCAAAGACATGCATGACCCTCCATTGTCCCACTTCAATTTAGTGTAAGAGTGAGGGGTAGGACTGTGACTTACAGGTTATTTCCTTAAAGAGGCCATTTTAGGAGAGAACCCAATGGGAATGGTAATAAAGTAAAGGTGACACCAGCAGCATCATTGAGGACATGGGGGTGGAGGGTAGGTTTAATCTTCGTAGTCAATAATCACTGTGAATAGTAAAATAGAAGAGGGAAAGGGTAACATATAAAGAGGAAGAGACACAGGGGCCAACATTTTTGGCCTTTTTGCTGAAGCCCCTTATGTTAAAATGGAGCTTTACCATAAGAGTCCACTTTTGGTCAACCACTACACATATCACACCATAAATGAATCAGGATCCAATCTTAAAAGCCCATATATCATATCTCATCATGTCAAAGATGATTATTACTTACATTTTTTACATTTCTCCGCTGAAAAATGTCAGGCGATGCCGAACTTGCTGTCAGGCTGCAAACCGGTGATATCAGAGATTCATGGCAAAGTATAAGAAGATAGAAGGGAGGCCGTATGAGAAAGTCATTAATTGTAGACACCTTGACATCTGCTCTCCTAGTCAAAAGACAAGCGAAGGAACAGATGTCAAGGAGTCTAGTGGAATGTTTGGCTGCACCCACAGATTGTAATCTTCTCTGAATATAATGCTTCCTCTGAAACAACCCGGAGCACTGTAAAGTTTCCTCAGAGGAAATGCTTTACCCAGATCCAAGTGATTGAAATGTACGGGTGTGTAACGGTGCAGAAGTATGAAAGAAAAGCATCTGTTTTGATGTGTGCTGCTCCTTGGCTGCGTTCTAGATCAGTGGTTCTCAATGTTCCCCTCAGCTCAAATAAATTACATCGAGTCTACCTCCAGGACTAGGACCATACATGGTGCTGCACACTGATACTACAGTATGAAGTCAGTGAAGGTATCCTATTGAGACATGACATACATTGAGAAATATAGACAGAGATAAATATCTGGTCAAATATCAAACATGTCCTACCATATGACATTTTTTAAAAACAGAAGTGCCGATGGTTCCTTGATCCGTTCCCGTCAGTCTCTTATCTTCATTCTCAAGTGAAGATAGACCAAATATGACAATATCATGACATATTGATAACACTGAGGTCACTATTCTGACCAGTGATGGACTGAGGTCTTCAAATATGGTGGATTGAGAACAATAGAGATCAGTAGAGGACCATGGACCAACTGGTTCCTACTTCTACATTCTGGTTTCAGCAAGGACTGGAGGATAATACAATGGATGCTTAGGTTTGGTAACACCAGGCTTCTTGTTAGGAGAAGGAAAGGAGGCCTGATCAAACCTACCAAGACAAAGTAGGAAGTAGTATGGTCACCAATGAGTCCCATGATAGCTTTTTAGGCTGAACCTGACATTTGTCCATGGTTAACCCAGCTTTGAAGTTCTACATGAAGAATGCCAAAGTGTGTACCAAAGAGTACCATTTGATTGCCAGCAGGTCCCTACATGATCACCGATGACTTACATAAACAAAGCATTCCTGATATATAAGCTATCATCCTGGTTTGACATGAGAACATCACTATTTCAGGTGGTTTCTAAGGTGGCTTTCAATGTATATAAACTCTGATCTACCATTGTAAAGCACTATAAAAAGAAAAAGCCTTATCCTGTTGTGTGAACTCCAAAGACTATCTGACCTCCAACTAACCCCATAGTGGCTATAGATATAGCTTCCATGAATGTCCACCCTTAGGCCAAACTTTGATGTTGTATGAGATGAGGAATTCAATAGCCCCTTGTGTATCAATACTTGACATTTTGGCCATTAATGGGCCCTGTCGGAGCTACAGAGAGGCCACTTCTATGATATATATAACCTATAATGTATTGCTCCTACATAAACTCAAGACTATTTTCCCACAGAAGATTTATAGTGAACAGAGGGGAAATTAATCTCCTATCATCTCATCATTCAGAAGACAATTCATTCTACAAGTAATTACCAAAACCAATCTGTGATATCCCAGAACAGAGTTTTCTATTGAAATAAGTTACGACAAAAGTTGAAACTATATCCCCCTAGATGGGTCCATATGTTGTGTACTGAACCAGATACAGGCTCAATGATGATTTACATTTTTTTAATTTAGGAAGAACTAGTAAGAAACTTATAAGAAGAGGTGACCTCATAAAGATGAGACTGAAACTGAGAAGTTTTACAAAGAATGAAGTCTGTCTCTTATCTACTGGATTGGTGGGGGTCTCCAAACACTGGAAACCCTACCGGTCACCAGAATGAGGGTCACCAGATACCAGCAGAGAATGGTATAGCTGTGACGATATCATCACTGTGGAAATGCAGAAGAGAAACTGGGTACAGCGCCATCTCTGCCTGTCCTCCATTGAAGCAGTGGTAGCCAGAACCCGCACACCCTCATCATCAGTTGGACTTGGACCCCAACTAATATAAAACTATCCTCTATTGATCCTGTAAATAGAATTTAGTTTATAATACAACCCCTTCAAGTCAGCAATATGTCATCAGGACCAGCCTTTTGCTGCTGTACCGGACACAGCGTGGCTCTTCCAGGTACTGCAGTTTAAACCCATTTAAGACACATTGAGGCACATCTACTAAGGGTCCCGCGTCTGCATTTCCGTGGGGTTTTTATGTTTTGTGCTGAATTGCCCCGGGTTTCTGGCGTACACGATCGGATCGCGGCGCATCGGCGCCGGCTTGCATGCAACACAAATCCGGGGGTGTGGCGTCGGACAACCCAACTGATTCGGACAAACTGCGGAATTTAAAAAGCAAATTGTGTCGCAAGATCAGCACTTACATGCACCTGGAAGAAGAAGGTGAACTCCAGTGGACCTGAGCGGGGAAGCGACACATGCAGGAAATTGGATGCACGATCTTAGTGAATTGTGGCATCTCCGAACCGAGGTCGAACAACGCACAGCGGGGATCGTGACGGGACGGGTAATTAAATGTGCCCCATTGGGTCCAGCAGAATTAGAAACACCCTCAGGGATGAACCTAAACCCTCATCTACCTGACGCCCCCTACAGTGCCCCCTCCACCCCATCCAGAGGCAATATATTAGGTTATTTTTTTTTTTTTTGCTGCTGCAGTTGGTGCTGCTTGAGGCAAGAGACTCAACTCGCCTCATTAATGGTGCATTAACAGACACGCTTTATAATTCATCTCTATATACAACAACCCTGGTCCTTTGTTTTTTACTCATATGCAAATGAGTGTTTAAGTGCATTATGGGTTTGAGCTATAGTTCACTCGGTTTTACCACCGTCATCCCCCATTCAGTCTTTTTGGCAGTGTCCTGCTTCCCATAGAGTGCTAGATTTGGTAGCCACACCCATAGTGCACTTTAAGGCTTATTTGCATATAAATAAAATTTGAAGATTTCTCTCCATTCAGGCCACACATTATTCTTTTTTAAGAAAAACACTTCATCTACAAGGCCGTAGGTGAACCTGCCTGTGACTAGGTAGCAGGCAGGTTCCCTTTAAGTGCTCCTCTTATTAATGGAAAACAGAAACCAAAAAAATGGGAATATTTTAACATTTTATAACTTGATTGCAGAAGAAAAGTCGATTGAACGTCATTACACTGCGGAACAAACTCCTAAAAATTGTACAAATGTATCCAGCGCTGATTTTATTGCTTTTTTTTTTTTTGGAATATCTACAAAATAAAAACACATTTGTATGGAAAAGAAATACAAGATAGCTTAACATCGCTCGCACCCTGTTTGCACGTAATGCCATTTCTCCCCTCTAGATGGCAGTATAACCATGTGTAGCCGCCGATTCCTGGCGCAAGCAATTTACAAAGGCACAAAGTTACCATAACGGGCGCTACTACTGCACGCACCTTACAAAGTTTGCATGATCCTGCATGAATTCGGGATAAATAAAGTGCCACACTACCATCGCAGGCCCCGTAATCCCTCTAAGCGTGCTCCCGTGTACCATGGAGGGAGTTTTAACTCTTTCACGGCACAGGGACCCTGCAATGCCTTGCACTGCAAAGCTTGGAGACCCTACTTTACATGGGCAAGCCCTGCAATAAAAGAAGGCTGAAGCCGGGGGTTTATTTTTTTGTGGGGTGGTAAATTTTATTCTAAACCGTCAAGTAATTTACCGATGCCCACACATAAGGAAGGGTTAATGTTTGCTGGTTACATTTGCCATCCTTGGACAGGGAAGGTACATATGTAAAGGCTGCGGTGCCGCCTGACTATATAGAGGGAGATTAACTCATCGAGTGCTGCAGGCGCCTGACATCAGTCTCGTAAGATTCGCCAGGTCACTCCAGAGAGTGTGAACACTGCGTCTGCGCACATTGCCCTCATAGTGCGTTATGAGAAAGACAGGCATCCTGTGGCTCGCCCCCGGCTAGGAAGCATGTTGGGAGTTGTAGTTGGGAGCTACAGGCTGGCTACATAGCTTTCTATAATGAGGATACAGATCTGTGGCTATACAGGTTTAGTGCAGCTACTGCCTGGACGGCCATTCTGGTTAGTTATACAGCTATGCCAGAAGGCGGCCGGGCAGGATGGATACCTAAAGCGTGGGATTTAATGACTGCCTTACACACCCTCTTATTGAGTATCACTGAGTTTATTGTTACATTTTTAGTTTTGCTCTACTCGTCTGGGTTTTTTAAAATTTGTATTCGCTGTGTTTCGCTCTCTTTTGCTCTTTTTCACCGTTTCACAATCTCCCCATGGTTTTACTTTCTGTAGTTTCCAAACTGGATGGCCAGGCGGTCGGTGACACAGCGGAAAGTGGCCGGCTGCACTTCCCAATAAGGCACTGGGTTGTTGAAGAGGCTGATGCCATTGTAGTAGGCGCGTTTCACTCCGAATCCTACCGGGCAGAAGTCATTGACTCCAACTTGTGTGATGTTGTTGGAGTGTAGGTAGACAACCTGTGGTAAACAGGAGGCAAAGATGTCACAACTAACCGACTGTAGGATAGATGTATACATGGTATAACCCTACAACCCCATCCCTAGGAGCATGGAAATGGCTGTGTATCAGGATGTGATTGTATACAGAGCACAGTGTATGTGCATGCATATCTGTATGTGCCAATGTATGTTCATAGATTGTATAAGTGAATGTTTATATATGTGAAAGTGTATAGATTTTATATATGTGTATATACATATGTGTGTATTGTGTATATTTATGTGTGTGTGTATTGTGTGTATTTATGTGTGTAGATATATCTGTGTGTATTGTGTATATTTATTATGTGTTTTCATATATATATATATATATTATATATATATACATATATATATATGTGTGTGTATTGTGTATATTTATGTGTATATTTATTATGTGTGTTTGTATACGTATATATATATAGCAAACAGTCCGATTGTGGAGCAGCACAGCGAGTATAACGGATCAAGTCCAATGGTGGGTGCACGCCTCCAACAAACCTGATCCACCGGTTTGTAAGGTCGGATATCCAAAGAAATGTATATTTATGTGTATATTATATATGTGTGTTTGTATATTGACTGAATTGCATGTGCTTCCACTCATTGTACAGATTTCAGACATCATCTCAATGCTTTTCCCTCCATGGATCCTCCTGCCTCCTGTCTCTGCAGCCTCCCCTGTGGTCCGGACAGCGCTCAGCCCATATCTCTGACCTTTGGTTAATGGCACAGCCCGGTGTTAAGACTTGAGCTGGAATCAGCAGCTTAATGGGAAATCAATAAATGGCTGCTGACACACGACTTGGAGGAAAAGTTCAGCTCCGTTTGAACGTGTCAGGTTTATATTGTGCGTCCTGTTCCCTGGAATAAATGTGGCTGGCGTCTCTCTGCAGTGTCATACATCTGTTGGATTTTGGTATATGTCATATGTGGATCCAACATGTGTAACAGCTGAGAACGATTTGGGATGGGGGATAGTTATAGGGTGTGCAGGGGTAGCAGTGGCATCCAGGCCATATTGCCAGTAGGAGGACACCAGTATTATAGACACTACATGGTAAGGGACGGAAACCTGGTTAAAGATTTTGCATTTGGGGGACCAATGAAATCACATCATTAAAACCGGATCAGTCATATTGTATATCATGACTTAATCTCTACACATAAGAGTGGCCGCACTTTGATATAGACTTTCTGCAAGAACCTTCTAATAATACCGACTAAGTTACAAAACTTACTTAATCCTTTTACCGCCAAAAATCTCATTTTGGTAACTTTTAATTTATAGTCCTAAAAATTCCAAATCTTTCTTCATCCATAAAACTTTCCATGCAAACTACATTGTATAACTCAACCACCAACATGTTGTCATGCAGTCAATGTCAAAACTTGTGGAGGACTCATGATCTGCAGTGCTGAGCACATGGGCCTTGCACTTATTAGGAGGTAATAGTCATAAACTCTTAGAGGCACGGCTAATAAATGGCTCATTATCACAATGTATGGATGAGAAAAAGTCTCCCCCCAAAATAACCCTTTCAGAATACCATTAACATTTGGGGGTGTGATCCTCACCTGGAGAAATTTCATATCAGGCAGTCCTGGAGGAACCTTGGAGAGCTTGTTATTGTCCAGATGGAGTTCTCTTAGTGTGGGCAGGGAGGCCAGGCTGCCATTTTCCACCACTCTGATGTTATTGTATCCCAGTCCTAGCCTAGAACATCACATGGATAAAGACAGTTGTTAGGTTAAAAATATCTTTTATATTGTAGATATGGTGATTCTGGAAGCAGCAGTTGGAAAAGCAGGATCAGCTTTGAGGGTCTCCTCCAAGTTGGGAACTATTGGGCGGAGAGAGAAATTGTGGCGGCAGATGACTCTGGTTCATTGTCCACACCAGTCGGGAAATTTTTGGATGTAGAATATATTCTTATAGACAAGATTTAAAGAAAGAGTAGGAACTGAGGTTTCGATACTACTATCTCAGGTCTGTATTTAGCCTTAGTAAAAATGTATTTGCTCTTATAAATGTCCAGAGGATTCATTTCCTGTTAGAGTCAATCTCTCCTGAAAGATGACAGATGGGAAGGTTTCGTTCCTGCCAAAGGGATATCTAACAATAATAGTCATACTCATCATATTTATTAATGTTTGGGTAAAGTTTGCCAATATGTCCTGGGGTAAACTTGAACGAAACGTTTCCCATAACTTTTCTGGGCGGATGTTAATTAATTTCATCCATACACAAAGAAGGGGTTAAAATTTGACCTTAAACTGCCCCTTATTTGGAGAATTAAGGTTCTTTCTTAAGAAGCCCCACTAATTCCAGTATCAGAACAATGGGGCAGATTTACTTACCCGGTCCAGTCGCGATCCAGCGGCGCGTTCTGCCGGGATTCACTAAGGTCGTGGGCCCGATGTCCACTAGGTGTCGCTGCTGCGCTGAAGTCCGCCGAAGTTCACCTTCTTCGTCTTGGTGTATGTGAGTGCTAAAATCCTGGGGCAATTCGGAGCAAATCAGAAAAATTTGGGAAACCCGGCAGAAAAAACGCGATTCGGACCCTTAGTAAATGTGCCTCAATGACTGTATAGCAGAGATTGGGACATTTAATTGGGGATCTAAATGTGAACATGGATTAATGTAAGGGGGTCTGTGATCTAGACTCTTACCAATGACCGAAAGAAGGTGCAGTGTTGCTAAGTCAGAAGAATTGGCATTCTTAAATTTCCATAACTGAAAATCTCAAGCAATGATCTTGAAAGGGCAATGGTGCTAAATTTTATTGTCTAAGAGATCTCAAATGATGGGTTCTTCAACCAGACCTAAAGGGATCAGACAATTTCATGTGGAGCCTAATACTCCTTAATGGGGAATCTTTTGTAATCTAAGCTCCTGGACCTTACCCATGACATCATCTGATATCTCCTACTGACATAATATAGACCTTGAGAATTTGGATGTATTTCGGTCAGTCATTAGGGTTACAACAAGTTTACAATGTAGTGGTTCTTTGACCATAATATCTTCTCACCTGTATAAGTTGGCATACTGGCTAAAATCTCCCATCTCAATTGCCTGAATCTTGTTGTGGTCAAGGTGGAGCTCATTTAGACTGTTTGGTAGACCTAGAAAATATAGGATATTGGTATTAAAATATTCCAAAATATTCTATATTGTTAAAACAAAACAAGTCTACACCACATGATGCTGGAGTTTGAAGTAGAGAAGCATTATACCTAATCATTAGAAAGAATGTAGTTTAGAGTTGTGGTCTTCTCAAACTTCTCATGCTATATACCATACAGCTGGCCTAAAGTAGTTTGGAAACTTAATCCCAAAGATTCTATACTCAAATGTCTATGAGCTTAAGGGAATTTACTCCACCAAACCCTCAAAAACTGACCTCAGTCTAACAAAGAGGAACTTGATTCTTGTTTGCCTTCTACATCGTCTCAAGGACTGAGCTGATTCCAGGAATGATCATTGGAGACCTTACATAAGTCCCGTTATATCTATGATAATGTCATGATTAATCAGGGCCGGATCCTCTTGGAGCCACATGAGCTTCCACTATCTTGTAGGTCCTTGCTCTCCTTACCTGTTATGTCTATCAAGGGCCTTTCTTTGGTTTTTATATTTGAACCATATGTTTTTAGGTAGGTGTGTCCATATGGACAGCAAAGGTATATGGACTGTAGGGATATAACTAAATACAACTAAACACCCAACCTATTTTTGGATCTTTAGAAACAGATGGTGCACTGATGTCTGAATTTTTGCAGAGCAATAGCTACAACCCTTAGAAAATCCTCTAAACGTGCCTGTCTCCAATATGGCTGATCTATGATGACACATGAGATAAAGAGAGACTTTATTGGTACAAGATGTTCTCTCTTCTCAGTATATTTCCTTTCCTACAGATAAACCTGTAAGCATCTGAATCTTCCCTTGGAGCTCAAGGACCCAAGACAACCTCCGATTACCTTTAGGGATGCCGCTTAGTTTAGCTTCTGAGATACGAAGGTAGTTGAGTTTCAGTCCATCAAAGGCTCCAGCTTCAATACCGCCATTCTCAAGTGGGTTTCCTCCCATTTCTGGAGAAAAAAAACATTACAATTTACATGCATTATGGATGGTTAGAGAATATTTAGCAGGGGTTCTTTTTTTTGGATTGGGAATAACCATAGGGAGTGGCTAGGCCAAGGGGCCAAAGTTTAACAGTATTTATATCCACACAGATTACGCAGCGCTGCACAAAGCATGACAAATTGGTCCCTGTCCGCAATGGGACTCACAATCTAAACAACCTAAGGCCTCTTGCACACTAGCGTTGCGTTTCACGTCAGGGTGCAATGCGTGAAAAACTGACGTTTTGGCTGCGTTTTTGTTCCATTTTTCCTTGGAGTAATTTGCGTTTTTGCGTTTTTCACGCGCGTGTTGTTAGCGTTGTTTTTGCGTTTTCGGCGCATTTTTGACGCGCGTTTCAATGGGAGACTCGAGCAGTTTTCAAAGGGACCATGGTTTGGGATTAAAATGTGTTATTTAATTGAAAAATAATGTCTTCTGATAATTTGCAAACATCTGCGATCTATTCTTCACTGTTCCGCGCGTATATTATCTCCCGACAATTTAGCAGATGTGAAGAACAGTGAAGAATAGAATAAAATCATTGTACACAGTGAACACAGTGAACACAGGATCATTTAAGATAAAAACACAGTGCAGAACACAGTGCAGAATAGATTACAGATGTTCGGCACATCTGCTTACTTGTCGGGAGATACGCGCGGAACGCCGCGAACAAAATAGCATGTGAAGAACAATATATATGTGTGTGAAGAACACATTGCAGATGTTTAAATACATCTGCAATGTGTTCTTCACACATATATATTGTTCTTCACATGCTATTTTGTTCGCGCCGTTCCGCGCGTATCTCCCGACAAGTAAGCAGATGTGCCGAACATCTGTAATCTATTCTGCACTGTGTTCTGCACTGTGTTTTTATCTTAAATGATCCTGTGGTCACTGTGTTCACTGTGTACACTGTTTTTATTCTATTCTTCACTGTTCTTCACTGTGTTTTATTAATTAAATGATCGTTCGCGAGCAGGGGAAATAATGTTATTCTGGTCACCTAGCAACCCTTACGTTTAAAACGCATTGCACTCGCATTGCACTTGCAATGATTGCGAGTGCAATGCGTTCTTGATGCATCTCCATAGACTTGAATGGGGCGTGAAAAACGCGCGTGACTCGCAAAAATAGAGCATGCTGCGATTTTGACGCGCGTGCAAACGAACGCAAGCACGCGCGTTCAAAACCACGCTAATGGAGAAAGACCCATTGAATACAATGGGACAGAGTGCAATGCGAGTTCTGAGCGTCAAATGCACGCGCAGAACTCGCGCGTGAAAAACGCCAGTGGAGAAGGGGCCTAACAGTAAGTTTTGGAGTGTGGGAGGAAACCGGAGGGCCACCCACACAATTAGAACCCAGGACCCCAGCGCTGCAAGGCAGAAGTGCTACCCACTCAGCCACCGTGCCACCCTCTGTAGATAGGGAAGATGGGGGACCATACTTACCAACATGTTACAATTCATCCTCCAGTTAGACCATCCATGGACCCAATTGCTACTTTGTGGTGTGCCCTACCCTCTTATGGGACATTCCCAATTAGATACAATTTTTACTTAATACAGTACCCTAAGGAGCATGTCCTAAGGTAAATTACAAGCATAAAGAGGTATAATATTGCTTCGTACACTTATATTTTCTATTTTTCCATGGGGAAGTAGCTAATATTGCAGCCTCACTCAAGTATTATAATAGAAATTTAGAATTAATAATAGAAATTTATATTATATTCACAGGTTATGCAATATATTTCCAGGAAGTACAAGCCACACATGTGCACATAAAAGATAAACATATTTCGCTCCATCACCTTACCATTCGGGAGCGCAGTGTGGAGATCACTTTTCCTAACCTAGGTGTGGGAATCAAATCTCCAATATATATGTGGCTTGGATTTTTTTTAAAGAAGGCTCAAAGTATTTCTAAACCATCAGAAACATCACTGTGATGAATGTTATTTTACCTAGATGCCAGTGTCCCTCTGAGCCCTAGTAAACCACAGCCAGTTCTCTGTGGGATAAGTATTTGTATTCCTGAATTTGGCATATGTTCCATACATTCATATGGCACCATTCTGACTTACCAATACAGTTCATATTCTTAAGGCCATTGAACACATCCTTAGGGATCTTTTTGATCTTGTTTTCATGAATGCGCAGTTCCACCAGAGACTTGGGTAGACTCTTAGGGATCTCTTCAAGATTATTTTTCGAAATGTACAACTTCTGAAGCTTCTGCAGCGGCTCAAATGCCTTCTCATTAACTTTGGAGATTTTGTTGTTCACTAAGACCAGGGCCTACATTGAATGAGAAGAGATGATATGAAATGGATTTATCTACTCTCTGGATGATCTGATGCTAGGTTGCCACTTGACCTTCACTTTGTTACAGTATGTACCCAAGAGCTGTCATTCCTAAATTGGGGTAGACACTTCTTTGGTCACCTTTTTTGGGGGTTCATTTATATGGCATTTACCATATGAAATACTTTCAATATTAACTATTTTTGGAGAACTCAGGGACCCTCTACTTGTGGCTGCTGGGGGTCCACAAGGGATACCTATCACATATACTGTGTATAGGGAATAACTGGTGATAGAGAGAGGGGACATATTTGTTCGTACCTTTTATACCTTCTAAAGCTTAGACTATTAGTTTTATATAAAGCGAGCACTCTCTGTGTCATAGTGTAGATTACAGCGCTCTTTTGTGCTATACATGTCATTGCTCCTACTCACAGATCACATTTCCATCATGGAAAGAACAATAGGGCACATTTCTCAAAAAGAACAATTTACAAAAGCGCTAATTTGGCACAAATTGTACTGAGTTCATCAGAATGTTGTATTCCCTGGTTTATAAAGTACACAGGGCACAACTCCGCAATATACTAGATACACACTGGCAAAATTAATGAAGAATAATTGTACAAGGACAGGACTTCAAGGACGTTTACCACCAGGATGAAAGATTGTAAACCCAGCACACTTACATACTGGTGTGTGCCCCCTCTGGCAGGATCCACTCTTCTTTAAGCTTCTTATGCCTTTATTTTTAAGAATAAAAAGCTTTAAAATTATTCAAATGAGCCTAAGGGGTTCCAGGCTCCATTAAAACCTATGGAGCCCAGAGCCCCTCAGTTCACCTATCACCACCTCACACATTTGGAGATGAGCAGACTATTCTGTAGGGAATTCATGGGCACTTTGAATTTGAGTTTGCCATGTGTCCATAAAGCCTGATGACCACTGTGAGGGAATTGTCCATAATTGGTAGTGTAGCTGTAATCTGCCTGGGAAGGGAAGGTTTAATTCTTAACCAATTATAACCAATGTTTTAACTTTGTCAATCCAGTTCTGCCCTGAGGTTCCTTTTGGTGGATGCCTGGAACTCTGCCCAGAGTAGAAGTTAACTTGTACTTCATCTGGCTGGAAGTTCCAGAACAGTCTAGAAGAATCTTAGAAGTGTCTCAGACCTCCATATGAGAGGACGCAAGGTCTGCGGACGGTAGCCTGCTGCTGCTGTCTCCCCTGAGGGCAATCTCCCTCCATCAGGCCTGCAGCTCTGATTCCCTACAGAGCCAGCCTTAACCTTGCTTCTATCTTCTCCAGCCCCAAGTTCCTGAATCCGGGTTGAGTCTATTTTACCAGACTGCATCCAACCAGCTACCTGAGACCTGGCAGATAGGACCACTACATCAGCCTGTTACATTTGCTGCATTGAAGTCTTGGAATAAAGTTCTACATCTTGTCTCCACGTGTGATCCATGGATGCCACTGACATCACTGGCCTCCCCTCAACCATCTGCCCAGGGATCCCTACATCACTATTCCTTCAGCCCTTCATCATATTGCAACCTGCCCGTCATGGACAAGGCCTGTTACACCTGCTAGGCCGTTCTAAAACCAGCTACTCAGGTACCAGGGGAATCCAGCGGCCCCCACACTATTAGGTCAGGCCGGGAACACGTTGCACTGGGAGAGGGCGCGTGTTATACAGGCGGTCCCCTACTTAAGGACACCCAACTTACAGACGACCCATAGTTACAGACAGACCCCTCTGACCTCTGGTGACCTCTCTGGATGTTACTATAGTCCCAGGCTGCAGTGATCAGCTGTAAGGTCTCTGTAATGAAGCTTTATTGATAATCCTTGGTCCCATTAAAGCAAAAAATGTTTAAACTCCAATTGTCACTGGGGCCAAATTTTTTTTGGTCTGGATGTACAATTATAAAATATACAGTTTTGACTTACATACAAATTCAACTTAAGAACAAACCTCCGGACCCTATCTTGTACGTAAGCCGAGGACTGCCTGTACTAATATTCTCTGACAAGTAGAAGATTATTATAACACCCCCTACCTCTGCTCCACCTCTCTGACAGTAGAGAGGATCATAATGGTCACATATCTTTACTCCATGGGGGCTAGAAAGAAAATGTAGAGTGCTCCTGAATCTGTGCAGCAGTCCCCCCATCAAGGTTCATGTTTACACATGTGAGGTGATGAAAGGTCCTCCTTAAACTTTTGAGGGGTCTCCAGACTAGAGAAACACTGCTGTAATAAGAGAATAAAGAAGTATTGCTCACATAGAGGCTGGTGAGTCCCTTGAAATCATCTTTTTTAATTTCGGTGATTCTGTTATTCTGTAGATCCAGGAGCGTGGTGTCTTTGGGAAGATTCTTAGGTACACTGGTCAGACCTAAAACAGAGACAAACATTGTTAAAGTAACAACTATTAGATCCCTGTTTTCCATGAGTAATTTTGTAAATATATTACATTCCCCTTTTATTACTTTTTATAGCACAAACTGCATTCACCAACCTTCAGTGCCTGCTTATAGTTTACTAAGTGTATCTGTCCATAAACTACAGTGCAATAATGTGATGTAAGAAAGTGAATGGTCCCAATTAGAGATGAGCGAGCACTAAAATGCTCGGGTGCTCGTTACTCGAGCCGAACATTTCCAGATGCTCGAGTGCTCGTTTCGAGTAACGAGCCCCATTGAAGTCAATGGGAGACCCGAGCATTTTTCAAAGGGACCATGGTTCAGGAATAAAATGTGTTATTTAATTGAAAAATAATGTCTTCTGATAATTTGCAAACATCTGCGATCTATTCTTCACTGTTCCGCGCGTATATTATCTCCCGACAAGTTAGCAGATGTAAAGAACAGTGAAGAATAGAATAAAAACAGTGAACACAGTGAACACAGTGAACACAGGATCATTTAAGATAAAAACACAGTGTAGAACACAGTGCAGAATAGATTACAGATGTTCGGCACATCTGCTTACTTGTCGGGAGATACGCGCGGAACGGCGCGAACAAAATAGCATGTGAAGAACAATATATATGTGTGTGAAGAACACATTGCAGATGTTTAAATACATCTGCAATGTGTTCTTCACACATATATATTGTTCTTCACATGCTATTTTGTTCGCGCCGTTCCGCGCGTATCTCCCGACAAGTAAGCAGATGTGCCGAACATCTGTAATCTATTCTGCACTGTGTTCTGCACTGTGTTTTTATCTTAAATGATCCTGTGTTCACTGTTTTTATTCTATTCTTCATTGTTCTTCACTGTGTTTTTTTTAATTAAATGCTCGATCTCGAGCAGGGGAAATACTCGTCCGAGCAACGAGCCGTCTCGAGTACCCTAATGCTCGACCGAGCATCAAGCTCGGACGAGCATGTTCGCTCATCTCTAGTCCCAATGCATTTTGGGAATTAAAATAAACAAGTATGTTTTGAAATGAAAGGTAGCAGAATTGTGCATGCAGCTCCGGAGTGTAATACTATGGTATCTCAGGATCAGTAAAAGATATAAAATGTAATGATCCACATTTACTAAGAACAGTGCAGTGTGTACTATGTGCAGTTGCCTGTGTAATGTGCAGGGGGCGCCAGATTCAGGATTTCTGGCGCTCGTTCTTCATGAATCTGGTGCCCCCTGCATTTCTCCAAAAGAGTGGAACATCACTGAAAAACGCCCTTTTCAGTGATGAAATTTGTGTTGCGTGAAGAATAGTGCAGCCGCGACACATATATGGTGCAGGCACTTTTCCCCTGAACAAAAGTTAGGCTCTGATCAGTGGGGGTCTCAGTGCGTCGTCGCTCCGTCAGACTAATGGAGCAGGCGGCCGCACATGACCATTCTGATCCATTAATCGCTGCGCTCGGCAATTTCCATCAGCTCCGTCTGCTTCATTAGTCTGATGAAGCAACGAGGGGTCCGACTGAGGTACGTGGGATCACTATCGGACCCGTCGTTTTTGTGATCTGTGGGGGTCTCAGCGCCACGGGATAGGGCCTAACTTTTGGTCATGGGAAAACCCCTTGAAATACCTGTGCAAGCCGTGTGCACTAGAAAAAACATGCAAAATCCAAAAGAAAACTGGCCCATGTTACTGGGCCAATGTATTTACAAAGTAACTCCCTTTTATATGTAGTGTATATCTATTTAGGCAACTACTCCAGAAAAAAAAAATAAAAAAAAAATATATATATATATATTTATACACACATATAAACATCCCTGCAGCCTTTACCTAATTGCATTGGGCATAACAGACACGCAGAGTAAGAGACACCTATTTCTCTGTACAGCAGCCGACTGTTTGTTGGGATCAGACATTGTTAGCATTCCCTATCGTTGCTCCTTGCTATCAGTCTAGTGATGCCTCAGCAAAGCATCACAAAGACAGCTTTGTAATATGAGTATTATTACAACCTTGAAATCTAACCATAAGTATACAGTAGGCTGAGCGGTCATCTTGTACAGGCAACTGCCTGGTCATCAGTAGCAGCTGTGAAGATTGTGAGCCCTTTATGGAGATTATCTTTTGTATCCATTGCTTCTTATGGCCCTACAAATATATAGTACAGAACGATGGACAGTTGTTCCAACCAATAGAAAACATAAGGTGACCAA
The DNA here is from genome assembly GCF_040894005.1 of Engystomops pustulosus. Taxonomy (NCBI): domain Eukaryota; kingdom Metazoa; phylum Chordata; class Amphibia; order Anura; family Leptodactylidae; genus Engystomops; species Engystomops pustulosus. Next base: position 95,333,919 of record NC_092419.1, read on the forward strand.
TTATAATATAGAGTGCGGAGACATATACCCTATCACTGTAGGACAAGTCAGCCTTGGTATACAAAGAAATCCACGTGGATCCCAAACCCCTCTGACTACAGTCTGGACTCATTTAAAGCGGCCCATAGTCTGGATACCATTTGCAGATGGTAGATTACTACAGGGAATTCAGAGGAATTTCTCTATAATCCAAGTGTAAGGTTTTGGCTTTCCCCCAAAATTGAAGGAGAAATCATATTGTACTTTCCCACAAGGTGAAATACCTTTTAGTGATAATGGGGAATTGCTCGGCATGACATAAATATGAGAAGTGTGATGTAAAAAACTATAAGGTCAGATGTGATGTAGTTACATGACACAACACCGACTGGTGGCCCAAAAGTGATGGGATCAAATCCATCTAAATGTTGTATGTTTGCTATCATTTCCAGAGTGTAGGATCACTTTGACATTTGTAAACAGCCATGACATTACATAATGGCCACCATGGGCCCACCATGTCATGTGCAGGACCATAGAAGGCCAGGTTGAGGGTAAGGGCAGCACGGTGGCTCAGTGATTAGCATTACAGCCTTGCAGCGCTGGGGTTCTGGGTTCATGTCCCAGATCAACATCTGCAAAGAGTTTGTATGTTCTCTCCCTGTTTGTATGGGTTTCCTCCGGTTTCCTCCCACACTCCAAAAACATACTGGTAGGTTGATTAGATTGTGAGCCCCATTGGGGACATGGACTGATTTGGCAAACTTTGTGCAGCGCTGTGTTATCTGTGTGCGCAATATAAATAAAGAAATTATTATTATAAGTACATTTTAGATTTAGTTTCGGGTAATATTTCTCTACTGTCTGACTTTAAAGGTATTCCAGGTTTTACCTCAGTAAACCAGCAGCCTCCTCCGGTAGGGTATGAAATGTCCCATCTAGAAATTCCTCTAGAAAGTCTCCCTATCTTTGGTTCTATAGCACCTAGAAACATGGTGTCATATTAAAGATAAAAATCTCATCTTTCAATGCATATCAGGACCTGGATCTTTATCTGCAGGTCCAATTTCCAAATATGGCCCAGATTTATTTGTAGTTTGCCTCACGAATGTGCAGGGTGTGCCAGATTGAATCTGGCTTCAATTATCTGGTGCATCACACACTGTTTAGAAAGTGTGCACCATCTTTTTTTAGGCGCACCTTCAACATACAGGGGGTCATTTACTAAGGGCCCGATTCACGTTTTCCCGACGTGTTACCCGAATATTTCCGATTTGCGCCGATTTCCCCTGAATTACCCCGGGATTTTGGCGCACACGTTCGGATTGTGGCGCATCGGCACTGGCATGCACGCAACAGAAATCGGGGGGCGTGGCAGAACGAAAACCCGAAGGATTCAGAAAAACCGCCGCATTTAAAAAACAAAAAGTGTCGCGGAGCTTGCACTTACCTTCACCAGGAATAGGCCGGTGTACTGGAGTGCATTTCAGCGGACTTCAGCGCAGCAGCGCCACCTGGTGGACGTCGGAGGAACTGCCTTAGTGAATCCCGGCCGGACCCGAATCCACCGCAGAGAACACGCCGCTGGATCGCGAATGGACCGGGTAAGTAAATATGCCCCACAGTGTGTGACACAATTCTGTCGAGTCACTATATTAAATGTGTCACAAAATCCAACTAAACACTACTACACCCCTTTAGGTGCACTTTTTTTTGGCGCAGACACTTTGTGAATACACATGGAAGACATCCAAAGACTCTTTCTTTACAAGGACTTTCTAGCACAAATTCAGACAGAAAACTGGCACAGCCACTTTAATAGATCTGTGTCTGGGCCTGTGTCTTTGACTGCCTGTATCAAGTTCTGCAGCTCACAGAACCACATGTTCTGAAAGATGATAGCCTTATCTTTAATATGACACCAGCATGTTTTTAGATGCTACAGAACTGAAGACAGGGGCATCTGAAGTGATGCTTCCCATGCAGGCTTTAAACTTCTCAGCAGACTCGTCTCTGCTCCTTTTCAAATTACATTGGAGAGATTTCACATAAAAGAGGGAATTCTAGAAAGGATATTTCATTGCCTACCTGAGGGGGCTACCAGTGGCGTAACTAGAAGCTGATGGGCCCCAGTGCAAAGTCTGTGCCAGGCCCTGACTATAATGTATGGTTTATAGTAATTGTCTTCTCATATGGGAAAGTGACACCATAAGGGCCCCCTAAACCTCTTGGGCCCGGGTGCGACCGCAACCTCTGCAACCCCTCAAGTTAGACCCCTAGGGCTACCTTTTACACTTTTATAGTGTTATTTTTTTTTTACAAGTTGGATATGAACAAATAACTTATACCCAGCAACCGGGAGGATTAGTACATCATCCACAATCCTATAAGTCCAGCATGGCCTTTCCTATACGCAGTACATACTTGCACTGTTATGTAATGAATATCTTACAGTACTCAGCCATAAATTCCCAGGACTCTGATCTGATAGGGAAAGTCTGGGAAATGTCTTATTTATGAGTGCGCACCTCTGATGTAAGCCTCCTGCTCTCCATCACTCACCACCCCCACCACATGGTGGTTGCCCTTGTGGGCTCTGTAACATAAGTGGGGGGTCTCTCTACCCCCAGCGGTGGGCATGCAGTACATAACCACTAGTGATGGCTACATTTGGAAGAGGTTATGTAGAGCACTGGGAATTGAGGTAATGGCCAACATGAAGAAACGCTAGACGTTGGCTGAATGTCCGGCATGGAGTCCATCTGCTGGTTGTATCGGACAACCTCGCACCTCACTAAGAGGCACCGCAATCTCACAGAGCTTTTTATAAAAGTTAGATTGTGAAAGGAGTAAAAACATGCACGGTACACAGGAACGGCGAGATCCAGATCTGTGGAATATTTTTGTTGAAAAATGTGGAGTAGACATTTCCGTCTTTTCCTGAGGGGAACGGTTCACGTCTGTAAAGCAGTTGCAGATCTTCACATTTATTAATGTCTGTCTCACTGCTCGGAAAAATCTGTCTGTCTGCTCCATGTAAGTGACTGTATAAAAACAGTTTAACCTTTTACATGTTTACTCTCCTGACACTAAAATCTGCTTCTTTGGCCTTCAGATTTATTTCTGGAAGCTTCTTTGATGGACTCTTCAACATTGATCTTCATCTTCAAGTCTTGAAGCTTTTCGAACTATGACTACATTCCTATGTAGACAATCTTCCTCATTAAGGCACACTGCTCAGTCCTGTTGTATAGTGTTCCCCATGCTGCTGTGTGCAGCATAGGAGACATAATATAGCAGCTGGTCTCAGCTGTGAAATTGCCCTGAGAGGAACAGTCCAGTGAGTAAAAATTGCAATAAACTACCAGGAATTAGCTAGGGTGTGTCTATGGAGGCGGACTACATGCTTAGATCTAATCTCCCTGTGTTTGTTTCTACAGCTCTGAGCAGTGAAGATGAACCCTTTCTGCTCTCCACTTGACTGTAGAATTCTGTGATCACTAATTTCTAACAGAATATCAATCCCTGCTCAGTCTGTCTTTCTTTATATAGCTAAAGGTGAAAGTAAGAGACAATTCTATAAAATATACTGCTTATAGCATACTACAGCCAGGGAGGGAGAAATATGGGGTAAAACTAACTGCTCAGAGCTGTTAAAACAAATACAAGGAAGGCAGAAATAAAATAGCTCTTCATTATCAACAGAGAGATAAAAGCCGTTACAAGGAGAAACTTTGCAGCCTGTTTCTTTAACAGAATTTCCTGAAGTATATTAAAAAAATATTGACAGCACTTCCCCCTGACAGAATATTAAAAATATTATCAAAACACAGTTTAATGTGGTAATCTGCTTATATTTGTTATCCATGGCCTCCTTCCTTCTAAATTCAACTTTTAAAATCATGCTACTCAGCCAGAACTGCTATGGGTGGTGATACCAATGCCACTCCCAATTGTATCTTCACAGGCTGTTACACTGTTACAGGAGCTTGCCTTCCTCTACCGTCTGCTCTCTCAACACTCCCCCCCCCCCTCCGCTCCCTGCAGTAATCTCACACAATGAGAGGGGGAATTGCTCCTGCACAGTGTTACAGCCTATGAATCTGCTGCATGGAGGGGCACTGGTAACCCCTTCCCACACAACTATTCTAGATCATTAGCATAATTTTTAAAAGTTGATTTTAGAAGGAAGGAGGCAGTGGATAACATATATAACTATAAGAAGATTACCGAGCTCATAGAGCCTTGATCTATGAGTAAGTGGATTTAGATTTTCTTTAATGGTAAAGATCAGAAGAGTCAAATTAGAGGTGTCATTAGTCCATCACATAGAAAGTTCCTCCCCTGGTCACGCCGCCTCTCATTGGAGGACAGAGATTCTGGTAACTTTTACTATATACAGAAGATACAGAGATGGACTTTGTCCCATTTTCCTTGGTCTGTTTTATAATAAAAGATAAATTCCCTCCATCCGCTGCTTATCTTCTCTTTCGGACAGGATGAACATTCCACGACCAACACATTTTTCTTTTATCTAACGCACATTATTTCCACTCTCTGCTTTCGCTTATTTCCGTGTGGGAGAAACGTCCGATAAATCAGATGTGTTTGCTGTATTAATAAAGATTCATTTTCAATCACTGTCATCTTTTCAGGTTACCTGGCAACATCCATGGAGCCGGCATAGGTTATGGAAAATGACTATGGAGTAGTAGGGGCAGCTTTTACACGGTTCATAAAGTCATTTCCAAAGTCAAAAGGGGCGTGTGCTTGACAACAAGCTATTACCTTGGTTAAAGGGGTTGTCCACTTTACCTCATGTTTTTGTAATGTGTGTGTGTGGGGTGGGGGTGGGGTAGGATATAAGTTATTTAACCAATATATACATCTATTAATAGTTCTGCTCCGCTTTCTTGATATGTGAAGCGAGGCCTCCTGTATTTTACCTCATCAGCCAGACATTCCTCCATGAACACTCACCGTGCCAGGACCTTGATAGTTTATTCATGAATACTATCATAAGGTCCAATTGCTTATGGACAGATAGACATCCGATGGCCCTACATCTGCGTCCATTTTATGGTCAGGAATGTCTGGTGGATGAGGTAAAAGACAGGAGGCTTCACTTTACAGAATTTTTAATAAATGTATATTTGTGAATGTACTAATATCCTGCTTACAAACATTACAAAAAAACATGAGGTAAAATGGCTAACCGCTTCAGGTTATGTAGAGGCCAAACATCGAGGCAAATCCTATAGGTCCTAATGGGCCCATATAGAGGCGCCATCTCTAGTACAGTTGACCCTATTACCTTCCCAATGGGCACTGTAAACCTTAGAAGGGTTTTATCACATAAGCAAAAAGTTATAAACCTACCCATGTTGATAGGAATCTAGTAAGGGGGGAAGGGGGGGGGGCTCCTATATGTTTGCCTTTTATCTTCTTCAAATTGTAACTCATGGCGCCCCTGTGATACATCATGTCATGAGGAAGCCCCCTGAAAGATTTTACACACATGCCAGGGTGAGTGCCAGCATGGCATTCCCAGGGGATCCCTCCATTTCCGAAGACTTTCTTGTATCAATGTAATGAAATAAACATTGGCTCTCCCCTTCATCATCAGGTTTTGGAAAGACACTGTCCACCTTCAAGTATTTTTGTCAGCACTTTTTATAGGATATGTTGACAAATGCATCTCAATACAATGGGGCTCATTTACTAAGGGTCCACGGAGTGCATTTTTGTCTGGTCTCCCGACGATTTCCAATTAGCGCCGCATTTAACAGGGGTTTTTGTCGCACACGATCGGATTATGGCGCATTGTTGGCGGCTTTCACGGGACACAAATCGGGGGGCGGGCCGACGGATACGACAACATGGAGGCTTTAACATCTTAAATTGTGTCGCATGATCACACACTTACAAGCACCGGGAAGAAGAAGGTGAACTCCGGTGGACCTCAGCAGGGAAGCAACACATGCAGGATCTCGGGCGGACGATGTTGGTGAATCGCGCCGGACTTCATCTTCGTCAGACCGTCCGGGTCGGGGATCGTTACAGGACCGGGTAAGTAAATGTGCCCCATAGAGTATGACAAAGTCTAATCCTGTACTCATGCTTTACTTTATCTGTCCTCTATTTCTTGATCATATACTTACAGTTTGTTACAGGAAGTATTGTTACAGGAAGTAAGGAGCAAGTAGAAGGAAATACGTCTGTGGGATCAGACTACACAGGGTTTGTTTGTAGTCTGTTACCATAGTTACACAGATACTTGTGGCCCAGGAAGAAGGGGGAAATAATCCATATAAGCTCACAGGTTACATATTTTTATGAGAACAGCTTTGAAACATCTGCTCCAAAATGCAGAGCCATGTTCTATACAATGACGCTCCCAAACAGCTGATCAAGACCAGGTACCATCCCCCCACTGCGACTAATCACAGATCTCAAGAGACACCATTGAAAAATAGCACATAAAACATTTTTAATATGTGCTTTAGAAATTGATCAATAACTTTCTGATCCAATGTTAACATAATAATTCTGGTTTTAAAGAGCTCTACAACAGTCTTGGCCTTAGTATAGGTGGTTTGGGTGGTAGCCCGGGCCCAAGCCTTCTCCCATAGCTAGCCAAACCACCCACCAAATTTTATACTGAGAAGGACCTTCACCCATGAAATCCACGGACATATGTTCCTACTTACAATACACATGTATACAAGAGCATTTCAGGACCTTTGAAGGTCCTTCAAAGATCCTGAAACCACAGATTGATAGTTGACAGAAGAGAGCATCCTACATTCTCAAAAGAAGCTGATGATAGTACCATATGTAAGATGTGATTCCAGACTTCTAGGGGCCATAATATTCATACAGCACAGGGCACCTGGCAGTCTTAATACGCCCCTGGTTTTAGTGATTCCTTAATAATCCTGAGCTGCAGCCTGCTCCAGCCAATGATTGACAGCTTTCTCCCTGTGCACAGTAGTAGGGAGAAAGCTGTCAATTAGGGTCTGAAAGTCCACAACTCCTGGATATTCTCATCTGAGAGAATTCACTTATACCTAAACAGGTATATACGTATATCCTGAGAAATGCAGGATTCAGCACATCAGTCACTACCTTCTGCTTCCCTGAAAGAGTGCAATGTTACAGTGGTGACAGATTGCTTTCTAGTCCTAATACCGCACTAGGGGGCATTGCCGTAGGGGGAGATACAATAGGAAATGCAGATTTTTTTTCCTTGCAGAGCATTTTAAAATTCCAGTCGCTCACCGGACACTTGTACTGTAAATCACTGACTACTTCTTCCGGACCCCCAGCACTTATAAGTGATCCCAGGAATCTGCATAGAGATTTTTTATCAGTCCCTTAAGGCTTCATAGGAATGTTTAGAATAGCCGTGAAATATAAGGGAAATGTTATCTGTAAAAGAGCGACTTCTCCATTTTTTGGGTTTGTGCTTATCCATTTGCTTAGATTTTGTGGCCAAAATTCTCCTGCAAGCAAGGCTTCCAGAGCAAGGGGTAGACCTTCAAGGGGAAGACCAATTCTTAACCTTTAGTATCTTCACATTTATCAAAAGCAGTGCAAACTTGCAAAAATGTGTAGGGTGCAGGGGGCGCTTCCTGCGCTGCTCCGACAGAGTGCACCAACTTTTTTTGGTGCACCTAGGGGGCCTGCAACACAATTATGGCATGATAAATGTGGCGCACGGTCCGACTGAGCACAGGAACGCCCCTTTTAGTGCAGAATTTTGTGTCACGCTGCGTATATTGCAGCAGCAACACAAATGAGTCATGGACACTTTATAAATACATGTAAAAGCAGAAACATCTTGGCCAATATGTGTAAAATATTCCTTTGAATATAATATTTAGCTTTTTTTCATGTTGTTATTTTCTCTATTTACAGAGATTGAGGCTATAAAAAGTTTCCTGGTTGCCCTTGGAAACAGACTACAGTGAAACTCAATCTCGCAGTCAGACATATGAGCGGAAAAGTCGGTTCTAATTCACAAAGTATATTTTGGCATAATTTCACAATGTACGTTTTGAGGATTTGTCATCTAGACTCACCAAGGTCGGAGCACTGTACCACACGCAGGTGGCATTGGCATCCAAACGGACATAGGTCAAAGGTAGGCAATATGGTAGGACCTTCAACTGGAGGAGATACGGTAAAAGTTCCTGACCCATCTTCATTTGCCTCGTCTCTCATCATTGTCAGTCCATCGTCCATTGAAAAGTCCCAGAATCCTCTTTGTTCAAATGGCAGTGCATTGCAGAGGATCATCCAGGAGCACAACAGAAGTATGGTCTTCATTATTCCAGTGATAACTTTAAAGACAAAAGACAATTGTCAGTTTATAAATTATGTTAATGTCTGTGGCTGTTTTTAGATTTCCATATCTCTGCTCATTTACATATAATAAAGTATGATTAAAAATGTAGTAGGTCAGACCCAGCCCTGGTTGGCCCCATCCATTTGCTATTGTACAGGACTCTTCTCTATAGAAATTAAGCAAAGCATGGGAGGGGCCACTGAAATGTCAGATTTTGGGGCCCATTAATGATGAACCCTAAATGTGTCCCCTTTAGAAGCACAGCCCTTATTCTCATCCAAAAAGATTTTCAATTACATAACTTTCAGTGAACATTTAGTTTTCCAATAACTAGACATCAACTTTACTATTATGACCAGAGCATTGAGTGCAAGACAAAAGCAAAGGGGATTGGATTCACCAAAGGCCTTATGGCAGAGTGCCCACCATGGTATGTATCCCCTTGTGGTAACCAGAGACCTCAATGATGACTACAGTATATCTTATTCTAGTAAGGGAATAGCATGTCTATAGTCTGTGGTGTGACCCTTGCTTTAAATGACCATTCTGCAATGGAGTGCCCAGCAAAAATAGCTGCAAAATTACAGCTTCAGACCATTCTCTGAATTACAGACACGAAATATCCAGGGAATGGCATCAAATTGAGCATGTTCTACCCTGTTCGAAAGCTGTAATTTAGGAACATTTGTGCAGTTTCAGAATAATTAGTCACAAGTGACCATAGACACACAGGTAAACACAGTAATCCGAGTTTTGCCGAATTCTAAAATTGGGTCCACACTGATACTCTAGAGACTTAACTACTAGAGTAATCACAGTTGGTAGAAATTTTGATATAATATATTTTTTTTGGAATATAATGTTCTTTTCCTGGTTCTTGAGTCTGTAAATCCCTGGGCATGGTCCCATCAGTATAGAAAATACAGGAATAAAAAGTTTCTGCCAAAAGCTGAATGTAGCAAAGGCCACCACCTTCAGCAGGACCTTGGGGTTATTGAATACAATATGACCCTTTATAAGGCTACATTCACAGGAACGTATGGGGGATGGATATACGGCTGACGTATATACCGTGTATATACGTCCCCAAAACACTTCAGTTGCCTCGCGGTGCCGTACCGTTCCGTAGCCCGTAGAAAAATAGTACATGCCCTATCTTTCTACGGAATATGGCGTTGTGTATTCCTATAGTGAGGGGCTGGGGTGAGCAGAGCTCTCACCCTCCTCCTCTCCCCGGCACCGATGTATGCCCGCCATACATGTGAATGTAGCCTAAGTGTAATACAAGTTGCCTACTCCTTGCTTTTTTACCTTCCCCTCATCACATCCATGAGAGTATGTAATATGGCAGAACCCAGCTGGCCATTGCCGGTTCCCAGATTAAATTATGGTTGGCTAAAATATACAAATGTGGTCATCTCTGCTGACTATTATCTTTTCTGTAGGCGAAGCTTAGGAGTATTATGTGGGTCTGTTTATTTTCAATTTTGTTCTTTCCATTGAAAGTTTTAGAGGGACTGAATTCAAACCTTACAAGATATATCTGTAGACCCGAGGAAGACTAGTCCAATGGTACCCAACGCCAACATGCAGCAACTAAATAACTCAATGGTGCAGTGTAAATCTTATAAAGCAGTAGACAACAGACCAAAGCAATCCATGTGTGAAACTGCAAGACTATTAGAGATATTCATACTGAAGAGCTTAACCGAGAGTTGGCCACTGATGAATGGTCAATCTAAATGTAGGTATGTAAGAGATATAAAAAGCAGCTACACACAGTAATTTTTATATCCCACATAGACTTTAATGAAATTAACTGCAGATGTGTGGCCAACCCTCCTCCGGGCTAACCCCACTGTCAGACCATACATCATAATGATAGGAGCACACCTTGGATGTACAATGCTAATATAGTCATCATCATCATCATGTTTGTCTGGATCCAGATCTACTGGATGGTTATGGTTCTTGATTTTGTTGATTGGATCCACTTTGGGCTATTCAGGAAAATTATCCATAAGACCCCTAGCAAATAAGTTTCAGTTTTATCTCTGTATTCTTATTACAAACTTCCCACAACATGTTTTTTTCGCAATTGACGAGCCAAACCCCCAAAATACAGAAGACTGACTTTATTTAATCTATTACATTCTTGGCTTTGTGCAGAACATCAACTCTTTCCAATTAAGGAGGTCTTAATCTATGTAGACTCATAACAACTAATCCTGATTTCATGTTCCTCTACCTCGTTGTTTACATAGGGACAGCTCATACCGGCCCTAATGTACTGGTATTTGTGTGACTGTGCAGCTGCTGTTGTTTAATGGCTGGAAATTGCTGCCACCATGATGGGCGGCCTAAGGCCTTCTCCAGGGCAGATGCAACAGCTGAGCTTGGAGCCATCTAAAACTCCAGTACAAAATATTTAACAAAGCCACCCACCCACCTACCATATATCATTCATGATATCTTATCATCTTATGTTGTTGAAAGGTCTTTGGACACCTCTGCAGTCATGCCCAGATGAAGCTAGTACCTCCACACCTACATGTCAGTGAATTGAGTGTATTCAGTTGTTATATCAGTCCATCTCATTATGAGATGAGATACCTTTTCGCTAAGAACTGATATATTCCTTCAATCATGAAACTAATGACCCTCGACTGTCAGCCATGGTGACTCATCTTCCTTGGGGAGGACCCAGACAACTGAGTTTTAAAGAGTTCTATGTAATACTTCACTTCACCTCTGGTGGAGCTGTAGGGAAATAACATACCTCCTGCCAGATCTATGCTTCCAAAGTTTGTTCTACATTGATGAATTTGTTCTACATTCTACTTATATTTAGTAGCTACTGATAGATTTTGCAGCCATGTTGGTATATGAAGCTACATGAAGGCGGAACAAGAGCACAGTCCAATAGATATAACTGTGAGACACCATATTAGAACTCATATGAGAACAAAACAGACCAAAATAAAAATGTCACATCCAAGATGGATTCTTAAAAGTCAGAAGCCATGATGTTCCTTATTAAGGAGCTAGAGGGTCCCATTCTTCATACTAAACCTTTTAGAAACCATATTTGGGCACATTTATTAACCCCTTATCACCGACACTAGTTTTCAGCTCAATGACCAGACTCGATTTTTCAAATCTGACATGTCTCACGATAATTGGTTATAACTTCGGAACGCTTTAACATATCCTGGTGATTTTGAGAATGTTTTCTCGTGACACATTGTACTTCATGTTAGTTATAAAATTTAAGTGCTAAGTTTTGCGTTTCGTTCTGAAAAAAAGTGAAAATTTGGCAAAAGTTTGTAAAAATTCTTCATTTTCCAAGTTCTGGTTTCCAGACAAGATGTAAAACTACCCAAAAAGTTTGATAATTAACATTTACAGAATATCTGCTTTATGTTGGGATGATATTTTATGCTTCCGGTCATTTTTCTAGGATGTTATGAGGTGCAGAACTTTAGGTGCCATTTTTCTTATTTTCATGAAAATTGCCATAACTCACATTTTGAGGGACAACTCGGCTTCCAAGTGACTTTGAGAGGCCTAAATAATAGTAAAACCTCATAAATTACCCCACTATAGAAACTTCACCCCTCAACGTATGTAAAACAACTTCTATTAAGTCCATTAACCCTTTAAGTGTTTCACATGGGTTAAAAAATATGGACCTGCGATTTAGAAACTATGGAATTTTTTTGGAAATACATTCATTTAGGCCAAAACTGACATTTTCAGAATAAATTAAATGATGAAACGCACTGCAACGCTTGATGCCCAATTCCTCCCGGGTGTACTGATACCACATATGTGGTGGTAAACTGCTGTACGGGCGCACGGCCAGGGATAGAATGAATGGAGGCGCCATGTACAGCAGATTTGTATTGTCACATTGTACGACCTATAAATTTTTATTTTTTTTGGTAATGCGATCATATGAGGGCTTATTTTTTATGGGATGAGATACAATGTATAAATAATTTATTTTGGGAGTCTAAAGCTTATTCATGAGATTTTATTAACTATTTCAAGGGGGACACAAACAAAATCATCAATTTTTATTTTGGATTGTGAGCATTTCCCCCCCCCCCCGCGCTCACCGTAACGTAAAAATAATATTTTATCTTTGTTCACTACGATTGCGGTGATACCTCATTTATATAGTTTTTCTTATTTTGCTCAATTTTCCTGAGCAAAACCAATATTGGAGAAAATCGCATTGTTTTTACTATTGACAACTTTTCAGGGCCATAACTTCTGTATTTTTCTGTTGTCAGATCTGGTTGAGGGCTTATTTTTTGCGAAAACAGTTGTTCTTTTCAGTCGTATCATATTAGGTACCGTAACTTTTTTTGATCACTTTTTAGAACATTTTTTGTGATGGTGTTTGATGAAAAATTGTATATTATGGGAAGTTTTTCGAGTTTTTTTTTACCTAGTTCACCGAGCGGGTTCAATATTGATTTAGATTTATTGTACAGATTAATACGGACGCGGTGATACCAAATATGTACGTGTTTTGTGTTTTATATACTTTATTTGCATTTTATGTGTTACTGGGGAGATTATGGGACTTTTATTTTATTTATTTATTTAATTATATTATAAAAAGATTTAATTTTTTTTTTTCTACTTTTTTACATTTTCTACTTCTTGGCTTGAATAAGCGATCATCCAATCGCTTATTCAAGCCTTTACACTGCAATACACTTGTATTGCAGTGTATAGTGAAAGTAACTGAGCATGCTGCGCATGCTCAGTTACTTACAGCCGGGTCCTGCCAGGAAGGCAGGACCCGGTGAGAAGAGGAGCCGACAGCCCCGGGTCACTCGTCGGAACCCGGGGCAGCGGCAGGAGGGATCGGATCCCCCGGTAAGCACACCGGGGGGGTCCGATCCACGGGGGACACACTTGCACGCCGCGGTCATGCTTGACCGCGGCGTGCAAGGGGTTAAACACCCGGGATCGGAGTTTTTCCGATCCCGGGTGTTAGTGCCGGGTCTGGGCTGTGATATCACAGCCCGACACCGGCACGATAATAACCCGGTGTCCCGAAAACTTCTTCTGATGCGCCGCCGTAGAAAGGCGTCGCATCAGAAGAAGTACCCTTAATGACCGCCGTAAAAACCCGATAGGGCGGTCATTAAGGGGTTAAGGGTCCATCGGACACATTTCCGTCGGGTTTCCCGAATATTGACGATTTGCCCTGAATTGCAGGGGTTTTTGGCACACGTGATCAGATTTTGGCACATCGGCGCCGGCTTTCATGCGACATAAATCGGGGGGCGTGGCCGTCGGACAACCCGACTGATTCGGAAAAAACACGGAATTTACATTTCAAATTGTGTCACAAGATCAGTACTTATATACACCGGGAAGAAGAAGGTGAACTCCGGCGGACCTGAGCGGGGAAGCGACACATTTAAGAAATTGGGGGCACAATGTAAGTGAATCGCAGCAGCTCCGAATCCTTGTCGGACATACCGGAACAGCAGACGCAACGGGACGGGTAAGTAAATGTGCCCCATTGTCTTCTATTGGTGCCCATATATTTGGTCAACCAAAATTACTCTAAATGAGGTGTTCTAAAAAAAAATTTACTTTAAAGATGCCTCACTACATTCTAATGCCACTTTGTATTGTCACCATTTAAGATGATGACTGTGTTTCCAAAACATTAACAGCACCCAATCACCTACACGCAACCATATTGTTAGGGCACATTCACTAAGTGCAGCAGTGCCCCCTACATGAAGATTTTAATGAAAATTTAGTGGTTGGCACCCTTTTGGAAAACAAGGATTTGTGTGCTATATAGAAGGATGTTTTTCTCAATTCTGAGCCCAATTTTTTACGTTCCGTGCCCCTGTTAGTTATCACTTTGTAATGTCACGGCTCACAGTGTGGCAGGGTTAGGCCTAGTTGACATTTCTCAGCATTTCTCTGAGGCCTTGGAGGAGCGTTCTTTCATTCAGTCACAATTATGGTTCCTGGCTCTCCAGCTGTGAGCTTGATTCCTCTTTACAGCTCCGTTTTTTTTGGTTCCTTTTAGCATACTTTTACTTACAATCCAGCCGATGCCAAAGATAATAAATCTTGTTCATTGGATTTTATGCGTAATGTATGCAGGATGTTTGCCGGAAGAACATGAATGTTAGAATGTTAACCCCCTATCTGCTTTGTTGGACAACACAACAGACAGCCATGAATGGATTACAGAGAGAGCGCAAAGGGCAATTGCCCAAGGGTCTCCACCATGTATGGACTTCTACCTTCTGGATCCAACAAGTACTTTCCAGGTACTGCCAGCAGCAAGACAAGAGAGTCATCACATCCTTCCTTTGTGTTTGGAGCTCTGATGCCCTACACTTCTAATGAGAAGACATCTAGTAACAAACTTTGAAACGTGGCAAGAAATATCGAGGCTACAGGACACAGCGCATCAATCAAGTCATGACAGCTAAATTTTCAACAATTATCTTAAGTCAAATTCACTGTTATAAGCCATGCATCTTATAACACTGTTCATTTGAAGCAACCATATTTGGATATTTGATGGATCTAGATCCATCAAATACCCTGTTCTAGTTCCTTCATGGGTTAGAACGTTTAGACATTTATGTAGATGGTGATTTGATATAAAGAATCAACACTTATGCCCCAATATCAAGATGGACTCCTCTGGAGACCACTTAGTTGTGCAGATTTCAAGGCTTCATTAATTCACTGTTCAGATGTGAAAGAAGAAGTCTATCTAGGTTCTAACCTACATTTTCCATTCCAGGAGCTTCTGTTTCTCATAATAATGACACAGTGAATTATTTTCAGACAATTCTCCATGGGAAAATAATGTAAATCAGCTCATACCAGCCATTCCATTATATCAAATAATGTACTCTAAATTATGAAGATATCAAGATATGTTACAAATAGCTGATACTTGCCCATCACGCATACCTGTATTGAGAATGGAGGTCTCATTGGGCCCATCTCACTGCCATTGAGAATGAAGAGGTAGTCAGAACAGACGGTACCATCTACATTTAAGCCTATAATATAAATTGCTGGCCAAGCCAATAATGCTCTGGGGGTATGACATACATACTAAAATCTCCCTTGATATCTTTGATATCTCTCAGTCTGGGGTCTTGAGCTTTTCCATGAAATATCCCAGGGATCTACTACCTTATGTCACTCTTGGACTGATTCACAATTACAACCTGTATTATGGTCCTCATCTACCTTCAAAGTTCTCCTGGTCAAGGTCCACTTAAGCTGAATATACGTTTATGCTTCTTCACCGTTGGACAGCTTTTCTATTGTACCCCCAACAAACATGTTTTTCTCAATGGGGATTTATGGTTTGGCCAATGTAAAAAAGCCATCTTTCCCTGGATACAAATAAGAGTCTTATCCCACCAAAATTGTCAGGTTAAGTCAACACTTCTACAGGCATTATCACTGATAGAAACGACCAGTAAGCTTGTAATTACTTTCCCTTCACATAACCAGATGAAATATGAAAATATGAAGAGGAATTCATGTGAACTCTAAAATTGTGTTCATCACAAGATGCTACAAAGTTACATAACATACAGCCTGTTCCGGCAAGAGGTCGGAAGTCCTGCTAGTGTTAGGTTACAGGGACCGTGGAGCTAGACGGATTAGATTCATGTTATAATAAAGGTATTTGCAATTTGACACATCCGAACGTGTTGTAGGCACATTCTGCGGATTCACAAAGCACAAATATTTCACAGTTATTATTTCCTAAGGAGGTTCCCCCAGGTCCCTGGCTCCAGGTAACACTATTGTAGAACTGAGAAGAAATAATGACTAGAATAGCATTCAATGCAATGGGCAGTAAAGGGGTCCATGTCCCCCACCACTCCATATCACCTTATTATGTTAGTATTAGCCACTACTTTGCAACTTCTCAAACTCCTATGAACTTTCGAGGGGTCATATGATACTTATACTTGGTGCACTCAGGTATCTGCTGAGCTATGTACTACAAAAAGATTATCATCAGCGTATGGAAAAATATGTCTCCATCCAAATCAAACAAGTAGAAAAGATAGTTCTTCTACCCGTACTACCCTCATAGTGCCGGTGACCCATGAAGGGCTGAAAATATGACTGAGAGAGCTTCCATGGGCATGGCGTGAAAGTTGCAGAGAAGGTTAGCTGTAGTTTTTAGTTAATCCAATACTTAGAGTAGATTTTCTACATTCAGTTTAGTATCAATTTGATAAACCATCGCAACCCCCATCTACTGTACTATGTGTCCTTTATAGTAATAACAGGCAGTGGATTTCTGACCTAATGGGGCTCGTTTACTAAGGGTCCCGAAACCGATGTGCACCGCGATTAGAAGGGCTTTTTGTCGTACGCGATCGGATTTTGGGGCATCAGCGCCGGCTTTCACGCAACACAAATCGGGGCGCGGGCCATCGGACGATCCGACGGATTCGGACAACGCGTGGGATTTAACATTCAAAATTGTGTCGCAAGCCCTGCACTTACATGCACCGGGAAGAAGATGGTGAACTCCGGCGGATCTCAGCAGGGAAGCGACACATGCAGGAAATTGAACGCACGATCTTAGTAAATTGCGGCAGCTCCGAATCCTCTTTGGACAACGCACCTCGAGGATTGCGATGGGACAGGTAAGTAAATGTGCCCCGTTGTGTCAAATCGTTCAAACCAGATCGGTTTGGTTTCTGGCAAAGGTGACAACCACCTGATGTCAGCTGATGGCCAAAAGAGGAGATTTGACTGCCTTGGGTTGTTCACCATGAAATCTACTTAGAATATTATTTCATGCCAGGGTCATAAGTAACTAGGGGAACAGGTCATCATAGCAAATCTACCCTTAAAAAATATACACATAATGGTACAAACAAGTTTACGCATGTATTTATACACTCATATAAACACACACACTTATACACTCATATATACACACATCAAAATTCTTATATCCACACAAATAAAGTTCTACACTCTTACACTCACTTTTATATACTTGTACACACGCATACATGCATACAATTATATGCACACATTTATGTACTCATATATATATATATATTTATACACTAATACATATAGTATATAGTATATACAAACTCATAAAGTATTTACCCACATATAGTACATACAAACTAATACAGTATATACACAGATACAGCATGTACACTACTGTAGATTTATACACACATACATTATATACACATCTGTATGTTTATACACACATACATTATATATACATCTGTACGTTTATACACACATACAGTACATATACATCCATACATTTATACACATACATAGAGTATGTGCAGCATATACACACACAAACATCAAATATACACACATATACATACAGTATATACAACATATACATACACACCATATACACTCATATAGCATATACAAAAGCACACATACAGCAGATACACACATACAGCATATATATCCATCCATTCATCATGGGCCCCTGTGCAACGCAGGCCCCATAGCAGCCACTATGGCTGTTACGGCTGTTGTTGCGCCCCTGTTTCATGCATTGTGCATTATCACAAATGTCATCTTCCTGATGTAACAAGCTATAATCTCATCTAAGATGGAAACATAGAAAACTTTTAACTTTCCAAGTATAACCCTTTGATCGTGCTTCAGCATGTTCCGTAAAGTGTAGATTTACATCATGGTTAGATGACTATTATGGAAGAGATTCCAAACATATGAATAACATTACAGAGGGTTTCTCATGGCAGTGATAGTTCATACTGGTTAATAGTAATGTATAGTCTTCATGTATGGGGGACATAGAGTAATTGTGCCAGGGCATGGATGTATAAGTAGCAGGGATAGTCAAATGCTGATAAATGGAGCCGCTCTCATTGGTCCTTATCTGTGCCAATCAGCCCTTGTTCTGTCAGGTAGACAGTTACGACATCACAAAAATCCTTCTGTGAGCTCATAAGAAAGCACATACGAAGTGGCTTTCAATGAGGTATGCTGCTATGACATCACAACTATGTGCCCACTTCTAGTAATCATGGGTCATATTCGCAGTGTGACATCACAACAGCACAACAATTTTTTACCTCAGCAAATCCACTGTGACATCATAAACAACAGTTTCGTCAAAGAAGCAGCTGTGACATCACAAGTAGGCCTCACCCACTCTTTCTGTGAGGTAATAAGTTGCTATACAATCACAACTGGTGCTTGTGCCCTACATCCAGCACATGCACAATGCTAAGATATATAGGTTCAAGAACTTAAGCCCCAATAAAAGTTGTTATGCTATAAAAACTTGCAAGAGTTTACACCCCATGCCTCACAACCCTTGTGTGTCCTCCAATGATGGATTTTATCATGACTGAGGCGGTCTGTGGCCCTTTGTTGTCATTGTACAGGGCCCCCCTGTCATCGATATCTGCCCCTGCCAAAAGCTTCATATCAACCCTCGAAAGACATTATTGGTTGAAAATTTTTAGTCCAGACAGTCATGCTGAACCAATCACAGTCTCATAGATGAGAAACGAAATTCCACATGATTCTTTGTTTAGTCTGGAATGTTCCTCCACGTTTCACATATCTGCCAGGTTAATGTAGATATAAAACATTCTAGAAAGTTAATGGACCCACAACAAGAGTTGCTTCACACGCATTGCTCAGAAAAGCCATACATTTCATGTTAGACTAGGGTTCCTTGGACTCGTCAGCTAAAATTATTCAAAGGGCCCAACCTTAGTCATCACCTACTAGCCTGCAAAATTTGGATGTCTTCAATTGGGACACTGGAATTCAGTATTGGGTGGGAGTCTCGGCCTGCCCGAGGATCCTCAGGTTCTCTGGTGGGCCAGTCCAACACTACATAGAAGTGTCTATTTCATGTAGCTATAGTAGCAGTCTTCAACAATACCATGGCTGGCTCTAGGGGCAACCTGCACTGGAAGGTGGTCTCCAGCATTCTTCATGCAGTAGTTATTGGGAACTGTATATTTATTGAGACTTGTGTGCATAGTAAATAGGGGCCCTAGTACAGATTTTACCTAAATTACATGTACAGGTCCTGAAGCAACTGGTGTAAAATAAGCTGAACAGGTCCCTTTCCCATATAGGGAGATCAGTAGAAGAAAGATTAGTTCAAAGCTCTATTGCAATGATGGCGAACCTTTTAGTGGCCGAGTGCCCAAAAACAACCCAAAACTCCCCTTATTTATCGCAAGGTGCCAACCAAAAATTAAAGCAGTAACTTATTGCTCCCTGTTCTTCAACAACTTTCAATCATACTGGCCTCATGAGGACAGCAACACAGTAGAAAGATGGAAAATTTACATCATTTTAGCTTCTTTCCAGTGTCCCTCTGTACACAGAAACGTGGGGCCAGCAGGAGGTCCTCCAAAGGTAATTCGGCCCTGTCTACACATTCTCCCTCTTCCTACAGTCCCAAATAATGAAGTCAGTATCAAAATATGACGGAAAGCAGCATCTTTTAAGTTGTTTGGAACAGCAGGAAAATTCTTTGAGTCCTGTCTGGTGTGCTGGGGGATGGCCCAGAGCCCACAGAAAGGGCTCTGAGTGCCGCCTCTGGCACCCGTGCCATAGGTTTGCCACCACTGCTCAATTGCATATTTTTGGATTGGAGCTCATGTTCTTCACATCTTCTGCACCAAACTCAGATCCATGAAGAGGCATGGAGAACCAGCATTGTCACTAGTTACTGCAGAGGCTCGCGCTTTACAATATTCCACAACACCCAATACCACTGTGACTTCAGCTATGCAATGGTTCTTTATGAATAGATTGACCTATAGGTGATCATAGTCTACAGCATTTCTAGTGCAGGTCCCTTTGAGTAACCATGAACATCTGGTTGAGTTGGCAATCTAAGTGCTTATTTTAGTAGGTAAGGCGCCATATGTTTAGGCGTGTCCCTATAACATTTAAGACTTCTATGATATAATGCTATTGCTGGGAATTCCAGACCCTCCAGGGTGCATGACATTGGGCAAGTCACTCATATTTTGCTCTCTCCTAAGCCTAAGCCTGAGACAGCAGCTTTTGCCTCTCCTACACTGAGCATTTTCCATTCCTCACAGCCAAAAGAACCTTTCTTTCTGGAAGCACATTAGGGGTAGAAACTATGTATACCTTATTCCTATGACTTTAGAGAAGTTTCCATACCACTGTGAGTTCAACCATGATATCTCTTCTTATCAGTTATACTTGCCTGTCGTCAATCTCATCTTCCCAAGGAACTGGTGGAATGTTCCATCCATCATTCATTGTAGAATTTCTAAAAGGTTAGGATCATACTGCTATGAATAAACACGGTTGGTCTACCACACATGGAAAAACTCTTGTTATCACTGGTAGGGTTGACCCTCCCACCAGAGTACCAGAGGATCCTCCAGTGGGCATTTGGCTCAGACACAATGATGGATCTGAAAGGTCCAGCAGAAGAAGATCCTATTATCCTATATTTCTTATGGTTAGAATCAGAAATAATGTATTGCACCTTTAAAAATTGGATGTTTTGAAGAGATGGAGGGCAGACACTTAAATTTATATATATATAGTAGGCCTCAATTAGACACTAGGATGGCGAAGTCTAGAGATCAATGGTCATCCTGGCCTGTTTTATTCATATCATGGTCACTTCCACTATCAGGATCTACTTGGTCACTGAATCATTTGATATACACAAAAATAATGACCTGGAGGCAATCAGTTCAAGGCATCCATAAAGATCTTGACATTACTAGTCTTGAGGTCACAAAGATTTAAGACATTGAGAAGTCACACCTTGGTGAGGTCCTTCTAGCTTTTTGTTAGCTATATCATAAACAGATTTCATGATCTACTCAGTCATCTAGTCCTTTGATAAAAAGGAGAAATAATATTGTCCAGAAGATCACGCCCTGGACAGTTTGCTAGTCATGATGTGGAGGCATCAGAACAAGACAAACTTTAAGATCCTGATATTCCTAGACTTAATATTTCAGACGATTGGAGACTGTCCCTTACTTAGAAGAAATTGGCTTCCCGTTTTCTGTTGAGTCACCTTCTCTGTTTGATCATTCCCCAAAAACACATGACCCTACAAGCTGGCTGTGTCCATTATCCAAGCCTATATGATCCTTATTGGCTGGACTATGCGGTTCCTCTCGATAAATAATCTGATTTGCGCCTCCTTACCCAAATAGAAGATTGTATTGGCTGTCAAGTGAAGTCTCTCTTATGCTACTTATAGTCTCCATCAATATTTACAATGGCATGGAACTCCTTTAAACAGGAAATAGCTCTTAGACAGTGGTTTATGGGCTGTGGTTGTAGCATTGAGATGAACAATATGGCGCTTACTCACAAGGGGTGGAGATTCTAAACATTGGGACCTCCAAGATGCAAGCTCGATGACATAACATGTTCCTAAAACTTAAGTGGTGTTAATTTTGTTCCATAATCCTAGTATGAGAACCATAATATATGTCAAGAAGATGGATTTGTGAAGTCACTTATGGATAAGGATGTCATGGTTAAATTAAATACAACTTGTTTAGGTGATAGTTTTGGCTATCCACAGACCTGGTGGTCTACCAGCTCAGTCTAGTACAATAGTGGTGGGGGTGCTAGTATAAACTTACAGATCAGCTACATTGTCGTCAGACCAATTTTTAGATCTCCAGTTTCATCCACAATGGAAATAAGACCCTCCCCCCCCAACATGTCTCCATAGTCTACTACACATCAAGTACTGAAACAATAGGGCGACCCATAAACTTACTGTAGGGCATGATCGCAAGGGAGAGCTTAGAGGACCCTGGTTGTCAGACTTGTCAGATTTACAAAGACTTTTGAATCACATAAGAAAGATGAGGTCTACATTGTAAATGTGGACTCAATGTAATAGCAGAACCCCTACTACGGATTGGATAACATATATACAGGTTATATTAAATGTGTAGTTTAGTCATAATGGACTCATAAGTAACAACAGAGTGAACTATACATAGAGTTAATGAAAAAAACACACTCATATTTTGTCACTTCATCCCTCTTAGCATCTAATCTCCATGAGGACACATTTTCACGGAGCAGTTGTCCAAGATATCTATTCTCCGAGTCCAAATAAATGCAGAATCCTTATTACAAAACTTGAGAAGTTGTTTTTAGTATAAAAAAAAAGTGAATTGTAAAATTATGGAGAATTCCTTTAAATTAGATTAATTGCTTAGAGTATGAACCTAACACTAAGCATCTGGCTCGGCGTCCTGTGGGTATCTCTACATCATCTACGCTTCTAAGAAAAAGTTCTATACACATGAAATCTAAGCGAGATCCTGTGGTTTCTCTGCTGGTGGTTACTGGAAGCTCAATACTTGTCAGTCCTTCCTGTGCATTTCCACTGTCTCATTCATTGACTTCAGAACTTCCTCAAGAATCTCTGCAGCCCTTTCACCAAAAACTGCCAATTATACCCTCGCAACAATGTACCACATCAAACCCTGCGCATACCAATGAAGAAACCTCTATTGACTACGGTGATGACTCTCCTCCACCATGTCCCCAATTATTATTCACGTGGGAATTCGTTCCGATCAAATATCTGATGCTAACATTATAAGAATACGAAAAAAAGAGCCAAACATTTTTTTTTTTAAAATATCCAAAAAGTAGCAATATTTCTAAATACAATCTACGATGAGAATATAATAACTGATTCTAAATTGTATATTGTGGTTCCACAATCTGTTGACCTTCTGGATGAAGCTCCAGCTCTATGACTTCCATCACTATGGTAGAAAGTTTTACTGTACCTTGTCCTCTTTCTTCTGACTCCAGATAAAGTTTTCCTCCCAGTTGTAGAATTTTGAAGACAGTATAAAGTTTCCAAAAAGACTGTCCCTGTCCCCAGAGGAGTTTATTGTTCCTCAAGCGGTTTCTTCTTGACTCCCAATTCTTGTGTTTGGGAAGGAGGCTCCCACCCTGCTGCCCCCCTTAGTCTGACTGACTGGACTGGTGCTGTTAGCTGCAGGGTTTTGTGTGTGAGGTTTAAAGATGTAATTTCCTTGCAGACGGCACAGCGCTCTATGCTCGGGTTGCATTTACCTCCTCCTCCCTTCTCCAGATAGAAGACATGTAAACGACTTGAGGTTTTCAATGACATGTGGCTTTTATCATCACACCTGCCAAAAAAATAACAAAAAAATCCCTCATCTGCCGCACGATCTTCCTCCAAATGTTTTTCCGCAATGAAAAATATCCTCAGGAAAAGTAAAAAAAAAAATAAGAGCCATTCCCGTGTTTGTTTTGCTTTGATTAGAGTGAGTGGCGGGTTGTGTACATAGTCTACTCCGAGGCTACGTAATGGGGTTGTGGATGGCGCCAAGACTTTAAACACACATGGACCAATCTGGGCCCGATACCATGGCCTAATCTGGGACCAATACCATGGCTCCATAGTCCATACATTGGCCCAACTTATGGCCTTATCGGGTTCCCTTTAAATAAGTGAGGCTCAGCTGCAATGCCACATCTATACATAAGTCATTTCATTCTATCTTCGACTAATTTGATAATTTTCTAAGTAGGACAGTTCCCTCGGAGGTTATTCTAGCCGCCTTTTCGGACCTACTGATGAATTTAGGACAGATAAACAGTAAACACACATTCCCTCGTAACAATCGTGATGATGTTCAGTAAAACAGTCACTGATATGACTCTCCTGTCGCCCTCTAATTACAACGTATTGTCACTTTATAGGTCACTTCCTAAAGGAGTCCCTGTCTGCACTGTCCTATATGCTTTGTTATATAATAAAGTACTAAATGTTCTCACACAAGTAGCGTCCATTACTTGGCCATGATTCTTATGCCTCATTACAAGGAGTATGTAAAAGTACTATAAACCACAAGAAACAGGGGCGTAACTACAGCGGTAGCAGCCATAGCGGCTGCCATGGGGCCCACAGTGTCAGGGGGCCCTGTCATCCGGCCTGACACATTAAAGAATGGAGGATGTGCACCTTTGTGCACATTGTTTATCATAATGGGGGTCATTTACTAAGGGCCCGAATTGCATTTTTCTGGGGGCTGCACGAATTTTTCCGTTTTGCACCGATTTTCCGTTACTCACCAGCTGGGGTTAACCTGCAACATCAGACATGACCTACGGAGAAAAGTGGTGCTGTTACTATAATGATAAGGCATGGGACTCTCTAGAGTTTCTTCTAGACTGTAGGGCACTTTAAATACACATACATCTGTGAGCCCCATGAAAAATTTGTAGCGGGTCCTACAACTATCATGCATTATATATAGTGTTCCACATAGGTGGGGGGCTCTTTATGGGGCCCCTAGGTCTCCTGGGCCTGGGTGCCTTGTTAGAACCAATGTTGGTTGAGAGTACAGCTAAAAAGAACATCAATGGATCCATGTTTCTTTCTTGAGAAGTTCTTGATTCCCCTAAATCTCCTAAGCTTAGGTGCCTTCTCACACCAATATTAGGTAAGGTAAGGGTTCAGCTAAAGGGAAAATAAATGGACCTCCTTCCCGTGACTGTGATTACCCTCCAGTCTCCAGGGCCGAGTTGCCTTGTTAGAACCCATATAAGATCAATTTAGAGCTAAATAAAACATATATGATCTCATTTCAATGACTGGGATATTGGGGTTATTTATCATTTGTTCTCCTGGGCTTTTTTGGAGTAGAGTCCCAGAAAAGTCACATTGGGGCAGATTTACTTACCCGGTCCATTCGCGATCCAGCGGCGTGTTCTCTACGGTGGATTTGGGTCTTCCGGCGATTCACTAAGGCAGTTCCTCCGACGTCCACCAGGTGTCGCTGCTGCGCTGAAGCCCGCCGAGGTCCGCCGGAGTTCACGATCCATTGCTGGGTGCAGGTAAGCGCGTGTCCAGCGACACTTTTTTTTTAAATGCGGTGGTTTTTCCGAATCCGTTGGGGTTTCGTTCGGCCACGCTCCCCGATTTCCAATCCGTTCGCGTGCGCCAAAAAAACAGGGCAATTCAGGGAAAATCGGGGCAAAACGGAAAAATTCAGGTAACCCGACAAAAAAACGCGTTTGGGCCCTTAGTAAATAACCCCCATTGAGGTTTTTTTGACTTTTCACTGCTAAAACGTCTCACACGGCTATTTCCACCACTTCATTAATCTGAGCAGTTTGGGCCTTCAAGAGGGCCCATGACCACGTACCAAATTTTGTACTGAGAAGGACCTTCACCCATGAAATCCTCATACATCTCTTTATGCTCTCAATCCACATGTACACAAGAGATATTTCAGGACCTTTGAAGATCCTCCAAAGGTCCCAAAACCGCAGATTGAAAGCAGACAGAAAGGATCCATCCTCCATTCTGGTGCTAAAGAATCCAGTAGGCTAGTAGGGGCTATAATATTCAAACAGCCCCGGGCCCATGGCAGTCTTACTCCGCCTCTGGACATAAATATAGAACTACTGCTAGTCCAACACCATTACAAAGACTTTTTTGCAAAAAGTCCCATAAAAAGTCTCATAGTTACTCCAGTCCTCTGCTGGAGTATGTGCTGTGACTTTTTATACATTTTAAGACTTTTTTGGGACTTTTTGAAAAAAAAAGACAGAAAGTAGAAGTAAGAACATTAATTAAAGGGCCAAAGACAATTTAATGAACCTGATGGACAGCCGAGCTCCAAAAATGGCCATAGAACTGTCCCAAGGAGCCACCTAATGATACATAACCTCCAATGTTCGGCATCCATGTTCTGGTTCTAGGGTAGCTGTTCATAACTGACTTGTCTTCTTTGACTAGATGGACTTTTTGATGACATGAAGGAATCTGGACATTGTAATGCCTAGACGTCACAAGACTTGGACAATACTGTATGCACTCACCTCCACAGAGAGTTGCCTCCTGTTAGTGAAGTATGAGGCATACCTCACATTCCATAACTTCCCCATCCCAAAACATTTTCCCTGGAGCCAGTGATTTGCTATCAGCGTTGTATCTCAGAAACCTCTAAATCAGACACGTCTTCTGGCAAGTGCATGGCAGGTGACGTGCCAATATACAAGTGACTGGCCAAATATTTCACTGTTAGTCATGCCAAATGTTAGCCTTGACCGGTCAAAGGTCGTCCTTTCATCACAATACAAGAGCCCGAGGGTCTTTTTTTTTCCCTCTGACTTTCTCTCTGGAAATTATAGTCTGAACTAAAAAAAAATCAGAAATCATTTATAGATTAAGAAATATCGTATATACTGAAGTATAAGCCGACCCAAGTATAAACAGAGGCCCCCAATTTTACCACAAAAATCTGGAAAAAACTATTGACTCGACTATAAGCCGAGGGTGGGAAATGCATTGGTCACAGCCTCCCCAGTATATAGCCTGCCGGACCCTGCCCCATAGTATATAGCCAGCACGTGCCCCCCAGTATATAGCCTGCCAGCCCATATCCCCCAGTATATAGCCAGCCCCCTGCCCCAGTATATAGCCAGCCCCCTCCCCCAGTATATAGCCAATCCCTTGCCCCAGTATATAGCCTGCAGCGGGGGAAGCGAGAAAGGGGAGTTTTGATTTTTTTTTACTCGAGTATAAGCCGAGTTTGGGGTTTCAGCACATTTTTTGGTGCTGAAAAACTAGGCTTATACTCGAGAATATATGGTATGTCAATATTTGAATGCACACTATGGTGTATAATGTTGAAATATCCAGTACCAGTCAGAGTGGAGTCTTAATGTAATGAGATGATGAGTGATGAGGATTTAGGCTTCATACATGAAATGCGTTGGTAACAGAAATGTATATATGCTTCCTTAAAGAACTCTCGGAAAAGCTGTACAAACTACTCCGGAGACGTGTAATCCATAAGCATCTGGAATGAACGCTGAGGTCATGGCAAGAGTGAGGCTCGCCAGGGTCCGCAGTATGTAAACTGCACCATGGTGATGGAGTGCGACCTTCCTAGATAAAACAAAAAACATGCAGGCTGCAGTAGTGTGGAAGGAGAAAATTGTACATGTCTTAAAGGAAATCTTACACCAGGATCAATGACTGTAAACCCAGCACACTTACATGCTGGTGTGTGCCCCCTCTGGTAAGATCCTCTCTTCATTTAGTTTCTTCTGGCTTTAAAAATCAGAAAATGAGCCTCAGAGGCTCTGGGCTTCATAGCTGAGTCAGAGCCTCTGATTTTTAAGCCTTTTTTTGGTAAAAACAAGGGCAAAAGAAGCTAAAAAAAAGGCGGATCTGCCAGAGCTGACACACACACAGACAGTATGAGTGTGCTAGTTTTATAAACCTTGATCCTGATGATAGATTTTAAGTATGTGTCATTAACCCCTTCCTGATGCGCGTTGTATTATTATGGGAGCGGGAGGACAGAGAGGGTTCACAGACTAAGCCCTCTCTGTACCATGTGGGTGTTTGCTGCATATTGCAACAAACACCCACTGGTAACACCATGTAAATGCCTCCGGCAAAGCTGCAGAAGGCATTAAAATCCTGGTGGCGCGTGGGCGCCACCATTTTGGATTCGATTGCTGCCCCTGTGAGCTCATTGGGGGGCGATGAGCTCACAGATTGGTGGTTATGATAGCCTCGGGTCATACGAAGACCTGTGACTGTCTAGTTTTAACCCATTCATTACAATGTGCTATCTGATCAGTCTCTACTATGGCAGTATATGGTAGAATCAATCAGACAACCTAGGGTTAAAGTGCCCTAGGGGGTTTGAAAAACAGTGAAAAAAAAAATCAAAAATTTTAATTAAAAAACATAAAAATTCTAATCATTCCCCTTTCCCTAAAACGGATTAAAAATATAAACAAACAGTAAAAACCATAAACATGTTAGGTGTCACTAGAGATGAGCGAGCACTAAAATGCTCGGGTACTCGTTATTCGAGACGAACTTTTCCCGATGCTCGAGTGCTCGTCTCGAATAACGAACCCCATTGAAGTCAATGGGAGACTCGAGCATTTTTCAAGGGGACCAAGGCTCTGCACAGGGAAGCTTGGCCAAACACCTGGGAACCTCAGAAAAGGATGGAAACACCACGGAAATGGACAGGAAACAGCAGGGGCAGCATGCATGGATGCCTCTGAGGCTGCTTAAACGCACCATTATGTCAAAATTATGGGCAACAGCATGGCCATGAAAGAGTGACAGAATGAAGCTAGATAGCATCTAAAACATCCAATAATTGACCCTGACACTATAGGGGACGGCATGCAGAGGCAGCGGCAGCAGGCTAGAGAGTGTCATGGCGACATACCCTAAATGGACTCAGGCTTCAAACCAATGGGTGGCAGAGAGGAACCAAAGGAGGTGAGCAAGAAGCGCTCAAATAATATCGGTACATGATAAAAGTTTGCCAGTATATTTTGTGGATTACACAGCAGGGTGGCGACAAAGTTAACATGGAAGCCATGAAAACAACCCAAAATTCTGCCTGACACAGCTCGTTTGATAAGGGGACCATGTATGGAGGCAGTGAACTAGTAGTAGATTAAAGGTGCTGCAGTTAAAACTATGTTAGTTGGATCTTGGCATGGAGCTGGCGCTCCGCTGCCAGGCGAGCTTTCGCCAATCCAAGCCCCTGTCTCTAGGCTACTCCCCAAACAGCACTTCTAAGAACCTTTTGTATAAGATCAAGTGTAGTAGCGTTCTTATAAGTTTAGGATATGCCGGGTGAGGGGAATGTAAACAGATGCGCAAGAAGCGCTGAAATAATATCGGTAAATGATAAAAGTTTGCAAGTATATTTTGTGGATTACACAGCAGGGTGGCGACAAAGTTAACAAGTTTGATGTGGAATGCCCTGTAATAGCTCTTGGGCGGTGTGCCTTTTATCGCCTAGGCTCAGCAGTTTGAGCACCGCCTGCTGTCGCTTAGCGACGGCACTGCTGCTGTGCCTAGAGCTACCGACTGATGGCGCCATGCCCACGGATGGTAATTCGGAGGAGGAGGAGGTGGAAGAGGGTTGGGAGGAGGTATAGTAGGCCTTTGAGACCTGGACCGAGGTAGGCCCCGCAATTCTCTGCGTCGGCAGTATATGACCAGCCCCAGGGTCAGACTCGGTCCCAGCCTGCACCAAGTTAAGTGTAGTAGCGTTCTTATAAGTTTGGGATATGGCGGGTGTGGGGAATGTAAACAGATGCGCAAGAAGCGCATGATGCGCATGGAGCTGGCGCTCCGCTGCCAGGCGAGCTTTCGCCAATCCAAGCCCCTGTCTCTAGGCTACTCCCCAAACAGCACTTTTGTATAAGATCAAGTGTAGTAGCGTTCTTATAAGTTTAGGATATGCCGGGTGAGGGGAATGTAAACAGATGCGCAAGAAGCGCTGAAATAATATTGGTAAATGATAAAAGTTTGCCAGTATATTTTGTGGATAACACAGCAGGGTGGCGACAAAGTTAACAAGTTTGATGTGGAATCCATGAAAACAACCCAAATTTCTGCCTGACACACCTCGTTTGATAAAGGGACGATGTATGGAGGCAGCTATATGGACGACTTTTGGAGGTAGCAATGGAGACAACGTGTGGAGGCTGCTATGGAGACAATTTAATTTGGACAGTGCCTGTATGTGGCAGTCCCAAAAATTTTTCAAACCAGAGGAGCAGGTAGGTGGCCCTCCAGTAAAATGGAATAGATTGAGTGCCTGTATGTGGCAGTCCAAAAAAATTTTCAAACCAGAGGAGCAGGTAGGTGGCCCTCCAGAAAAATTGAATAGATTGAGTGCCTGTATGTGGCACTCCCAAAAATTGTTTAAAACAGAGGACCGGGTAGGTGGCCCTCCAGAAAAATTAAATGCATAAAGTACTATAGCTAGAGCCAGTGGGCCCTGTCAAAAAATAGCCAGTTTCCTCTGCTTTACTGTACAAAGAGGAGGAGAAGGAGGAAAATGAGGAGGAGGAGGAGTGGATCAATTATTCAGGTTGAGCTTCCTTCACCTGGTGGAGATTGGAAATTATGAGAAATCCAGGCTTTATTCATCTTAATAAGCGTCAGCCTGTCAGCGCTGTCAGTCGACAGGCGTGTACGCTTATCGGTGATGATGCCACCAGCTGCACTGAAAACCCGCTCGGACAAGACGCTAGCGGCAGGGCAGGCAAGAACCTCCAAGGCGTACAGCGCCAGTTCGTGCCACATGTCCAGCTTTGAAACCCAGTAGTTGTAGGGAGCTGTGTGATCATTTAGGACGATGGTATGGTCAGCTACGTACTCCCTCACCATCTTTCTGTAAAGATCAGCCCTACTCTGCCGAGACTGGGGACAGGTGACAGTGTCTTGCTGGGGTGACATAAAGCTGGCAAAAGCCTTGTAAAGCGTACCCTTGCCAGTGCTGGACAAGCTGCCTGCTCGCCTACTCTCCCTCGCTACTTGTCCCGCAGACCTACGCACTCTGCCGCTAGCGCTGTCAGAAGGGAAATACTGTTTCAGCTTGTGCACCAGGGCCTGCTGGTATTCATGCATTCTCACACTCCTTTCCTCTGCAGGGATGAGAGTGGAAAGATTTTGCTTGTACCGTGGGTCCAGGAGAGTGAACACCCAGTAATCGGTGCTGGAATAAATTCTTTGAACGCGAGGGTCACGGGATAGGCAGCCTAGCATGAAATCTGCCATATGCGCCAGAGTCCCAACGCGTAAGAATTCACTCCCCTCACTGGCCTGACTGTCCATTTCCTCCTCCTCCAACTCCTCCAACTCCTCTTCTTCTGCCCATACACGCTGAACAGTGAAGGACTCAACAATGGTCCCCTCTTGTGTCTCGCCAACATTCTCCTCCTCTTCCTCCTCATCCTCCTCCACCTCCACCTCCTCCGATATGCGCTGAGAAACAGACCTGAGGGTGCTTTGGCTATCAACAAGGGAATCTTCTTCCCCCGTCTCTTGTGACGAGCGCAAAGCTTCCGACTTCATGCTGATCAGAGAGTTTTTCAACAGGCCAAGCAGCGGGATGGTGAGGCTGATGATGGCGGCATCGCCACTGACCATCTGTGTTGACTCCTCAAAGTTACTCAGCACCTGACAGATATCAGACATCCACGTCCACTCCTCATTGTAGACTTGAGGAAGCTGACTGACCTGACTACCAGTTCTGGTGGAAGTTGACATCTGGCAGTCTACAATCGCTCGGCGCTGCTGGTAAACTCTGGATAACATGGTCAGTGTTGAATTCCACCTCGTGGGCACGTCGCACAACAGTCGGTGAGCGGGCAGTTGGAGGCGGCGCTGCGCTGCCCTGAGAGTGGCAGCATCTGTGCTGGACTTCCTGAAATGCGCACAGATGCGGCGCACCTTCGTGAGCAAATCAGACAGATTGGGGTATGTCTTGAGGAAACGCTGAACTATCAGATTTAACACATGGGCCAGGCATGGCACATGTGTCAGTCTGCCGAGTTGCAGAGCCGCCACCAGGTTACGGCCGTTGTCACACACAACCATGCCTGGCTTCAGGTTCAGCGGTGCCAGCCACAGATCAGTCTGCGCCGTGATGCCCTGTAATAGCTCTTGGGCGGTGTGCCTTTTATCGCCTAGGCTCAGCAGTTTGAGCACCGCCTGCTGTCGCTTAGCGACGGCACTGCTGCTGTGCCTAGAGCTACCGACTGATGGCGCCGTGCCCACGGATGGTAGTTCGGAGGAGGAGGTGGAGGAGGGGTGGGAGGAGGAGGAGGCATAGTAGGCCTGAAACACCTGGACCGAGGTCGGCCCCGCAATCCTCGGCGTCGGCAGTATATGACCAGCCGCAGGGTCAGACTCGCTCCCAGCCTCCACCAAGTTAACCCAATGTGCCGTCAGCGATATATAGTGGCCCTGCCCGGCAGCACTCGTCCACGTGTCCGTGGTCAGGTGGACCTTGTCAGAAACGGCGTTGGTCAGGGCACGGATGATGTTGTCTGACACGTGCTGGTGCAGGGCTGGGACGGCACATCGGGAAAAGTAGTGGCGGCTGGGGACCGAATACCGAGGGGCGGCCGCCGCCATGAGGTTGCGAAAGGCCTCGGTCTCTACTAGCCTATAGGGCAGCATCTCCAGGCTAAGCAATCTGGAGATGTGCACATTAAGGGCTTGGGCGTGCGGGTGGGTTGCACTATATTTGCGTTTCCGCTCCAGCGTCTGGGGTATGGAGAGCTGAACGCTGGTGGATGCTGTGGAGGATCGTGGAGGCGACGATGGGGTTTTTGTGGCAGGGTCCTGGGCAGGGGGCTGACTATCAGCTGACACAGGGGAAGGAGCAGTGGTGTGCACGGCCGGAGGTGAACGGGCTTGTTGCCACTGAGTGGGGTGTTTAGCATTCATATGCCTGCGCATACTGGTGGTAGTTAAGCTAGTAGTGGTGGAACCCCTGCTGAGCCTGGTTTGGCAAATGTTGCACACCACAGTCCGTCGGTCATCCGGTGTTTCCTTAAAGAACCTCCAGACTTCTGAAGATCTAGCCCTCGCCGCAAGAGCCCTCGCCACAGGAGCTTCACTAGTTGACACATTTGGCGCTGATGCACCAGCTCTGGCCCTGCCTCTCCGTCTGGCCCCACCACTGCCTCTTCCAACCTGTTCTGGTCGAGGACTCTCCTCCGTCTCAGAAGCACTGTGTTCACCCGGCCTCTCAACCCAGCTTGGGTCTGTCACCTCATCATCCTCCGATCCCTCAGTCTGCTCCCCCCTCGGACTTCCTGCCCTGACAACAACTTCCCCACTGTCTGACAACCGTGTCTCCTCATCGTCGGACACCTCTTTACACACTTCCACTACGTCAAGAAGGTCATCATCACCCACAGACTGTGACTGGTGGAAAACCTGGGCATCGGAAAATTGCTCAGCAGCAACCGGACAAGTGGTTTGTGACTGTGGGAAGGGTCCAGAAAACAGTTCCTCAGAGTATGCCGGTTCAAATGCCAAATTTTCCTGGGAGGGGGCAGACTGGGGGGGAGGAGGCTGAGGTGCAGGAGCTGGAGGAGTGGCGATTTCGGTGACATGGGTGGACTGCGTGGAAGACTGACTGGTGGACAAATTGCTCGAAGCATTGTCAGCAATCCACGACATCACCTGTTCGCACTGTTCTGGCCTCAACAGTGCTCTACCACGAGTTCCAGTAACTTCAGACATGAACCTAGGGAGTGTAGCTCTGCGGCGTTCCCCTGCTCCCTCATCAGCAGGTGGTGTCTCACCCCGCCCAGGACCACGGCCTCTGACCCCTGCAGTAGTTGGACGCCCACGTCCCCGCCCTCGTCCTCTACCCCTAGCCCTCGGGTTAAACATTTTTAAAATGAGAGTTATAACTTTAATTTTTTTTTAACTTTTTTTTGTGTTTTTTGTTTTTTTTTGTGTTTTTGAGTTTTTAAAAACAAACAATGCTATCCTATAGCTATGGCTATTTTCTAGCCAAGTATGAAAGCACACTACTATGCCAGATGAGATGACACTGAGTTATTAAACAAAATAAACGTAAAATAAAAAAGGAAAAATGGCAGACTGTGCCGAATTGAAATCCAACCCCTACAAAATTTTCCCACTTCGGTCTTTGCAATGGATATGTGCGTCACTAAGCGCAAAACACAGCGGTCGCAAGTCTCACTACAAATTGCTCACAATTGGCTAGTAGATGCACTGCAGCAAGTACAGCCACCAGCAGATCAACCAGAAATCAAATATATAACGCTACTGTAGGCGCAAGTAAGCCGTTTGGATTCTCCTATGGCTATTTTCTAGCCAAGTATGAAAGCACACTAATATGCCAGATGAGATGACACTGAGTTATTAAACAAAATAAACGTAAAATAAAAAAGGACAAATGGCAGACTGTGCCTAATTGAAATCCAACCCCTACTAAATTTTCCCACTTTGGTGTTTGAGGTGGATATGTGTGCCACTAAGAGCTAAACACAACGGTAGCAAGTCCCCCTGCTAATTCCTCACAAAATGGTACTAGATGCAAATAAAAAAAAGTAGAACGTTATTGTAGAAGGGCTGTTGGGTTCTTGGAGAATCACTCCTGCCTAACAGTAAGCTAATAGAACACCCTAACGCTTTCCCTGACCAGCAGCAGCTCTCTCCCTAGCGGCATCCAGACACAGAATGATCCGAGCAGCGCGGGCAGCGGCTAGTCTATCCCAGGGTCACCTGATCTGGCCAGCCAACCACTGCTATCGACGTGTAAGGGTACCACGTCATGCTGGGTGGAGTGCAGAGTCTCCTGGCTTGTGATTGGCTCTGTTTCTGGCCGCCAAAAAGCAAAACGGCGGGAGCTGCCATTTTCTCGAGCGGGCGAAGTATTCGTCCGAGCAACGAGCAGTTTCGAGTACGCTAATGCTCGACCGAGCATCAAGCTCGGACGAGCATGTTCGCTCATCTCTAGGTGTCACCATAACCCAAAATTGCCACTTTTTTGCAAAATATTTAA
This sequence comes from Engystomops pustulosus, assembly GCF_040894005.1. Lineage (NCBI taxonomy): Eukaryota > Metazoa > Chordata > Amphibia > Anura > Leptodactylidae > Engystomops > Engystomops pustulosus. The sequence goes on from NC_092419.1 coordinate 95,368,689, forward strand.
AAATTCTGTAAAAAGTGATCAATAGGACATACAGTCGTCAAAATGGTAGCAATGAGGTTTTGATTTAACTAAATGTATGAAAACATCATAAAACCTGTACAAATTCGCTATCTCAGTGATTGCACTGACCCACAGAATAAAGTAGACATGTCATTTGGGGCGCACAATGAAAGCCATAACGTCCAAGCCCACAAGGCACAAGGCACAAATTTCACCAATTTCACTGCATTTGGAATTTCTTTCCTGCTTCCCAGTACACGGCCTGTATCAAATGATGACATGTGGTAGATGTAACCTGGGATCGCAGATTTTTCTGACTTCAAGTGACACCAGCTTGGACATGTATGGAGACTTTATTGAGATATGTGTTCCCAGCCGCCATCATGGACTCCAAAACTTTCAAGAAAGGTGAAGCCACCAACACTAGTGATCGCTGGGTCAACGTTGTCCATTGGTTACTAGTTGGAATTGAGATATGATGTTTAGTGTTTACCTACAGAAGCCGTGAGACTAGTGTGAACATATCCTTCACGAGTATACATATAGAATATTCCCGCAAGTCCCTCTCCTCCATGTAGACAGAATACAGAAGTCTGCCGATGGTCCCTACTGTAATATTTTCACAGCTGAAAAAGCTGCTCTCCCCCCCTTGTCCTCTGCTGGGTCCTATGTTTAATTTGGACAATAAGACACATTCTTCCACAAAACTAACCAAGTCGCTGATAGGGCATTTCCTGTGCTCTGGGTCAAAGGCCATACAGCCCAGTTACTCTGGATTTTGGGAAGAACCCTCCTCTTGTATTACTATAGATGTTTTGTTTGTCCAATCTGTTTACTTCTGAAGCTTCTTAGCACAGCTGCTTCATAGGATGTTCCTAGTATGACAAAGGCCATGGAGTAGGCTATAGCCACACATTTAACCCCAACTGGTGAAGGATGGGAATTTCAATTGTATAAAAGGACAACTCTGTGAAGAAGTCCCAAACCAGTTCTATGTCACCTCAGATATATTCTACATATTGAGTGTGGAGGAATGTTTACCTGGTATCAGTATGTGTTACATTTTTGGGCCTCTGTATTGGGTAATATAGGTCCTATAGCTTTGAGAGACTCCAAACGGTCCCTCAGACCCATTAAGTAGACCAATACTACACATAACCCTACTTCTTCAGGTCTTCTTACCTTCTGAGACTACCTTTCAGACTGAGACTACCAGTCCACCAAATGGTCAAAACTGATGGTCAAAAACAGTGAAAGGAGTTTTCCAGGACTAGAAGGAACCTATAAGTCAATTTTGATGCCAAGAAACCAACCCTTAGCTTCTTGAAGGCACTACAGTCTCTATACTTCTGAAAAAGCACAGTGCTGTCCATTGTATGGTGGTGGTGCTTAGTTTTGCAGGTCAACGTTACCGTGCCGGGAAGCCAAAGAGTACCGAGTGTCAGACTCCCATCAATCTATTATCGGTCACCCATCCTCAGCATGGTCCATCGATATAAATCCCTTCTATGTCAAATGGGGACAATAAATTGAGGTAGTTCTTGTCCCCAGTAGACTTCTAGAAGATATAGTCAATTTGCAACGCCTTAAAAATAACCTCTGGAAGAGGATGAGCAAATTATTTACCATGGTGCCAAGTTACTTATATAGGGTACAAGTAAAGATTCATTTGCTTCTGCCTAACCCCCCCCCCCCTTCTAAAAATCTGCCCTCTTAATTTGGTACTAATATTGTCACTTGGTGACCCAGCAACACAAACCATCTCAGCATGGATTTTGAATGCTTAAGCAAAGATTGACATCATCAGAGGAAGTGTAGGAGTCTGGGTTGACAGAGAACTGGTGCCTGCCAAAACTTCTAATGTTTGACTTGCACTTGACAGTGGACAGGGTGTAGGACTCTGAGTTGATTTTTAGACCTGAGGCACCATCAAGGAGAACTGGGAAGTATAGAGGTGATGGAATTGCTTAAAAACTCCAAATTAGTTGTTTCTACTCCATTAAGGAGGGAAGGGAACTATCACAGGTAAGTAAATAAGCATTCTGGTGACCAGAAGTTATTCTGTCAAATAATTCCTCATATCTACTATGCCACCTAAGTTCTACATTCAAGAAGGAGATCCTTTAGAATAATGGGGCACATTTACTTCTCGGGTCTGCTGAGATTCACTAAGGTCGTGCGCCCGATTTCAAGCAGGTGTCGCTGAGGTCCGCCGGAGTTCACCTTCTTCTTCCCGGTGCATGTCAGTGCTTGATCTTGCGACACAAATCGTTTTTTAAATTTCACGTTTTTTCCAAATCAGGTGGGTTGTCCGAAGGCCACGCCCCCGTTTTCTGTCGAGTGAAAGCCAGCGCCGATGCACCATAATCCGATCGCGTGCGCCAAAACACTGGGGCAATTCGGGGCAAATCGGAAATGTTCCGGAAACCCGACAAAAGTGCGGCGTTCGGACCCTTAGTAAATGAGCCCCAATGTCTTCTGGCATGACCCATATTCTTGTCCAAGCAGTGTATAGAAATGAAGGATCCCCAGTGAACCTAGAATGAATCCTTCTATGGCCCAAGACTACAAGAAATACTGGAATTGACCCTCATCTCCACCTAGGTCATCAGGGACACCTCTTCACTTCTCGGGTTCACCAAAAAAACTTACAGTAACTTTTCCACGGCCCATCAGGGATGCTGCTACTACAAACACTTTTTGAGCTTTAAGGCATATGGACCTTAACCCCTGCGTTTCCTTAGACCACCAGGGCTTCAGAGCACCAGAGTTGATCCTGTTTTTGTGGCTGCTTTATTTTATAATCTGGTTGTTATAGGTGTACAAAGTCCTATTTTGTCTAGTTAAGGGGAGTATCGGCAAGTAATCTTAATAATATTTTTTCATGCATATTCTCCTTTAAAACGCTGGTTATAGGTGATGGGGAGGTCCTCCCTGGCCAAACACATGGGACAGCAGTTTGTTTCCAGCTCACATATGAGTGATTTAACTACCCCGACTTACAAAGTCTCCATTCACTGGACTTACTGAGCAGCTTTAGGAGCCTGTGGGGTTTTCTGCAAATCTTTCCAAGATCCCGTGTTATGATGAGATGACCAGTGTGAAGTCAGAGCGAACATCTGGGCAACATTGACTAATTACCGGCGCTCTGGTGTGGAGACCTTGATAATTAGCCAAATCTGCAAAACTGCTTTTCCACCACATTTCACATCTGCCGTTGATTCTCCAGAAACTTTGCACGTAGGAGAGAAAGTTTTGTGATGTAACAATGACTACAACGTCCTCCTTGGTCATAGGACCCATGATGAAAGATAGCTGCCAACGTTAATGTATCTGTGACTCACTGTCATTTCTGCAATTATTTGTGGTCTGTGAAGGGAAATGATGAAAACAATGTATTCTGATCTTTTATTAAGTAACGCAGAGTGGAGAACGTTGCAGGAAGATGTCATCCATGTAATTCTAGGGTGGCCTGGCCTGGTTCCCACACTGTCTCTTGGGACTTCATAATAACATAAGAACTTCCTGTTTTGTAAAGTCAGAGGTCATCGTCATGTGTTAAGCTTGGCAGACGCCATCTGGAACACTTCAGCTGAAACCGGTTGTGCATTTAACCCTTTATTTATTCCCTAAAGTATCACTTACATCCAAATGAAAACCATCTTGGGCCTAGGGGGTGTTTGTCTTCCATCAAGCCCATAGGTTAAAGGTTTAGGTAAAAATAACCTGTAATAGGTGACCTGGTGATGTTTAATGACCCCTTCAGTGTAAATGTGACAGCAATTTTGTAGGTAATGTTGCCTACAAATTGAATTATTGTAAATTAGCGCAATTATGGTTTTGGACACTAGAATAAATTATGGGAACTATCATATGATGAAATATTTTTTTAAAGGTCCTTGGTGCCGGGGCATTAAACCGAAGGTAAATGTAGTCAGTGTGCATTAGTTTTGATAAATGTGGGCCACTGGCTCTCAGAAATACCAACAAATGGTCCACAGAAGCTACAGCTAGCCACCCACTATAGGGGATATGTAGTATTACTTGATGGCCATTGAGATGAACGGATGTCCATGTAATACGTACACAACTCAAGTCCAACAAAATGTCATTGTCTTGTTGCTTAATCCAAGGTGTCCTGACTATTGGAGATCCAGTGGGATCATACACACTTCTGTTCTGAAAAGGATTCCCCTGTACTTGTAAAACTCTGGTCACATCATCCCTAAATGTCTATAGATGAACCCAACTTAAATGGATCTCATAACTTAAGATGGGCTCTTTTAATAATAAGTTAAGTTGTGTATGTATTGTCTTATACCCTACACCTGATCAATGTTTGTTGGGTTGGACCAGTCTAATCCTGTTCCCTACTCATATTGAGCAGTTGAACTGTTCTGTATATTGACTCTTCCCACGGCCATGACTAGAGTTTGACCTAGTCATGGCTTAATATGGGTAAACCTGTATTCAGGGATAGATTGGACAACCAGTGAGCCCACCAGACCAGATGAGAGACAATCGTCCTGTGAAACAGAACAACCAGATCCAACCCTAATTGCATTATAAATTATTTTGGATCCCATATGCCTATTTTTGGCATGATCCCATTATGAGACCCTTGACTCTTTGGAGAAGCTTTTGTGGGCACTTCATCTTATTATGAAAGACAATGCTGAGGGACACTGTAGTCCTCTGAAAATCCCTCATATAGACTGAACAGATTCCTCTCTCTTGGACCTTGTAGGACCATCTGCGCTTTTTGCCATTCTCATGACTAAGCTTAATACCCCTGAGTAAATCGGCTGCTACCTTTATACGAAGCAGTAAATGTAATAAAACGCCAGAGCCAACATATATATTTGGGAGGAATGTAACTGACAGAATAGGTTAGACGCACTCGGGCTGAAATACAGCGAGTCGTTCCTTTGTGCGCCTTCCAGTTTTGGCCTGGGAATAATAGGGGAATGGTAACAGATGTAGTAAATGTAGAAAATACTTGTGTGTGTAATCATGCTTTGTGCATGAAGAGCTGGACAATGTGTCTCTCTGTAAAACAAACACACACAAAGAAAGTGTCCTTTGGGGGTGGGGATGAGGAGGTTGAAATAAAGTCCATATGCTCTTTTACTGTGCAATTTGTCTAATGAGACCAGTTCTGGGGCCAAGAAAGGTTCACTCTTCCATCCACCAATTACCTCCCGTTATCTTAAAGCTGGTTGAGGGGGGTGGGGGGAGTGAACCTAACGAAGACAAGTTATGCTGAGTTAACCATTTTCCATCCCGGAGAACTGGCCTGAAGCCAAGAACATCTGCAGTCAGAGAGCAGTGACAGGAAAGTCAAAAAATATGGGCAGCTGGAAAAATTGTGGAGCAAATCCGTGGAGCTTTAGCTGTCAAATTGTCATAAAATAGAGGTAGAGAAGTTGTACCAATTCTAGTTTATCTTTATATCAACAGATTTCAGAGCATGTTATGAGAAGTCTACATTGGTCTAAGCCCCCTGCAGCTCAGAATATTTTGAGAAAACCATTTAAGGTTTTGTCAAGTCAATAAAAGATCCTGGTTATCTTTGTGTCAGTATGTCTGCATTTCACAAATTATACATTGTCTATCAAACATGGATGACTTAGGCGAAAGTCTAGATTATGAGCAACTGGTCACCTTGAAGGGCTTGGCCAATCTTTTACTGCATTTACTGCCTTAATAATAATCACTAAATGTTTATCAAGTGATTCAGCATTCCTGATATTTACTTTAGTGGCGTTTTTCAAAATCTCTGTGTATCTTTGTTCACATGTCTAAGCACTGATCAATAGGAGGAGCTGTAAGAGGAGAGTATTGACTCATCCTGCTCCCCCCTCCACTTACGCAGTCTCTGTCAGTGAGACAGTCTGTAATAGACAGAGGCACAGTGAGTGACGCCATTAGGACAGACTGAAAGTGTCAGAAACAGGAAGTTGTGTAAACATGGTAAAAACAGGGAGAGGTTGAAGCTCTGAAAGGAGGCAAAAATTCTGGTACAAATACATGGAAGAGATTTATTGAAGTGCTCAACCCCTTCAAGATGTGTCGTCTACATTGGACAGTCGTAGGGACCTCGAAAAAAGATGTCCTGGCACTGATCACCCCAATCATTAGATGCATCAAAGGAATCCCCCGTTTCATGTCTACCTCAGCTCTGATGTATTGGCTTGAGTGACAACTCTAGGTGTATATCTAATAGGTCTAATAACAGCTACCTATAGACCATGGAAAGTACTAGTCTCTTAACTACCAGAATATAAATCCTGCCTTCTCCATTTGTGAGTCTCAGCCAGAATCTAATTATTCACATGTGTTTTGTATTTGAACTCCTAAGAACACAGTGCCCTAGATTCGTCAAAGGGAAAACAAATGGGGGATTTTGGATGTGGACCTCCACATCTGACAGTGCGTCCTTTAGCTAATATCTTGCATGACTTGAGCACACGTTTTTCAGTCATTCATTATTTGTGTGAATGGAGTCAGAATTTCCATTTTGCTTCAGGATGTAAAAGATTTTTATTATATAATGTTTGGATTCGGAGATCTCAGAGGGTAGAGAATTTTTCACTTCCTTATTACTCATCATCAGTACAGGTGACTCTATGGTCAAATCTCAAGATGCCTCGTGTGGAGGACCTGTTTCTCCTTACTAACAAGCAATGATCTCTGGGAAAAAGTAGGCAAATTTGTTTTAGAAGATCAACAGAGCACTAGCAAGCAGGGACATTGATAGGATATTTAAAAATTAGGGTCACAGCTCCAAAGAGGTTTTTCCTCCCTACACCTCAAATGTCTTTATGTATTTTGGAAGCACATCAACAGTATTGTTTTTTCTAACAAGATGTATGTGCATCATAAATCTCAGTGCACAGAGTAATGTTGAAGGATTTACAATGCTTAAATTTCAATAAGCCAAAGGGATGTTTTGCTTTGTTGTGGCCGACCTTTGTACCATATAAGAGAATGTGGCCTTTTTGAGGTTTCATGGGCACTTTGGACCCTAATAGTCAATTATATCAAACTCAAAAAGGACTGAATTTGTATGAGGGTAAGAGCCAGTGATTGAGGAGACTTTGATGCATCTTTTGAGCCAACGGTATGAGGAAAACCTCATTATTCATCACTTTGTTCCTCCTGGTTGCGAGATTTGTCATTAAAGCTGAAGTCATGGAAAGAAGCAGTAGTATACTAGTAGAGCAAGAGGATGAGAGACGTCTTCTTGGTAGTTCGACACTCTGCTCCTCCTGGGAATATATCTCAGGGCTTCCTGCCACAGGTCCTGTCTCGTTTGGACATAGACCTAATTGGCTGCGGTTTTAGAAAGTTTTGATGATTTCCTGCTGGGTGGATTCACCTGCTGAAAATAAGAGCATGATATTCCATAAACACACCACATGGTATTGTAACTTCTTCCAAATTCATCCCAGGTGTTGGCACGGAGTCGTAATAGTATCTTTGACGCCTATTGGATTCCCAGAGAATGCTACATATGTTCTTCTGATATTCTATTTTTATCTATAGTTCTGCTCTTCAATTGGATGCTGCCATTGCGTTATCCTTAATAAATTGGGTACATAGTAAGATAAGATCAGTGAAAGATATTGAGTCTCTTGGAGTCTCAATATTAACTTCTCACATCTCCACCAATCCCAGAACAGACCCATAAACTAAAATCTACATCTATATAGAACCCACACTAATTCACTACCAGATATACAGGCACCAGATCTCCCCTCTATGCATAACACAGAATATACCTTCAGATACCAGGCCAATATCTTCCACCTTCATTTATACAAATCTTGGCCCTTTATCTATACAGAACTCTGACAAGTCCATCCCTATATACATAGACCACAGATTAGAATCTCCAGCCATATAGAACCCAGTCAGACCCCCATTCTATGCAGACCCCTGACCAGCACTGCCAAGCTATATAGACCCTAGACCATGGTGGCGAACCTATGGCACGGGTGCCAGAGGCGGCACTCCAAGCTCTTTCTGTAGGCACCCGGGCCATTGCCCAAGGAATGTGTAGGCAGGGCCTAATTATCTTTGGAGGACCTCCTGCTGGCCCCACGATTCTCTGTGTACAGAGGGACACTGGAAAGAAGCTACAATTATGCAAATTTTCCCTCCTTTCTACTGTGTTGCTGTCCTCATGAGGCCAGTATGATTGAACGTTGTTGAAGAACAGGGAGCAATAAGTTACTGCTTTAATTTTTGGTTGGCACCTCGCGATAAATGAAGGGGATTTGGGTTTTCAGTTTCGGCACTCGGTCGCTAAAAGGTTCGCCATCACTGCCCTAGACTAAACACTTTATTTCCAGACTAAAACTCCATATATACATAAGATATATACAGAACCCCCACTCAATGTACACCTCAGACCAAACTTCCCCCATTACAAGTATGCCATCACATGCATCACATGTAGTATCATGCTATCACTTCTACTACTATGAATTATCAATATAGACATGGCTTGGACAATATTGACTGCAAACGTCTACAAAGAGGACATTGGGAAATATTGAAATTTTGGACAAATGACAGATGCATAATTGCTCAATAAAAAGAAAACATGAGAAACCTTTACAGCTCCCCAGAGTTTGCGGTGCATGAGAAACACTTAGCAGGCGAGGGGATGGTCCAAACATTGGGTTAGACGGGAAATCTGGGAGGTTTTTGGATGAATCTGTCATTGATTCTTTTTACTGTCAAGATTAATGAGGGGCCTGGTCATCCTCAGACGTCTATGTATTTTGGAGAATGGAATCCTATAAACTCTCTTATGTTAGTGAGCCTCAAATATGTTGGATGTAGAAAAGAACATTGATTGGCAGGGAAGGCGATTCTCTGTGAGATGGCTGACCTCTACAGAGAATGACACCTCCGGAGCCATTGGTGAAGGGGGAACATGACGGTGGTAAAGGGGAACTATAACGCCTGAATTTTATGTACTAGTATTGATGTAAGATGGAGGTCCACTTTAAAAGAACAGGGTATGTGGTGTGTCATGTACTACTGTGAGAAGACAGAGTAGGTGGTGTGTAGTGTAGTAATGTGAGGGGATAAAGTATATGGTGTGTAGTGTAGTAATGTAAGAGGACAGAGTATGTGATGTGTAGTGTAGTAATGTGAGAGGATAGAGTATGTGGTGTATAGTGTAGTAATGTGAGAGGACATAGTATGTGGTGTGTAGTACTGTGAGAAGACAGAGTAGGTGGTGTGTAGTGTAGTATAGTGAGGGGATAAAGTATATGGCGTATAGTGTAGTAATGTGAGAGGACATAGTATGTGGTGTGTAGTGTAGTAATGTAAGAGGACAGAGTAGGTGGTGTGTAGTGTAGTAATGTGAGAGGACATAGTATGTGGTGTATAGTGTAGTAATGTGAGAGGACAGAGTAGGTGGCGTGTAGTGTAGTAATGTGAGAGGACAGAGTATGTGGTGTATAGTGTAGTAATGTGAGAGGACATAGTATGTGGTGTATAGTGTAGCAATGTGAGAGGACAGAGTAGGTGGTGTGTAGTGTAGTATTGTGAGGGGATAAAGTATATGGTGTGTAGTGTAGTACTGTGAGAGGACAGGGTATGTGATGTGTAGTGTAGTAATGTGAGAGGACACAGTATGTGGTGTATAGTGTAGTAATGTGAGAGGACAGATAAGGTGATGTATAGTGTAGTAATGTGAGAGGGCAGAGTAGGTGTTGTGTAGTGTAGTAATGTGAAAGGACAAAGTATGTGGTGTATAGTGTAGTAATGTGAGGGGACAGAGTAGGTGGTGTATAGTGTAGTAATGTGAGAGGACAGAGTATGTGGTGTATAGTGTAGTAATGTGAGAGGACATAGTATGTGGTGTATAGTGTAGTAATGTGAAAGGACAAAGTATGTGGTGTATAGTGTAGTAATGTGAGGGGACAGAGTAGGTGGTGTATAGTGTAGTAATGTGAGAGGACAGAGTATGTGGTGTATAGTGTAGTAATGTGAGAGGACAGAGTAGGTGGCGTGTAGTGTAGTGATGTGATAGGACAGAGTATGTGGTGTGTAGTGTAGTAATGTGAGAGGACAGAGTATGTGGTGTGTAGTGTAGTAATGTGAGAGGACAGAGTAGGTGGTGTGTAGTGTAGTAATGTGAGGGGACAGAATATGTGGTGTGTAGTGTAGTAATATGAGAGGACAGAGTATGTGGTGTGTAGTGTAGTAATGTGAGAGGACAGAGTATGTGGTGTATAGTGTAGTAATGTGAGAGGACAGAGTATGTGGTGTGTAGTGATGTGAGAGGACAGAGTAGGTGGTGTGTAGTGTAGTAATGTGAGAGGACAGAGTAGGTGGTGTGTAGTACAGTACTGTGAGAAGACAAAGTATGTGGTGTGTAGTGTAGTAATTTGAGAGGACAGAGTATGTGATGTGTAGTGTACTACTGTGAGAAGACATAGTATGCGGTGTGTAGTAATGTGAGAGGACAGAGTATGTGGTTTGTAGTGTAGTAATGTGAGGGGACATAGTATATGGTGTGTAGTGTAGTAATGTGAGAAGACATAATATGTGGTGTGTAGTGTAGTAATGTGAGAGGACAGGGTATGTGGTGTATAGTGTAGTGATGTGAGAGGACAGAGTAGGTGGTGTGTAGTGTAGTAATGTGAGAGGACAGAGTAGGTGGTGTGTAGTACAGTACTGTGAGAAGACAGAGTATGTGGTGTGTAGTGTAGTAATTTGAGAGGACACAGTATGTGATGTGTAGTGTACTACTGTGAGAAGACATAGTATGCGGTGTTTAGTAATGTGAGAGGACAGAGTATGTGGTTTGTAGTGTAGTAATGTGAGGGGACATAGTATATGGTGTGTAGAGTAGTAATGTGAGAAGATATAATATGTGGTGTGTAGTGTAGTAATGTGAGAGGACAGGGTATGTGGTGTGTAGTGTAGTAATGTGAGAAGACATAGTATGTGGTGTGTAGTGTAGTAATGTGAGAGGACAGGGTATGTGGTGTGTAGTGTAGTAATGTGAGAGGACACAGTAGGTGGTGTGTAGTGTAGTAATGTGAGAGGCAGGGGGCAGAGTAGGTGATGTGTAGTTTAGTAATGTGAGGGGATAAAGTATATGGTGGGTAGTGTAGTACTGTGAGAGGACAGGGTATATGGTGTGTAGTGTAGTAATGTGAGAGGACACAGTATGTGGTGTATAGTGTAGCAATGTGAGAGGACAGAGTATGTGGTGTATAGTGTAGTAATGTGAGAGGACAGAGTAGGTGGTGTGTAGTGTAGTAATGTGAGAAGACATAGTATGTGGTGTGTAGTGTAGTAATGTGAGAGGACAGGGTATGTGGTGTATAGTGTAGCAATGTGAGAGGACAGAGTATGTGGTGTATAGTGTAGTAATGTGAGAGGACAGAGTAGGTGGTGTGTAGTGTAGTAATGTGAGAAGACATAGTATGTGGTGTGTAGTGTAGTAATGTGAGAGGACAGGGTATGTGGTGTGTAGTGTAGTAATGTGAGAGGACAGAGTAGGTGGTGTGTAGTGTAGTAATGTGAGAGGACAGGGGACAGAGTAGGTGGTGTGTAGTTTAGTAATGTGAGGGGATAAAGTATATGGTGTGCAGTGTAGTACTGTGAGAGGACAGGGTATGTGGTGTGTAGTGTAGTGATGTGATAGGACAGAGTATGTGGTGTGTAGTGTAGTAATGTGAGAGGACAGAGTATGTGGTGTATAGTGTAGTAATGTGAGAGGACAGAGTATGTGGTGTGTAGTGTAGTGATGTGAGAGGACAGAGTAGGTGGTGTGTAGTGTAGTGATGTGAGAGGACAGAGTAGGTGGTGTGTAGTACAGTACTGTGAGAAGACAGAGTATGTGGTGTGTAGTGTAGTAATTTGAGAGGACACAGTATGTGATGTGTAGTGTACTACTGTGAGAAGACATAGTATGCGGTGTGTAGTAATGTGAGAGGACAGAGTATGTGGTTTGTAGTGTAGTAATGTGAGGGGACATAGTATATGGTGTGTAGAGTAGTAATGTGAGAAGATATAATATGTGGTGTGTAGTGTAGTAATGTGAGAGGACAGGGTATGTGGTGTGTAGTGTAGTAATGTGAGAAGACATAGTATGTGGTGTGTAGTGTAGTAATGTGAGAGGACAGGGTATGTGGTGTGTAGTGTAGTAATGTGAGAGGACAGAGTAGGTGGTGTGTAGTGTAGTAATGTGAGAGGACAGGGGACAGAGTAGGTGGTGTGTAGTTTAGTAATGTGAGGGGATAAAGTATATGGTGTGCAGTGTAGTACTGTGAGAGGACAGAGTATGTGGTGTGTAGTGTAGTAATGTGAGAGGACAGAGTATGTGGTGTATAGTGTAGTAATGTGAGAGGACAGAGTATGTGGTGTGTAGTGTAGTGATGTGAGAGGACAGAGTAGGTGGTGTGTAGTGTAGTAATGTGAGAGGACAGAGTAGGTGGTGTGTAGTACAGTACTGTGAGAAGACAGAGTATGTGGTGTGTAGTGTAGTAATTTGAGAGGACACAGTATGTGATGTGTAGTGTACTACTGTGAGAAGACATAGTATGCGGTGTGTAGTAATGTGAGAGGACAGAGTATGTGGTTTGTAGTGTAGTAATGTGAGGGGACATAGTATATGGTGTGTAGAGTAGTAATGTGAGAAGACATAATATGTGGTGTGTAGTGTAGTAATGTGAGAGGACAGGGTATGTGGTGTGTAGTGTAGTAATGTGAGAAGACATAGTATGTGGTGTGTAGTGTAGTAATTAGAGATGACGAGCACTAAAATGCTCGGGTGCTCGTTATTCGAGACGAACTTTTCCAGATGCTCGAGTGCTCGTCTCGAATAACGAGCCCCATTGAAGTCAATGGGAGACCCGAGCATTTTTTTAATAAAACTGAACAGTAAAAGAACAGTGCAAAAAAAAAAATTCCAGATGTTTGCAGATGTTTTACTTGTAAGAACACATTGAAATAACACTATTCTTCACTTTGCAGGTGTTCGCGCGTGTCTCCCGCTAAGTTAGGAGATGTGCACGAACATCTGGAATGTGAAGAATAGTGTTCTTTCAATGTGTTCTGCACTTAAATGCTCCTGTGTTCACTGTTTTTAATGTTTTAATTCTATTCTTCACATTGCAGGTGTGCGCGCGTGTCTCCCGATAGGTTCGGAGATACGCGCGCACAGCTGCAAAGTGAAGAATAGTGTTATTTAAATGTGTTCTGCCCTTAAATGTTCGTGTTTTCACTGTTTTTAATGTTTTAATTCTATTCTTCACATTGCAGGTGTGCGCGCGTGTCTCCCGATAGGTTCGGAGATACGCGCGCACAGCTGCAAAGTGAAGAATAGAATTTAAACATTAAAAACAGTGAATACAGGACCATTTAAGTGCAGAACACATTGAAAGAACACTATTCTTCACATTCCAGATGTTCGTGCACATCTCCTAACTTAGCGGGAGACATGGCCGAACACCTGGAAAGTGAAGAATAGTGTTATTTCAATGTGTTCTTACAAGTAAAACATCTGCAAACATGTGTAATATTTTTTTTTTTACAATAAAAATACTTTTATTCAATTTATTTTATTAATTTACTGCTCGATCTCGAGCCGGCGAGATACTCGTCCGAGTAACGAGCCGGTCCGAGTATGCTAATACTCGACCGAGCAGTATACTCGGACGAGTATACTCGCTCATCTCTAGTAGTAATGTGAGAGGACAGGGTATGTGGTGTGTAGTGTAGTAATGTGAGAGGACAGAGTAGGTGGTGTGTAGTGTAGTAATGTGAGAGGCAGGGGGCAGAGTAGGTGATGTGTAGTTTAGTAATGTGAGGGGATAAAGTATATGGTGGGTAGTGTAGTACTGTGAGAGGACAGGGTATGTGGTGTGTAGTGTAGTAATGTGAGAGGACACAGTATGTGGTGTATAGTGTAGCAATGTGAGAGGACAGAGTATGTGGTGTATAGTGTAGTAATGTGAGAGGACAGAGTAGGTGGTGTGTAGTGTAGTAATGTGAGAAGACATAGTATGTGGTGTGTAGTGTAGTAATGTGAGAGGACAGGGTATGTGGTGTGTAGTGTAGTAATGTGAGAGGACAGAGTAGGTGGTGTGTAGTGTAGTAATGTGAGAGGACAGGGGACAGAGTAGGTGGTGTGTAGTTTAGTAATGTGAGGGGATAAAGTATATGGTGTGCAGTGTAGTACTGTGAGAGGACAGGGTATGTGGTGTGTAGTGTAGTGATGTGATAGGACAGAGTATGTGGTGTGTAGTGTAGTAATGTGAGAGGACAGAGTAGGTGGTGTATAGTGTAGTAATGTGAGGGGACAGAATATGTGGTGTGTAGTGTAGTAATATGAGAGGACAGAGTATGTGGTGTGTAGTGTAGTAATGTGAGAGGACAGAGTATGTGGTGTATAGTGTAGTAATGTGAGAGGACAGAGTATGTGGTGTGTAGTGTAGTGATGTGAGAGGACAGAGTAGGTGGTGTGTAGTGTAGTAATGTGAGAGGACAGAGTAGGTGGTGTGTAGTACAGTACTGTGAGAAGACAGAGTATGTGGTGTGTAGTGTAGTAATTTGAGAGGACAGAGTATGTGATGTGTAGTGTACTACTGTGAGAAGACATAGTATGCGGTGTGTAGTAATGTGAGAGGACAGAGTATGTGGTGTATAGTCTAGTAATGTGAGAGGACAGAGTATGTGGTGTGTAGTGTAGTAATGTGAGAGGACAGAGTATGTGGTGTGTAGTGTAGTAATGTGAGAGGACAGAGTATGTGGTGTGTAGTGTAGTAATGTGAGAGGACAGAGTATGTGGTGTGTAGTGTAGTAATGTGAGAGGACAGAGTATGTGGTGTGTAGTGTAGTAATGTGAGAGGACAGAGTATGTGGTGTGTAGTGTAGTAATGTGGGAGGACAGGGTATGTGGTGTGTAGTGTAGTAATGTGAGAAGACATAGTATGTGGTGTGTAGTGTAGTAATGTGAGAGGACAGGGTATGTGGTGTGTAGTGTAGTAATGTGAGAGGACAGAGTAGGTGGTGTGTAGTGTAGTAATGTGAGAGGACAGGGGGCAGAGTAGGTGATGTGTAGTTTAGTAATGTGAGGGGATAAAGTATATGGTGGGTAGTGTAGTACTGTGAGAGGACAGGGTATGTGGTGTGTAGTGTAGTAATGTGAGAGGACACAGTATGTGGTGTATAGTGTAGCAATGAGAGAGGACAGAGTATGTGGTGTATAGTGTAGTAATGTGAGAGGACAGAGTAGGTGGTGTGTAGTGTAGTAATGTGAGAAGACATAGTATGTGGTGTGTAGTGTAGTAATGTGAGAGGACAGGGTATGTGGTGTGTAGTGTAGTAATGTGAGAGGACAGAGTAGGTGGTGTGTAGTGTAGTAATGTGAGAGGACAGGGGACACAGTAGGTGGTGTGTAGTTTAGTAATGTGAGGGGATAAAGTATATGGTGTGCAGTGTAGTACTGTGAGAGGACAGGGTATGTGGTGTGTAGTGTAGTGATGTGATAGGACAGAGTATGTGGTGTGTAGTGTAGTAATGTGAGAGGACAGAGTAGGTGGTGTGTAGTGTAGTAATGTGAGAGGACAGGGGACAGAGTAGGTGGTATGTAGTTTAGTAATGTGAGGGGATAAAGTATATGGTGTGCAGTGTAGTACTGTGAGAGGACAGGGTATGTGGTGTGTAGTGTAGTGATGTGATAGGACAGAGTATGTGGTGTGTAGTGTAGTAATGTGAGAGGACAGAGTAGGTGGTGTATAGTGTAGTAATGTGAGGGGACGGAATATGTGGTGTGTAGTGTAGTAATATGAGAGGACAGAGTATGTGGTGTGTAGTGTAGTAATGTGAGAGGACAGAGTATGTGGTGTATAGTGTAGTAATGTGAGAGGACAGAGTATGTGGTGTGTAGTGTAGTGATGTGAGAGGACAGAGTAGGTGGTGTGTAGTGTAGTAATGTGAGAGGACAGAGTAGGTGGTGTGTAGTACAGTACTGTGAGAAGACAGAGTATGTGGTGTGTAGTGTAGTAATTTGAGAGGACAGAGTATGTGATGTGTAGTGTACTACTGTGAGAAGACATAGTATGCGGTGTGTAGTAATGTGAGAGGACAGAGTATGTGGTGTATAGTGTAGTAATGTGAGAGGACAGAGTATGTGGTGTGTAGTGTAGTAATGTGAGAGGACAGAGTATGTGGTGTGTAGTGTAGTAATGTGAGAGGACAGAGTATGTGGTGTGTAGTGTAGTAATGTGAGAGGACAGAGTATGTGGTGTGTAGTGTAGTAATGTGAGAGGACAGAGTATGTGGTGTGTAGTGTAGTAATGTGAGAGGACAGAGTAGGTGTTGTATAGTGTAGTAATGTGAGAGGACAGAGTATGTGGTGTGTAGTGTAGGAATGTGAGAGGACAGAGTATGTGGTGTGTAGTGTAGTAATGTGAGAGGACAGAGTAGGTGGTGTATAGTGTAGTAATGTGAGAGGACAGTGTATGTGGTGTGTAGTGTAGTAATGTGAGAGGATAGGGTATGTGGTGTGTAGTGTAGGAATGTGAGAGGACAGAGTAGGTGGTGTGTAGTGTAGTAATGTGAGAGGACAGTGTATGTGGTGTATAGTGTAGTAATGTGAGAGGCAGAGTATGTGGTGTGTAGTGTAGTCATGTGAGAGGACATAGTATGTGGTGTATAATGTGTAATCCTCCTAAGCCCAAGGGAAGGACAATCCTTCAGCCATGGTTCCCTAGAGGTTTCCTCCACTTGGGGGTTTTCCTCTCCTGTGGGCTGTGGGATGACTCTTTGTGAGTCGGAGGTTCCCCATATTTAAAGTTTTTGCCTGGACATTAAAATTTCTCAATGATAACGTTCTTGGCTTTGGTTAAACAAGGAAAATATATAATTAAAACAGAAATATGGATATAGAAAAATATAGATAAAACAAAAGGAAATAAAAATATGAAGGAAATAGAATGGGAGTCAATTTTAGGCCATAAAGTTTGGCATTTTGTCACAGCTTTTATTTTGCGGTGGAGGAGTCAGGTGGAAGGTGCAGGAAAGTTATTGGTGGACTAATTTAGCTTATAGAGGATGTAAAACCTTCTGATGGTGAACAGGCTGAGCTTTGGATGTGGCCAGCCTTAGAGTGTAGGGAGCGAGGAGAAAGAGAAACTCGGCTGAACAGTCGTCACACAGAAATCCAAGATGGCTTCCCCGGTCCTAAAGTCAAAAGTTTTAGGGTCGTGTCTAGGGGCAACTAAAATTGTATACAGCAGGACTGATAGAGACAAGTTGGACTTATAGCTGTATTTTTTGTTAATAACGGTGAATTAGAGAATGTGTTATTTTGTTATCCTGAGTACAGTTAACTTGTCTTCGCGGTAATACCCCATTTAAAGTGTCCTGCCTCTGCAAGAACGGCAGCCAGAGCGTGCCGTCCCCTTTCTTGCTGTCTGGCCGGGTGCTGTATGTCAGGCAGCTGTGGATTGGGGTACTGGTCAATCCCACCCCTAGCATGTCACCTGACTCCTCCTCTTATTGTTTTATTCCAGTGATTTAAATAAAGCTGTGGCCATTTTGACCCATTAAGTTATGTGGTTGTGTATTTTTTTCCAGACACCATGTTTTTTCTCATCTAAGTTGTTTTAAAATACACCAAGGGTCCATCCCATATCCACACATCGTGGATGTCAAGTAAATGTATACCCTGCCCAGGACTAGTACCCACTACTTCGGTGGAGAAATAGAGCGGTAGACTTTTCGGATGCAGGTATATGTTCAATGGTTTGGTGATCACTTTGTTGTCCATATGGGTCTATCTTTTTCTTTAAATTAACATAGACAAAAGTGATCACTATTTGACTAGTCTACTGGCAGAGCTAGGACAAATGGGTGGTAGGGTAGAAGATGAAGACTTCAAGGGGATAATAAGTATCTACAGTTGTAGCCATAAAATTATGAAGGATTAGGGCACATTCCACCTTAAGCACCCGTAGAGTAAGCCCCGCCCCCGCTTAAGAAAACAGTTTTTTTTTTCTACAGTCATGCATACAATACATACTTACATTCCATGTTTGCCTTGGCATAGATATGATTATTGTATTATAATCCCCGGGGCATATTATGTTGTAGGATCTACTGTATATGGATTATTGCACAGTACAGCAGTTTATATGTACATGACATCTTCCAGCTATGAATCAGTACTGTCATCGCCTCAGCATTTACTATTACAAGTGTTGTTAATCACTATATTAACTGCTTAGCTTGAAGCCTATTGTCCCTCTTCCAGAATTTCATTAGGCGGAAAGTTGTTGTCACATGTGAAGGAGTTGGGTCAATCGCAATGGGCTGGTGAGGAATGGAATATAAAAAACATTGAAATATAGTGAATTATTAATTCAGGTTTATACCACATTTATTATTCATTTGAGTAATTGTTGCTTGCATGTTCAAAAGGGGTGTGGCTTACCAGGGAAGAGGGAGTGGCTTGTCAGGAAAAGCATCACATGAAGGAAGCATCACATAAGTAGGGCCTCGTACAACATCATTAAAGATACGTGTAAACTGTGATATTCATCTCCATGAACCCAGATTTGCTGGTAGATGTAGTGGATAGTCTGATTTCTGGACAGTTTAAAGGGAACCTACCACCACATATCTACCTATAAAGGTAGATCAGGTGGTAGGTACATCTATAGGACATGAGGATAGCCCTTTTAAGGGCTAATCCTCCCGTCCCCACAATCTTTTGATAACTTTTATTTGGCTAATATGTAAATATTCTAAAGCGGCTACTGGGGCGTGGAGTAGCCGGAGATGAGGCTACGCGGCGCAGCTACTCCACGCCCCAGTAGCCTCTTTGTTCCTCCTACCAGAAATCTTCGTCAGAGAAACCTGCCGTCTGCGCATGCGCAGAACAGCAGGCCCGTGGCTGCGCGGTCACTGCTCCGAAGCCGGAGCCAATGCGCATGTGCAGATGGCATGTTTCTCGGCCGAGGGTGCGCAGCTACGTAGATAGGTAGCTATGTGGTGGTAGGTTCCCTTTAAAGGCTAGGATATGGTCAAGATACAGTGACTAGAAAGACGAGTTGAATGTGCTGCTAGAAACTAGACAGGCAAGATGGGCAATGATTATCGATAGGTAACCCCGATCCTCTCGATAGAGGTCATGTGGTTGAGTTGTTTAAAAGCCTGAATAGCAAAAGTACCTCCGAAGTAGTGACTTGGGGTTTACAGATGAGCAAATCATTCAACAATCAATTTGTTGGAGCTTAACTGAATTTTTTGACAATTTTTTGGGATCAATAGAATTGGTCCCAAATCATGTTGCAACATTTGTCCTGGAATTTGGTATATAACCCCCTTCAGACTAAAATACAGATATTTTATTTAAAAAATGATTTTGATAATTTTTTAACAATTTTTTTTAACAAAACCTAAACCCAATGAAAAGATGTTGTATAAAATAAATGAAACAAGAAAGAACCTTTTTACGTAAAGAGGTTTTACACCAAATTGGACAATAAGAGTAAAATCAGTTCGTCCAAATTCAGATTCAATGCTGAAGAATCAAGGAGATTCGTACTGAATCTACGAATCAATTTGCTCCTTTGAACTGGGGTGGAGATGGCTCATGATTAAACACACCCACTTCAAGATCTTTCGTGAAATGAGGGCATGTTCTTTTAGGATTTCGGTTTATGAGTAACCTTTAGGTCAAGCACCAAGAGCTTTGACTATCGGTGGACACTAAGGTTTTAATCTTGATGTAGATTGGGTCTCCCTAATCCTTAACGAGGGGAGATCCTAATCATTGACTTCTACAGGGTCTCCTAATTTAGATGGTTGGAGAAGGTCAGGGGGACTTGCAATAGACTCATTTTGCACATTTTTTTTTTAATAAATGTGCTATAAATATTGATGGAGCTGTCCAATCATCGATATGCCACATACACATGTCAACTAGTGATAAATAGGGGTTTATTAATATCATAATTGCTGTACGTCGATGTGAACTGGAGCTTGGGAATGTTCCTCGTAAGATTATTTACTTAATGAACCACGCCGAATGCTTGGCTGTGAAGTATTAATGCTCGATAAAGAAAACAACGGGAGGACCTTGAAGATATTTGGAGTCCTGAGAGGGATAGGAATAGTCACTCTAATGTTATGTTCCCAATTTGAAAGACATAGAGGAATGAATAACTTCAAAATCAAAAGAAAATATGGATTTTTTTTTTAAAGAAATATTACCCCTATTGTTCATGGGCAATATTTGGTTTTTACAGCTTGGCCAATCTTCTAAAGTTTTCATTTAACAAATCAGCCCAGTATGTGATAAATAGAGATGAGCGAACATACTCGTCCGAGCTTGATGCTCGTTCGAGCATTAGCGTACTCGAAACTGCTCGTTGCTCGGACGAATACTTCGCCCGCTCGAGAAAATGGCAGCTCCCGCCGTTTTGCTTTTTGGCGGCCAGAAACAGAGCCAATCACAAGCCAGGAGACTCTGCACTCCACCCAGCATGACGTGGTACCCTTACACGTCGATAGCAGTGGTTGGCTGGCCAGATCAGGTGACCCTGGGATAGACTAGCCGCTGCCCGCGCTGCTCGGATCATTCTGTGTCTGGATGCCGCTAGGGAGAGAGCTGCTGCTGGTCAGGGACAGCGTTAGGGTGCTAGTAGATTACTGTTAGGCAGGAGTGATTCAACAAGAACCCAACAGCCCTTCTTAGGGCTACAATAACGTTATACTTTTTTTTTTTTGTTTGCTTGTGGCTGGGCTTGCTGGCACTAGTAGTGCAGCTAGTACCATATTGTGAGGAATTTGCAGGGGGACTTGCTACCGTTGTGTTTAGCTCTTAGTGACACACATATCCACCCCAAAGGAGAATCCAAACGGCTTACTTACGCCTACAATAGCGTTATATATATTTTATTTGTGGTTGATCTGCTGGTGGCTGTCCTTGCTGCAGTGCATATACTAGCCAATTGTGAGGAATTTGGAGTGAGACTTGCGACCGCTGTGTTTAGCGCTTAGTGAGGCACATATCCATCGCAAAGACCGAAGTGGGAAAATTTATTAGGGGTTGGATTTCAATTAGGCACAGTCTGCCATTTCCTTTTTATTTTCCTTTTATTTTTTCATAACTCAGCGTCATCTCATCAGTGTGCTTTCATACTTAGCTAGAAAATAGCCAAAGGAGAATCCAAACGGCTTACTTACGCCTACAATAGCGTTATATATATTTTATTTCTGGTTGATCTGCTGGTGGCTGTCCTTGCTGCAGTGCATATACTAGCCAATTGTGAGGAATTTGGAGTGAGACTTGCGACCGCTGTGTTTAGCGCTTAGTGACGCACATATTCATCACAAAGACCGAAGTGGGAAAATTTATTAGGGGTTGGATTTCAATTAGGCACAGTCTGCCATTTCCTTTTTATTTTCCTTTTATTTTTTCATAACTCAGCGTCATCTCATCAGTGTGCTTTCATACTTGGCTAGAAAATAGCCAAAGGAGAATCCAAACGGCTTACTTACGCCTACAATAGCGTTATATATATTTTATTTCTGGTTGATCTGCTGGTGGCTGTTCTTGCTGCAGTGCATATACTAGCCAATTGTGAGGAATTTGGAGTGAGACTTGCGACCGCTGTGTTTAGCGCTTAGTGACGCACATATCCATCACAAAGACCGAAGTGGGAAAATTTATTAGGGGTTGGATTTCAATTAGGCACAGTCTGCCATTTCCTTTTTATTTTCCTTTTATTTTTTCATAACTCAGCGTCATCTCATCAGTGTGCTTTCATACTTGGCTAGAAAATAGCCATAGCAATAGGATGGCATTGTTTGGTTTTAAAAACTAAAAAACACAAAAAAAAACTAAAAAACACAAAAAAACACAAAAAACAGTTAAAAAAAAATTAAAGTTATATAACTTTCATTTTCAAAATGTTTAACCCGAGGGCTAGGGGTAGAGGACGAGGACGAGGACGAGGGCGGGGACGTGGGCGTCCATCTACTGCAGGGGTCAGAGGCCGTGGTCCTGGGTGGGGTGAGACACCACCTGCTGATGAGGGAGCAGGGGAACGCCGCAGAGCTACAATCCCTAGGTTCATCATGTCTGAAGTTACTGGGACTCGTGGTAGAGCACTGTTGAGGCCAGAACAGTGCGAACAGGTGATGTCGTGGATTGCCGACAATGCTTCGAGCAATTTGTCCACCAGTCAGTCTTCCACGCAGTCCACCCATGTCACCGAAATCGGCACTCCTCCAGCTCCTGCACCTCAGCCTCCTCCCCCCCAGTCTGCCCCCTCCCAGGAAAATTTGGCATTTGAACCGCCATACTCTGAGGAACTGTTTTCTGGACCCTTCCCACAGTCACAAACCACTTGTCCGGTTGCTGCTGAGCAATTTTCCGATTCCCAGGTTTTCCACCAGTCGCAGTCTGTGGGTGATGATGACCTTCTTGACGTAGTGGAAGAAGTGTGTAAAGAGGTGTCCGACGATGAGGAGACACGGTTATCAGACAGTGGTGAAGTTGTTGTCAGGGCAGGAAGTCCGAGGGGGGAGCAGACTGAGGGATCGGAGGATGATGAGGTGACAGACCCAAGCTGGGTTGAGAGGCCGGGTGAACACAGTGCTTCTGAGACGGAGGAGAGTCCTATAGCAGAACAGGTTGGAAGAGGCAGTGGTGGGGCCAGACGGAGAGGCAGGGCCAGAGCAGGTGCATCAGCGCCAAATGTGTCACGTAGTGAAGCTCCCGTGGCGAGGGCTCCCGCGGCGAGGGCTAGATTTTCAGAAGTCTGGAGGTTCTTTAAGGAAACACCGGATGACCGACGGACTGTGGTGTGCAACATTTGCCAAACCAGGATCAGCAGGGGTTCCACCACTACTAGCTTAACTACCACCAGTATGCGCAGGCATATGAATGCTAAACACCCGAATCAGTGGCACCAAGCCTGTTCACCTCCGGCCGTGCACACCACTGCTCCTTCCCCTGTGTCAGCTGATAGTCAGCCCCCTGCCCAGGACCCTGGCACAAAAACCCCATCGTCGCCTCCACGATCCTCCACAGCATCCACCAGCATCCACCCAGACGCTGGAGCGGAAAAGAAAATATAGTGCAACCCACCCGCACGCCCAAGCCCTTAATGTCCACATCTCCAGATTGCTTAGCCTGGAGATTCTGCCCTATAGGCTAGTAGAGACCGAGGCCTTTCGCAACCTCATGGCGGCGGCCGCCCCTCGGTATTCGGTCCCCAGCCGCCACTACTTTTCCCGATGTGCCGTCCCAGCCCTGCACCAGCACGTGTCAGACAACATCATCCGTGCCCTGACCAACGCCGTTTCTGACAAGGTCCACCTGACCACGGACACGTGGACGAGTGCTGCCGGGCAGGGCCACTATATATCGCTGACGGCACATTGGGTTAACTTGGTGGAGGCTGGGACCGAGTCTGACCCTGGGGCTGGTCATATACTGCCGACGCCGAGGATTGCGGGGCCTACCTCGGTCCAGGTCTCAAAGGCCTACTATGCCTCCTCCTCCTCCCACCCCTCCTCCACCTCCTCCTCCGAACTACCATCCGTGGGCATGGCGCCATCAGTCGCTAGCTCTAGGCACAGCAGCAGTGCCGTCGCTAAGCGACAGCAGGCGGTGCTCAAACTGCTGAGCCTAGGCGATAAAAGGCACACCGCCCAAGAACTATTACAGGGCATCACGGCGCAGACTGATCTGTGGCTGGCACCGCTGAACCTGAAGCCAGGCATGGTTGTGTGTGACAACGGCCGTAACCTGGTGGCGGCTCTGCAACTCGGCAGACTGACACATGTGCCATGCCTGGCCCATGTGTTAAATCGCATAGTTCAGCGTTTCCTCAAGACATACCCCTATCTGTCTGATTTGCTCACGAAGGTGCGCCGCATCTGTGCGCATTTCAGGAAGTCCAGCACAGATGCTGCCACTCTCAGGGCAGCGCAGCGCCGCCTCCAACTGCCCGCTCACCGACTGTTGTGCGACGTGCCCACGAGGTGGAATTCAACATTAACCATGTTATCCAGAGTTTACCAGCAGCGCAGAGCAATTGTAGACTGCCAGATGTCAACTTCCACCAGAACTGGTAGTCAGGTCAGTCAGCTTCCTCAAGTCTACAATGAGGAGTGGACGTGGATGTCTGATATCTGTCAGGTGCTGAGTAACTTTGAGGAGTCAACACAGATGGTCAGTGGCGATGCCGCCATCATCAGCCTCACCATCCCGCTGCTTGGCCTGTTGAAAAACTCTCTGATCAGCATGAAGTCGGAAGCTTTGCGCTCGTCACAAGAGACGGGGGAAGAAGATTCCCTTGTTGATAGCCAAAGCACCCTCAGGTCTGTTTCTCAGCGCATATCGGAGGAGGTGGAGGAGGATGAGGAGGAAGAGGAGGAGAATGTTGGCGAGACACAAGAGGGGAGCATTGCTCAGACCTTCACTGTTCAGCGTGTATGGGCAGAAGAAGAGGAGTTGGAGGAGTTGGAGGAGGAGGAAATGGGCAGTCAGGCCAGTGAGGGGAGTGAATTCTTGCGCGTTGGGACTCTGGCGCATATGGCAGATTTCATGCTAGGCTGCCTATCCCGTGACCCTCGCGTTCAAAGAATTTATTCCAGCTCCGATTACTGGGTATTCACTCTCCTGGACCCACGGTACAAGCAAAATCTTTCCACTCTCATCCCTGGAGAGGAAAGGAGTGTGAGAATGCATGAATACCAGCAGGCCCTGGTGCACAAGCTGAAACAGTATTTCCCTTCTGACAGCGCTAGCGGCAGAGTGCGTAGTTCTGCGGGACAAGTAGCGAGGGAGAGTAGGCGAGCAGGCAGCTTGTCCAGCACTGGCAAGGGTACGCTTTACAAGGCTTTTGCCAGCTTTATGTCACCCCAGCAAGACACTGTCACCTGTCCCCAGTCTCGGCAGAGTATGGCTGATCTTTACAGAAAGATGGTGAGGGAGTACGTAGCTGACCATACCATCGTCCTAAATGATCACACAGCTCCCTACAACTACTGGGTTTCAAAGCTGGACATGTGGCACGAACTGGCGCTGTACGCCTTGGAGGTTCTTGCCTGCCCTGCCGCTAGCGTCTTGTCCGAGCGGGTTTTCAGTGCAGCTGGTGGCATCATCACCGATAAGCGTACACGCCTGTCGACTGACAGCGCTGACAGGCTGACGCTTATTAAGATGAATAAAGCCTGGATTTCTCATAATTTCCAATCTCCACCAGGTGAAGGAAGCTCAACCTGAATAATTTATGCACTCCTCCTCCTCCTCCTCATTTTCCTCCTTCTCCTCCTCTTTGTACACTAAAGCAGAGGAAACTGGCTATTTTTTGACAGGGCCCACTGGCTCTAGCTATAGTACTTTATGCATGTAATTTTTCTGGAGGGCCACCTACCCGGTCCTCTGTTTTAAACAATTTTTGGGAGTGCCACATACAGGCACTCAATCTATTCAATTTTTCTGGAGGGCCACCTACCTGCTCCTCTGGTTTGAAAACTTTTTTGGACTGCCACATACAGGCACTCAATCTATTCAATTTTTCTGGAGGGCCACCTACCTGCTCCTCTGGTTTGAAAACTTTTTTGGACTGCCACATACAGGCACTCAATCTATTCAATTTTTCTGGAGGGCCACCTACCTGCTCCTCTGGTTTGAAAACTTTTTTGGACTGCCACATACAGGCACTATCCAAATTAAATTGTCTCCATGGCAGCCTCCACACGTTGTCTCCATTGCTACCTCCAAAAGTCGTCCATATAGCTTCCTCCATACATCGTCCCCTTATCAAACGAGGTGTGTCAGGCAGAAATTTGGGTTGTTTTCATGGATTCCACATCAAAGTTGTTAACTTTGTCGCCACCCTGCTGTGTTATCCACAAAATATACTGGCAAACTTTTATGATTAACCGATATTATTTCAGCGCTTCTTGCGCACCTGTTTACATTCCCCTCACCCGCCATATCCCAAACTTATAAGAACGCTACTACACTTGATCTTATACAAAAGGTTCTTAGAAGTGCTGTTTGGGGAGTAGCCTAGAGACAGGGGCTTGGATTGGCGAAAGCTCGCCTGGCAGCGGAGCGCCAGCTCCATGCCAAGATCCAACTAACATAGTTTTAACTGCAGCACCTTTAATCTACTACTAGTTCACTGCCTCCATAATAATAATAATCTTTATTTATATAGCGCCATCATATTCCGTAGCGCTTTACAAATCATAGGAAACAAATACAAATGTAATGTAACAGAGCACAACATTTGTATGGAACAACAGGAGTGAGGTCCCTGCTCGCCAGAGCTTACGGTTTATGAAGATGATGGGGTAACACGAGGTAAAAGAATATTTAATGGTCAAGCCATTCTTCTTAGGGAATAGAACAAAATATAATAAATGGAATTGCTGTCGCTTGAACCACTCAGCCGTCATCTTATATACCAGGTCCAGGGTGAATGGGACTGCAGAGAAGTCTGGTGCCTGTTGGTTGCTGGATAACAGATGGGAGGACGACACAGGACGGGTTAGTAGAAGAGTTAAAACTTCATGCAGTTAATGAGTGTTATAGGCTTGCCTAAAGAAATGGGTTTTAAGAGCACGTTTGAAACTTTGGAGGTTAGGTATTAGTCTGATAGTCCGGGGCAGAGCATTCCATAGAATTGGTGCAGCTCTAGAGAAGTCTTGGAGACGCGAGTGGGAGGTCCGCACTAGGGTAGAGGTTAATCTAAGATCACTGGCGGATCTAAGAGCACGGGTTGGGCGATAGACTGAGATAAGAGAGGAGAGGTAGGGGGGTGCAGCATTATACAGAGCTTTATGGATGAGGGTTATTATTTTAAACTGTATTCGAAAGGAGACTGGCAGCCAGTGCAGCGACTGGCATGAACTGTAAGCATACATGGTCCCCTTATCAAACGAGCTGTGTCAGGCAGAATTTTGGGTTGTTTTCATGGCTTCCACAACAAACTTGTTAACTTTGTCGCCACCCTGCTGTGTAATCCACAAAAAATACTGGCAAACTTTTATCATTTACCGATATTATTTCAGCGCTTCTTGCGCATCTGTTTACATTCCCCTCACCCGCCATATCCTAAACTTATAAGAACGCTACTACACTTGATCTTATACAAAAGGTTCTTAGAAGTGCTGTTTGGGGAGTAGCCTAGAGACAGGGGCTTGGATTGGCGAAAGCTCGCCTGGCAGCAGAGCGCCAGCTCCATGCCAAGATCCAACTAACATAGTTTTAACTGCAGCACCTTTAATCTACTACTAGTTCACTGCCTCCATACATGGTCCCCTTATCAAACGAGCTGTGTCAGGCAGAATTTTGGGTTGTTTTCATGGCTTCCATGTTAACTTTGTCGCCACCCTGCTGTGTAATCCACAAAATATACTGGCAAACTTTTATCATGTACCGATATTATTTGAGCGCTTCTTGCTCACCTCCTTTGGTTCCTCTCTGCCACCCATTGGTTTGAAGCCTGAGTCCATTTAGGGTATGTCGCCATGCCACTCTCTAGCCTGCTGCCGCTGCCTCTGCATGCCGTCCCCTATAGTGTCAGGGTCAATTATTGGATGTTTTAGATGCTATCTAGCTTCATTCTGTCACTCTGTCATGGCCATGCTGTTGCCCATAATTTTGGCATAATGGTGCGATTATGCAGCCTCAGAGGTATCCATGCATGCTGCCCCTGCTGTTTCCTGTCCATTTCCGTGGTGTTTCCATCCTTTTCTGAGGTTCCCAGGTGTTTGGCCAAGCTTCCCTGTGCAGAGCCTTGGTCCCCTTGAAAAATGCTCGAGTCTCCCATTGACTTCAATGGGGCTCGTTATTCGAGACGAGCACTCGAGCATCGGGAAAAGTTCGTCTCGAATAACGAGTACCCGAGCATTTTAGTGCTCGCTCATCTCTAGTGATAAACTCTCTCTATGAATGTTAGAAGTTGTGAAAAGTGTGTGTGTGTGTGTGGGGGGGGGGGGGGTAAAGGCTCCATGAGGGGTGTAGATTTCTACAAAGGGGTCATGGCTTTAAACTAAGGTATTGTTCCTCCAACCGTCCTGGATTTTGGGTTCTATCTCATTGTCCTGTTTGGTGCCTGGTATGCCCTGATTTCATCTCTATCACAATGGTGAAGTGGGAATCTGTCAGCTCCCTGCACCACCATTTAGCCTCTTCCACTGCGCCCCTAAAACAGACAAGCGCAATGTGTTGACGTCATTGGGTCTTCCGGTTTCAGAGATATAGGTAGCAGTGGCAGAGAAGAGAGCTGCTGCCAGAATCAAAGTGAGGTATTAGGGTTTTAAGGAGGTTGGTGACATAGTGAGGGGAGGAGTTTATGAGGAGCTTATAAGTAGATGGCAACAATATGATTCTTCAGGTATGAGACTGTCTTGTCTAAATTTCCGCTGTCTCAAAGTCAGACAAGATTAGTAAATGTGCTACAATGGGGCACATTTACTTACCCGGTTTCTGCGCGATCCCGCGGTGCGTTGTCTGACGAGTATTCCACTCAGGTGTGATTCACTAAGGTAGTGCGTCCAATTTCCTGCTGCACCGAGGTCTGCCGGAGTTCACCTTCTTCTTCCTGGTGAATGTGAGTGCATGATCTTGCGGCACTTTTCGTTTTTTAAATTCTGTGTTTTTTCTGAATCCATTGGGTTGTCCGACGGCCACGTCCCCCCGCTTTCTGTCGCGTGCAAGTCGGTGCTGATGCGCCACAATCCGATCGCATGCGCCAAAAACATGGGGCAATTCTGGGCAAAACGGCGCAAAATGGAAATATTCGGGAAAACCCAATGGAATCGCGGTCCATGGACCCTTAGTAAATGTGCCCCAATGTGTCTCTTCACTGACTTAAATTCATCTGACCATACATTTTTATTAATATCATTATAGTTAAAGTTGTAGGGTGTGAGCACCAGCACTCACCCCTTCTGAATACATTTCCTAATCTTGGCATCAATATGGTAACAGTATGGTTGCCTGCACTCATGCTCAGTATTGGTCAGTCTTTTAATACCCTCCTTTATACACGTTTGGTTATGCTGGGATGGAAACTTCTATGTCTAGTACTCCTCATCCTCATATTCATCATGTTGAGGTCGCAGGATGACGCTGTTATAGGTTTTAATGCAAGAAAATGTGGTCGGTGGAATGAGGCGTCGGTTGATGTAGTTGTTTTCCAGATGGACAGAGACCAGGTTGGAGTCTTCTGATATTCTGGTATCACAGATGGAATTTAAAGGTACATACCTGTGGATTTAAAAAAAAAGGTTAGCTCTGAACTATACTATACATCCTTGTGGATCTGGTTTTCCAAAATACTGTAGTATTATTAATAGGAGAGAATAACATTGATATATAGATGACTTCTGATTAAACTTTTTCCCATAAGCACTGCCTGTTCTATGAGACTAAGCCAGCTGGGGGTCTCCATAAGGAGGAACAGTAACCTGCTAAAAACATATATGGCTTAAAGTCTCCACATGCCTTTAAGGTGGCCTTAATTGGTAATCTCTCCTTAAGGAGAACACCTACTGTCTGACCAGGATCATTGTGTGTGGACTATAAGGTCCAAGTCAAACTTTGTGGACTTCCAATGGTTTGGGAGTTTCATAACATGGTGTCCCAATGGTATTAATTGGAGGGGGTATAGGTGACATTGGAATGGCTAGTAATTACCAAAAACATGTCATCTACAGATCCACCCTTTTAAAAAATCAAGGTAAGAAAAGTGTAGACAGGTAATAAATAGCAAAATTTGGTCCATTCTGAATACTGTTTATGGGGGAACCATTCTAATGTAGACCCCCTTAAAGATATGGATGTACACAGGCTGCAGTACTAACTAAGTGCACTGCTTGTTCCATCTGGTTTTGTTTTACGGTTTTTAGCCCTGGGCTACTATCATCTTATTGTGTTGTTTGTTTTCTTTATTGTTTGATGGGACCCAGATCTGGCACTGGATACAACTGATTCTAAGTCGGACCACTTGGTACAAACCAGAAGAACACAACACAAAAATAATGTCTACTGGATAACATCACTTCGGTAACCAAGAGCAAATATTTGGTAAAATTACATGACGTCACCTATAAGCAGAAAAGAAAAGACATCTGAAGGTCGTTAAGCAGTGAATTTCCTAAAATTCTAATATGTAGATTTTTTAGAATATACATTGATGGTCTGGTCTATGTGTTATTGGGGGTGATCCAACCCTAGGGACCATAATAAAGCCAAATTAAGAAGAAGAAGGTAGTCATCATCAATCTTGTACAAGAAGCTTCTTCTAGATAGCATTTGGTACATTTTTCTGCTAAAATATTCTTATTATGGTCCAAAAAGATTTTGTAAACCACAGTTTTCCTAAAAATCCTAACATTTTATGCCCCTAAATGGTTTTCTGGAGTTACACATTGATGATCCGGTTTATGATTTCTCTTCGAGAACCCCAAGAAGATATCGATCAATCTTGAGATCTGATGCTGATTCTTCTTCTTCTGCTGAAAGTATTAGTCTTATTAACTTCTAAAATGATTTTATAGAGCATGTGTTTAGTGTATTGCACTCGTGGTCATTGACATCCGTATATCATCTTTTACAGCACCCACTTGGCCTCCATAACTAGTAAAGGTCATGGTTGGACGTGCAGAATCTCCTCTTCCATTCAACTGAGCACTAAACCAACATTTAAAACATTTAAAGATACATATAAACATATATAAGAGCTAGTATCTTACACATGTATATGTATAAAAAGTATACCTGAGACAGAGGAAAGACCTTGGAAAAGATATTTATCTGGACTTCCCATCAGGAATCCCTTGGAGGAACGCCTGCAATGACTGATGACAGAGGATATATTGCATGCAGCTGTATACAGTACAGTATAAATAGCTGCCAGGTTTTGTACCTTTCGGCATGTTGGTTTGATCTTACCCGTGGGTCTTGTTTGGCCTCTTTCCACTATTGTACAATAGATTATACTGAGCATTAGGGATCTAAAATGGTTCTAAAATGTTCTCAAACACTTCTCCATTTCTCCTATCTAATCTAAAACTTTTCTATTTGTCTGTGTGTCACATTTTACACTATAAGATCTCACAAAATAGAAGGAAAATGAAACTTCTGTTAAAGACATTTGGGCACATTTACTAAGGGCCGTGTGCTACTTTTCTGTCGGACTTTGCACATTCTTTAAGGTGAAAACTGCTTGCACAAGTATTTAAGAAGGGTCCGTGCCACATTTGTGTCGCAAGTGACCCTTTTATGGCGCAGCTGCACTATTCTTCATGCAACACAAATTTCTGCACTGAAGGGGGTGTTTTGGTGCTCAGTTTGTGCCAGATTTAACATACAGGGGCAAATTTACTTACCTGGTCCAGTCGCGATCCCCGATTTGGGCGGTCCGACGAGGATGAAGTCTGGCGCGATTCATGAAGATCGTGCGCCCGAGTTCCTGCATCCATTGCTTCCCCACTGAGGTACGACAGAGTTCACCTTCTTCTTCCCGGTGCTTGTAAGTGCGTGTCTTGCGACACAATTCTAAATGTTAAATCTTGCGCGTTGTCCAAATCAGTCGGTTTGTCTGACGGCACGCCCCCCCCCGATTTCTGTCACGTGCAAGCCGGCGTCGATGCGCCAAGATCTGATCGCGTGCGACACAATCCCCGACAAAATTGCACTCTGGGGACCCTTAGTAAATGAGCCCCACAAAGTCTAACAGAATTGCGTTGCACAGCCATGTTAAAGATGCACCAAAAAAAAAATTGATGCACTCCGTCGTGGCAGCGCAAAGGGTTCCAGATTCATAAAGAATGTGCACCTCACACTAGACAGGCAAACTTTAAAGACTGCACTGTTCTTAGTAAATGTGGGCCAATCTTTTTTGAGAAGACTTCTCCATACCTAGTTCATATTTTATGTAAGAGAACTGCAGTTTTATCATAGATTATACACTTCCTATAGAGGGCTACCTGTTGGTTGATGAACCTGTGGCTTTTTTCTAACCTTATCTTCTATGATGGTAGAAACATGTTATAAAGCAGCAGGAGCTGACCAGATTGTACACAGTGGGGTACATTTACTTACCCGGTCCCAGCGTGATCTGGAATGTCTGACGCGGATGAAGTATGCCGCGATTCACTACGAGCGATTCAGCTCCCCCGGAGTTCACCTTCTTCTTCCCGGTGTATGTAAGCGCTTGGCTTGCAACACAATTTTAAATGTTAAATCCTGTGCGTTGTCCGAATCCGTCGGATCGTCCAACGGCCCTCCCCCTGATTTGTGCATGTGAAAGCCAACGCGATTGCGAAACAAACCGATTTCGTGCGCCACAATCCCCGGCGCGATCCCCGAAAAGTTGGGAACTCCAACGAAAATGCGGCCGAGTATCGTATCAGCAAGCAGAATCTTTTAGAGCATGTACAAGCCGCATGTTTCAGAGTAAATTGTACATCGTGTCCTATCTGCAGGCAGCATGTTTTAGAGGAGAGAAGCAGAAGGTACATTGTGTCCATAGTATCTCACCTTATCTTATTAAAGCTGAGACGGAGAACCTGCAGGGCCTTCAAATTCAGCATACCACGTGGAATACTTTGAAAGTGGTTGTTATCCAACAAGAGTTCATTAAGGGATTTGTAGAGTCCAAAAAACGACACCGCGTGAACCCCGTCATCTCTTAAATTATTGTGTGACATGTGAAGAAATTCCAACCCGGGTCTCATATGAGCAAACACATAGCCAGGAATAAGCTCAATCTGGTTGTGATGTAGAATTAGTTGTTTTATTCCTCTTGGCAAGAATGATGGAACATGTACTAGACGATTATGAGACAAATCCAGTGATTCCACGTTCCTGGGGAAATAAAAATGGACGTTGACATTGGGATTAATGTAATGAACATGTTTCCCTTCACCAAGGTGTTGGCACCACCTCTTTCATGTGGCCACTTCTTTGAATGGGCATCTCAAAGAAATTTTGCTGCCGTATGCAATCTGGCCACCATCTTTGAGAAGATCACACTGAAGAACAATTTTGAGTAGAGGTTCCAAAGACGTTGTATACAGCAGGCTGAATTTCAGGTTTCATGTCATGTTCTTTGGAGAAGACAAAAGTCTTTGGTTTCTGTCATTTTATAGAAACCCCATCCAGGTCGTCACCTTACTCTGTGACCATGAAGTCAAAGATGCTGAATGAATATGCTAATTTAGATGTCCTTATGGCCTTGTAGGGTATAGAGCCTGGGTCTTTCTATTGGTCAACCCTTTCACTTCTCTAGTTGTAGATCTTGACCTCCAACCCATGGAGATCTAGACCTGAGCCCATCAAGGTTCTTAACCAATGGTGTTACCAAATAGGTGACAGTCTTAATGTATTATATGATGTAACATGAGGGTTTAAGTGACTAATAGTCACGAGAACAAACTCACTGACCAGGCAAACAGAAAAGGGAGGTTGAATTGTCCATATCTGGATCTGCTATGACTGCTTCTGGTAACAGGAAAGTCATTGTGACTAACACCCCTGGCACCATTACTTGGGTCCCCGCCACACTATTCTGAAAAAAACTCCAATTACTCATACTCACATAAGGTGTATCCAAGCCCGAGGGGCAATGCGGTCTTCCTGAAGTCTGTTGTTACTCAGCACGATAACACTCAGGTTGAGGGTTTTGTTGAGTATCCCTTCCGATACAACTTCAATGCGGTTATTGTCTAAGTGCAGTTCCTGTGCCAGACAAAATGGTAAATCTGAATAGTCGATCTTGGTAGAGACATCTGTCATTTATTAACAGGCCTGTGTTTTTTTTGGGAGCCGCTGCTTGTATTTAATAGCTACATCTCTTTTGATTAAAGTCAGACACAAAGAAAAAGTACAAATGAGATACAGAAATCCACTTAGGATCAGCATCGAGTAGTTTGGGGTGATGAAGCTGGGTGGCTCTACCGTATGATTATTTTACAATGAGGAACTATTGGCAAGCCTCACGATGGCCTTCATTTCACACATGGAGCCTTTGTTCTGTTAAACGGACATACATGACCAACCAACATCTATATTACAGAGTTCTGATCTCTAGTCCATACAAAAATACATATTGTAGATTTCGTTCGAAGAACAATGGCATTTATACCATAGGGGCAACCAATGTATCTGCAATGGGACCATTGACTGAAGGTACTTAGTACCGGTTAGCTACATATCAAATTATAATGGGTTTTTGGAAATCCTTGCAAATATTTCTGCCCAACAAATTGAACGTGAGGATCAGGAAAGGCTTGAGGTAACAAGCCCCACTTGGTGTCCAAGAGTGGATTGCCAGGCTTGTTGTGGATTTTGTGGTGGTATCAATCATTTGCCATTGTATGTGTTCATGGTGGTTTCAAATGGTATCAAAAGTGCGCCCAATTGTAATTGTTTTCATTGAGCCCTCCCCTTTAATGTATAGTTCTGATTCTATACACTTTGGCCACATATGTCCCATTCGTGTTAGTAAAATGCCACCACACAAGGGGTAGTCATTTCGGTTTCAGTTGTCTCCTTGGACAGGGCTTAAGTATCTGAGTTTCAGTATTTACTTTGGGGCCTTGGATCTTTGTGTTACTTTCCACTTTTTTGAATATCGGATACAGCATTATGGAAAAGACCTATGTTTTTGAATATCTGCCCTCATGTTATCAAAGGTAGACAGTATAGTTTTGTTAAAATCCTATAAAAATCCTGAGTGTAATGTTGGCTTCCTGCTGAGACATCATGAGACATAGACTGTTATTTTGACTCAAAAAGGATGCTTGTTTTCCTACAGTCCAAAGAAAACACAGGAACGCTTACCCTGTGAAAGAAATAATACTTTGCTCTGATATTTTGGATGCCGAATACAATTCTTGTGGTTTTCAGACTGTTTGCATTTATGCGCACTCATGTACTGTACGTCCACACATAGTTACAGGAAAGGACGCGCCAGTTGGCATTGGAAATAATTACCAACCAGGATCATGTGTTGATTACTTTGGCCGAGACTGAACGCCAAGTGTTGGCCATAAAAAGTCCCTCTATAAAGATCCAGGCTGCTGGAGAATTACATAGAGTGACAACCCTACAATCTCCAGGAGCCATGATCTGGAGGACTATATTTTACACATGGCGTAGACATCTTTCGCTAAGATGCTTGATACTCTGATGTGCAATTTGTCTTGTGTGATTAAAATTTAAAGAACCTTTATTAGGAACGTGGGGGCAGATTTACTTACCCGGTCCATTCGCGATCCAGCGGCGCGTTCTCTGCACTGGATTCGGGTCTTCCGACGATTCACTAAGGCAGTTCCTCCAACGTCCACCAGATGTTGCTGCTGCGCTGAAGAGCATCGGAACGCACTGGAATACACCGAGCCGGGCTGAGTGAAGGTAAGCGCGTGCCGAGCGAAATTTTTTTTTTTTTTAAATGCGGCGGTTTTTCCGAATCCGTCGGGTTTTCGTTCGGCCACGCCCCCCAATTTCCATCGCGTGCATGCCGGCGCCGATGCGCCACATTCCGATCGCCAAAAACCAGGGGCAATACAGGGAAAATTGGCGCAAATCGGAAATATTCGGGTAACATGTCGGGAAAACGCAAATCGGGCCCTTAGTAAATGACTATTGGAGGTCCTATTGGCGGGGAAACCACCAATCAACTTATTTTGGCCCTTGTAAGGCCCCATGCACATGACCATCGGGGGTACGTATGAACGGCCACAAGCTTGCCGTACATACATCCCCCTAGACATCTATGGCGCATGGGCTCGGTACGGTAAGTGCAACAAGCGCCGTAGCCGCAAAAAGCTAAAACCTGCTCTATCTTTGGCTGTATCTACAGCCATACGTCTAGTATTTCCTATGAAGAGGGGCAGGGGCGAGCAGCGCTCACCCCCTCCTCCTCTCCTGTGTGCCGACGCGCAGCCTAAGTATAATTTTCGTTTGACACTAAATCAAGAATCATGTAATAAGGATGTAGCTCACCTTGAGATCTTAGAGGAAGTAGACTGTATGTGTTTAGGTAGTTTAGCCCTCTCTATAAAGGATTTTATAATAGTCAACCTTTATATGCAAACTCAGAATCTGGTTTGGATCCAGAGTAGCTTCTGGATCGGAGTTGAGAGTCTTATGTAGAGTTTGGGTCAGGTATTGCAGGTGTAACCCATTCACTTTTTTGGAACAGAGCTGCCAAAATGCTTCAAGACTAACGGATGTGACATCACAAAGCACAATGAAGAGTTACCAAAGGTGGGATCACATAGACCATCATTATGACAGTCCAAGGAAACTTTAATATATTTAAATTTTACTGCCTGCAGCCACCACTAGAGGGAGCTTGAGTATTATAACAGTTATCAGTAGGCTCATGAGCACCACTAGTGGTGGTAGCTGGAGTAATCCTGAAAATTATCTTTTTTTTTTCTTTAAATTTGGGCTTATGAGGGGGACTATAGTTCTGTAGCTGGAAAAAAAGTTCCAACATGCAAGCTTCTAAATATATCTCCATTTAAATCATGTGATATAACAATGGTGGACAATCGCACTAACATCCCACTGACAATGTCACTGTCACTCACTGACAGAGACATGCGGTGGGATCCTCATCCTTTTCTCAGTACAGAATAAGAAATCATAAGCTAAAAGTATATATCGAGGATGAAGGTATTGTGTGAGTCACGGAGCGCGATCCTACACAGAGCCATTATGTCAGTGGCAGTCATAATGATTATGTTTATTAGCAGCATGTGAGTGACGTCCCCCTCACTTATCCAGACTATGACTATGTTCCCGTACAGGTATCATTTAGAAAAGGTCATGTCATTAAAGAGATGGTGGGCGGCAGATACAATGGCCTGAGCTGTAACATGTACCGGGCTAAGCGCTGGATCTACAATGTGAAAAGCAACTGGTGGAGGAGAACGGGCATCAGGTGGGGATCAAAAGAGGTTGAAGCCTTTGCTGCTCGGCTCAATTTTTGATAATTTTGTATTTATGTAATTTACACCTTCACTCATTTGTATATTTAGGTAAGTGTAAAAGATACATCGATCATTTAGCAAAAGTAGGATGTGGCGAGAAGTGAAAATTGCTGAAAATTGCTGAAAAAATCAGTATAGTATCTTCAGGTGTCTCGATCCTTACTCTATGGTCTGTGCAGGGTATTGGCAATTAACCCGAAACCTAATATCACCTAAGAGGACAGCAGGGACCTCTTAAAGACTTTGCACTGGGGGCTTGGATCTTCTGTTTTGTCCCCTCAGTCTATGTTATTGGATGACACATAGGGGCTCATTTACTAAGGGCTCCGCGGCCGCACTTTTCCCAGGTTTCCCGAATGTTACCATTTTGCAACGAATTCCACCGGGATTTTGGCGCAATGTCGCCGCTTTCACGTGAAAGAAATCCGGGGCACGTGGCCGTCGGACAACCGGACGGAATTGGAAAAACCGCTGAATTTAAAAAACGAAATGCGTCGCAAGATCAAGCACTTACATGCACCGGGAAGAAGCAGGTGAACTCCGGCGGACCTCGGCGCAGCAGCAACACCTGCTGGATATCAGGTGCAGGATCTTAGTGAATCCCGGCAGAACCCGAATCCATGTTGGACAACGCGCCGCGGGATCGCAACAGGACCGGGTAAGTAAATGAGTGGTCCTAATGGAACTGACCACAAAGTCATCTTACTAAAAGAGAAGGCGACTGCTGTGACTGTATCCCCTGTCCAGACTTCATAGCTCACATGCTCAGATAGTCACAACCTTTTCTCACAACGCTCTTATTAGACTTCCAGGAAGCTGAAGATTCAACAAAAACAAAATGTTCCAAACCATGCTAAACTATTCCTAAGAAAGTCCAACCTTGGCCACCGGTGTGGTCGTCGGGAAAAGGAAAATGCAGATATAGCTGCATAATGGAGCCCGTTCTGGCCAGTGCCCTCCACAAACACCGAGCAGCCAGGTGGAGCATTTGCACAGAATGAGGTTAGGCAACGAGGAGAGAACTTCAAAGTCTCTGTAGAAATAGTTATTCTGTGAAAGAGCCTCCTGTGCTCCGGCAAGAAACGGAGGAAAACTGGAAACCCAGGAATAACTCCAGATGTTCACTCAGACAGCTCTGCTACATAGCCCTACAATTTTGAACATTTAGGAACGTTCACTACTGTACAATGTCCTTAAAGTAAAATTATTATAAGCGGACATCAGGTTTATGGTTATTTGTGCTATAAAACCAAAGATTTGGGCAGTTAAAGGCTATAGTTGGGAAATGGATCTTTTTCTCCAGCTCGCATTCCAAATGATGTTTCCAGTTTTATAGCTCACAATCAATGATGATATTGAAAGATGAGCTTCTCATCTTTAAAATGACACCAAAACCATGGCTCTAGCAGCCATAGAGTATAGGTCATGGGCATCTTTTCTTCCACCACCCTTCCAGCCTCTAAATTTTACTCAAAAGTGGTGGTGGCGGAGTGTATTCTCAAACAGCTTCAATATTTCTGGTGCTCTAAAACATAAGGCGATAGAAAGTAAATTATGGGTCATTTACAGTTTTACTACAAACCCTTTACCCTTTTTCAGTACCTGAATGCTGGCTGGGAGTCCTGATGGCACGGCACGGAAGTGGTTGCGGTTAAGGCGTAGATATATCAGCTTCTTTAATGGTCTTAATGTCAGAGGGGAGACGTTTCCATCATGAAACCCATTACCTTCCATTTCAAGAGTCAACAAATTACCCAGACCTAGGAGAAGAACAAACAAATAATTAGCATAAATGATGGCTGGGTGTGTCCTGCAAGAACCTGCAAGAAAAGGTTGGTGTAAAAAACACCGAAAAAGCAGTTTTTAGGATCGGACGTAGTGGATCCTCTGTACCAAGCCGACACCTGGGACCTGACAACTGACGTAAGCCGACACCTGGGACCGGAGTCTATGTGGTACCCGGTTTTCACCAGAGCCTGCTGCAAAGCAGGTTGGACTTGTTGCAGTGTGGTACCACCAGGGCGTTTCACAGGCGCCACTTTGTCCGAGGTGTACAGAGGTGTAGTACAGAAATGTAAGGCAAACCTGTGGTCAGGGACAGGCAGGAGGTTGAGACAGGCAGCAAAGGATCATAGACGGGGACTTAGCAGTAGGTCGGGACAGGCAGCACAGGATCAGAGTCGGGGCTTAGCGGTAGGTCGGGAAAGGCAGCACAGAATTGGAGTCAGGAACGGAATCGAGGTCACGACAGGAAATCAGGATAATCGCAGAAGGCTTGGAATACAGCTTTCTCTGAGGCATGGAAGCACAAAGATCCGGCAGGCAACATAGGAAGGGGCAGGATATAATTTGTAACAGAGCCGACGCGCGCGCCCTAGGACACGGGAGCGTGCGCCGGAGCGTGGTCATTACGGGGATCGCGGATGGAGCCGGGACAGGTAAGCTTAGAAGCTGGGACATACGGAAGTACACGGGTGCGCCTGTGACCTGGGATATGGGTCACAGGAGCAACCATGACAGGTGTCCTATGGGTAAAAATGAAGTCCTGGATTTCTGGACATTATGTAGCCGGGCCTCTTCAGTAAATCGTGACTGTTGCGACCCCTTCGTCATGATGTGTAGATACCATGTTCTGTATTAGACAGCCCCACACAAGAAGTGGCCGGGCTTCCTCAGAAGTGGCGCCAGAAGACATGAAGCAAATGTTAGAACAGTTTGAGGCTGTAGCGCTCTCTGTGTGTATACGCTGTCATGTCTTTTGTTTACTGAGCAGATTTCATCATAGGATGATGATCTGCACAATGTACAAGCAACAATAAAAGGTCCTGGAGCGTCTTCAAGAAAGCCTGGAACTTGAGAAGCACACAATGTCACATGACGAATCGGCATCCTATCCGACAAACATTGCACAATCATGGAAGATAATGGCACCAGAAAGTTACACAGAAAGAAAACAACACATTTAGTTTTTAAAACTGTTGTGATTGTAAATACATAAAAAAGGAAAATACATCTATAAAAAAATGTAATAAAGTTTATTCCGAAGCAGAAATGTCACTGTAGATTATAGTTAGTGCTGGCATCGGTAGGGAGACCTGGAATGTAGCTATGAAAACAGATGGCGAGAATCTCGACCCTAATCCTTTTGTCCTTTTTGGGTAAAAGATGGCACAGAACATAAGACCCTATGGAGGATCTCATGGGGTTATATAGAGGTGTCACATTCCAAGGTCAAAATTAAGCTCCCAAAGATTAAAGTCATCCAAGATTCATAACAATTATAGATCACTGGGGGTCCCACACCTTGTAAGGAGCCACTCTCAACAATTAATATCCTTACCTAAATGTTATTCTTGCATAACCCAGTGAGAAACTTTTGATGGAGCCCAGAATTTATTTTGTAAGGACAAATCATATTAAAAAAGCATGTGATGATAAGGAAACAACCATAGTCATACACAAGAGGTTGGGTCCATGCCGAATCCCTATGGATATGCAGTAGCCAACAGACCTGCTCTCCATGGCATCAGTGACTGACTGACTGGTCCACCTACTTACTACCATAGTTGATCCTATGGTTGACCTGACATTGACTCAGTAAAGAGGTCTATCTGCTATAATGTCCATAAGGTCCAGTAGAAGACAACTTCATTGGGCATTGCCCACTTGTTAGAATTTAGAACTTTTTGGTTATTGCAACTATACAAAGAGGTTATTGTTGGGAAATTATATTATATACTATAGTAAGAAGGACAATCATGTTTAGGCCCTTCAATTCTATGAAACTGAAGGAGACTTGATTACTGCCACATAGAAATTGAATGGAGATGTTGAGCATGCTTGACCAATTCTCCATTCATACATTTATATAGTGAGGACAATTGGGAATCCCAAGAACATGTTTCTAGTGATTAAGGGGAATTCATTATTATTGACAATTTCCTTTAAGTTAGGACTTTCGAGTACTGTTTGGCACCAGTCTAGCATGTTTCTCCAAAATCTACCTAAAACCTGAGAAGTATAATCCCTTACTGTTAGGTCTTTTAAGTAGACAGAATATATGAAACTCCTATCCATATTTTGTTCTTACCGCGGAAGCTGTGTTGGTTCAGTTCCAGAAGCTTGTTGTCATT
This sequence comes from Engystomops pustulosus, assembly GCF_040894005.1. Lineage (NCBI taxonomy): Eukaryota > Metazoa > Chordata > Amphibia > Anura > Leptodactylidae > Engystomops > Engystomops pustulosus. The sequence continues at coordinate 95,409,854 of NC_092419.1, forward strand.
GACCTTCAGTTCCTGGAGAGATGTTGGGAGTTGTGGTAGTGCAGTCAAGCGGTTGCCATCCAAATTTAGTCGCTTCAGCTTGGTTAAATTCTAAATTATAAAAAGGATTGATTATTCCTGTTCCTGATTGATTATTTTGTCAACAGATGTCTAAAACATGGCAGGAAAGACCATTGAAAAGCCATCAATGAAGACTCAGAAGACCTTGAAGAAGGAACGTATTACTACTATGGCGGCAATGAGATTCATTTTATTCAACACTAGATAAGTATAACACATTTAAGAGGTTCTTCACCTAAAGTTATGTTAACCATAGTAGACAGGAAAGAGACCATCTCAACTTCATCTCCATCTCAACTGAACATGTCCTTCTTCTAGTAGCACTTCGATTGCATCAAAGCCCATGGTGTCCCCATGAAGAGATATATAGCGGAGAAAATGTAGATCCAAGCCTCAACATGTCTCACCTTGAAGACATCATGTGACAAGCCTGAGTCATCCAGTTTATTCTTACTGAGGTCCAGCCACTCTAAGTTCGGAAGACCAGCAAAAGCCCTAGCTGGAAGTTTGGAGATCTCATTTTCTGGAAGAAAAACATTAAAATAAATATTTATGCCATAGACTGCCATAGACTGCCTGTACTTGTATCAGAGCATCAAATCTTTGGACACAACTACAATTCCCAGTCTATTGATTTGACCATAGATGCCAGTGGAGTTATTTAGGCACAGAAGGTTTTTGCTAAGCCCTGTATGGTACCTACAGGATAGTCATTAGAGGCCACACAAATCGGGAGGCGGGCTGTCGGACGATCCGACGGATTCTGACAACGCGCGGGATTTAATATCGCAAATTGTGTCACAAGATCAGCACTCACATGCACCGGGAAGAAGAAGGTGAACTCCGGCCGACCTCAGCAGGGAAGCGACACATGCAGGATCTCGGGCGCATGATGTTGGTGAATCACGCCGGACTTCATCTTCATGAGACCGTCCAGATCAGGGATCACGACAGGACCCGGTAAGTTAATGTGCCCCTATATCTTCTGTGGTGTCACCAAAGCAATAGACGTCTTTGGGTTCAACATACTTGTGGGATGTTCACAGCATCTAAAATCTTCTATGGATACATGATAACATTTCAGAAGTTGTAACTCGGGGCATCTGGAACATATAACTAGGGTTTTCTTTAACCTAATGGGATGTATTATAATAGTTATGGGTCAAATGGAAGAATAGGTCCAGCACTCCATGATCTTGGATAAAACGTGTTTCTTAATTTCATTAAGCTCAAAAATTCATGGTTATGATCCAAAGAGAAGTGACGCAAGAAATTAGTGCTTCGTAATGGGACGTATATTGAAATATCTCCCATTTAAAGTCATATCGACGTATACCATCTTAAAGGGTCTTTGCAAATGGCCCCATCATGAAAATGACTCCACTAGCTCTACGTAGATGTTGTCCCTCAACAGGACTAGCTCTACGTGGATGTTGTCCCTCAATAGGACAGAAAGACCTTGGGCGCAGGGTGTCATTTGACTTTCCTATTACCCAAAATTCTAGTGGTGAAACTATTGCAATGTTAATAGTTGCCCAACCACAGTGCTTGCGGGAAGAAACCAGTATCATAAATTTTACATTTTAGGTAGTGGGGTCCTTGTATAAATTCTGTGTTAGAGCCCAGTGGTTTCATGTCCTGCCTATGCTAGGTTTATATATGAGAAGAAATTTCTTGGCACGTCATTTTCTTTCAATTCCGAGCTTTCTCCATGGAAACAGGATGGGCCATATAAAGATTTACTGAAATGTACTGAAAGGGTACAATTTCCTTTGACCCTGAGGAAGATACATGGCTACATACTCTTGGACGCACATGAAAGTAAACCTTGGAGATGAAGAGATAGATCGTCCCCTGGACTTAAACAGTAGAAGTCACATGAGATCTATTAGGACAAATAAAACCTTTTTTTGGCTTCTCTAATAAAAGACTTTGAAAAAGAAACATAAAAACAATTCGCTACATGCAAAATACGCAGGTTTTAAATATTAGGAGACTTCCTGAAAAAGTAGAAAAATGTCCTACTGAAGAGGATCCCATTAAAGGGAACATTGTATAGAAAGTTGCAATTTCGTTGACCCGAATTGTTCTGTCAAAAATGTCAAGAAAAAAAATGTAATAAAACATAAAAGTATAAAAAATAAATATAGCCTGTACTCATCTACTGTCCTATAAAACTCTCTCATAAATATCTGGGCTACAGGTGGCACCCATATGGGTGAGGGATACACACGAGCAACAACTGTTTTTAATCAGGTCCTTGTTGATTCGGAGATAGTAGGAAAGGGGACGCAATAATTTAACATTTCCAAATTTGTCACACAAGTTATGGAACTTTCATGCCAATTATAAATGGAGCGTATATACAAAAGTCTACAGTATATACATTGTAGTGGAGACACATATGTATAATAGATTCCCGTAGACTAACATGGATGGTCTGCCCTTGGATAGAAATAGGTGGCAGTTCACTTACCCTGATCCTTGCTGATAAGTAGCCCTATAATGCATCCCATGTAAACACATGGGGCCCAGCGGATCCCAGGGGGGGCCCACACAGTGTTGGCGTTCACCAGATTGCTTGTTTCAAAAACAGCTGGTTCAGGGAACCAAGGAAGAGTAGGATGAAGACCCTTTTCATGTTTTTTAAAATATGTTTAGGTGGTTGAGATAATGGGACAAATTTACTTACCCGGTCCTGTCGCGATCCCCAATCTGGACGGTACGACGAAGATGAAGTCCACTGCGATTCACGAAGCTCATGTGCCCAAATTCCTGCATCCGTCGCTTCGCCGCCAAGGTCTGCTGGAGTTCACCTTCTTCTTCCCGGTGCTTGTAAGTGCGTGTCTTGCACTTTTGAAATTTTAAATCCCACAAGTACTCCGAATCCGTGGGGTTGTCCGACAGCTCAACACCCCCCCACCCCCATTTGTGCGGAATGCAAGCCGGCACTGATGCGCCAAAATCCGCTCACGTGCGCCAAAATCCCCTGTTAAATTGGAAATCGCTGGGAAACCCTCCGCAATTGCGCTCCGCGGACCCTTAGTAAATGAGCCCCACTGTATGCTAGTTTACTCTGACATCACTCACTCATACATTGGTAGGCCCACCTACCTCAGAGGCCCACTAGCGAATTCAATTGTTAACTTATGGGACAGGACTGCCAAACATTAGAATAATTGGTCAAGGTGACGCTCCAAAATGGTGAGCTGAATGATGGGTTATCCAACAGATATCTCTCCTGACTCCCTTATATAGATTTAGGGTCAGCTTCTTAACAAATGGTTTGGGCAGTCAGATTCCAACTGGTCCTATCCTTATCTACCTGCAAATTGGGGGGATAACAGGAGGACCCCAATACTGATAAGTTAATCGACACGTGGGTTGGTTTTGGCCAATTTCATCCAATCTGCCTGTAGACTTTAAGAAAACTTTAAGAATTACACAAATAAAAAATTCTCTATATAACATTACCAATAAAGACACTCCGTTTTGGTGTCTCTATGCAAAACAGCTAGCTATTTATAGCGTGACCTCCGTCTATCTGGAAAGTAGTGGAAAAAAAAGGTCTCCACATTTTGTGAAATTTCCACTTGTCCATTTTTACGTTCCGCTGTTAAATAATGAAGAACACAGTGATCTTTGTACACACAGCGTACAGCCAAGAGAAGACCTCTATGTCATTGTCATATCTTTTCTATTCTCAAATTTTACTCTACTTCTTTTCCAAAATTTGGTAAATAAAATACCACCCAACCGCCTCCCCTAAATGTGAGGACACTTAGATACTATTGGACAACTTAGGATGGTTAGTGGTGGAGAAGGTGAAGTTCTTGTGTACCACCATTAGAAGTCTCCTTTACCTTCACGTAGAACTGCACTCCAATACGATATTCATCCCATGCGCAGGTGTGGAGCTCCATTTGTAAGCCAACCTGCTGTACTATATAGGGTCACCAATTTCTAGTAGGGTTTCAGAAGTCCTTCCCTTTTTTAGACTGGAACGGATGTAAAACTTTGCCAGGGCTGTCTCAGAAACTTAGAGACTGTCCCACCAAATTCGGGACAGCTGGCATGTTTGAAAATATTCTACTGCATTGTGTATACAGCTCCTAGACAATTCTAGATATATCCATGGTTACAGACTACAAACCATTTGTAACCGAACTCTGCAAGTTGGGAACACTGGAAGAAGGTGATTACAGGATCAGGGTTGGCTTGTAGTCTGTAGGACTGTATAGAAGCTGTAGATACAAATACAACATTGGAACAAGAAAAACGTAAGTTGCGAAAATGCTAGTGATAAATATATAAGTATAGGAACAATGTAATAAATCCATTTTTTCTGCAATTTTGTAATTTCATTTGTCATATTGAGAAATATCTAATATTTACAGCCTAGTATTGAGGAGTTCCATCCGAATGCCAGATGTACATCTGGAATAGACCATGTGGTCTGCAAAAATGTCTTCTTTTTGATGTGTTTCCGACCGCAGCAGATAAAGCTGCAGCAGCTGTACCCCGGCGCGGTCATGACTGACGCTCTACACCTTGTGTAGGTACCGCGCACACTTACCCACTCTGTCATGTGATGTGAGTTTAGTTTATCGCTTTGCGGATTAGCTTGTATTTATCCGGGTCGGGAAGTGCCTGCACGTGGTCAGATTAATAACTGAGGCCAGATGTGAGGAGACACATCTCATGGAAAGCTTCTACCTTGTGACTATACTGAGGCATAAATATTACCGGAATGACAGGAGTAATAGTGTATACGGCCCGGCTCCATGACAGCACAAGGGAAAATGGAACTACTCAGCATGAACAAGCCGCTCCACCCAATCTATAGTCCGATGCCAGACCGTGCCAAGCTTGCCAGCCGCTCACTTCATGCCATATCAATACAAATGTGACAGAACTCCCCTTATAGGGGTAACATACTGCAGAAAGCATATCCAGTCAAATTGTTGAGGTTCCAATACCCAGTACAACCGATCATGTAATGTAACAGAAAGCTGACAGCTCCTTCCTCTGTGTAGCAGGGCTGGACTATCTCCAGGGCTCCCAAGGCACATGCCCTGTGGCCCCCAACAACTTTCTACTAGGGAGGACCCCCACCAGGTCCAGGACCCCCACCAGTTTTACTTACCTGTCCTGTTGCCTCCGCCGATCCGGAATGTCCGACGAGGATTCGGAGCTGCCGCGATTCACTTACAGCGTGCGCCCGATTTCTTGAATGTGTCGCTTCCCTGCTCAGGTCTGCCCCCCGATTTGTGTCGCATGAAAGCCGGCGCCGAAGCGCTAAAATCCGATCGCGTGCGCCAAAAACCCCTGTGCAATTCAGGGCAAATATTTAAGAAACCCGACTGGAATGCGTTCGACGGATGATTATTAAATGTGCCCCATTGTCTGAGTTTAGCAGCAGCACCGCCACTGTGCATCGCTCACAGAGAGAGACAGTCGGGGTGCAGTCACACTTGTCATTTAACGCAAGCGTGTCAACAGCTGGAGAGAGATTTGCCTAAAACGCACGAGACGCATGTGTTAAACGCCACGTGTGAATGCACCCTCAGCTCACAGCTTTTACATCCAGGGGCCTCAACTGGCCCTTCTGTGTAGTGGTCCAGTCAGGTTGACCTTCACATCAGCAAAATTAAATAAGGGTGACATGCTACAAATCTGAGCATACAAATCGTTCATATATAGCAGTGGTGGCGAACCTATGGCACCCCAGCTCAGAGTTCGCCAGACAGGACTCAAGGGCTCTTATACTCCTAGGCAGCCCAGGACCCCGGAAGGAAGCTACAGTACAATGATAATCCGAACTACTCCTTCTTTCTACTGTATTGGTGTCCCCAGGTGCCTATACGATTTAAACCTGGGACAGAGCCGGGAGTGATAAGTTACTGCCTAAATTGTTACATTGGAACTTTGCAAAAAATATGTGGGTTTTAGTTGTAGTTTGGGCACTCAGGGGCTCATTTATTTACCCGGTCCAGTCGCGATCCCGCGCTGCATCTGCCCGTATTCACTTAGGTCGTTATCCGATATCCAGCAGGTGTCACTGCTGCGCTGAGGTCAGCCAGAGTTCACCTTCTTCTTCCTGGTGCATGTAAGTGTGTGATCTTGCGAAACAGATCTTTTTTAAATTCCGCGGTTTTTCCGAATCCATCGGGTTGTCCAACGGCCACGCCCCCCCCCCCATTTATGTCGCGTGCAAGCCGGCTCCGATGCTCCAAAATCCGTTCACGTGTGCCAAAATCCCGGGGAAACCCGACGAAAGTGTGGCCCCTCAGTGTCTAGAAGGTTTGCCATCACTGGTATATAGTATAACCCCTCAGATGCGGTGTTTAGATGAGATCACAGCATCCGAGAGGTTACCCAGGAAAATAATAATAATCCTGCTTAAAATTGCAGCATGTTGTAGTCAAGATAAGCGTTATTACATCATTGTCCTTAAATTCAGCTCTGTATCCATTTTTGGGTGCAATATTCTTTAATGGGAGGATCTTGTTCCTGGATATATTTGGGATTGTAGTTAATCTCTCTGGGTCATGTGACAGGCATGTAGCTGCTCAGTAGAGATATTACAGCTCTATTTGGTATCACGCCATGCACCTGTTTGTCCATCACATGACCTGGGCAATACCCTATTATAAGACAGCAAGCAGAGATCTTGTAAACCTGCAGCAATTGAT